>NC_138380.1:36737443-36878828 GCF_054177405.1 Leptonychotes weddellii | reverse complement strand
TTTTTTTTTCTCCTCAACAATACAGATGCTCACGAGAGGAAATGTCCTTGAAAAACTTCTTAATTTTGCAATCCTCCACTGGAGACCCTAGAAAAAACTTCAAATACTTAAGGGCCAGATAAATTCTAAAGAAAACTCACAGAAGTAGTTCAAGTAAGGGGATAGAGCCAAAAACCCAGGTTGTCCCCAAGGTCTGAGTGTGAGGAAACTCTTCCCCTATTTCTCGTCACCGGAGTGAGATGCCAGGCATGCGAGAAAGTTTCTGTTCTTCCATCTTGGAGTTTCCTGTTCCTGCTCAACCATAGTCAACACCACCACTGCAAGCTTCTCCTGAGAACTTATTGAGGTATTGCTCTATCTCTTCTAAAAAAGTACCTAACTAGCCTAACTGCAAAGTTGCGGGGAGTCCATTTTCTCTCCTGATATCCTTACTCAGGGAGCCAGCCTACCTGATATCTTGATCATAGTGCATTAAAGCACAAAGTGTGGCTAACAGTTCAGTGGCCCTACTGAGGCCGTCTACGAGGTGGGAATCCATCCCCCCAGCACAAGCACTCCCAGAATTCTCTCTTGACACTCAACACCTCAACAACATTTTTCACTCACAGAAACACTCCACATTATGAGGCTCTTGGTGCTCATATTAGAAAGTACACGGTCAAGGGTGTGGAACAAAGTTTCTAAGAAGTGGAGCCTAAGGAACTACTCCAAAAAGCATAGGAAGTGCTTCATCACTCCAATAAGAGAATGGGTGATAGCATGCTAGATGAGAAAGTCAGAGGCATTTGGTGCTGAATGTCTGCCTAACCCTCACCAGCTGTGTGATTCTGGAAAGAAGGGATTAACTTCCCTAAATTTGAGAGATTTCATCTGTACAGAGGGCCTGCTGAGGTGGGCGGTTGTTGGTGGCTTACCTAATGGTTGCCTTCCTTCTTCCTCCTACTTTTTATTCATGTGTCTGTCTATCCTCTGGGCAGTCCTTGAGCCTGAGTAAATCCTAATCCCACTTCCAGATGCAGATCTGATTCGTCTGAGTATAACCCGTCCTTTTCAGAACAGGGTGTGTGCTCAAATTCAAGGCAAGGAGATAAGCAGAGGGTTGAATGGGTGCTTCGAGGGATGTTCTTGCTTCCTCTGAGGTCATGTCCTAATGTGACCCCTTTCTCCTTCACTGGCTATTGTGGTGTGCTATGTCCATCACTAAAGCTGCCACACAGAGGAGGGCAGAGCCCCAGGAATCGCAGAAAAATGAAGCCCCTGTATTAAGCCAGCCCTGAAGTCCATATTATTTCTACCTTCTAGTTATATGAGCCAATTTTCTTGTTAAAGATGATTAAAAATTGTAAGTTTTCCATTACTTGCAAATTAAAGTATATAAAATAATACAGATATATAGTAGACTTTGGGGGGAGATAAATAAAAAAATAAGAGATGTGTGAACAATCAACTAGATAGTTCTAGTTGAGCATAGAACTAAGTACAGACTAAGCACTCAAAACATGATAGCTCCTTTCACTGGAGTATCATTTCTGGCAACAAAGCCTCATCTCAATTTAAGGGATTCTCCCAGAGGATCTATTTCAGTTTTGTTTAAGCACAGGGACATCTCTGGCATTACAAATGTTGAGAGGCTTTGTTTTACTCACTGGCAGTTTCTAGAAATTGAGGGTGCTGGGGGCAGTAAGAGCTATATCCAGAGGACCCTTAATGCTAGTTATGACTTGAATTGTATCCGCCTCCAAAAATATGTCAAAGTCCTAAAGTCAGTACCTCAGCATGTGACCCTACTTGGAAATGGGGTTATTGCCAATGTAATGAGTTAAGATGAGGTCATACTGCAGTAGGGTGGGCTCCTAACCCAAAATAACCAGTTTTCTAATGAGGAGACGGCAGTGCAAAGACACAGACACACAAGGAGAAAGAAGGTCATGTGATGACAAAGGCAGAGATTGGTGTTACACAGCTGCAAGTGAGGAACAGCAAGAACTACCAACAAACCACCAAGAGGAAAGGAAGGTTTCAGAAGGAGCATGGCCCTGTTGACACCTTATTTGGACTTCTAGGCTTCAGAATTGTGAGATAATAAATTTCTGCTGTCTTAAGCCACCTGGTTTGTGGTACTTTGTTATGGCAGCTCAAGGAAATAAAGAAAGTGCCTATTCAGAAATACTAAGAAATCAGATGGAAACCAGGCATTGTAAATCACCTATCTTTTTAAAAGACTTACAAATGTTATCAGGTGTCCTCTACCTATGATCGTTTAGGCCAGGCAGCTAAATATTTAACATATTCTTTCTAAAAGCATCCTAATATCCCTTTATAAAGGTATGACCATTCTCCCAATCTTTTTTTTTAAACAAAATTAAATGAAGTAGCCAGATGTATAAAATAGATAAAAGTACAGCTCCTACAGTTTAAGGAACTGGGGTGATGCAGACTGGCTGCCAACTCTCTCTTATGACCCCGGCTTACCCCCGAGGAACCACGTTCCACAGCACTTGGCTGAGAAACACTGTTGTAGGGAATGCAAATTATGGGTGCTTACCACCACATTCGGAAGTACAGTAGGAGTTCTCTTGAATGATGGCCACACAGCTGACTTGCCAAATTAAGAAATGTTCTCCATCCTTTCTGTAAAATATAGTGACTGATTCCCAAACTGACTCTATGAGCTGTGCCCCTGGTGTTTCTGCTTCCGCCGCTTGAGATGTGAGATTTTGGAGTCTGTTTTCAAACCTGTTTCTGCCAGTTTGTCTTGTTAGTGTAATTACGTAATTTGGTTGCAGATTATATACACTGATGAAATGTAAGTGTGAAAAGAAAATGCTCTAAGTTGCATGCTTTGGAACACTGGAGAAAATAAAGTTGCTAAAACAAAATAAAAACTGCTGGCAAACCAGGTGTGGGTGGGTCAACCACAAAAGACTGGAAGATTCTGTACTTAGATGGTTTCCTAAGTGCCTTCAAGATCTCATTCCATTTTAAGTAGAACTGAAAATTGCAGATGGTGACTTTTAGGTATGGTTTATTGGCCATTAAAAACTCCAATCAGCAAATCTAAGGAATGCTTTGGTCTTACATGGAAAAAATTGGGGAGTGAACATGTTAAAATATTGAAGGTACACAAATATCATGTTAGGATTAACCATAATCATTTTCATGTTTGTTTGTTTGTTTTTTAATTAACTAATTAGCTGCCAGATCCACCTGCATGGGGTGAGAGGGCCTTTACTGCAGTTGCTTCATTTTGGATGCTACGTTTTTGGATAGGCAAATGCTGCTTTTTTACCTTAGTCATCAATGGCCACCTAGAATGTAAGCTCCATGAGGGAGGGAATGCTTGTTCAGTAATGTTCATTTTTAAAAAATTCTATTGGTTCAAAAAATAATAGATATTGTCAATTTTTAAAAAAAGAACATGTGTTTACCTGTATAATTTTTTTTAAAAGATTTATTTATCCACTTTAGACAGTGAGAGAGAAAGATTGCATGAGTGGGAAGGGCAGAGGGAGAGGGAGAGATAATCCCAAGCAGACTCCGTGCTGAGCACGGAGCCAGATGTGAGGCTCAATCCCACGACCCTGAGATCATGACCTGAGCCGAAATCAAGAGTTGGAGGCCCAACCGACTGTGCCACCCAGGTGCTCCTACCTGTATAATTTTTTAAAGCTACTTTAAAAAATGCAAATTGACCTATAAATCACCTCTTTGCAGGTATAATTGTACATTGGGCATGAGTCTCAGAAAGGACTTTGTTGACTTCCTGGCTATATCATATCTAGGTCAAAGACTCAGTCCCTTACCAGAGACAGAGAACTGATACCTGGTCTATAACCTGACCCAGTCAGGTGTGTGGGGATTAGGGGAAGCACCCTTAGAATGACTCTACCTGCTATCTCTGAATGTTTCACCTTCTGCAAGTAAAAGTCTACAGAGCATAAATCCCACTCCAACTTAGATTTCTGCTTTGATTTCATTAACTTAAGAAGAATTGTGTTTTCTGAACTTTCTCAGATATGAAGTAGTAAATAAAACATACCAGTGATACTGGGATAGTTCTTGACTGTTCCATATGCATACAAGGGTCCCTAATCCCATTCAGATTCCAGATAAACCATTTCCCCGGGGAGCTGCACTCACTCTGAGAAAGCCAGGCCAAGAAAGAGAGAACAGGAAGTGTGACAGCCCAACCTGCTGAGGACGAGCTGAGGAGACTAGGAGCCAGAGGCGCCAAGTGGCTTGCCCATGGCATGCATGGAGTGGCACCTGATCTAGAGTGAGAACTCAAATCTCCTGTCTTTCCCCCCCATACTGTATGGCTCTAGCAAAAGCAAACAGGCAGAAGAATCAAAATGAGTGTGAATGAGTTCACAGTGCCACCCTATCCCTACATGGGTCATGTGTCCAGTAAATAGTGGTTAGTTTGATATCCTGACTCCACACATGGCAATAGGCTGGGAGTCATTGGATGTGGAAATTATCAAGACTTTGTAAATGAGAAGAATCTGGAGTGGCATATGTTGTTGGCATCTTCCTAACCCCATTAGCAGCTGGGCAAGTGGAGAGCAAATAGACAACCATTTCCCAGTTCTGAGGCCATTCTCTCTGGAGGGATTTTCTAAAGGAGAACACTGCCTAAATTGGCAATTAACCCAAACTTAACAAGGGCTTACAGTCACGGCAGGGCAAATCTGGTGAAAGCAACCTCAGACAGAGCAGGCCAAGGGGAACCTTCCATACTCAAACTGTAGGAGAAAAAGCAATTGGCTGGTGGCCTACAAGTCTTTAATTTCTGGATGTGATTATCTCTACACTGGAGTTTAAGGATAATGGGGAACCACAAAGGCTGCTTTTTTGGACTGTGAGTATTTGTCTATTCTTTTGCCCCAGAGAGGATGATGCTTAATGATCTGCAGCACAGGTTTGGGCAAGAGACACCCATAGTTTGGATACTGGTTCTGATACTGGGCAAGTTATTTATAATTTCTTAAAGCCTCAGTTTTTTATTTATAGACTTAGGGAAAAAAGTATCTACCTCAGAGTTTTGTTGTGATTATTAAATGAAATAATCAATGCAAAGTGCTTAGCACATAGTAGATGTTCAATAAATATTAGCTAACAACAATCATAAAAGTAAATAAATAATCTTAGGGAAATACAAGAAACTCTCCCATTGAGTCAATCATCTGAGTGTCTAGCACATGCAAACTCTCTGCTAGACATTGTGAAGCTCTAAGAAGTACTCCACAAGAGGAGTTTCTTCATCAGCAGGGGAGGTAATCCATGTACATGATTAGCTCTTGTGTGAGGTGGAAAATTATAAATGCACAGAAGAGGCACGGGTAAAGCATGGTAAGAGGTTGAGAAGAAAGGACAACTTCTAGCCAGGGAATTTAGGGGAGCTTCATGAAGGAGGTGGCATTGGCCCTCAGCTATGTGTTTTTTGTTTTTGTTTTTAAAGGTTTTATTTATTTATTTGAGAGAAAGAGAGAGAGAATGAGCACAAAAGTGGGGGGAGGGGCAGAGGCAGAGGGAGAAGCAGACTACCCCAATGAGCAGGGAGCCCGACGCAGGGCTCAATCCCAGGACCCTAGGATCATAACCTGAGCCGAAGGCAGACGCTTAACTGACTGAGCCACCTAGGGACCCCTCAGCTATGTGTTTTATGAAATATCCCTAACCAATGTAAACTAAATTCCAAGTTATTTTCTAATTATACAGTACATTCTTGGGATAAATTCCATTACTCTTATTTATATTGGCTCTAGAAAAAATAAATTGATTTCTGAAATATCAGCTAAACAGAGACAATCTAGGAAAAAAGCCTATTGCTCCAATCACTTTCACTTCCTATGTGGTATACTCAGAAGTCATGTATTTGTACTTTATACAGTGTTTGGTATTTGGCAAAATACCATGATACCATGCCTTTCTACTACCACAGGTGTAAAGAGTTGAGAGTAGTTCCTTTAGAATTCCTTGGCTCTGCATTTTTCATTCAAAGCATGTTCTGGGTAACACTAGTTCCATGACATGCTGGGTAGGGTAGGGGAAAGAAAGGAAGTATGAGAAAAAGGAAAGAATTCTGTGATATAAAGTTTTGAGAAACTTCATTTCTTCTATCTCCCTCCTGGAGGTTCACTATACATATTAGCATATGTAAGTTAAATCTGTCTAACTTATTAAACCTAGGATATCACAAACCTATTTGGGCATGTAAGACTTTGTACCCTCTGGCACAACACCTACTAATTTCCAGTTCAACTTGGAAATTGAGGAATTGGCATGGCATGTCCAAAGGGCCATTACAATATCATGCCAAATCTAAACCCACTCAGGCAATCTGGAAACCTAGGAAAAAAGTTCTGTGGCTTCCAGTCTTGTGATTACTCCTGGGTAGATGATCAAACATGGACTTTCAAAGGATTTAACTCATCTTCTCCATTTCAGAGGCACTGCCCTCAATCTATAAAACACCCTGACCTGGACTTTTACAACATCCTGTGAGGTGGGCCTTACTCCTCTCCTTTTCACAGATGAGCAAATTAAAGCTCAGGGAGATTAACCAATGTCTCTAAGATTGCACCACTGGGAGGTGGCAGGACTTCATCTCTGTTTCCTAAGCCTCCCTGTTTATTCCACCCCATTTACCTTAGCTTCACAATAGTGCTAGGAAGCTAGCATCACCTTAGTCTAGCGCTGGGCAATTCCAGGGAACAAATGTTTTTTGGGGCAGAGGTAAACAGTAATCTGTAATTCACATAAAGCCAATGGATTATACAGTCATCATCTCATCAATAGATATTTAGAGAGACAGATTTTTAAGGTAAGATAGCTCCAAGCACTCCCTGTTAGGCCAGATCTCCACACACTGGTTCACAAACTGGGGGACACTGAACAAAGACTAGCAGAGGTCACTGAGCTGTACCCAACCCCGACTCACTAAGTAGCCCCCTCCTCGGCTGCATCTAGAATATCTTCCATCTTCTACCAGGAAGTGCAGCTGCATGTTACTTCTAAGACCCCTCAGCTATATCTGGAAGAAACAAAATGGTTTTGCCAAAGCATCAGTCAACAACCCTTGAAATAGAAACATGAAGTGATTACAAGTGACAGTCCTCAAATTGTGCTCAGGCTCAAAAGTGGTTCTTTCTTCCTCTCAGGAGACAGGCTGGCGTTGCCGTCATCGAAGGAAGCTTGGGTTGTGTGATGGGGATTTCTGGAGAGATATGGAGAGGGCATTTTCTTTGCTGCAGACAACAGATTGTCTTAGTTACACGAAAGCCACAGATTTACACCATGAAGAAGTAAATCTGGATAAATGGCATGATTTATTCCTCTTAAAGGAAGTGCTTACTTTGATGGTGGGTTCACTGTGTTTTAGCCTGAAGGAATTATAACATGAAAGCATACATAGCATTGCATGCTAATTGGGAGGTTTACTGCCCCGGCCAGGATATTTTTTAGGCTCTGTGAAAAATTCTACACATATGACGAACACTTGCTGAGAAAAGGTACACACAATACAGGAAGCCTAAGAGTTATACTGACTGATACTAACTGATAAGATGCTCCCAGGAAGGAGGGGAGAAGATACCCCAGGAGGCAGAAGGAAAAAGGTGGTTGCAACAACCTGCCACTGAGAAATCCCAGAGTGCTTTTGCAGTGATAAATCATCATGACCAACCACCTTCAGATCACAGTTGCAGAAAGTTGGCATCCTGGGACAGTGCACTGTGGACTGCAGCTCCCTGTGGAGCCTAGATTCCCATCTCAGAGGGGCTCCCTATGAGTGCTATTCCCTAATTTTCTTTGAGCTCCAGTTTCTTCATCTGTACAGTGGGGATACCACTGACCACCTGGTTCGAGGACAATGAATTGGCCAATGGGAATGAAACACACTCATCAAGTCCCCCCATCGTGCCCATTCTTGGTCATTTATTTTTTCTTTAATTCTTTTTTAAAATTTCAAAGTAACACTGGTGTTTGTATTCATGCAGTCTTCCCTTTCCCACATCCTCTGTTATGCTCTGTTCCAGCTAAGGTACTACACTAGGCCTAACATAAGGCTAACTGCCTTTGTCTGTAATCTTCCTGTTGGTATCCTGGATCATCATTCATGAACAGATCTTGTCCAACTTCTTGTGCTATCAAATTTCATTAGTTGACATTGCCAATTTAATTGGAATTTTGGGGGAGCAAAGACAGTCCTGTTCCTATTTCTATCCCCAGCACCTGGCACAGGACCCACCGTTAACTCTGGTGGGTTATGCTAAGTGAAATAAATCAGTCAGAGAAAGACAAATACCATCTGATCTCACTCATATGTGGAATTTAAGAAACAAAACTGACGGACACAGGGGAAGGGAAGGAAAAAACAAGATAAAAGCAGAGAGGGGAGGCAAACCATCAGAGACTCTTAAATATAGGGGACAAATTGAGGGTTGTCACAGGGGAGGTGGGTGGGGCATGGGTGATGGGCATTAAGGAGAGCACTTGATATAATGGGCACTGGGTGTTATATGTAACTGGTGAATCGCTAAATTCTACCCCCGAAACTAATAATATACTATATGTTAACTAAATTCAATATTAATAAAATCTAAGAATAGTGAAAAAAAAAGAAAGTTTCAATAAACGAATGGAGTATATATCAACATCCCGAATAAGTGAAGTATATCATATGCCTCCATATAGTTCATTCACCCCTTACTAGATAAACACGTGTATTACTTTGGTTTTTGGAACACTTGACACTTTATTTTTCAATTAAAGAACATATTTTCATAAGGACAAAAAAGGAACAAAAGCCCTGCATAACAACACTCACCCCTCTCTCTCCTGGGACCCAAGAGGCTGCCTTCCTGGCTTTATGGGGAAGCTGACCCAGTCCCCTCTTAGAGCGGCCACATGTACTAGATGAGGGCTGTGCAATCCTTTAGGAAGATGACAATAATGTGGCTGGTTTCACAATGAATAAAATGATCAGGAAATTGTTCAGAAAAGCAGGAGAGTGATAGTAAGATGGCGGAAGAGAGCATGCGCGGCGGGGCGTCCCTTCTCCGTGCCTCCTGATACTGTCACAAGCACACAGTGAACACTTAGATGCACTGCTATTCTAAGCACTCTACATCTATTGATTATTTATTTCACACAGCAACACTCCCCGTTTTTAAAATAAAAACACCCCAGCACAGAAAAGTGAAGGGATCTGCTACAGGTCACTCAGCTGGTAAGTGGCAGAGCAGGGACATGAAGCTGGCAATGTGGCCCTGGAGTTCCTGCTTGCAACGGTGACATTCCACTGCCATTCCATTGGTGCCACAAGTCTAAGAATTCGACTGTTATCATTTATCTTTTTTAAAACGGAGAAGCTGAGATTCAACGAGACTCAATAACTTGGCCAGAGCCCACCAGTCTACATGAAGGAGTGCATAATTCAAAATTTAGTCTGCCTGATTACAAAGCTACTGGGGCCCCTTGGATTATATGTTCCAGCCTTCTACAGATTCAGTGGAAGATGACTCATTATTTTCTCTGCTGAGTGTCTTGCTCAACTATACTACTGAATATCAAGCTGTAATTTTAGCAATGAAAAATTTTTCTGGTCTCTTCCCCAATATGGAAATTATTTTCCCCTGATAACCAGAGCTCACTGTGTCTACTCCAGTCTACAAACATTGATCTGTTGCCCGCTGGCTCGCCGGGCACTTTATGGAGTGCTTGGGAAGCAGAAGTCATGGACACAGCCCGGCTCAAAGGGTTCACAGCCGTTACTGAAAACGCAGATGTCCTGCATGGAGACAAAACAGGAGAAAAAGTCTGAAGCCCCAAACCCTAAAAAATGAGTACTCCTTCAGAACGTGGAATTATAACTAGAAGGTAACTGCACTAGAAAAGCAAAGGACACTGTGCTAATGGTGATCAGTTGCCCAGGAGCAGGAATAAAAAATCTGGAATTCATTCTGTGAACACAGAGCATGGCAAACACATCCTATACTTTATAATGACTATGACCCATGTCTGCTTTGCTCTCCTCTCTGGGGATAAGGCTAAAGAAAACACCACAGACAACTCTGCTTTGCATATGACACCTCATTACCTCCTTATTCACATTTCTCCACAGCATTTTTCCTCCTAATTTTCTACCACAAATTGTCTAATTGCTCAGTGTCTATTATTATCATTTGTTTTCCCCAAGCCTTTGTAGAAGGAGAAAAATAGTAATTTTTTGATTACTATTGCTATCTTAGACACCTTCTAGAATCATTTGACTCACCTTCTCTGATTTCTACCTTGTCTACTTCCAGAAGAGTTTCAAGGGGTTTACAATAAAATGCACTAAATCAGTGAGCCCAAAGAAATAAGAAGCAGCAGAAAATAAACATTAGGGAGGAAGGGAGTTATAGGCATACCCCAGACTAGGGTCTGGCCACAGTGATAGAGCATTCAATTTAGCACTAAGCTTTCTGGGCATGCCTAGAATGCCATCACTTCGGTCAGAATTATTCCAGCTATGGGCCCTTAGCCCAACATCTGAGAAATGAGAATGCCTCTGTATTTTTCCAGTGGTGTCTTTACAACATTCCTGTTGGCTCCCTGGATGGGGCGAGATGGTCATTGGGCAAATCTCCCCAGCAAGATGACTGGTGTGAATGGCTCCCCATCGCGCACATTCCCCTTCAGGTCGGCATCCATGGCGTGCCCGTGGACAACAGCCCAACATCTGCCCAGAGCCCTCGACAGCGCTATTTTTAGCAATGCAGCCCCCGTGACACACAGAGTGACTCTGTGCCTCACTTCACCCGATCTTTTTAGGAGGACCAGCTCTAATGATGAGGGGCCAATGAATCCCCATATCAGACCCATTCCCACTTCGAAGTGCCAAACCTGAAGAAGTGGCATTTTTTTAAGAAAGCCCTTCGCCATCCTGGCACGCAAGGCACTGAAGGCAGGTTACTGACATGACTGATCTCTGCCTGTCCCTGCCTCTGCCTGCCAAAGGACGATGGGACTGGGCCAGGCTGCAGGCGCAGTAGAGGCGGCCCGAGCTCGCGACGAGAGCAGCAAAGCTGACAGCTGTGCTTTTTTGCACCGAGCGCCCTGGGAAAATCAACGCTTGGGCAGCCCTGCTGCCATCTGTGGAGTTTCTACAGCAGACAGGTTATTTTTAGAAACTTGTTTGTGAAAAGCCAATATTTACCTGTCGGGGCTGTCAAAATTTACAATTCATCCATGCCATTAGCCTGCTGTTTCCCCGTCAATAATGGAAATTTCCATCACCAGGAAGAGAGGCTTGGGGTAGCTACGAGGGTTCCACTCCCTCCGGGTAGGTGGCAGAATGAGTGGTATGAATGGTTACAGGGAAAGTGCATCTGTCGTCCGAGTGGCCACGGGACCCTCACGCTATGCTGTGAGGATAAAGGGTTGTCAGGACAAAAAAAGTGGAATTCTCCCACCACTTCTTTGTGGTTGAAGCTTCCAAGCCACGCTTGGTCAAAACCAGAATGGCATTTTCTGCAACAACCTCTACGTTGCATGTGTTGTGTTGTGTTGTGTTGTGTGTGTGTGTGTGTGTGTGTGTGTGTGTATGTGTTGCTCCCTGCCTTCCAAGGGAAGACTGATATCTAGAGTAAGGATGGGGGTGGGGTGGTTTTCCATAAAAACCCACACCTTCCTTCTGAAACCATCGGGACCCTCTAATTCTCCCTGCAAGTAGCCGTCTGTTCTCCCTCTCTGATCATCCTCTTCAGTATCTTTTCTGGGTTCACCTTCTTCTGCAGGCTCTTTAGATGCAGGTGCACAGTCCTGCGCCCTCTTTCTCCTCTCACTCTTTACTTTCTCCCTTGGTGACCTCACGGGTTCAAACGCCTTGCAATTTTAGATCAGGCTTGTGATACCAATTTTGTATCTCCAGCCCCTCTCACTCACCTTTGCTCATTAGATGCTTTAGCTTTGAGCAAAACATTGTTTCCATTGGGATGTAACCAATGTACTTCCCAGCTAGCTCAGAAATTGAACTCATCTCTCCCCCCAAATCCTGATTTGCTCTTATTCCCTCCCATATTTTCTATCTGGGTTTGGAGGTTCCAATATCTGCCAAGAAATCATCCTCAATTTCTCATTCTCCAACTCACTCTCAATTAGATCCAGTGAATCACCTAAATCTGTTGATTCCAAATCCTAAACATCTATTGACCCAGTTCCCATTTTTGGCTACTGCCTTGATTCAGGCCCTTTATCATCTCCTGTTTGGATTAGGCAGCCGCCTCCTAAACTGGTCTCTCCTCTAATAATCTTGGACTTTTCAATTCAAGAGTTATCCTTCCAAAGCACAAATCTGATCATGTCTCTCCCTGTCTTAAAATATTTCTGTAATCTTCAGTAACCATGGGACAAAACCCGAACTCCAGAGCAGTTTATAGAAGGCCCTTTCCAAGTTGACCTGGCTCACTTCTGGAGCTGCATTTCTTGCCCCTGACCCACTCACACTCTGACCAGTGACCTGGAAGGCCATGAGGAGGCCACCCCCCCTGCCTGCAATGTCCCACAAATGTTCCCTTGCCCCCGGGATTCTTCTGGATGACTGTCCTCCTTTAGGATGTAGCCCAGATATATCAGTTAAATAATACGACAAAATTCATGAAGGTAGGGCTCAAATGACAGAAGATGAACAAACACTTGTTTGTGATAAACACAGTCAAGTGGGAGATTATACGTTCTTTGACTTAATTCCCCCAGCTTCTAGGACAGTTCCTCACATGCAGTGTATGCCCAATTAATGCAGACTGAATAAGTAAGTAGTAAAAATGGTGAAAAGCATAACTAGAATGAATAGGATCTTGATTTAACATGAAAATTTATCTTAGAGCAGCTTAGGAATACTTTAGAGGAGACTGTCCTTAAAATTCGTGAGATAGAGAAAGGGACGGGGGATTTGCTTCTGTGCATTGGTGGGGACGGTGGGGGAAACTAAGGCCACATGTGGGATCCAAATTCACATAACTGTGGGCGGAAGAAGCTGGACTCCTTCAGCTAAACTCTGAAGCAAGGAGAAGATTTAGCATCTGGTTAGCATGTCAGCCAGGTACAGGCACTTTGCATATATTATCATTTTACCTTGACCAATGCTCTACAGTGCAGATGAGAAATACAGAATTTCCATCATGGCGTCCTAGACTCTCCATAAATGGGCTGGGCTTATTACCTCTGACTTTTCTGTTTGGCACAGCCCCCAGCACTCCCACATCACCTCACCTGGTGCCTTGCACACAGATGGAGGGCAGCAAATCTTTGTTGACAGCCAGGGAGACTCAGAAAACAGCTGAAATTATAGTTGGGGTTTCACTGAATTTCCTCATCTTGTTTCTCTCATGGCAGACCAGCCAACGCACCCTTCCCAATGCGGATGGCCACATCCCCTTCAGGCAACAGCTTTCTTGTTCTGTTCTCCTCACAGGGCCTAGCCCAGCATCGCTCAACCTCAGCACTATTGACCTTTTGGTCCAGATAATTCTACGCTGTGTATTGTGGGATGTTTAGTAGCATCCTTTGCCACCACCAGCTAGATGTCAATAGCCACCTACCCAACCCAACTGTGACAAAACTGTCTCTAGACATTGCTAAATGCCCCCTGGGGTAAATCCCCCCCTAATTTGAGAACCACGGGTCTTCAAAGTCAATTGCACATATTTCTAAGGCAAATTCCCAAAGACCCTCCTGGTTAAGCTGATTCTGCTGGATCAACCTCCCACCTTCTTAGGTCATGGCTCTTTGGGCCAGAGTTAACAAGCTTTCCATTCTCCCCATGCTCCTTTGTGTCTTCTTTACATCTGCCCCATCCCCATCCCCTGCATCTCACCATCTTTTTCAAGGTTTAAAGCTAGAAGATACGGCCACCTGCATACTCCGAACAGACAGGTTGAATGAGGGACAAGGTAATAGGCATGGCGCATAAACAATAAGGTGCATGGACATTTGGAGGTTTGATTCCTGACTGGCTGGACTGACTGACATGCTCATTATTCACAGGTGTCAGAGAGGAGGTGACGTTTCCTTTAGTCTCATGAGCAAGCCTCAGGGACTGAGCAGCTCACAAGCAGCTTTTAATGTAACCAGCCCATCTTCTCAGCAGGAGACGAAGAGTTTAAAAATCTGTTTTCCTTCTTATTCCCTCCTGCGGTTCCCTCCTCATGGTAGGTGACTGAGCAAAGGGTCACTCACTACTGAGCCACAGATTTCTCTAATTTATGCCTTTGCCCCTGGCCACTCCTATATTCTGCTTCTTTTGGTTCAACCCCCACTGGATTCTCGGGCTGTCTCTGCTTCATGGCTCCAGGTAATTTATCTCTCTTCTTTCTACTTCTTTCCTCCTTCCTAAGGTGAAGAGAACAAGTATGCACCTCTCAACAAGACTGGGGAGTGACTCGATCCTTTTCCAACAGGACACTGCTTTACATGCAGACACAGTCATTTAGGTATTCCTCAAACCCTCATGCACACAAGACACTGTGCTAAAGGGATAGAGACCTTCTGGGGATCGGTCCAATGGCTCCTGTCTTGGGGGTCTGGTTGCACTGAGGAGGTAGCCTGTGAGCCACGCTGAGGATAGGCTCCCCGATGCTGTTGACAGTGGGATGCCTGCCCAAACATGTCAGGGAGAGTCTGGGATAAAGGCCAAGAATGCATGCCTGCCCTATTGTCTCTTCAGAGCAGTAAGTGACACCTCTATCTACCCAGATACTCAAGACAGAAATAGGAGAACTGTGACCCCTCCCCGTTCCAGAGCCACTCTCCACCTGTACTTGGACCATCAGCGAGTCTTCTTGAACTTCTCTCTGAAACATACCTTGGAAGCACTTTCTTACCTCTATCTCCATGGCTACCACCTTAGCCCAGGGCACCATCATCTACCACCGCTTACACCAGTACATCAGCCTCCTAACTGGTCTCCCCACTCCTACTCTGCAGCTCCTCCAATCTGCTCTGGGCTCAGCAATGGAGATCATCTTAAAAGTGATTCAGATCAGTGCATGATATTGCTTAAAATGCGCCAGTGTTTTTTCCCTTTAACTAGACTAAAATCCAGCCTCGCCCCACCCCGCCCCCGGTCTGTAAGAACCTGCATGATTTGACCTTGCTCACATTACTAGCATCATTTCCTGCCATTTTCCCCCTCACTTGGCTCTGGCCAAAGCAGTCTTGGTTTCACTTCCCTGAATAAGCAAACCTCTTTCTTGTCTTGGATCTTCTGCACCCTCTGCCAGGAATTTACTCTCCTCCACACTTTCATATGGCTACCTCCTTCCCATCATGTAGATGCAACCTAAATTGGTCATTCTCCAACATGAGTGGGCATCAGAATCATCTGGAGGGCTTGCTAAACACAGACCACCGGGCACATCCCCAGAGTCTCTGATTATGGGGTATGGGGTACAGTCTGAGAATCTGCATTTCTGGCAGATTTGCAGGTGACATGGAGGGTGCCGGTCCAGGGAGCACAGCTTTCTCCAAGCACACTATTCAAACTAAGGCTTGCCAGCCCTAGCAGATTCTGTCTCTGCCCTTCCTTTGTTTACTTCATGGCACTTACACTTGAGACCATTTTATCTTGTTTACTCCTTTGTTTTGCTTTTGCTCATCTCCCCTGCTAAAATGTAAACTCCGTGGGGCAGAACTATGTCTCTTTGGTTCAACATTGTGTCTACAGAGATTGGTGCAGGGCCCCGCACGTAGAAGGTACTCAATAAGTATTTGTTGAAAGAACGACTAAATAAAGGGGGAGTTTTAAAGGCCAGAGCAAGGGACTCTGAACTCAAAGACCCTTACATAGAAGTTAGAAAGTGGACTGAAGAAGGAAGTGGTTAGGAACCAGAGAGGAGGGTACCAGTGGGATATCCCCAGGTGAGGGGCAGTGACTGGTGCACAGGTGTGTCACTGGCAAACCCACAGCATACAGATGCTCCGTCTCATGCCAAGGACCATCCTCACCCCTGGTGGCTGCCATCTGGCTCAGTGTAGAACATGGATCCCGAGAAGAAGCTCCCAGAGGATCCACGCAGATTTGAAAGGAAATCAGTCAAAGAGGCCATCAGAGGCCCTTTAATTAAATGTTCTGCTTGGTAACCTCTTAGTGATCTTTCCCTGTCCCCAGGGGTCAAACACAGCACCTGGCCATGGGAGGTAAGAGAGAGAGATGGAGCCAGCCACCAAAGCATCGGTGGAATTTTAATGAATGTCACAGACAGGGAGCAGAACGGGTAGACAAGAGCAGTGAAAGATGACACTAATGAATCTTATCCAGCTGTGCAGGTTTATATGATTAATGCCCAGCACACAGCAAACGTTTGATTAATAAGACAGCACTTCCATATCATCACTCTCACCTTAGAGGCCCTAGGTTAGAGAGGCTCTTGTAAAGGAGCTGAGACACTTTCAAGCAAGGTTCAAAGAAAAAGCAATCACTCTAGACTCAGTTATGAAAATGAATGGAAGGAAAGTGGGAATTGTAATGATGTTCTTAAAAAAAGAGAGAGAAAAAAGACAACACATTCTTTTCTATCACAGAGAGCCTCGAGAGAGGTCCACTTACATAAGAGAAATTCTTCTGGTGTGTGAATAGATAGGGAAGAAAATAATACAGATAGCATAAGAGGACTAAAGTTGCTTCTGTTCTTGAGGGAGACAAATCTCCTTGTTACCCCCAAAGCATTGCTTCAGGGACCCACAGGAAGATGATAAGACTCTCATGACATTTCCGTATAATAAGGTCAGGGTGCCAAATAATGGAAGATGCTGCTCTCTTGACATAAAGATAGGCACCATACAAAAGCCTCAAATTAGCTGCACAATTATTTTTTAGGTCTGAAGTTAAAGTCTGAAGGCCCCAACTGTTACAGTTGGTAGATATATTTGTTTATTACACAAGTATGTTAAAGTCAATGTAACTAAGTTAGAAAGAATACATAAGCACTATTTTTAAAAATGATCTCTAATCTGACCAAAAAAAAAAAACCACTGTAAAAATTTTGATGCATATCTCTCTAGAAATTTTTATAAGAATTGTATATGGTATGTTAAAAATTTTTACATATAACAACTAGACACCTTTTCCATACAAATAACTATGCTAATGCACCACCATATTTAGGGAAAGCACAGTTTTCTATTTATTTAACTTTGCTCCTATTGCTGAACATGTAGATTATCTCCAATTTTAGCCTGTATAACACGGGCCCACTGAGAGTCTGGCACCACATGGGTGTATATGTCTCATGTTGCTAAACAAATGACTAGGTTGCCCTATTTCTTGCTCTAGGACTGGTACAGTGTGTGTGTGTGTGTGTGTGGCACGCGTGCGCATGCATTTTCTTATTTTGAAGGGAATTTTGGAAAAAGGAGAATTAAATGTTTCAATCCAAAATTAACAACTTTACGGACAACAGATGCATGAAAAGATGCTCAACACCACTAATCATCAGGGAAATGCCAAATCAAAACCACAATGAGATAACCTTTCACACCAGTCAGTACGGGTAGTATTAAAAAAACAAGAAATAACAAGTGTTGGCAAGAAGGGGAGAAAAAGGAACCCGTGTGTACTGTTGGTGGAAATGCAAATTGGTGCAGCCACTGTGGAAAACAGTATGGAGGTTCCCCCATAATTAAAAATAGAAATATCACATGATCCAATATTTCCACTGGTAGGTATTTACCCCAAAAATGAAAACACTAATTTGGAAAGACATATGCACCCCTATGTTTATCACAGCATTATTTACAACAGTAAAAATATGGAGAGAACCCAAGATCCCATCGATAGAGGGATGGATAAAGAAGATGTCACGCACATACATGCATGTATGCACACACACACACAGGAATATTATGCAGCTGTAAAAAAGGATGCAATCTTACCATTTGTGACAACATGGATGAACCTAGAGGGTATTATGCTAAGTGAAATAAGTTAGACAAAGAAAGACAAATACCATATGATTTGACTTATATGTGGAATTTAAAAAAACAAAACAAATAAATAAACAAACAAAAAGCACAATCAGACCTATATATACGGAGAACAAACTGCTGGTTGCCAGAGGGGAAAGGGGGGTGGGGGATGGGCAAAATAGGTGAAGGGGAGTGGGACGTACAGGCTTCCAGTTATGGAATGAATAGTCACAGAACTAAAAGGCACAACATAGGGAATGTAGTCGATGGTACTGTAATAGGACTGTATGGTGGCAAAGGTTAGCTACACTTGTGAGCACAGCATAACGTACAGAGTTCTCCATCACTATGCTGTACATTTGAAACTGCTGCAACACTGCATGTCAGCTATACTCAGATAACAACACCCAAAATCCCCATCTTTATTCAGAAGCTAAAAGATTTGTAATGACAATTGTAAAGCTGTTTTCCGCTCTTGACTCCATGCATAACACTTGGAACCTTGCTCTGACTCCCAGGCACCCATGCCACACTGCAGCTGCTCAGAAGGGTGTAAGCACGCAAGCTGCTGTGAGGCAAGAGCCCATCGTGGTCTGGATGGAGGAGTGCACGCAGGAGGTTCACATCGAGCATTAAGCACATCCCGTTTCATTTCCTTAGCGGTGCTGTGAGCTAGGTTAGGTCATCCTCATTTATGGTTAAGAAATGGAAACGGGGAACGTAAGGGAATTGTTGGAGGTCACAGAAATGCTCAGTGTCAGAATTAGGGTTCGGGCCAAACACCTAGAGCACCATCCTGATGACAGATGCCCTTGGGGCAGGGCTGGTGGAGAAGTAAGGGAAGGAGAGGCGCCTCCAGAAGGCAGACTGATCCTCGGCTCGGGACACTGCTGCCACAAGAAGGATCAGCGTGTTGGGAAAAGAGCCCTAGGAGCCCGAGGGCCACAGCCTGTGCTCCTCAATCCTCCCCCAAACACAATCACAGTGCTTCAAAAAAGTCAGCACTTCCTTGATTTGTACCTCAAGTTACCTCAAGGTAGCCAGGCAAACCTCAGCTGTGACACCTGTCAGAGAGGAGCTCAACAAGGAGCTCAACAAGGAGTATGTGTACTGCGTCTCAGAAGGTAAGGACAGAAGACTTTATTAATAGGCTGGGCATTTTCTGGCCTGATTGTGCTGGATGCATACATCTTTTAAGATCTTTTGGATGGTTTCTCTACAAATGGTCTCCTTGGATCACCTTCTTTGGAATCCCATGGGGTGTTTGTTTAAAAAGCAGATTCCTAAGCCATATCCCCATTCAGTCCTACTGAATCGGAAACTCTGGAGGAGGTTCCTAAGATTTGATATTTTTATAAATAGGCCAGGTGAAAAATGTTTTGGGGACATTCCCAAAGTTGGAGAACCGTTCCCTAAGTTCATCCTATAATTTATGACCCTGGGGCCTTAGTAAAGCAAAGTTCATTACTGAGAGATTAGTATGACTAGCAACTCTCTTGTCTATTGTGCTGGAGGGCTTTCATGTTACCCCACACATGCTGTCGTATGTCCCAGAACAACTCACCAGCTACCCTTCTGCAGAGGAAGGAGTGAACTCCAGGAGGTCAGGTGAGTTTAGGGTCACATAGCTCCTAACTGCTCACACTAGGAAATAAACACCCTTTCCTGGCTCAAACCCTTTTTCTTCCACTATACCATCTTATCTCTCATAATTCTTATCCCTAAGCGCCTTGGCTCCCATTCACCAAAAGATGGAGAAGCCATTTTTAAGAACAAATTCCCAAGTAAAACAGCACACTGAGCAGGTGTAAAGCCTTCCTTTATGAAAACACCCACCAGATGAATTATTTAGACCCATCATAGAAAAATGATCCAATACCATATTACTTCAGTTCAATAATTAGATTTCTGAAAGTCTCCAAGTAACAAATAAAAATGAGTGTTTTCCATAATGTCTTGGAAACATGTATACATCTTTTTATTCTCCCCAAATGTGTCAAAGGTAGGGTGCCAGGAATCTCAATCAGAGGCCCCTTGCTGCCTCCACAGGGTCCCAAAGGCTAGCCTCTTCATGCCTCCATCCTTTGCTTGGGCTGTTGGCTCCTGTTTGAACTCTCTCTCAGATGACCTACCCTACTCCACTCCTATCCAAAATGTCTGGCAAATTCTTCATCATCTTCCAAAGCCTAATTCAAATATCTTCTGTTCTTGGTAGGTTCCCAGCTCCCCACCCTCCATCTCCTACCTCTTTCCTCCCCCCAGAGGACCCCACACCCTCCACTTAAGTCTAATGGAACTCAACAGTTACTGGTTTATGTGTCTGTCTCCACTGCTAGACCATTCCATGCTTGAGATGAGATCCCTTTTTCATTTTTATATCTCCCTCTTAGTCAGTACTTGACACATAAATAGGTGCCTGATTCAAATTTATCTATCCCAATATCTGTTCCCTTTCTAAAAACCTTCTCTTGTCTAGAGTGTCCTTAAGGCTACGAACATTTTGATTCAGGAACAGGTCAAAGCAAAAATCCATAATTCACTTCAAATTCTTGAATTTGCCTTCTCTTTTTTGAAAGAAAATAATTAAGTCAGAAACTCTTAAAACAAGGTCGTGTTCTCTTCTATATCCAAGAAGTAATTTTAGACCCAAATGCCATCAGATCAATCAATGTATTATATGTTTGTAAAGGACAATTCTGAAATCAGCTAGACTGCATGTAGGAAAAAAAGGTCACTTTATCCAATGAGTTTCATTTTACAGCTCAGAAATGCACCCAGGCGTACAAGAAAACTAATTAGACTTTAAGACTACCGAGTGAAGCCATCTTGCAAGCCTGTAGTGACAAAACTTTATAGCAGTTTTTGGAAAGACTATCACCAAAAATATATTTTGCCTACATAAAAATCATCAGTTGGGCAATTTTTCAATGACTACTTTGAAAACCAAGAAAGCTGAACTCATAATAGGTAAATAATCAGCGGTCTATAGATTTGATTATAATGCAGGAAAAAATGGCAAGAAATCATTAGTTGAAGCAAGTCCCCATTGTCCTTACACATTAATTACTTCTTGGGTAATCTGAATTTCCTAAGACCAAAATGTCTAGTGGTGAGCAAAGAAAAGTATCATTTCCAAGTTATGTTCCAGGGTAATGTTGTCGATTTCCCACCAACTGTGATCTCCCCAAGAGATAGCCAAAGCTATTTAGGTGCCGTCAGCCTTGTTTCTGTGGAGAGGAATAGCACCAGCTCTTCTACAATATAAATTTGAATGCTCTCCATGAAAACAGTATTTGTTGAAGCATTCAACCAACCTAGTAGCTCTGAAATATATTCAGACAAAGACCTCAATCACTAAGTGACAATTTTCCAATCTAGAGAAGGTAATGGACAGTTGAAGGAGTATGGTTTCTGGAAGCCTTGAGGCTGTCCTTGACAGGATTGAGGCAAAATCTCTAGAGTTCTGTAGCCCCTGACAGACTATTCCCCTTGGCATCCAAGGAGTCCTCGAGCAAGAACACCCCGGCCTTCTGGTGCAATTTCCACTCTCCCTTCTCCAGGTCTTCCACCTCACCATAAGAACCACCAAACAGACTGGTCGCAACAAGTAACTACTTTTAGTACTGAGTATCCCACTCTCTCTAAGATTCCACCAGAATCAGCTGGTCACACCTCTCATTCCTGTATACCTCAGTCATGAATATGCCCCCAGGAAGCCTGCTCATTGTCCATCACTCAGACTCTCACAGATCTATATTCCCAGAGGCTCTGCTTATTCCTTAAAATGCTTGAAGCTCTGGCCACCCTTGCCCCCATCTCTGAACCTTTCTATTGTGTCCTCTGGAAGCCATGGTCTGTCATCAGTAAATTCTCCTATATCTTCTCCAAGCATTTGTTTCTTTCTTGCCCTGATGGAAATCTGGCTGACTTTCCAGGAGACTGTTTCTCTTGCAGTCTTTTCAGGTTTTGCATCCCACACTTGGTACTACTGATTTTGGAGATTGAATAGGCTGTCCTTCCTGCTCCTTCTGCTGCTTCCAGACCACGAGGTTTCCTCTGCCTAAGCCCCTCCCAGTCAGTTCCTTTGAGTTGCCTGCCATCAGACTGTAGTACCCACTATCTCTCTTTATGTTATTTGTTCTCCTCCTGGTCGTGCCCACAATGTATTGAAGATTTTCTTCCCTTTCTTTCTCCTTGCCACAATTCGTTATCATTCTCAGTAGTTTCAATATCCTCCCAACCTCTAGCCTCTTAGTTCCATGGTGCCCTCAATCCAGTGATCTCAACCATTATAGTCCCCTGAGCCACCCTTTGCTATGATTGTATTACTCCCTTACATTCATTCGCAAATCTCTAGAACCTCTTCCCTGCATTATGTTTGCCCAGCAAAACACTGATCTTCCTTAAATCCTATTCTTTGCCTCCACCCACCTGAACATGGCTGGAGAAGAGCATACAGTGGTGCTCATCTTAAACCTATGACCTTAACTAACAAATGAGTTCTTGTACTGTTTGGCACTCTTAGTGTATATCCCCAGTTGATCTGCTCTTCACAGCTTCTCCTCCATTAGCAAACCTCTGGGGCCCCACCCCTACCTCCTTGGGTTTTCATTAGATAACTTGGATTCTCATTTCACTAAGAAACTGAAACCAATCACAAGAGAAATTCTTTAATCAGGCAGTGAATGAGCGCTGAAACTGCTCTAATTGTGGGCACCAGTGACCTCCATTAGGCCCAATTTGATAGATAATTTATAGTCTTCATTTTACAATAGCTTTGAAACAGATGATTACTGCCTCTTTCTAAGAAAGTCTTTCTTCTCTGGGTATTCACAGTATCACCGTTTGTGGTTGTTTGCATACTTCCTACCCCCCAGCATTTCTTTCTTAGTCTCTTTTGCTGAGTTTTTCTCCTCTTACCTCTAGCTGTTGGAGTGCCCGGGTTTGGTCTTTAGACCACTTTTCTCTCTCTACTCACTCCGTCGATGATCTGACCTAGTACTTTCTATGTATGGACAACTCCTAAATTCTACCTCTTCTTTGGACTCAGATGCATATATTGCAGTGCTCTCTCCACATCTGCACTTTCAAGTCTGTCAGGCGTCTCACATCCAACAGGTCCAAACTCAACTCTTTCTTCTTCCCTTGCCTCAGTCCCTTCCTCCCACGTGCTCCTCATCTCTGTAAATGGTGCCATCAAAACCCAGAATCATCCTTGACTTCTCTCGTTCTCTCCCATCCCACACCCAATCTATAATATCCAGTCAGCATATCCTATTGGCTCTGCCTTTAAAACAAATTTAGGGCCGGGCTGTCCCGCCATCTGCCTCGTGGACCCACGCTGTGACCGACCATGCACCGACAAATCTGCCCAGCTCTGGCAAGTGCCACAAAGAAAGTGGTTCACCAGCTCCGGCTAGAAGCCGGGTTCAACCGCATGAAGGTTTCCAAGGCAGCTGCAGATCTGAAACAATTCTGTCTGCAGAATGCTCAACACGACCCCCTGCTGACTGGAGTATCCCCAAGGACGGATCCCCTTAGACCCCAGAAAGTCTGTTGCTTTTCATAGTAAAACGAATCTTTGGATGTTTTTCTAAATCACTTTTCATGAATCAGTGCATATTCAAAGGAGAACTCAATTTGAAGCCTGTACAAAAGCTTATCCCTATAACACGTTCCATACTATATAAACTCCTGCTTTGTCAGTCCTTAACAACACCCTCTCTGAATTTTCATTAATTCCTATTTCCCCAGGGTAGTTATTTTATATACAATTACAGCAGCATTCAATAAAATACTTAGTGGAAAAAAAAAAAAACTAACTTCAGAACATGACTGCCCTTTACCATGTCCAACTCTTTTTTTTTTTTTTTTTAAGATTTTATTTATTTATTTGACAGAGACAGAGATAGCGAGAGCAGGAACACAAGCAGCGGGAGTGGGAGAGGGAGAAGCAGGCTGTCCGCTGAGCAGGGAGCCCGATGTGGGACTCGATCCCAGGACCCTGGGATCATGACTTGAGCCGAAGGCAGACGCTTAACGACTGAGCCACCCAGGCGCCCTACCATGTCCAACTCTTGTCTAAGCCATCAGTCACCCCTAATGCGACCTGCTGCAAGCAACATCTTCTCATCTGCTTCATTTCACCCTTATTCCCCAGCAGGCACAGTGATCCTTTAAAGCCTGTCATATCATGTAGCTCTTGTGCTCACAGCCCTCCAACGGTTCCCTGTCTCACTCAAAACAAAAGTGAAGGTGCTAACCGTGGCCTACCAAGTCTGACACCTGGCTGCCTCTTGGATGCCATCTGCCACCACTCTCTTTGTTTGCGACCCTCCAGGCATGCTGCCCTATTTTTAAACACACCAGACTTGTTCCCACCTCAAGCCCTTTGAGCTTACTCTTCTCTCTTCCTGGAATGCTCTTCCCCAATGTCACCTCCTCACAGAAACCATCCATGAGCACTCTGACCAAAAAAGCAGCCCCCATCCCTCTCTAACCCTTTACCCTTGTTTAATTATTTTTCCATGATATTGTTATTACGTGCCATAACATTATCTAAGTAATTAATTACTTGATTTCTATTAGTTATTATTATATAGGTTAATGAAGAAATAACCATGTAACAGACTGAAAATGATGCTTTTAAAAGGCAATTTGGAGATTTTTTTGAAGTAGGCAAGACATTGATGGAGAGAGCAGTGCTATTCAAAGCGTAGTTATGGAGTGGCGCAATTCAACTGTTCTAGACCAGTCCAGAACAAGATAAGGAGCTTGTATGAGAATGTGAATCAACACCCTGCTTCCTTCATTGAGAAAGTCTTACCAGCAAAAGGATATGAACTGAACTAAACTGTGTGCTTAATGCCATAATTGATTTGCATTTTAGCACAAGGTCCTCATCCTGTTGCTGATCAGTTCCAAAGAGCTCACTGACCAGCATTTTGAATAACACTGATATCGATCATCTAGCTTAGTGTCTCCTGCAATTTCTTGCCTAGGGTTTTGAAAATGATTTTTTAATCTCCTGGCATATCTGGAGACCAGGAGATGTGCTGTGAGGCAACTGCCCCTACCACATACATATACAAATAATACATACATTGATGACAACGTTGGAATATATGTATTGATAATGTGCCACAAGGATGACAAGGTCGGAGAGAAATGAAAGAAGACAAGTACATTTTCTATTGAGAATCAAGCTGTGATGGACATGGCATGACAACAGTTTGGTAAATCAGATGGATTTGAAGAAAAGGTATTCTCTACTATTCTAAGCTTCCTTCAGGTCGAGACTCAAATTTCTCTCTCCTCTTATATCTCTTCAGAGATATAAGCTACACAAAGTCTTCATTCCATGGTACACAATCATAACTCAGCAGATATTTACCCCATGCCTACCATGAACCAGGGGCTGGGGACACAGTGTGACAAGACAGACAATGACTCTGGCTTGGTAAAAATTACATTTTAGTGGAGAAGACAGAAAGAAAAGTAACCAAAATTGTTTTAAATCCCAACCCCATATCTTTCAGGAGTAATATTAATGATATTAATGACTATATAATAATGGGTGTTCACATTACCTGCTATGAAAATTAGGGATTTTGGTTCACCAGACTCAGTAAGGATTAGTGAGAGAGGAGATCAAATAAACTGCTATTATTGTGGTACTGTCTTCAGTTTCACAAATGTAGTTTTTCTTTAACAACTTCACCATTAATCCCAAGGAAACATAGGACTTCTCAAAAATCCCTTTTTCTTTTCTTTTTTAAGAATTTGATGATATGAATACCCTTTCCTATAAGACTTACAAAGAATCGAATGGCTTTAAGTATTTTTCTAAGGAACCTAAAATTTGAATGTCTTAATTGGAAAAAAAGTTTAACACAGTGCTTTAATAAGATATTTAACAAAATACTCTCTTGCCCCTCTGTCCCACAGAAAATACTTGATGCTCTGAACTTAATGCAGCCAAGCACGTAGTCGTTTCTGGAGCTAGTCTTTAATTTCAACTACCTGCTTTGCATTAGCCTATAGTAGAAAATCCTGACTCAGCAGCAAAAGGTTTCATAGCTTAAAAATCGTCGCGTAATTAAATTAGGCTTCCTAAATGGAAATGATTTTATAATCTATACTTGCAAACATGTTGCTCTTCGGTGGAATGCTTTTGAAATTTTTCCTGAAATAATCACAGTGTGCTGGATCATTTTAAGCTGTGGCTGAGAGAACTTTCTAGCGGTAGCTGGCCTCTGCTCTAGAATAGGTTCCAAGCAGACCAGAACCTCCTAAGCGCCCACCCTGGGACTCGTGAAGGCCAGGCTGCTTGCAGTGAAATCACAGGGGAAGTTTAAAACACATAGATTCTTAGGATTTGGCCCAGGTGACTTGATCCAGAAATAGAGGCCTGTACGCTAAGCCATAGGGTTTGAATTTTATCTAGAAGGCAACATGGAGTTCTTCCAAAGTTTGAGGCAGAGTGTTGGCATCATCAGATTGACATTAAAACGAAGTATGAAAGACGGATTAAAGGGTGAGCCAAACCCAAGAAGAGAAGAGTATGTAGGAAATTCTATGGGGATCCAGGGTCAGCGGTCATGGCCTAAGCTGGAGGAGGGTAGGATACAGATTTAGGACACTTTTTAGGAGGCAGAACTTAAGGAATTTGGTGACTAATTGGATGTTGTCCATGCTCTGGCTTAGGTTATTGATTTAGAGCAATTAGTGAAGTTGAAGTGGGAAGAAAGGAGAAACAAATGAGAATGTAAAATTCAGGGACCTGTTCAGTGCTTTGAAGGCTCCTTTCCTTCTGTGAAAAGGACAGCTTAACGTCTGTAGTTAGAGCCAGTGAGCAAAAAAGTCTAAAGCAAAAGCTTTGGGGGGGCGCCTGGGTGGCTCAGTCGTCAAGCGTCTGCCTTCGGCTCAGGTCATGATCCCAGGGTCCTGGGATCGAGCCCCGCATCAGGCTCCCTGCTCAGCGGGAAGCCTGCTTCTCCCTCTCCCACTCCCTCTGCTTGTGTTCCCTCTCTCGCCGTGTCTCTCTGTCAAATAAATAAAATATTTAAAAAAAAAAAAAGCTTTGGGTATTTGTGTAACTCAGTTAGAACTAGGACAGTTACCAAAAATCACTGTCCTCTCCACTTCTAGAAAAGTATTCCAGAAAATTGGAAATGTGTGGGGAAAATGTATTTTAAAGAATGTTCATTCCAATATTGATTCTAGTGGTGAAAAACTGGAGACAACTTATGTCTCAACTCTAGAAAATCGGTTAAGTAAATTATGATACAATTATAGACCAGAGTGCCAAGTGGCAATTAGTAATGATATCACTGACTACATGTTTTAAAGCTTAAAGAGGTAAGGAAAGGGGGTCACAGAATCGTTTAGATGGCGTGACTCTCTCCCCATCCACATTCACAGAGAAATGTTGGAGAGGACACGGACCAGAATATCAACAAAGGATTTCTCTGGATAGATGCATTATAGGCATTTTGTTTTCTTTTATTATGCTCACAGTTTCTAAACTCCATTTTCAGGACAAAGCCAATTTGTCACCTACACATCCAAAGTACGGATGTCTCTAAATTAGCAAAGCAGAACACCTGCCTCCCAGGCCCCTGACAAAGGGGTCCTCTCCGAACTGAATGAGGACCGGCTCCTGGGTGTGCGATGAGAGAGCAGAGGAAGACAGCCTAAGGTACCAGCCCAGCTGCCCGGTCCCTGGGCACTGTGCAGGAGATCCTTGAATTATGGGAAAGCCATAAACCTGACTGGTCACTTTAACTCTTTCCCCTAACCCTGAAAAGCTTCCAGAGTCACGCTTTACTGTGATACCTATTGTGCCCATTTCTAGGGACCCTGAAAACTAGTATTTACATCTCCTGCCTTGTGGTATAGTTATTTGCGTACATTTGTTACAGACCATAAACTGCAAGCTCCTGGAAGGCAGAATTTATGTTTGATTAAAGTTTGTATTCCCTAGAGTGTCAACAGTTTGCATGTATTAGGTATTTAATATTTATAAAGAGAATTATTGATGTTTCTTGTATAAGGCCCAACAGAATACATTATGTTTAGAATTTATTTTAGAAGCTTCTTCCCTTAAGAATGGATAGCCTTCCTTTTTAACTAATCAGAATTACAGAAGCCATCATTTTCTTCCTTCCTTTTTGTTAAACCCCGGCTCTGATGGAGCACAGAACTACATTTTTCATTCTCAGTCCCACTATCTATTACTTCATTCACCCTCCACCTGTTTTTGAGCTTTTATTTGAATGGACCGGTGTTTAGGCACCATGTATGTGAATTACCTCAAAGCCCGCTTGGAAGTCGGTGGAATAAAAATATAAAGAGTTTAGGGGCAACTGGGTGGCTCAGTTGGTTGAGCAACCAAATCTTGATTTTGGCTCGGGTCATGATCTCAGGGTCGTGAGATCGAGCCCCGGGTCAGGCTCTGTGCTCAGCACAGAGTTTGCTCAAGATTCTTTTTCTTCCTCTCCCTCTGCCCCTCCCCCCATGCTCGCTGTCTCTTGCTCTTCTCTCTCTAAAAATAAATAAATAAATCTCTAAAAAATATA
The DNA here is from genome assembly GCF_054177405.1 of Leptonychotes weddellii. Lineage (NCBI taxonomy): Eukaryota > Metazoa > Chordata > Mammalia > Carnivora > Phocidae > Leptonychotes > Leptonychotes weddellii. The sequence goes on along the minus strand of NC_138380.1, from coordinate 36,850,299 downwards.
AAGAGCTTAATCACAAGTAGTTTAATAATAAATAATCAAACCATGATTGAAAATGAATTTAAAATAAAAAGTAAAATAGGGAATTTCCATCATGGCCTACTAGATACTTCATAAAGGAGCTTGCTCACCTCTGACCTTTGGCACAGCTGCCAACACCCCCCTGTCCTGGCAGTGACATCCAGTGTGACTGGAATACCCCTGCCTCAGGGATTTCAGGAACTTTCTTCACCTGAAATACCCCCAAGCTCTGGCTATGGCCACTCTTTCTCAACACCCCGTTTTCTTGGACAGACTGTACCCTTCTCCCTGTCAGCCTCCTCACCAGAACCCCTCTCTCCTTGTGCCTCCCTCTTTATTTTCTTCATAGCACCCAACATGTCCTGGCTGCCCAGTGTCACCCTCCCTGCCTCCAGGACAACAGAGGAGGCTCTTGGTCTTCCCCATTCACTGTTCCATCCCCAGTGCCTAGAAGAGGGCCTGGCTTACCACCGCGGGGAGGGGGGGGGGAACACCGAATAAATATTTGTTCCATCAAAGAATGAATGAATAATTAAAGGCATTGCCTCCTCCCTCCCTCCCCCCAGGTTATAGAGAAGAAATCTTGTTCTTTCTCCCAGAAGACTATTTTCAAGCTCTGCTGTGGGGAGACATGGGGGCGGGCCTGGAAGAAGAGCTGGGGTGGGGGGAGAGGGAGGGTGGGGGCTGGGGAATGGAACCTCTGAGATGCACAACCTGGGTTCCAGCACAGAGCTGAATGTTCATGTGCTTTATACGTAAGGGTCCACTCTGTTGAAAATAAGATTCTGCAGCTAAAATAAAAATGTGAAAAGCAATGATGAACATAAATGATATGCCTGCAAAAGAATCCTGCTTCTAGTTAGCACTGAAAATTGCCATCGAGTTGCTATAAGAAACCTAATCCTAGTCACTGTATGTACAGTGTACAGATGAGAGTGGAAAGTCTCAAATGCTGCTGAAGCCCATTCAAAACAGCATTTCCTCTGCATTACCTAGTAGATCATTAGCACCTCTCTGAAGCATCACATTTGCCTGTATGGTATGACCTTAATTGGAACCAGGCATATCTCCCCACATAAGGAGTCCTAGGCTATTAAATAGATACTGCAGGAGAGAAAGCTTACATTTTCATGTCTCCATCCCCTCCTATATTGCCTGTGTTCGTTTTTTTTCCTCCCTTATAGAATGCCTTCAAAGCAAAGCTCTGAAGGAAAAATGAATACAGCTCATTTATTTTTAAACTCTGCCAAATCATCTCAGTCAGGCAATACAAAGAAAAAGAGGGAAGTGCTTGGTGTAATAGAGTCATATTTTTTTCTGTAGCTCCTCCATTAATTCTCAGGACCTCTGGCTGCCTTCCTTTCAGAATGCAACCCCATTCAAATCTTACATTATCTTGCCTACTTTCAGACATTCATTATTGCAGAAGTCATGCCATAATGGCATTCTGCCAACATGATTTTTAATGTCACTTTTATACAACCTAACTGTGTATTTTGGAAACCGTTTGTGAAATGGGAATCAGACCTACATCTATGGGTCAGCTCAAAGGTTATTTATATTTGGAATCCTTTGTGTAGCACTGACTATTAAGACCACAGGTTTTTCAAGTAGGACTCCTGAAAAGTCGATGCATGGATACCGTTCCCCAAACAATGCTGTTTCATCTGACAAAAACACTCTTCTCAAAGCAGAAGGAGCACGGGAACCACCGGGCTTCGGTTCCACAAGAAGGCTCTTTCCTCTCTCGATCGATAATCATGAGAAACTTATTCTCTAAAACTTTATATGTCTACGGTAAATGATTTTGATAGCGTGTTGATATTAATATGAACAGTCTCCTCTTCCCTGCATGTATGATTAACATGAATGAACGAATTAATATGCCATTCGACAGTTTTGAACAAAGAAGTGGTAAAAAGAGATCACCAAAGACTACAGAGAAATAATGAAAAGAAACTTTGGCCATGAAACAAATTATTCTACAACAGGGACCAGAATAGAAACACCAGTTAGAATTAGGGCCAGTTTTATTTAAGAGACCCATTAACCATCTGGAAAACATGATAAACAGCATGTTGATTAAATCGGCGAGCTGTTCCAAATGGGCTGGCTGTCTAGAACCTGGAAAGAAAATCTAAGGTATGGAGAATGTTGAGAAATTTGAATGGAGAATCATAAAGCAACAATGACCAGGTATAACTCACTTGTTTCTAATTTATACTCCCATATATTTGTAGATAGCATAAGGAATAAAAAGTAGCAACTAGAGTTTTCACAAGTGTTCACTAGAGGAAATTGATACAAACACCTCTGGCCTCTCTTCTTTTTTGGAAGTTAATACGAGGTTAGATTACAAGAATTACTTCTCACATTGCCTCTCTTTTCTACAACATTCAGGGATGTATAGTCTAGGTCGATAGATTCCGCACTTGAATATTTTAATCACCTGGGCTGCTTGTTAAAAAAAGGAGTATGTATTTCTGAGCCACACACTCGAGATGTCCAGCAATATATGTCTCATTAACAAGTGCCTCAATTAACTGAAGTTGGCATCCGTTTTTCAGCCCCGGGCTTTTGGGTAAGGAATTTTAGGAGATTTGTTAAGTTGCCACTAGGGGGAGTGTTGACCAAACTTTATGTTTCTGGTAAAGGGAGGGTGCTGAAGCCACCCTCAGAATCACGGGTTAACACCCAAGACCTCAGGTTTGGGGAAGAACATGTCCTCGCTAGTACCTTCTCCCTCCACCTCTCATCCGTGCCCCCTTCAAGGGAATGGAAAGTATACAAACTACTGAGTGAACATTAGAGGGTTCTGTGGCCCTCTCAGTCTTGATAGGCTTACACACAGGTCACGCTTTTGTATGTGGTTTTCCGGTTCAACGTTTTTCTATCATTTTATATGAAAATTTCTCCTTCTACTTTAGTAATTTTCTGGTCTAGTTACAAAAGATTGCAATCTCATTGAGGAATGTTTGGAAGATGCCCCAAAATACATAGAAGATAACGATCACTTGTAATCCCTACACTCAAAAAAAATGAGTATTAACACTGTGGTGAGGTCCAGAATCATTTCAGTCCATAACAACATGTTTTTTGTTTTTTTTTTTTAAGATGAAATCATTCTATTTTTGTATTTTCCCACACAAAGAGTAAAATCATCGGCATACTCCCATGATACCAGTCTTCTTAAACTCTGTCTCCTATCAAAGGATATTCTTCCACATTTCTGATTTCCTTAATGATAAGCTACTTGATTTGGAATAAGAGGGTCAAGGGTCATACGAATTTTTCAGTTCTTGATACACACTGCCATTTTCAGGAAGATCACACAAATATATGTCTCAACCAACAAAGTAACAGAATTTGCTCTGCTAGCAATCTGTATATTTTGCCCCAAATATATGCATACCTAGGGCCTATGATTATTTTGTTTGTGTGTGTGTGCATGTGTGTGTGTGTGCACACTAACTGAGCTTTACCCAGTCTACTGGCATATTGCCACCCACAGAACTCATTAACAATGTTTTAGTCACCTCCATGCCTGTTTCAATATCATTTTCAATTATAAATTTGTTAATTTGCGTTTCCTCTGTATTTTCTTTGACAAAATTGTCACTGGCTATTAGTTATTTAATAGAAGTAGTTCTTGGATTTACTTTAAGATTCTGCTATTTCCCTGTTTTCTAGTTTATTATCTTTATTGTATCTTTCCTCTTGCTTTCTTTGCTCTTTTATTTTCTAACTTAGCTAAATCCTTGGTTCATTTATTTTTATTCTTTCTATAAAAATAATAATTTTAAAAGAATTATTTTTAGGGCTCTCCCATTTGAGGACAACTTTGGCTGTATCGTGTAAGTTTGGTCACACTATGTTTTCACAGTCATCATTTTCTTTTTTAAAAGATTTTATTTATTTATTTTACAGAGAGAGACACAGCGAAAGAGGGAACACAAGCAGGGGGAGTGGGAGAGGGAGAAGCAGGCTTCCCGCGGAGCAGGAAGCCCGATGCGGGGCTTGATCCCAGGACCTTGGGATCATGACCTGAGCTGAAGGCAGTCGCTTAACGACTGAGCCACCCAGGCGCCCCCATGGTCATCATTTTCTAACAGCCTCTAACAGTAGCTTTGACTTCCATTTTGATTCAGTAGTTACTGAGAAGCCTGTTACTTTAGGAATGTATTAAGGACTTTTGGCCATGTAAGGGACACATTTTTAAAAAGTTCCATGGATCCTTAGAAAAGAAGCCAAACTTCCAGTGGAAGATACCAACTCAATATGTACCTATTGGTTGACACTTATTAATTATATTATTAAAATGTTTTATATTTGAAATATAACAATAATGCAATGATGTTTTCTCAAAGCTGTATTTTTGTCCATGTCTTCTTGTATTTCTAGTTTTTTCTTTTCATTTTGATGATATTGTTATGTTGTGAACAAAGATTCATGACTATTTGTAGGTCAGTTTGGCTGTTTTCTCTATGAAATGATTCTTCTTCCCATGTAAAGCTTTTTGCCTTAATTTCTTCTCTGATGTCCATATTGCCATTCTTATTTTTTCCCCATTTGTGCGCTGAATTTTTCCTTTTAAATCTTTTTTTCTATCACTTGCTTGGGGGGTTGTTTTGTGAGAACATGATTTATATCATTTTTCAATCCAATTTAAGATCTTTATCTCTTCACAGGTGTAACCTAGTATGTTCATGGCCACAGTGGATAGTTATTGTCATGTTCCATTACCTCTCTAGTCCTGGGGCCCATTGGAACCACCTAAGGAAGTTGGTGGTGGCAGGGTGGGTGGTGGTGTTTTTATTTTTTATTTTTATTTTTATTTTTTTAAAGATTTTATTTATTTGACAGAGAGAGACACAGCGAGAGAGGGAACACAAGCAGGGGGCGTGGGAGAGGGAGAAGCAGGCTCCCCGATGAGCCAGGAGCCCGATGTGGGGCTTGATCCCGGGACCCTGGGATCACGACCTGAGCCGAAGGCAGACGCTTAACAAGTGAGCCACCCAGGCGCCCCGGTGGTGGTGTTTTTAAACAATTAACTAAGCCTACCTGCAATTCTGGTTTATAAAGTTGGTGTTATTGGCTGGGTTTTTCAATTTTAAAAGAATCAACAGGTAAGAATCACCAAAGGATGAGAATCGCTGCTCTAAATATTTCCAAAACAAATCTAAACTGTATTTCTCCAATAATTAAAGTCAAGAATACACACACTTTCCTATATTGATAATACTATATGGCATTTTAATTTTTATTATTATTTTACCAAGATTTATATTTTTTAAAGAATCCATTTTGATGATTCAATTAAAAATAAAATAAATATAAAATTTACAGTAAAAATATGTACGGAAAAATACCATATTAAAAATAAAAGTCTTCTTCTGGGTTCCCCAGCTTCATTCTCCAGAGTTATTCATTTTCCTATATATATGCACAACACACAAGTCTATTCATACACCCAAAACACACACACACACACACACACACACCATGGATCATATGCTGTATATTATCTTACTAACTTCTTTGTTCACTGAGAAATATCTCTTGGTCATTTTTCCTTATCAAATACATATACAGTTCATTCTGTATAATAAACTCGTATTATCATAATTCGTTTAGACAGATGCCACTTGGTATCAGACACGATATCTTGGTTTGGGAAAGCCCACGCAAGTGTAACATATGGTGCTCTTCACCATGGGATATTTTTTTCAAATGAACTAGTTACAGAATAGTGGCCTAGGACTTACTTCACTTGAAGCTTACAATTCTGTTATTAACTATATTACCACTGTTCAATATGATTTATGATCTTGCAAGCTTTTCACTGTTCTTGAAATCCCCGAGAGCAAAGTCCAGATTATGATCTCTTTGGATTCCTCCTATTTATCAAAACACAGTGCTAGGGACTTATTACTTGCTTGACAAATGCTTTTTGTCAATTACTATTAATGGCAATGCAAAGCAACCACACTGCTACTCTTCTGAGATAAGAGCTAAACCATTTTTTGTTTTCCGTTTTCTTGAATGCATGAACAAAAACCAAACCCCAATGAGCAGGTATGTGGTTGTGCAATGTCAGAGCTGTCATTCAATCTGGAATCCCTCTTTCTCCAGAACTATGCCCTGTGGGGTCAGAAAGAAGCAATGGTCACTCAGAAGATCATGGATGCACAGTGTAAGGTTGCCCAGTGCAAGGAGATAGCAGAGGAGAGACCAGAGCTGGACACCAGGATGGGCACACCATTCCAGCTGCCATTACCAAGGGGCTGGCTGGCCCCAGGGAGAGACTCCCCCTGCAACTCCCTGCAACTCACGGGTGAGGCTGTGCCTATTACAATGTGAGAATAATTTCAACTAAAGGGAGCTTGAAAAAGTCTGCCTGGAGAGGTCTTCTTTAGCAAAGAAGGCAAGGTCTAAAAATATTGAGTTTCACCAAACATTGTCTAAGAGGATGTGATAATTATCTACAAGTACTTAATAGGCCTTAGCACCAAGGTGAGGCATGAACTATTTAAGGTGCTTTACGGAGGTGTGAGAAAGTCTTGGCAGGTAGTAGTAATTAAATTAAATTGAGTAAAATTACATTTCAGCTGGGGATTTAGGAAAGTCTCCCTTGTCTATTAAACAAGGGTCTCAAAGGATATGCTTCAGGCATTTAAAGTCAAACTGGGCCAGTTATTAGAGAACATTAGAGAAAGAATCATCTTAAATGGGGGGTGGCGGAGACTTAAGTAGGGAGGAGCTAGCTGGTTTAATTAGTCACACTGTCCCTTTTGCTTAGAAGGGTTGTAAACACCTCACTACCAACTCTAGCTGGGAAGGAAAGATCATCGAGATTCCAGTGACTCAGAAAAGCAATATTACTGAGAGATCTAAGCTTGGCATTATTTACCCACCAAATTTACTCTTTGAAATGTGTTTGGTCAGCTGTGTTTGGCTTCTGTGACTAGCTGTATTTGTCCAAAGGCTAATTAGCTTGAAGGGTAAAAAGATCAGTGAGTTAATCCATAATCTCAAGTGACTGATGAAATCTAACTGCCAACTGGTGCTGGAGCAGACACTTTTTTAAGGATTAATAAGGCATTCTAGCTCTTCTCAAATATTAGGCTTTGGAGGAATAAGATAGGATAAAACAAGAGAAAAGACAATCCTAGATTTTTAAAAAAGCCCTTCTAACATTTATATGGCAATTTCACAAACAAAACTTAGAGAATTTCAGGGGACATGTGTGTAGTACTCGCAAGGTGATTCACAAGTCTAGGGTGGTCTTAGGTAGAGGTTGTTCTTTATGACCCCTCAATAATACAATGAACATTTGACTGTTGAACACTTCCTATGTGCCAAGCACTGGGTTTTACATGTTATGAACTCAGTTGGTCCTTGTAATAACCTAACAAGGCAGGTTCTGTTATTCCTCAGTTTAACAAGTGAGGCCATTCAGGCCCCAAAGTCACAGGGCTAGTAAAATTTAAACCCACGGGCTCTGGCTCCAGAGGTTTTGATCTTAACTTCCCTGCTGAACTGCTCTAGGGGGAAAGGAAGGAGATTAGGGTTCAGGGTCAAAGTCTCCCTGGTTCCAGTCCTCTGTCTTTAGATGCATTCTGATAACAACTTGTGCTCTGATGGACCATGTCATGTAGTAATTTCAAAACACAGCTAAACATAAAAATCACTGGGCTTTGGAAAGTCCATTAAAAGAACCTGTGCTTTTCAGTGCACTGTATTTGTTTGGGAGGGCTACTGTCAGAAAGTACCAAGTACCACACACTGGGTGGCTTAAACAACAGAAACTTATTGCCTCCTAGTGCTGGAGGTCAGAAGTCTGAACCCAAGGTGTCAGGAGGGTTGATTCCTTCTGAGGGTTGTGAGGGAGGGATTTGTCCCAGGCCTCTCTCCTTGGCTTGTGGGTCACCATCTTCTCCCTGTGTCTTTTCATGGTCTTATCTCAGTGCATGTCAATCTCTGTGTCCAAATTTCTCCTTTTTACAGGGACACAAGCAGATTAGGGCCTATTCTAAGGAGTTCATTTTAACGTGATTACCTTCGTAAAGACCCTATCTCCAAACAAGGTCATACCCTGAAGTACTGACGATTAAGACCAGTGTCTCATTTTTGGAGGAAGACAGAATTCAACCCAAAACATGCATCAGGGTTACTAGGCAGGTGTAAACATCCACCCGTGTGGTGCAATCCACCATCAGTGCAGCCGGAGGACAGCACAGGCTCCCATCAGTTCTGCGGGGACATCCTAAAAAGCCCAGCCTTCTACCTCCTGGAAGGGCACTGCTGTACTTTGTTACCCCTAGCTGGCCAGGAGAAGGGGCAACGTAGGGGCTTGTGAAGGATTTTTCTGATCTGTAAGACTGAGCCCAGACATTTAAAAGACCGCTCTTTGACATTGTCCTGCTAGACTCCAATGTTTCCCTCAGCTACCCATCAAGGTTGTGGGAGAACAGCTCGCGTGAGGGCTGAGGTACTCACCTGGGGCTCAATTTGCTCCATGAAAAAGAGACAAGCTCCCATCCGTCATAGGATGGACTTAAACTATGGAAAGTCACATCCCTGAACCTGTCTTCAAGGGCAGTGGTCTCCTCCCTATTTTGAAAAAAATCTATGTATACCCTCTATGTACCCATTTTTAAGTTGATGCTTGAAATTTTTCATCACAGTTGAAATAGTTGCAAAGAACCTAACTTTCAGTGTATAACAATATTGACAGAAAAAATAAAACTGTTACATCACTCTTTCAAATGTATCCTTGGGTATACATACAATAGGGATTTTATACCCATAATTACTCATTTAAAAATATATGAATAAGCTCTTTTTTAACAGTAGGAAATTTTATATCATTTTTCTCCTTGAATAACAGGTCTGCAAACTCTCTATGTAAAAGGCCAAGTACTATTTTGGGCTTTCCGAGCAGTCTTTGTCCTAGCAACTCAATGTTGCCGCTGTAGCATGAAAGCAGTCTTAAACAGCACACAGATGAGTAGGCATGGCTGTGTTCCAGCAAATTTTATATACAAGAATAGGCAGTGCGCTGGATTTGGTCCATGGGTCACTGTTTGCCACCCTGTCTTAGAATTCAAATTTCCATTCTATTTCCCATTGTTCCCATTCTACCTCAATTCTACTCATACAGAATTTTAGCATGATAGAAATTTTATGCTTAAAAGTCAACTGTGAATCATACTATTACACTTCTCTGAAACAAAAACATATATATACTAAAATCTAATTTAAAATACATTTTCTGTGAACGGGAGGCTATGATAAAAATATTCTTCCTCATTGAGTTTAACAGCACCATTACTAATATAAAGTAATTAGAACAAATATATTACAAATGTTGATGATTATTAAACCCAAGAGAAAGATTTTATTGGGACTCCATCTCTTATAAAGATGGGAACCCATTTATGGATCTTTATTTGAAGGACCTGTCACATTGCCTTTGTGTGGCTCTCAGAGAATGTTTCCACACTTTGGGCCACACACGATTGTGAGACCTGATGAAGGTGAGAGGAGACCTTTCCTTTGTGAAGAGGGAGCAGGCTGCTGGGAGGGTCACAGGTGACCTCTGAAGATGGGCTTTAAGGTACAGGTGGAAACTGAGAATGGGGAATGGGTCACCTTAAAACTATCCATGCCTGCCTTTCCCTTGAAAAGTCTTCACACTTTTCAGGGGAATGAGCACCCCAGACTGAAGACTACTTTTCTAATGCATTCGTTATAAATCAATGTATAGGGAGTGAGGCTGAAATGAAAGCATTAGAGGTTGGTAAAAGGAACACAGGACAGACCTGGATTTGAATTTCACTCTGCCACTTACGGGAAGGATGATGAGCTAACTCTCTACATCTGTTTCCTTATCTGTAAATAGGGATATAATGCCTTTTACCATTGCTCTTAACGCTGCAATGACATGTATTAGCATAAAAGATGGAGACCGAGAATCCACGCTAAAGACTCCCTTGAATCCCACCCTCTGTCCTATGCATATAGGGGGATGCGCTCTTTCATAAAAACCTGTATCCTAAGGGTTGTGGTATATAGATGCAATGCATATTATTAAGTCATAAAAAAAAGGGAGGAAATTCTTCCATTTATGATAACATGGATGGACCCTGAAGGTGTTATGTTAAGTGAGATAAGTCAGAGAAAGCCAAATAGTGTATGATCTCACTTACATGTGGAATCTAAACAAGCAAACCACCACCAACAAAATACCAAACTCATAAAACAAGAGATCAGATGAGTGGTCACCAGAGGTGGAGGGTGAGGAGACGGGGAACTGGAGGAGTGCGGGGAAAAGGTACAAACTTCTGGTTATAAGTCAGTACTAGGGACATGATGTACAACACAATGACTACAGTTAGCACTGCTGTGTGGTGGAGAGGAAAGTTAAGAAAGTAGATCCTGAGCGTTCTCATCCAAGGAGAATTTTTTTTCCTTTTCTCTTTATTGTATCTATAGGAGAAGATGGATGTTAGCTGAACCTATTGTGGTCATCACTGCACATGTGTAAATCAAACCATCATGCTATACGCCTTAAGCTTACAGTGATGTATGTCAATCAGTTCTCAGTAAAACCAGGAAAAAACTGTATCTTGACAGACCACTGCATGTAGTAATTTTAAAGTAACAGCTACATTAAGAATAATAATTTAAAAGAAGACTTGGAAAATTCCATTAAAAGGACCTATGCATATGTAAAGTGCCTAGCACCTAGAGGGCACAATTCTTAGAACCACCAGGCAAGTGCTTCTGACACTGCTCCGGCCCTGAAGCCAGTGACTGGGAGTGAGCGTCTGCAACTACATCAGGGGTGGGAGCGAGAGACGGCACCACACACCGTCGGTGCGATTGCTGTAGAGTTAACTACAGTGTTCAGAGGGCTAAGAGATTTTCCCAGCCCCTGCTACTCATGCCTCTCCCCAAGTGACATGGAATTGCAACAGCTCCCTATCACCATCGTTGCAAATTCTTTCTCCCTTGACAAGTCTAACAGTTCAGAAACCTTGGGTAAAGTGAACATTCTTTGGTTCCTCTATGTTTCATCTTCTAGGCTGCTCTGCAAAAAGTAGGAGAGTGGACAGCTCTTGAGTTTGCTGTTATGGTTCAGTTTTTCTTCATTGTTCATTTTCACCTCTGTGCCAGCACGGCCATATAAAGTAGCAGACTGAGGGGAACAAAGGCAAAAATCAAAGGCAGTTATCGGTCAGTTTGTTTTTATCAATTACTTTCAAGTTGTTTTGAAAGAACTCTTACAAGAGCCCAACTTTTAAAAAGTGGATCTTTATCCTTTATGTAAATGGGCAGGAAAATGAATACGTAAGTGAATATACAAATGAATTAGTGAATATAGTTGACCTCTGAACAATGTGAGGGTTAGATGCACCAACACAGTTGGAAACCTGCATATAATTTTGACCCCTCCAATACTTAACTACTAATAGCCTACCATTGATCAGAAGTCTTACCGATAACATAGTCAGTTAACACATACTTCGTATGTTATGTGTATTATAAACTGTATTCTTACAATAAGTAAGCTGGAGAAAAGAAAATGTCATTAAGAAAATCATAAAGAAGAGAAAATACATTCATAGTACTGTACTGTAAAAAATCCACCTGTAAGTGGATTCAAACCTGTGTTCTTCAAAGGTCAACTTATATAAATAATTGGTTTGTTGGGAATTTTGTTATCGTAGCCTCTCAATTCTGGACAACTTTGAGGCTAATGATTGCATGAAAAATAAACTTCCATGCAGGTTAATCCATAGACGTTCACGGATTATTTATGTTCACAGATAATACCAAGGCGTAGAAATGATACGGAGCAGGCATTCAGCAAATACTGGTTGTTGACTGAATTGAGAGCAAGGAGATGTAAACATTGTCCCTTGTTAACGGACATATTAGCAAGTCAATTAATTCCTCTGAGCCTCACTTTCTTCACCTGTAATAAGGTAACTGCGCATTGCAACCCTTCCCTCCCACCCAAGGGCCCACTGAGCCCAGATGAGGGCCCTTTGCAGCCTCCACCACAGCACCCAAGTTTTCACCAGACAGAATCTATTTGCCATCCCAGGACTCAGGATTCTTTGAGATCCAGGATGTGATGGGTTTATAGTAAATAGAAAACCAGACATAACAAAGGAAGACATCACCAATTCTCCTTTCTGGACAGAATACATAATTCAGGGGTGTAAAGTACATGGCTAGGGGGGATGGGGGAGAGAAGAAAGCTACCAAGAAATGCCTGGCAACCTCCATATGGAAGAACAAAAAATATGTATGTTTTCCAAAGCTTTATTATGTCTTCATGAAGAAGACAGAGTTGGGGCAGGATGACTAAAACTTGGCAATCCGGAAAGATTTATGGGCTATATGCAGAGACCAAAACATCTTTGACTTAACAAATGTAAAGGCCACCAATTATTTGTGACGGGTCACAGCTTTCCTGAATGCCACAAGGCATCTGCCAAGAAGCACAATATCGTTTGATGTTGATGGGCTTCCAAAATCAGGAAAGCATACATCACTATCCTGGAGCTTCTGGGACTCACGCTCCAAAAACATGTTTCCAGTGATTCTTTCTCTATAAACAAGGCTGAGCTGTTAAGAGATATTAGATTTGAAGTAATAATAGTAATACTTTATATATTACCTTATGTACAATCCACAGAGCACATGGGATATGTTAATTCATTTATTCTCTGAACATTTCTATGTATCTGTAGGATAGATATTATCTATATCTTGTACATGAGAAAAAAAGATACTAAAGATTGGAGAGGCTATATGGCAAGACCTAGATCTTACTAGTGGCTAAGCTGGGACTTCACCCCAGGCTCTTTGTTCTAAGGGCAGTGTCCTTTTCTCTCCGGGTGGCCTCTGGTGCTAGCAGGGTAGGGGTGGCCTAAATGAGGATTTAGGATAGTGATCTGAGAGCAGACAGCATGTGCCCTCCTAGCACTCTAGCTGTCCAATTACAGAAACTTCCACAGCCAGAGCTGAGCTAGACATTCTTCGAGATACCAAAAAAAAAAAAAAAAAAAAAAAAATGGCTTCTACCTAAGGAATGTAATCATACTATTTTCTCCTTGCACAGTGCATTATGGTGTACTCATCACTTACACAGACACCATAATTTAATTTTCATTCACCAACAGCCTTGTGAGAAATGCACCTTTACTTCCATTTTTACAGATGAGGGAACTAAGGTTCAGAGGGGTTAAGTAGTCATCTACCTAGTCCTCAAGAAATTTTAAGGACAGAGGGATGTCCCATCAAGTGGTCTTTGCAAAGCTTCTTGGGTCTACTTTGCAGAGATGTTTGAGCCTGGCTTATGGAATCTAGAGTTGGGGCTTTTGTCCATTGACCCCCTCTGTTCTCTAAAGTTGTTAAGTGTGTAGGTAATAGGAAGAGTGCCAGTGGACTGTACCAGTATAGGATCCCCAGAGCCCCAGCCTTGGATTGAACCCTTAACATTAAGTAGTCTAGGTCGATGCTCAGTACCGGTGTGGGTGGCTTTCAGACCAGTTCCTGCTTTGATATCATTCTCTACATATGATAAAACTTCTATAATGCATATTTCACATTGCTGGACCATTAGACATGAGTGAGCTCCATCTCAGCTGCTAGGACCTGTGGCCTGGCTGGCTCTACTTAGAAATGATTTGCCCAACGGTCAAGCCTGTCAGTATGGGCTGCCAGTATGAAGGCCTGACTTCCACTAGCTGATGGGTGCTTCATTCCAACCAGGCAAATGGACGTTAGAACTGCCCCAGATGCTATCTCAAATGTTCAGCTATAAAAATTCCAACCAAGTCAGAATTAAACTTTATTTCATTATGCTTCCAGGTCTGGGAATGATGCCAGTGAACTGCTCTCCTTGACAGGTCTCTCATCACTTATAGCTCAAAGGAAAGGAAAAGTGAGCTCCCAAAGTGCCAAGCTGCAGCCCTCCTTGTCAGATGGCAACACCTCCATGGAACAGCTGAGCAAGAAGATGAGTAAAGAACTGACGTTCCCTTATCCCCAAAACCCTGCATACAGATGATAATTCCCCGTGTGTTCCTTTTCAAAGTCTTGCACAATGCACAGAGCTGAGAAAAAGACATAGGAGAGGGATGAAAAATCAGTTTCAGCTGTAAGCCAGTTCTGACGGCTTGGTAGTGGCTGAATGAGTGCTGTGTTAAGAGGGATTCTGAGGCTCCATCTGGGTACAGTGGGAAAGATTGCTATGATCAATGCAGTATGAGCCCTAGAGAATAAATTGTTTGGAAGCTTGAGCTGGGAAATCACCAAGTCTAAACTTCTCTCTCACCCATGTGTAGGTGCTGGGGAGCATAAACGTTAAATGATTTACAAAATTCAGTTGCTAAACTATAGACAATAATTCAAGACCTCAGGTTCTAGATTACTGCTCTGTCATCTATACAACTACATTTCTAGACCTGGATTTCTAGAGTATCATAGATTGTTTGAAATTAGCTGGCAAATTAGTGGACTTCAAAATCCTGTGGCAATTCAAAGACAATTATCATGATGCCAGTTTCACTTACGTGATAAACAGCTATTTCCCAATGTCTCTGTGCTCACTGAAATCCCACCGCACTTCCTTCCACTCATGATAGTCTTTGGTGTAGCCAAACAGCAGATTCACAGAGCAAGTCATCTCGCTCTTAGATTCAACCCTGCCTATGGTTTAATCTACTTGGTCTGCCAGTGTTGCCTCAGTAAAGATGATAAAATCCTGCCATGAAAAGAAAGAAGGTGCTAAGGGGCCACACAACTCGCTCCAACAAATGTTTGTTGAATGCTTAAGTGCACAAGGCCTGCTCCTTGGAAATTCTGTCCAATGCTCAGGAAATGGGTATAGCTGGACCAGAAGGCATCCCTGATATTAGGGATGGTATTGAACTGTATGGATTTTTTTCTCCCTTTTTCAATGTCTGTGAGATTTCTAAAAGACCTCTTTATTAACCAAAGGTTTAAGCAGACCAAACGTAGACTGCGCTTTATCCTTCTACTTGCAGATCTGGCTGCAATTGTCAATGTCAGGACATCTCTAGGAGGCTGGGACCGGATGCTTGTAAGAAGGCTTTGCAGCATGATTTTGATCTAGCTTCCTGAAAAAGTTGATTACGTTTTCATAATTGGCTTTACATTAAAAAAACACAAAACCTTGGGGGAGTGGATAAATAAAATAACATATGATGTTGAAGGTAAGGATTTTAAGACCAAATTAACTGTAAGAACTACTTAGTCAATATTTCCTAGCTAAACAAAATTTGCAGTGTTGAATAAGATAGCAATTAAATCATCCCTTAGCCTCAATTTATACTTGTCTTCATAAAGAATTATCTGTTTGCAGCAGAGTTACCCTCTCAATCAAGGTTTGCTTAGCTTATTATTTAAACTAAACCCATGTGTCCTGAACATACTGAGTTGAAGGAGGTGGCGCAACTCGTGTTGAGGGTTGGGGCCACAATAACTGGGGACAGAAAAATGCCACAGGTGGTGAATGTTGACTTCCTGCAACAGGAAAGGGCACACCTTTTAATTCCCCCATGCCAAACAGAGTAATGGAAAAACGAAGATTTTGCTCCATGTTGAGTGTTCCATGTACAATGGTTAAGGGCAAAAGTAACCAAGTTTGTGAATACTAAAGTTCTGTTTCTCTCTCTGTTGCCAGGGCAAGACTTCTAGGTACTTCATGGAGGTAGAAGAGAGGAAGGTGCCATGGCATGATGATGAGGTAGAAGTCACTGGCCTGGTGTATCAGGAGAGCTCTTTAGAGCTCATCACTGTGCTGCCTAGTAGGCTAGTCACTAACCACATGTGGCTATGGAAACCTTGAAATACGTAGCTAGTATGACTGCGCAAGTGAGTTACAAATTTTATTTAACTTTAGCTAATTTATATTTAAAAATTGATACTTCAGTTACTGAAAAACTTTCATGTATGTTTGGAACAAGCTGGGCACGTGAATCTACCTTTTTAACTTAGAAATTTTACGAAATCTAAAAAACAGATTTCCTGTGAAAATTCAGTATCCAAATTGAGTTGTGCTCTCAGTGTAAATTACATGTTGGACTTCAAAGACTTAACATAAAAAACTGAATATAAATATTTTTGTTACTAATTTTGTAGTTGTAGGTTGAAATATTTTGGGCATAGTGGGGTTAAACACATATATTATTGAAATTTATAGACCTGATTTTTTTTTTTTTACTTTTTAAATGTGATTACTAAAAAAATTGAAATTACATACATAACTTGCATTATATTTCCACTACACAGTTTTGGTCTAGAAAGAGATCTGCCATATTATCCCTGTAGGACATTATTTTTTGAATAGCTATTGAAATTGTCTTTTACACATTCACATACCTAGTGTAATAGTAGAAAGTGCATAGTATTAGGCATGCATAGCAAATAACCCATGTTTTTAAAACCTGCTACTGAGACCCCTACAGATTCTTTTTCCATCTAGCAATGCAATCTTGCTTATATGCTCTGGTCTGCTATTTCTTTATATGTCAAACTGGAAATTTCAAGGACATCAGTAGTTTTTCTTCTTCCATCTAGTGGCCTAACTCCTTCCCCTCGATTTTCCATTAAGAAGTCTTCAGTGGGAATGGCAGTTTATAAAACAGATAGAAATGGAGATGCTCTGAAGTGGGAGTGGAGAACTCAGCCCCCTGACCCCGCTCCACATTGCCCCAGTCCCATCAACGCCCCCAACTCTGAGCGACATGGTTTGAAAACTGTGTCACATTCAATGATTTTCAGGTCTAATCTTCTGAGTCTTCAGCTTCTCCATCAATGTGTGTCCTCTGCCATTACCTGGAATCTCTTTCTGAGCTGGGCCTATTCACAGGGTCTTCAGAAAGCATGGTAGACTTAGTGATTCCCACATCCACTGAGGGTCACGCACACCCCCAAGC
This sequence comes from Leptonychotes weddellii, assembly GCF_054177405.1. Lineage (NCBI taxonomy): Eukaryota > Metazoa > Chordata > Mammalia > Carnivora > Phocidae > Leptonychotes > Leptonychotes weddellii. The sequence goes on along the minus strand of NC_138380.1, from coordinate 36,833,299 downwards.
CGGCTACACTGTTGTTCCTGGCCCTTCATGACCCTCACTGTTACTACGGCAATTGCAAATCATTCCTGGCAAATGTGAGCAAAGGGCAGCCATGAACCTGATGACCTTTCACCTCTCACAGATGGCCCAGGAGGAGCGGGGCTCATACAGAAACTGACCTAGTTCATATCAGTCAAAGAAACACTCCTCGGAATGAGGTGGCATATCATACAATAACACAAGGGGATAAACAAATGGGGCATTTTGGTAACGAGCTTTTACTTAACTCCAACATCTTTTCCTAAATGACATTGTGAAGAATTCACCCAACTACCCTACAATGCCTTTCCAATTTGACTAATTATCGCAATGATTGTTGAATTCAATTCCCCATGGCCTGGTTCCACTAGACAGACTGATAGCTGAGGAGACCTCCGTCCCCTGTCCATTCACACTCCTTCCATCCATGGATGCAGCAAACAAGTAAATCAACATGTGTGAAAACACAAACCACTTGCCACATCCTAGCTTGGTAAACATGGGCAAGTTCCTTAATATTTTGGTGACTCAATTTCTTCATCTAGAAAATAGGTATTAAAAATCATCCTGTTGGGGCTGTTTTAAAGCTTTAGGGAGTTATTATTTCTCCATACATTATACTGAACAGTGCCTGCCACACTGGAAATGCTCAGGGCAGGTCAGATTTTCCCATTGTGACTGATTTCATTCCAACTGCTAGGAGAAATGAAGGAGTCTTATCATTCCAATTCTCAATGCTGAACTTCAGGGACTGGATTTAACATATTCATATTCACTGTGACCTACCAGGCAACTCTGATGGTCACGTGAAAATCTGAGGGAATTCATTTTTCTTTATCTTTACATTTAAGTTTCGAGTATGTCCTACATCCCACAAATGCCATGAATAGGCAGTACTAAGAAGCTTCCTCCTTCAGGAGTGAACAGGTAGCTGTTCTGGTAGCTTGAAGGAGTATGTTCTTTTCAAGTCCTGTGACCCTAGTTTAACCAACACCTCAAGCTGAGAAGTGAGAAAACCACCATGGTTTAGAATTATTTCCAAGACTTCTTCATTCCAGCCTTCAGTGAGAACACACAGGACCTCCTTCAGGTACTGAAGCCACCGCTTAGGTCAGAAGTCGACTGGCACAGGGCTGGGGCAGTATTTAGTGGGCCCTTTGCAAAAAGGAGATAAGAAACTTGAGGGTATAATAAATTCTTGGCTATTTACCCAGGACGGAGATCCTACATGACCCTGAAATGGGGGCTGTCATCAGAGTATTATGTGATCACGCATTCATGTATTTTCTTAGGGCCAAGGGAGAGTTTCAGAGCTTGCAAATTCTTAGACTTCCGTGATCCAAAAATAGGTAACTACTCTTAATTTTTTTAAAAACATTTTCAGTGCTTCCATAAAAGGCTGTTTCTTCTCTCATTCTTGCCAACAGGTGACCGTGCCTCACTCACGTCAGTGACGTGACTGGGGGAGAGAAGAGACCAAAAGAGGAGGGAGGGTCATTCAAATGAAATGACGTCACTTAATGCACATCCCCTAGAAACCAGACTTCCTCAAAATTGGGCGTGTGTCAAGGTGTGCCTAGGAGTGAAACGTAATAGGGAGAGTTCCCATGCACGCCCTTGCCTCCGATCAGGTGGAATTCTCAATTTGGCACACCATCTTGAGCCTCTTGGGATCAGAGGACAGCCGACATTTCTAGAGGGGCCTTCAGCTGACATAACAGGTCACTGACCTGGTCAAGTGACCGGGTTCCCCTGTGCTGTGTACTGTCACCCACAGTGAGGAAACTTGGCTGTCTCTTTTCCCGTGGCATCAGGTCAGAAGAGCAGGTCGGGTCTCTTCCAGCCCCCCTCGCCCTGCTTTCGGGTCTTCTCCAGGCGAAACCATCCCAGCTCTTTTGTTTCTTTACCCGCTCGTCACAGATCCCATTTAGGACACAGCAAATTCCCTTCTACAGCCACGTGAAGACCTACAACACTCTCTTCTGTCAAAAGGACATAGTTATAAAGGACTAGCTGGGAAGATTTCCCATGTTCAACTATTTCACGTGCATATATTTCTGAACCAGATGATAATGCTTTCCTCTCTCTTTCTCTCCGTTGTTTGCACCCAAGTGAACTGTAAACAGAAGACATGCAGTGTGCTGTCAGTGTTCCTGGCATACGAGATAGGGAATTACATTTTTAAAAAAAAGTAACAGTGATGAAGCCTCAAAACCAGCAGAGATGCTGGGGAGAGGTTCTTAGGCAGAGATGGAAGCCCCAAGTTCAGCCCCCGCTCTCTGCACCCACACCAAAAGCAATACTTCTCCTCTCCATGTTCAGAAAGATTATAGTTCCTCTGGAATCCTACCCTGTGCTTGCGTTCTGTCTTTCCATATATATTTTTAAGTTTGCAGCTAGAAGGGTCTCTAAAGGCAAAGAGTTTTTCCTTCCCCATGCTGCCTCTCCATTGCCTGTTTACAGCACTGCTTTCCTATTTTTTCCTGCTTCTACCCAAAGAAATCAAGAATTTCATCACCAGTGTCAGAAAATTAAACCCCAGGGAGCAAAGCAATAGCTCAGAGCAACCCTTCCCTGGCAAAGAGCCAATCCTTGAATATAACTTTGCAAACCCTGTCTGGTTTTCAGGGGTTGAAAAGGATGCAAAGCAGAGTCATTTTGAAGCTTGGTTTTTGGCAACTAAAATCTCTCTGCACTTCAACTCATCTTTGCAATTAATTTTTAAAAAGAAAGAGAACATATTTTGCTTTAGAGACCAGGTTTCATGAAAGAAGTCAGGGGCATGACCTAGCTCGGTTGCACACTTCCCAAGCCAAGATCAGCAGTGCATGCAGAAGAGATGCCTCCTTCTGTGCTTGGGGGTCTGAAGAAGTGTTTGACAGACCATTGTAATAACATTTCTCTTCACAATGCAAACACCAGCAACCCAGTCAAGCTGCTTACCGTTCAGCTCTGTGCCTGCACCTTTCTCCCTCTTCCCAGCAATGCACAGGGTTGACTCTTATTAATTTAGCTTTAAAAGCATCTTCTTTTGAAATGGATCTATACCCAGGCAGATAAAGCAAAACTCCACTCCTCATACTCATCCTAACTAGACAAACCAATATTCCAGTATAATACACAGTCAACCACAAATCCGATCCTACCCAAGCAATACAAGCAGGCTTTGGAATACAGAAGCTCACACATCACAGAACCCCAGAACGCCTGTTCTTCCATGTGCTTGTTCCAATTCATAGTTTTCTCGGCAGACAATAGGACAAAGCTGCATTTTAGCTCTGGCTGCTAATACCGGCGGACAGATGTGTAAGACTGAGGTTTACTCACCAAGCTCCCGTAAGTCCATCTTTCCCAACTACAAATACTGCTGCTAAGCTGCTGCCGCCACCTAATGACTTAGAGTCGTTCCCCAGAAGAACAATGTGCTGGAATACCAGACGGTTCCTGAATAAGCTTGTTCACGAAATAGGTTTCCAGTTGAGCCATGTGAATGGAGACCTGCCGCACACCTTTGAATGGTACACACTTCAAGTCCAGAAGAATAAGCATGTAGCTTTGCTTATGTTTATGGAGCTCGAGCCCAGGGGTGCTCCGATTGGCAGGAATCGCAGAAAGATCAGCCAATCAAAGGGAACCTCCATTTCAGGGAAACTCCTGCTCATTTATTTAGCATCTTCAGAGATCATCGGCTTTTCTAGGAAGAGCTTTTCTCTTATAGTATCACAAGAGAAAAATAATAACTTCACTTCAATTGTGGTGCCCTATGCTCTTTCATCAATAAACACAGAGCTCCTCTTCTTGGTGTTCCTCAATACCTCCACTTTTCTTATAAAGAACTTAAAAAAAGAAAGAAAGAAAAAAAGGAAGAAAGAGAAAAAGAAAGAGCTGGTGATGGGCTAGAGATAGTTCATATTCATCAGCCTCCACCTTGTTGGGAGAAAGGAAGGGGGGTAGCGCCTGGGCTCGATAATTACTGATTCTGTTGCCATGGAAACAGACTGGCTGCAGCGAGTTGGATTCGTGTAGAACATCTGCTGCCAGACCCATAATCAACTGCAATCTCATCTCCCCCCTCCCTACTTTTATTTGATTGTGAGTTTGCTTTCTCTCTTCTTCTCTTCCCATGCAGTTTCTGCCCAAAAATGGCATGTAACTGCCTTACTTTGTACACATAGCACACACACACCAGAGGTGCTCACATGCGTGCAGGCGTGCATCCCAGTAGGACTATACGGAAGGATCTACACTCGGATTCCTATCCAGAATGTAAACAAGCATAAACACTGCGCCTCCGCCCCTAGTGAAAATTTACTGTAAGTTAACCTCAAGAGTGAGTGGGGTATCTTTTAAGATATTTGTCACCTAATAGCCCTGAAAGTCCCCAAAGAAAAGTTTGCAATGGCATTTCGCAGAGGGCAATGTGATGGTTCCTAGCAAACCTTTGTAATGAACCGATTGAACGGAGAAACTTGTAGAAGATTTTTAAGCCCCAAATCTTTAGGCTCAGCTTCTTCTCTTATGCTATCAGCGTACAAGGCACCCTGAACACGGGGAGGGGAGGTCTCCCTGGGGATGTCCTGAGTCCATCTACATCCCCCCGACTCCTCTCCTGTTTGCTCCAAATTCTCCTAGTTACAGGTACCAGAGTTAACGTCAGACTCTGGATGTGCTATCTTTCTCTATAACAGCAGGGGCCGCCACTGAGCAATGAATGGCTGCATGGCCAGGTCAGACACAAGAGGGGACTCAGATGGTGGTAATCTCATCTTTGTGAAGCACACCTGCCTCACACCTGCTTTGTGCCTGTGGAAGCCTTCAGCTCTACAAAGACTGAAGATGGCAAATGTCAAAGAAGGCTATGATTCTGGCTTAAGTTAGAGAGAAAGGAATTATTCTGTCCCATTGTCATGAATATCAAGGAGAACCTTCTCTTTCCTGAAGGTCTCGGCAAGCCTGGTGCCCTCAAGCCATCGATGACACAGAGCAAGCTTCAGAGGGGGCTTTGCACAACTCTGGCTCCTGAAGCCAAGGTGAACTACCCATCTACCACACCCCCGCAGTTTCATAAGCCACAGTAACTCTGGGCCTCCTTTATTCTGAAGGGACTCTCAGTCCAAACCCCATTCCTCTTGATCTCCAAGTGCTCAGCTCAGGCACACTGGTCTTGATGTTGGATTTGTCCCTTCAAGAATCTGAATCCTGATTTTCCATTTTATCTCTTTTTGCCCCTGTGAGGTTGGATAGAAGTTGTCACCTATGTTTGTCCTCTCTGGCATCCAAACCCAACTCTGGCCGTCTTTCTTAGCTCTGTCCAGATGACCTCCACACTCCAGGATGGTGGATATCTCAGGTTTTTTCGACTGCCTTTCTGGAACATCTCTAATCTCTTCTGTCTACTCTCTTCTGCCATGAGGACACCTACCCCCTGCCCTCTCACACTCCTGAGACCATCCAAATCACCAGTGTCTTTATGCAGAAATGTGGCATTCCAACCTGGTCTTCCCTCAAGCAAAATTGAATCATTTGTTCCATAAATACATAGTGAGTGTTTATATGCCAAGCACTGTGCTAGTGACCAAACAAACTGGCATGGTTTTTGCCTTATGGCACAATGACTTGAGTGGAGGAGAAAAAAAAAATATGAAAGCATAACTTTCATATGGGGTATGAGAGCTATGTGCCATAAGCACAAATGAGAAGATTCAACTTGGGGTGCCTGGGTGGCTCAGTTGGTTAAGCGACTGCCTTCGGCTCAGGTCATGATCCTGGAGTCCCGGGATCGAGTCCCGCATCGGGCTCCCTGCTCGGTGGGGAGTCTGCTTCTCCCTCTGACCCTCCCCCTCTCATGCTCTCTCTCTCCCTCTCTCATTCTCGCTCTCAAATAAATAAATAAAATCTTTTAAAAAAGAAAAGATTCAACTTAGTAAGGTTAGGAAATGTATCTCAGAGGAAGTGATCCTTGAGCTAAGATCTACAGGACGAGTAAAAATTAATAAACTAGAAGTGAGGGGAACAGTATCTCAGGCATAAGAAATAGCATATGTGAAGGGCCTGTCTAGATGCACACTGCCTAGGAGGGAGTGTGGTGTCTTTGAAAACTCAAAATAAGCCAAATGCAGCTGATTGCAGTGAGAATGACTGGAAGGACGGTGTGAGATGAGCTTGGACAGTAAGCAAAGGCTAGACCTGTAGGGTCCTAGAGACCACATTAAGGATGTTGGTTTTCATCCTATTAGCAATGACAAACCATTAAAGTACTCCATTAAATGATTCCCCGCCCCCCAAAAACACTTACATAACTCAATATATGAATCTATTTCAAGGCATCTATAACTTGTTGGACTGGTCTAGCTAACATTTACTGGGCAATTAATAGTCCAGATAGCATTCCAAGCACTTTATATGAATTAACTGATTTAATTCTCACAAAAATGCTGTGAGGTATTACTATTATCCCTATTGTACAGAATGAGGAAACTGAGGCATGCGGAGGCTACGTAACTTGACAAAGTTGACCAAGATACAAGGTGGCAGAGCTGGGATTTGAACCAAGGGATTCTAGCTCCAGCTTCTTTAAGTGTGATCTACAGGGACCACCTGTGTCAGAATCACTGGGAGTTCTCCTCAAAATGAAGATTCCTGGGATCCTACTGCATCCTTCCTGAACCAGAACCAGAATCCCAGGGAATGGAGTCTAAGGACATTTCCTCAAGCTCTCCAGGGGATTCCTACACACACCAGAGCTTGAGAATCACTGCTAAGAGATGTTTGTGTAAAGGAAATGAATTCATTTTTAATGTATAAAATGGAGAAGAGCTTTTTTTTTTTTTTTTTGAGAATGGGGGGGTGGGGTGTCTCACTACTCTGAGCCATCCCAAAGGACACATCTACATCAGACCAAGGTCACCTTCCTTTGATTGACTACAAATTCTTGAGTTGAGGATGGGTACCATTGCAGAGTTTGGGGCTTGGTAGCTGCTAGGAGCAGGTATGTGAAGAAAGACCATGGGAGTTCTTAAAGACTAGATTCACCAGGTGGGTAGAGATGCTATCAGACGGGCCAGCAATAAGACAGGTAGATCATGTAGTCTGGTAGACATTATGAAATGTCATCAATTTTCTTCAGGTAATTTTTTCCTAGAAAATTCATTTTTAAGACAAAATTGCAAGGTAGACAGAGAATACCTTTTGTCCTTCAGTCTGTTCTACCCTCCTCATCTATTCAAAAGCTAGCAAGCAGGGCCTTTGGCTCACCAAGCTAGTCAAGGTGTTAATTCTGAAAAATACTGCTTCACCTACATTTCCACAGGGGTCACTTTATACCAAATAGCTACACGGTCTTTAGAGAAACTTCCAAAGAATTTTTCCATAGAATCTTGTCTAGTGGTTTTGTTAACTGAAATCACAGACTGTTAATTTGGCCATTACTGTGTATTCTTTCCTTTCTAGACTTGCAGTGAAAAAGTCTATACAAGCCTCAGAGCTGCTGTTGAACCTCAAAAAGGGGAAACCTACATTTTATTGGTCTGATATCTGAACAAGCCCCCAAGAATTGGTACGAAGTATAATGGCCCTGCACTGTAGAGGCTCAAAATGTATCATCAGTGCCATGTCATCAAGCTTCTGAACACATTCAGATTTATTATGTGCTGTCTATAGATAGAAGGGAATCACAACGTCAACCTGGATGATAGGGGGGGAAATCACCCCTGGGCATCTGAATAAAAATCAGAAGAAATCTCTTTCCACTTCACCCCCACATTACAGTCTGGATTCTCTGCTCTGCGCTGGGTAGGCACTGCTGGTACCATTTACCCTGCACTTTCTTGGGGGGCAGATTCAAGCTGATTAAATTCTACTTCTTTCCATAAACATGATTTGGTGAATATATTATTACCAAATTTGATGTCTAATTCATATACCTTTATATAAGTGCTTTTTATTTATTTTTTTTAAGATTTTATGTATTTGACAGAGAGAGACACAGCGAGAGAGGGAACACAGCAGGGGGAGTGGGAGAGGGAGAAGCAGGCTTCCCGCGGAGCAGGGAGCCCGATGCGGGGCTCGATCGCAGGACGCTGGGATCATGACCGGAGCCGAAGGCAGACGCTTAACGACTGAGCCACCCAGGCACATTTATAGTGCTTTTTAAAGCACTATATAAAAAAGCACTTTATAGTGCTTTTTAAATAAATTCACAAATCAAAAAAGAATTGTTAGGTGATATGTATTTTTGGATCAGAAAATAAAGTGACTATTGTAGAATGACTTCTAAACTAGCTGGCTAAATTTCCCTTAGTTTGCCTACTGGTCTTAAATAAAATGAACACCATTTACAATGAGCATTTAAAAAGGAGCTGAAGGGGATCCCATATACTGGGCTATGGAGAGGTGGCACTAATAGCAAATCCTTCCATTTTCCTGCTCCTGGTCTCAAACAGATTACTTCCATAATCTGGGCATCCATTTCATCAGGATGCGTGTTCATCACTGGCAAGGGATGTGATGGTAATGACTTCCATAGTTCATGACATGGTTACCTTGAACCGCATTTTTGTTTGGTCAATTGATTCTTAAGAAGGAGGTCATAAGGGTCAAACTGAGCCTCAAAAAAATTCTGGACATGTAGGGTATAGGGTATATATTGTAGAAGGCTTATCTCTATATCTTAGCCTTCTCAAGGTACACTCTCTCCCCTGACCATATATGCAAACATGCATGCATGTGAGCACATGTGCGGACAAACACATGCACGTGCATACACACACACACACACACACACACACACACACAACCACACACATACCTGACTTCACTTCCACCCCAAACAGAAACAGGCCCAGTAAAGCCCAAACCAGACCATATCTCCCAAGGATGTGCGGTCAGAGGTAGCGACTCTGCCCTAACAGGTCAGAAGTGTAATTACTACAGGCTCAGTTCAACTGTTATTTCATTCAAGAGACATATTTCTTTAGTGAGTTGGGCTTAACCAGTAGATAGTTACCTCTGTTTTTGTTTTTTTTTTTTAACATGGTACAATTTAAAACCAAAACATACGCAAAACTTCAACTAAACATGGCCAGAATAATTTTACATATCTTTTTATCCCCAAGGGGAGATAATCATAACAATATTCCATAGAAAATCCCTATACAAAGGTAGATGCTCCTCATTTTTTCACCCTCATGGGGAGATGACCATAAGTAGAACTTACCAAGTCTGCTATAATATCACTCTATCTTTAGGTCCCAGGATGCTAAGCATTAACTAATACAGCCTTGACATCTGTGGGAGGATGGGAGAAATAACAGCAAATGTATATGCAGTGCTTACAAATGGGCCGCTACCATTAAAGAAATGCCCATTCTCCAAAAAAGGAAGCTGAGACCCCCAAGGTTTAAGTAGTATGTCTATAGTCACCATCCAGTAAGGGTGAGACTCAGGATTCAAACTTGTGTCTGTGAAGTACCATAAGCAGTCTATTACACCACTGCCTCTGAGCTCCCATAAGCAAGTTGTTTGGAGCAGGTGGGATTATTCCAAAAGCATTCTAAGGCTGACTTACATTTTATAAATCATATTTATGAGACATTAATGTGAGTAGGTTTATTTCCCCTGGACTTTGCCATTTTTGAATTTCCCTTAAAAATGCCTAAAATATAAGCAAAACCTACAAACACCAAAATAAAAATCAGATCTACAAAATGCAAACACGTCTATAAATAAATATTTTATTCTTTCCTCTTCCAGAGCTTGACTTCTGCTAGTTGACTATGATTTGCATTCATGGGGTTGGAGAGTCAAGGTTTGGAAGTCCTTGAGGTGTGATAAACTTGACCAGATGGAACAGGCTGACCTGAGAACGACATGGGGGCCAGAAGAGCAGGGCCCAATATGATGCATCTGTCATAATTCTGGAGTGCCTTCAAAGGAATAGTTGGTGAAATTCTGAAAGCTTATCATCTTGCCAGCTTGAATCTTCCAAATATACCATGGAAATGCATTCCAGAAATGCAGGCTGCTGAAAAATCATGCCAAAAGGAAAAATGAAAATGCCAAAATCCTTAACTTAGACTTGCCAAGCATGTCTACTGGCAATATGGTGGCAAAAAGCTACTGGGCCAAAGGTAGGATATTCTTTAGGTGACATAAAATGAGAAACAGCTTCTTCGCCATTAGGAAAAGGGAAGCTTTGGGGCTGTTATCACATTCTTCTCGGTTTTCAGCTCTCATGCATGAGTAAACCTCTTTCAATTCTGAAACACGTATCAATTTCACACACAAGTAATTCCACCTTTCGAGAAAAATAATAGTTTCTGATATTCTCAGTAAGAGAACCAATTTCACAGCAGTTGGTAGAGATTAAATCTGTGTTTTATCAAATAGTTAACATTTGATGCCTTTACTTTCTCTGCTCTTTCTGCTCACAGATTCACGGATAATCTGTGGTCCTGGTCTCTTGTTACAACAGGGATTACACAGCAATAGAACAGGGTAAACCAGAGAGGAGGGGGAAGAATGGAGGGTTTGCTGTTAGCCAGAGGGAAACCAAGATCAAGGAGGTGAGTAGACGCAGTTCACCCAAGCAAGGAGGGAGGAAGAGAAGGTTCTAGACATGTAGGAAGTCAGTTGCCGGGGGTCATTTCTGAGACGCGAAAGGGGACGGGCAGAGCAGAAGGAGTTTGACGGCTTGGAAGGGGGTCCAGTAGTTCTTTACAGGGCCAGATATGAAGCCACAAGGTGAGGACACCCCCAGGACCAGGAGGATCACCATATGGAATTCTAGGGCGAGTCCTTTCTAAACCCAGTAATTTTTACTTTGTCCCATGGTAAAGAAGTTGACATTGTCAGAAGCCAGTCACATCACAACGATGGGCTCAGAGTTTCCATGAATATCAGCAACAACCCAGCACCTCTCTAGGAAAACCCACTGGGAGGGCGCCTGCTCCTGGTGAACCAGCATTGCCATCACAAGGACAGGCCTGTTCTTCAACTCAGTTCTTCAAAACCGTCAGTTTGTAAGAGCCAGACCACTTCAAACTGCTCTCTATTGTACTTCCAATTAAAGGAAGCTTTGAAATGTGAACCATAACCCTCTAGGCAAATGATAGTGACAGGTTATTCCCAACTCTCACAAAGAATGAGCCCTGAAACCTAATTTGTGTAGCAATTAAATTCACACAAAAATGTAATTCTATTTTATTGCTCAGTACTCGCCTGTATCTTTAAGCTAGCAACTGCAGGAAGGAGTTAATTTGATAATATAAATAAAAATTGGTCCCAAAGGGCAATAACCAATCCATTTACATGCAAAAATGTTCCTCTTCCAAGTCATCCTAAGGCAAATATGAAACATGATTTCCAAAATGCATCGCCTACAATTCTCTTGACACAGTGACAGGCATGAGAATTGTAGAGCAAATATTTCAAATAATCACACATGTTCAACCATGAGTAAGTGCTCTTGCTTATATTTTGGGGGAATCTATTGTGTGTGAGACATCTCAACTGTTCTGTGCATACACAGAAAAAATATATTTCACCAAAAAAGTCCAGTTTGGAAGTAAGAAATTGGCCTCCATTCATTCAACCAATGTTTAGGAAGTGCCTATGATGCGGGGCGTCTGGGTGGCTCAGTCAGTTAAGCATCTGACTCCAGATTTCAGCTCAGGTCATGATCTCAGAGTCTTGAGATCAAGCCTGGGTCAGGACTCCGCGCTCAGTGGGGAATCTGCTTGAGATTCTCTCCCTCTCCCTCTGCCCTGCCCCCACTCTCACGTGCATGCTCTCTCTCTCAAATAAATAAATACATCTTTAAAAGAAAAAAAGGAAGTGACTATAATACACTTTCACATGTTGCCTCATGTTTCCTTCAAGTCTCGGGAACCTAAGAATGCAGCCTTAATATCTTGAAAATAATAAAGCACCACTTACTAAGTTTTCTCTTCATGCATTTCTTAAATTTCATGTTTTTTCTCCCAGGCAATTCTGTTCTGCTCACCTGGTAAGCTTCTATCCATATGTTCAAGCCCTCCTAAGGAAGGTCCTTCCTCTATGGAATTCCTTCCTTTGAGTTGCTTCCATATAACGCATGGGCTTGCGTTCTCCCACATGTCACGTTATTTCATAATTATCTCTTTCCAGAGCTTTCCTCACTGCTGTGAACTCCTGAGAGTCAGATTTATTAACACAACATCAGGAATACCATCTTTAGATGGCTCTGATACCTTAGTCCAAAATACAAAATCTTCTTACAAACCTTTATACTTACAGAAGTTACAAAAGCTTTCTGAGCGCTCCTCTGTCATTCTACCCAACATCATGGATAAAGTCAGGAGACGAGGATATCTGAAAACTTCTCAGTGACTCATTTCATGTGTCTCCCATTCCTCCCTCCTCCCACCCTTGCAATCCCCAGCCTGAGAGGGAAGAACGGGTGCTGGAAAGCACTCCTGAAACCTCCCTTCTGGAAACTCATGTTTTCAGCAGTCCAGGTGCTGGGCCCAGCTCTGTCTGCTGTCTGGCTCCCTTTTTCAAGGATGTCACATCTGTTCAGAACTCCCTTCCAGTTAATGAGTCTTCCTCCAATGGAGTCTCAGAGGGCTTTTGATCTTTGTACCAATCAACTTCAGGATAAGGATGCAGGGACTGACCAAGTCAGTACCCCTGGCTTAAACTCATGCTTTATTTCAAGGAAGAATAAACAAAACTTTGCCTGAATTTATAACATGGGGTGTTGAGATCAAAGAATTCCCTCTAGACTAGAATCACTAATCATACCAGATTTGGAGCCTGGTGAGAGTTCTGTATCCCCATATTTTAAAGTTGGTTTTAAAAACTATGACTGTAAGAACATACACGTTCAGTAGAGAAAATGTACAACATTAAAAACATAATAAAAGAGAAAAAATTATAATTAATTACACCATGCAGAAGAAACCATTGTTAGAGATTTAAACCTTCTTAGTTTTTATTTTTACTTAGTTAAGACATAATTTTGCATTCTGCTCCCCCACATTTAGCATAATATAAAAAATGTTTTCTTTTATTTGGATACCATTCACAAATGTCATTTTGAATGACTGAAAAATTTAACATATCAATAAATGTGCCCCTAAATTAATTTATCATATTCTCTTTGCTGAAATGTAAGTTATTTCCCAAATTCTTGCTGCTATAAATAACAATGAAATGAACATCTATATGCATACCTTTCTTTTTCTCCCCAGAATGGCTATGATTCTAAATAGCCACATCGCACTGCATGACTTTATAAATGAAGTCATCAACTATTGGTGAATTTCCCAATAGCAGTTTGTCCCAACAGCTTTCTTAAAATTCTACTGAAATGTTTCAAGGTTTCTGCCAGCAGAGTGGTAGCAAGGGGCCCTTTGATGTCACTGTGGATGGCAAGTCTTCCCTTCCTTTTTATAGAAGGAGCTCCAGGGTCTTCTGCCCCACATAAACAAGGGAGGGGCAGATAGGGTGTGACTAACTTCATAAACAACTGGAGGCTGGGTCTCCCAGACTCAGCCACAGCCTGATTTGAGACGTGAATGTGTTTGCAAGCATCTCGGCCCCTGGTCTCTGTGCAGGAGACACATGCCAGCAGGAAAAATCAGTTGGCTTTTGTCAGGCAGTAAAATACCATCAAAATAAACTCTAGAAGTGTTTTTAAGCCACACAAACAAAATTCCACCCCCACCTTTTTTTTCTCTTCTGGAAAAGGCTTCATTTTTTTTTTTTTCCTAGTGCTAAAAGAAATTATCACTCTGAAGAATCACTTCTTCTCCTATCATATCTTAGCCACACAATGCCCTTCACTTATGGACTGAATTTGCTCTATAGTTTGCAAAGTTTGTTCTAGAATGTACTTTTTCCTTTTAAGACATTATCAGCTTATTTAAAAAAAAAAGCGTTGTTAGCTTCTTTCTTTTTTCCATTAATGGCTGGATAAAAGATTCAATTCAGGTCACATGTGTTGAGCACCTATGTAATTTTTTTGGTAAGTGCCCTGGGTGGAGGGGTGAGGAAGAATTTGTCCTTGTTCTGAGGAGTAAGGGGGAGAGAGTGTAGATAACTAAGGATAGTCTATGACCATGGTTTTCAAGGGGTTCGTCTAGGATTCTGCAGTATGGCTTCAAAGCAGCCATGAGGTGGGACAAGGGGTGGCCAGGGACCCGTTTTAAGCAAGCTAATTTGCCAAAAGGAGGTTTCAAACTCAGTGTATGGCTGAGTGTGTTAAGTGCTACAAAGCAGGGGAAAAGAAAGTGTGCCTGAGAGAAAACAATTAAGTCCACCTCCATGGAAGAGCTCCACAGGGCCCATGAGCTGGGCATTGAGGGATGGGCTGAATTTCAACAAAAGGGTGAAGGGTCTTCCTTGCTGAGGGAACATGGGTAAGGACAGAGACTTGGAAGTACAAGGCATGCTCAGGGAGCCATCAAAAGGATTAATTAGAGGTTAGTAGGCGTGTGTTGAAGAGTGCAATAGGCATTTTGTTTGGAAAAGTGGTTTGCAGTGGAATGTGGAGCTTTTATTATCATGCTGTAAGAAGAGGGAGGCTAAGATTTTTTTAGTGTGGTGTGGATGTATTATGAGAAGAATTATGTTCTATAAAGGTGTTTCTGGGGGCACCTGGGTGGCTCAGTCAGTTAAGCATCTGACTCTTGATTTCAGCTCAGGTCATGATTTCAGTGTCCTGGAATCGAGCCCTGGGTTGGACGGGCTCCACTTGTTCAATCTCTCTCTCAAATAAATAAATCTTAAAAAGGAAGGAAGGAAGGAAGGAAGGAAGGAAGGAAGGAAGGAAGGAAGGAAGGAAGGAAGGAAGGAAAGGAAGGAAGGAAGGAAGGAAGGAAGGAAGGAAGGAAGGACGGAAGGAAGGAAGGAAGGAAGGAAGGACGGAAGGAAGGAAGGAAGGAAGGAAGGAAGGTGTTTCTGGTAGGGGAAAGAGAACTTCCAGGCGGGCCGAGTCTGGATTCAGGGAGAACCATTAAAGGGCAGATACAATCTGTGTAACAGATGATGGTGTCGGGAAGCAGGGGCATAGCAGGAAAGCCAGATGGCCCCTTCTTATGCACTGGTGAATCCACAGGACGTGGGGACCCAGGAGGAGAGGAGAGGAAGCCAGGGATCACTCCAAGGTTGCGAGTCTAAGGGATGAGGTGGAATGCCATGCCACTCCTAGAGTGGAAGGATGGTTGAAGATGGGAGACTGTGAGTGGAGAGGAGGTAGGAGAGAATCAAGAAGAAGGCTTGGGGAATGCATAAATGTAAGGGTCAGCGAGAGGTGGTGGCAGTGCCTCGGGAGCCGGGGAATGGCCAGGATCCCAGGAAGCACAGGTGGGCACACGAGCCGATGCTTCAGGGTGATGGAGCAGGAGGAGCATTGGGAAGAGACCTGACACTCGGGAGGTAAGTGCTGACCTAAATAAAGCGATTTCAGTGGGTGGACGTGGGTGAACATCAGACCACAGGGAGTGGAGGAGGTAGGCAAGTGGAAATGGCATTCTCTCTTGGAAAATTTGGCAGTGCAGGGAAGGAAAGAGATTGGATAAGAACTTGAAAGAGGAACGGGGGTGAAAAATTTTTTTTTTATGGATAGGAGAGATTTGGGTAGCTTTTTAGGTTGAAGAGACAAAATCGAGGGGGAGGAAGGGAGGATGCCAATAAGCATAAAAATGTAAGGGATAAAAGATTTATTTTTACAAATTTTTTGATGTCTATCTTTTTCATCAGAGCAGAGAGTCATAACAATGTGACTTCTTTCCAGTCTTAAATTAGAACAACTCAACAATTCCTCTTATTCTCCACTTGCCTCTTAGAAATCATGTCTTTTGTGGCTAAAGAGGTTTTTGAATATTCAAGACACTTATTAGTGCATTTTAGAGGCATGTTTTTTTTCTTGAGCTTAGTTATATAGTTTAGTTACCTTTTAATTTTTTTCTAAAAATATCACTAGTAACTGGAACAACGATAATTATCTTATTTCTTCCTTTAATATATATAGTGTGTCATGTATCTATTTTGTGTGTGTGTTCATTTCCAAAGCCACAGGAAGATTGTGTTTAAGAAGGAGAGAACCAAGGGCTGCAAAGAAGGCAAACAAGACAGAGATTTTAAAATGTCCATCAGAAGTAATTCTTGACTTCATCAAAACCAATGGCTTCTGTGGCTAAAGAGGTTTTCAAGTATTGACAGTATAATTTAGTGCTTTTTAGAGTCCTGTGCCTCTTCTTCTGCTTAGTTGTATTTTTAGTGAGGGCCGAAGACAGGTTGCAGTGGGTTAATAAATTAGTGGGAAGTGAAAAGAAGAGGTGGCAAATAGAGGCAACTATGTGAGGAAATCTGGCTTGGGGTGAAGGCTGGATGGAAGATCAAGAAGGAGTTATTTATTTGTTTTTTCAAACACAGGACATGTGAGTACATTTATATGCTGGTAAGAAGATAGTATCCAAGAGGACAAGATTGATGATATAAGGACCAGACGGGATAAACTGATCAAGTGGTGTCCCAGAGTGGATGAGAGAGAGAATTCAAAGCCGCAGAAGGAAGAATCCACCTCTGAGGCCACCAGGGACACCTTTGTCTAGAAAGGAGAGGGGGGGTGAGGGCAGATGTTGGAGAACAGCCCAGAGTTGTGTTGTCAGCTTGAGGGATAGCTGGACTAGAATCCATGCCTCCCCATACCTAGTCTGGAGCATTGTGCCATCATTTCTGTAACTTCCCCTCATGGAAATGGCCCACATGCTTTACATATACTAGGATAAACAATAAAGAATAATTTTCTAATTAAGACACAGGTCAAGAATCGGGCATTGCATATTATCAGCCTAATATCAACCTAATATTAGCTCATTTAACCCTCACAACATACATATATATATATTTATATTTATAAATATGTATACATAAAGTTCCATATTTTACAGATGAAAAGGCTGAAAAACAGGGTAAGGATATTAATGTGCCCAAGGTCACCCAGCAAGGAAATAATGGAGCTAGGGTTTGAAGCCCACTCCTTGAGTCTAAGGTCAATGCTCTTGACTCGAAATCTATTGACTGAATGTACTGAATTTATTGATTGAACTTATTCTTTTTGGTGAATTTCCAAGCCCTTCTCTTGTTTCCTCAGGCGCAGGGGGCAGCTGGGGAGCAGGGAGGGGTGTGGAGTGACGGGTGGAGGTGGGGAGTTGAGGCTGAGGCTTTGTCTGTGTCAGCTTCGGTTCCCCATTATCATCCGACTCTATCCTAAAGTGTTTTATAACTTGAAAATCCAGTGAATACAAAATGCTGGTAAACTGCATCCAAAAACCATCAATATCTTTTACTCATAGCCTTATTTTTCTGGTATGTGCACAAGTGTATTCTTATCCATTTGAAAAAATTCAAAACCAACTCTACATCCTTGACGGACCAGGGTCTGCTGAGCTGAGGCTTGGGAGCAAAAATCCAGGGTTGGGGGCACCTGGGTGGCTCAGTCGTTAAGCATCTGCCTTCGGTTTGGGTCATGATCCCAGGGTCCTGGGATCGAGTCCCGCATCAGGCTCCCTGCTCCGCGGGAAGCCTGCTTCTCCCTCTCCCACTCCCCCTGCTTGTGTTCCCTCTCTCGCTGTGTCTCTCTCTGTCAAATAAATAAAATCTTAAAAAAAAGTTAAAAAAAAAAATCCAGGGTTGCCCGGTGCGCTGACCACAATAAAAGAAGCCAAAGCAGCTTTTTCCAACAAACTCAGGGGCAAGAGCATCTCCATTTTATATGCACTTTTATAATGACAGACGCATTTTAATAGGAACAGCAGCTCAGAGGTGTCGGTCTTCCCCTTTTCTGCTTCTGCTAGAAGGACTCCTAGTGGCCTGGGAGCTTTCGGGCAGAATCTCATGCTCCATGATTCACAAAATGGAAATCTGGCATCATATAACAGTGACATTCACTTCTGTGGCAGCTCAAGCAGCAAAAAGCCATATGCCATACACCTCAGATCCAGCCAAGCCACGCAAACGGAAATGTGAAAGAGAAATAAGGAAATCAGGACCAGAAAAGTTCTCGGGGGCTGATCGCCTCCAGCACCTAAAACACACAATCCCTGTGGCAAGAATCAAATCTTCCTACTTTTATGACACTCTTGGAAAATGCAATCTTTTTTTCCTAATTGAAGAGCACTTTGGGAGGTGAAGGTAAAATATAAAAGACAATTTTTGTGAATGGCACAATGTGCTCACGTTTCCTATTGAACGTGGCTGCTACTCAGGCAGGTGTCTGGTGGGTGTACTCAGGGAGACAACAGTCACCTAAATGGGTGGACTGCCAGCAGGCACGTCTGTCCTCTGCACTGAAGGTCTCTCAGTAGCCAACCTGAGAGAGGATAAGCACCATTATTGACATTATCTTCCCCACCGGCCTGGAAATCATACTAGTGGGAAATGCAGTACTCCCCAAATGGCCAGCGTCTGTGGGTTAAGATGAAGGGGAAAGGGCACCTGGGTGGCTCAGTTGGTTAAGCGACTGCCTTCGGCTCAGGTCATGATCCTGGAGTCCCGGGATCGAGTCCCGCATCGGGCTCCCTGCTCGGCAGGGAGTCTGCTTCTCCCTCTGACCCTCCCCCCTCTCATGTGCTCTCTCTCCCTCATTCTCTCTGTCTCAAATAAATAAATAATAATAAAAAAAATCTTAAAAAAAAAAAAGATGAAGGGGAAATAATTGAAACAGAGGGATTTCTTTTTTAACAAGGGGATCCAACCACTCTCCTCGGAAAAGAGAAATTCAGTTTATTTTGTGACTCTCCTCTGTCTTTGCGGCTTTCATTCACCTTATATAAAGCTATGTAGGTGGAAAAAAAATTATACTGCAATTTTTGTTAAGAAAGGAATGGCAAAATCATTTTGTAATTCTCCCAAGGTATTGACATCTGAAGAAGAGATTCCAATCGAAAGATCTAGAAGTATTTCTCAATAAGGCCCATTGGCATTTTGGGCAAGAAAATTCTTCATTCTGTAGAACTGCAGAATACCCATGGTCTCCAGAAACTGAATAAGAGTGACCATCCCATATTAAAAGAGTGTAAATTAATTCAGCTTACTGGCTAGGCGGACTGTTTTAAATAATGTGTGAATTAAACATTCCTGGCTATTTATTCATTTGACATTCAACCCAAAGTAATTGGGCAGATCCTATTTCAAAAACATCTGGAGAATATTTAAAGTTATAGTTCTTTGCTCCCAATGCTATATTGATTTAATTGAGAAAGAGATGTTTGTAAATAAACAACTACTACGATACAGCTAGAAGATATTTTCCAAAAGAAGTTCAGACTTCCATGTCATGGAGGCAGGTATACAGAATTTCATTCTGAATCAAATGGAGATGCTAACCATCCAAGGTGGTACCCCTGAGGTGGCCGTGTGTAAAATCCTAAAACAGAATTTCAGTGAGCAGATGGAGGAAGGCATTAGTGGCAGAAGGAAGGAGGGTGAACATATATCTGTGATATGAAAGTACCATGGCAAACACAAGGAGTTGTGGGCAGTTCGTGACATGCAGAGCTTAGAGCAGGTACAGGGTGAAGACATGAGGATGAAGCAAGAAAGGTACATTAAGCTAAGTAAAGAGAAATCTAGACATCTTGCTAAGGCCATGAAACTTTATGAGGCAGGCAATGGACAGGCACAGATGGATTAAAAGCAACAATGATATGGTCAGATGCGTGTGGGAGGACATTTGGAAAGTGGAAAGGCTTCCAAGCTGGGAGATAAGTGACTGCCACACAAGTGCTGTGCAACAAATAATCCCAATGGCTAGAAAGTTCTTCTCATACTCACAGGTCTATAGGTCAGCTGAGGTGGCAGTTTTCAGCTGTAATTCTGCGGGCTGACTGGGGAAACTGTCCTCCGTATGCTTCATTCTGAGACCTATACTTAGGGGCAGTGGCTACCCAGACTATGTACTCTATCTCAGGATGAAGGCAGAAGTGCAAGAGCCCGAGCCAACCACACAAGCAACATTCAGGCCTCTGCGCGCTGCACATTTGTGATCATCTCACTGGCCCGTGTCAAAAGTTAAAGGGCAGGGGAAATAGGCTTCACTCCCCATCAGGTTGTGGCAAGGACTCCTATGAAGCAGTAAAGAACTGCAACCAGCCATTCCACCTACCAGATTTAGAGTGAGGAAAGAGGAAGATCGGAGTTAAGACAATAATGAGAAGGCAGAGGACCTTATAGTGATTGTAGTGACTTTGGCCGCTGATTGGTTTCACAAAGAGGAACCAGTCCGTAAACTTCCAAACAGAAACTCCCTGGACTGCCAGCTCCGTGAAGGCAGAACCCACCTGTATCCGCAGTGCCTAGCGCCATGCTTTCCGTGTTGTGGACACAAAATAGTATTTGTTGAAAGAACAGACAGCATTAGAAGTGTGGGTTAAATAGCAACACGATTCACCAAGATATGGAGCACTGATGTGTCTGTGCTGTGTGGACAATGGCTGTGGGATAGTAACACTGAATGCCGTCGACCTCCCAGGCACTGAGTAGATCCTGAGAATACAGAAAAAAGCCAGGCTCTGCTCTCAAGGAGTCTGAGGATTAAGCAGACAACTGCAGTTCACTGTGGTAAGTTCTAGAGTAACGGTATTATTCATAGGGCCAGGGCAAGGGGATCCCTTGAGGGACATCTGAGGACGCTGTTGCCAGCTTGAGGACTTTCCCGGGAAGATGTAGGCCCTGTGTGGGCGTGATATCTGAGTTAACTACCTGCCTAAATGACTTCCTCCCGCAGAGTTTCACTGAGCACCTACTATTGTTTTTCATTTCAACAGAACTGCATGGGAAACACATAGAAACAACAAAAGGAGGGGCAGAGGGGAGGAGAGGAGAAGAAGAAACTAGCAGTTTGGAATTCTCATCTCTCAAATTCAAGTTTCCCTGTTTCTTTTTCTCTATATAACAAATTTAGCCTTGCTTTGGTATCCTCTTCTTGCCTCCCCACCTTTGCTCTTGCTTTGACCTATTTGGCCTAGTGGCTCAGCTCTATGCTAGAGATGGAGAGAGTAGCTAGCATCTGGTGTCGGACCAGCAGGTGAGGGTTTTAGCTCCTATTTGGTAAGTCCAGGGGGACTGCTCGACCCATCATTCACCACTGCTCAGATATAAAAGCACACTTTTGAAAAACCTGCACAGCCATAGAAGGAACTTAGATTAGCAGGTGAATTATACACACTTAAATAATAAAATATATTTTTAAACTTCTGACCCCTTAGGTCTAGTATTTTTGCAGGAGATATTTAGAAATTTCACTTGGGATCTTCTCATTTCTCCCAGCTCTTCTATTGGAGTCCTAACAAATGGATTCTGACACTACTCTCTCATTCTGACTCCCCATCTCATCTCATCTGGGGCACCTCTTTGCCTTCCGTCCCTTGCCTCTTCCTAACATCTGGCACCCCGAGTTGGCAATAAAGAGCACCCACATGACAGCACCTTTATGTTCTCTTGTTCTACCTTAGGAAACATACCCCTTTGTACAACTGTGCTCTCAACCCCCATAGCACATCATTTTCTCTGCAATTACAAGATAAATATTTTCTTTTAAATCAAGGAGGACTCATATTTCATGAGAGATTCCCATCTAATGGTACTCTTCTTAGCTATCCAACTCTGATTCCTATCTGCCCTTTAATTTAAAATGACTAAATCTCATTACACCTTATTTAAAATGTAGGCAATTTCCTTTTAATTGGACATATACTAATAAAATGATTTCTGTGCCATTATCAAATCCCTAACACAATCCACAATGGAATATGGAATTCAGGTCATTGGAACCAGTTAACAACTCATGCAGTGCCCCAAAGTGTAGTTAACAAAAGGGAAGAAGTTTCAGAAGTCACTGAACAGAGTGATGTACAGGAGCTAACTTAGAGGCATCGTTATTTCCAAGATCAGGGATGGTCTGCAGCTGAACCAAGTGACTGATGTATCTTACTACTGCCCAGCAGAAGAATCTATCAATTCTTTTTGTCTTGTAATTGGCAAGTGTCAGCTTAGCACATGTTACACATACAAAGAAAGATATACTGACTCTAGGGAGACTTCGGAAATGAGGATCTTGCATGCAAAGAAACCTCCGAGATGTATATTTACTATTGTCAGGGCTTATCCGAAATTACTCATCAGACTCAATCATGGTAATTATCCTTTTTATACATGCTCCAGTTATGGCAAATGTCAAGAAAGCAAAACATGCTAGCAGTGTTTTCAGCCAACTAAACTTACCAGTTAATCTTTAAACAAATTTTAAACAGTTTAACCATTTCTTAGGGAAATTACATAAACAGAGTCAACAAAATCTAACTCTTTCTGTAGGACTCCGGATACCACCCCTTCATAAAGAGATACGGTCAGGCTATCAAAGGCATGACCCAGAACAGTCCCTGGAAATGGTCACCACTTTATGATGACCCCCACGTTTCACAGAACTTGTGAGTGTGGGACCACTAAGACAGCATGCTAGGATTAAGTTCTATGAACTTAATCACTAAATCCCCAGGAGAATCTTGTCTTTTTCTGAAAATGTTTGCCATCAGTATTGCCACGACTAGCCTTTTCCTTTTCAGAAGTATTTAGAAGTTGGTGTCACCTAGTATTTGCTCCAGGCTGGACTGAGCTAAGTAGTTTATCTGCCGGACTTGGTCCAGGCTCAGAGCCCACCTGGGGGCGGTCATTCCTGTCTCTGTCTCACAGATGAGTGATCTGGAGCTCACAGGGCTGAATCCCTTGCACGAGGTCATGCCCCGGGGGTTATGCAGCTGAGGAGACCTGGGCTCCTGAAGGACCAGTGTGCTGGAGATTCAGCCAAGCCCCTCAGTCACTTGCAGTATGTCTGTGGGCAGGCTGGGGAGGAGCATCCCTCGCCAGCAGGAACCCACACAGAGGACTTCCTCCTCACTTAGGGATCTGTCCCTGCTGTAGTCAAAGTCTCCCCTGGCAGCCAAACCAAAGTTCAATGGGTTTCCACACAGAGGAATGGGAAAATCTGTGTTTCTAGATATTTGAATACACTATCTTAGAAAATCAAAGCAGCTCAATTATACTACACGACCAAGTGCAAATGACTGTCAATTTAGGTTCTGTCGTTGACACCAGCACCTCCAATTTGTATGGGGCAATTTACAAAGCCAAGCTTTAAGGGCCTAATCCTCACAGTGATTTGGGGAAATACCATCGTTATTATTATTGTTGTTGTTGTTGTTGTTGCTGCTACCAGTTTACAGGTGAGAAGGGCTCTGGGGCTAAAGGACATGCCCAAGGACACACTGCTGGTGAGGAGCCCCTGGGCCAGGACTGCCCCCAGACTTTCCTGCTGCGCCCAGGCTCAGCCTCCGTTCGCTCCTCTCCACCTGGCATTCTCAATGGGGCAGGGGATCGTGCCCCCAGGGGGAGAAATTTGGTTCTTGCAGGAGCAAAAAAAAAAAATCTTATTTCTTAAACTATAAAGCACAGATATACAGACAATACATAAACAGGTAACAATGTATTTGCATAATTAAAATTTCAGGGGTAGGGTGATTAGGGGAAAGATGTCTAAAGGAGACCCTTCGGGGGGTGGTAATGCAAAAGAGTCTGGGAAATAACACCTCATACCACCTGTCTTGGTCAGGCCCATGTTACCTGCAATTAATGCACTTCTTTTTAGAAAGTGCACCTACTGGGGTCTATTTAAAAAGATACCATGAGAGACTATGGACTCTGAGAAACAAACAGGGTTTTAGAGGCGGGGGGGGGATTGGTTAGCCCGGTGATGGGTATTAAGGAGGGCACATACTGCATGGAGCACTGGGTGTTATATGAAAACAATGGATCGTGGATCACCACATCAAAAACCAATGATGTAATGTATGGTGACTAACATAACATAATAAAATTTAAAAAAATAAAAAGATACCTCTTGAAAAAAAAAGTAAGTTCGTAAAGTTGGTCTCTTTCTCAGTCTTTCTGTCTCTGGATAGCACAATTTATATTGATGAAGACGGAAGGAGACATACCTGGATTCCTGTCCCAATGGAAGTGGCAAACTCCATAAAAAAAGGGTAACACTACCTTAAGCGAATAGCTTAAAAGCACTCATTTAAATATATGCTTGCCCGCGCGTGCGCGCGCACACACACACGAAACTATTTGCTACCTATTCAACAGGAAACATCAAAGGAAAAAATAAATCTATTTGTATAATGCATTTACTTCTACAGGAAGTGTGATTTCCTTCATGTCAAACCTTAAAGACCTTTGTGAAACATGAGAAGCTTTTTTGAATAAATACTTGTAAATGGCCTAGACAGCTGAGAAATGGATAACCTCTTGTACGACATTGGGGCCCTTTAAAAGACTTCTCCTCACTTAAATGTTCATGTTTCAATTAAAACATACACCTACTTTATTAGCTACCCCAGGCCCGGTTCAGATCAATACCAGCAGCCCTAGATGGAATTCTAATGAAGATAAACAACACTGAGTCCTCCCCAGCTTCCCCTGGGCACGGATGCACAAAGCCTCCTTTCACAACTTGCTCCAAGATATTTTACAGTCACCTGCCTCATGCAAATGAGGAGATTCATGTTTATTCATGGCGAGAGTTACAGACCACCTTTCATTCCCTAGGCCAGCTCAGCTAACCAACAAGAGCGCTGTCTGCACCACTGTGAAGTTGAGCTGGCCTAGGAAGGGAACTCCGGAATATATAATTGCCCCTGAAAAGCATGCACAGAAAGTCAGTAAGCTGGAAACAGTTCGGGGAGTGAACATATTTCCCTTTCTCATTCATGCAATCACTGCCTTCAAGCTCTCAAATGATCCCTTTTTTTACACCACAACATAATCCATTAGATATGACTAGTTAGTGGCTATTTTCCATGGATAATCTTCCAGGGGACTTCCCAGGATGTTTGCTCTGTTCTGCTCTCCAATTCTTCCTAATTGAGATTTTCTCCCACTGACTCAGATGGAGCTCATAGCCTAGCCAGGGGCAGCTGCGGCTTTGTCTGATGGGCCTGGGTTCTCCCTGTGCACAGGCTCTCCTATTTTAAGGGATGGCTTGTCATCTGCAAGGCTGAGATCCTAACCTCTGTCGTGTGTGCTTTGCATATTATGCTGCTGGGTAAAGTTTCAAAATAGTGCTTTTGCTCTAGAGTGACTACATTTTTCAAACCATTAGTTTCTTCCATTTTGGCAATTTGAAAGCATGGCAAAGTCATTTGATTTTGTTTTTAATGACGATTTTGATAGCATCTAAAGTAACACCAATGCCATGAACAAGTATTTTGAAGGTATCTAGACGGCTCAGACATCCCCAGAGAGGTCTGTGCAGCTAGGTAATAGCTACAGTGCCTTAACTCTCTCCAGCTATTAAGCACCTGAGCTTTTGTGAAACCTGATTTTTAGGCTGCTGCCCATGGCTTGTCACATGGAAAACTAAGGTACCTAATAAAGTTTTTTCTTCCCAAATCCATGACGTTTTCCGTTGAAACCCTATTTCTGCCAAAGTTAAATGAGTTCATTCAATTCAGCACTTAATCTGTGGTACATAAGCAGCTTCACTTTTTCTTTCTTTCTTTCTTTTTCTTTCCTTCCTTCCTTCCTCCCTCCCTCCTTTCTTTTTCTTTTTTCTTTCTTTCTTCCTTCCTTCCTTCCTTCCTTCCTTCCTTTGTTTTTTAACATAATAGCCAAAAAAAATGTTTTCTTTTGAAAAGGGCAATTTACTCATTTTTCATAGACAGGATTTATCTTATTATGTACAAAAAGAATACAAACACATATGACATTTTACTTCCTCAAAGCATTTTCACATTTATTACTTCAATTTAGTATCATACCACCATAAAAGAGGGCAATGGGATACTGGTATCCACTTTTTTTTTTTTTTAATATTCAAGGAATATTGTTCCTGAGTAGCAGAACCAGGGTTAGAACCTGGGCCTTACAAACCAATGGACGGACTACTTCACTGATGCACACAATTCATACTAGTTGGTGGTCTGTGTTACATGTATCAACTGATGGTCATGCTATGGATGTGATTCACCTTTAGTGATCAAATCTGCCTTCATGAAAAATCTTCATGAGAGCTTTGGCCCCACCCCAAAGAAGTAATTGGTATGTTGTACAATTGGGCACTGGGATGACAGGGGTTTCCAAAGCCCCCCAGGTGATTCTAAGGTTCGGGCAAGGTTGATAAGGTTGAGAAACACTACTACACACAAATATCGATTTTGATGTGTATACCCTTGTTAGAATTTCTAAAGTGGCATGGTCTGCGATAAAAGCTTTAAATGAGATTCCCATACCTGAACTACCCAAATCACTTGTGTCTTCTTTCTTACCCTGCTTAAAAAATGAGGGCTTCAATGAAATGATTATGGGGCCACTTGTGTGCTGAGGTATCCAGCTGCAGTTTAAGCTCTTCTCTAATGCCCATAAAAATGAATAATGCATGCTTTAAAATATTGGTAACAAAAGGCAAAAACAGAATACAAACTCAATGGCCTGAATCCATGGATTATTCTGCAGAGACTGCTACATTGGGAAACTGGAAGAAAGTACTTTTCAAAGTATAAATACTTTAATCACTCTCTAATTCTACTTCTTTCACATAAATAAGAAACATCCCATCTTCAGCTTCCTCAGCCTGGAGCAGCAAGGAAGCAGCTGCTTTTCCAAATATTCGCTTCCGGCAGAAGCATTAACTACCAAGTACTAGATATCTACAAACTAGTGTCCCAAGCAAGGTGGGTTGTAGAAGAAATTCCTGGACCTGCTGGAATCTAGTTATTATTTGTAAAATCAGAATTTTGGATTGAGGGATACTGCTTCTCCAGTAATGAGCTGAAGGAGGCAGATAGCTAAGCCCCTTCTTACAGAACCCGGGCCGTAGGTCGACAAGCAAACCCGCCACCCATGCTTCTGTTCAGAGTGGCGACAGTCTGAGATGGTGTCCAACAAAGTTCAAAAGAAAGTGTGTCTCATGTTGGGCTCTTTTAAGATATTCTGAATTCGAATTTGGACAATCTTTGGAAACAAGAAAAACATTAAATCTACCAATAACACCGAATCCACGTTTGTTCCTAAATTCAATAGCTTCTGCTACCAAGTTAATAACAAGAAGAAAAATGAACTGATGAAAATTTTGGCTCTTCTTCTCTCCTTTCCAATTTATTATCTGGCAAAGCAGAGCAGTGGCTGATAGACAAGCAGCAGGAAAAAAATCAGGAAGAACTGACCTAGAGGCCCGCATACAGGGCCCATCTTTTTTCAAAAGCCTGTTAGAGGCAGAATAGGGACATAAAAGAAAAAGGACGTAGTTAAATCTGTGTTGGAGTGACCACTAGCAGAACTCTGACTGGTATGATGCTGGTCTACCAGCAAATAAAACAACAACGAAAAGCTCATCTGTCCACATTTCAATACTTTAAATTGATACACACTAATACAGATACAAATGTAATACACCTACAAATTAAATATACATTATGGTAGGCAGAAAAATGCACCCCCCTCATTGATGTCTACATTCCAATGCCCAGAATCTGTGTCTATGTTATGTTATATGACAAAGGGGAATTCAGGTTGCAGATGGAATTGAGATTCCTAACCGGCTGACCTTAAAATAGGGAAGATTATCCTGGATTATCCAGGCGGTCCAGTGTAATCAATCACAGGGGTAACTAAAAGAGTGAAAGATCCAAGCCAAAGAGGGATCAGAGTGATGAGGTGTGACATGAGAAGGACATGACCTGTTGGCTGGCTTTGAAGATAAAAAGGGCCACGAGCCAAGGAACGCAGGTGGCTTCTAGAACCTGGAAGGCAAGGAGATGGATGCCCCCACTAGAGTGGCCAAAAAAGACCACAGCTCTGCTGACTCCTTGATTTTAACCCATGAATCCCATTTCTGGTTTCTGAGCAATGTAACTGTAGGAGAGTACCTTTGTACTATTTAAGCTACAAAGTCTGTGGTAATTTGTGACAGCAACCCTAGAAAACTAGTACACACATGATAAAATAGTGTATAACTGATAGACTTTTCTGTTCCAGAAGTAAGGCGTGCATAATACTAAAAAGAAAAAAAGCAAACAAAACAAAACTATTTCACGTAGAAAACTTAAAGCACTTGTCATTCCCATCCCTGGCCCTCCTCTGTTATCCACTCTTGACCAAGGGATATGTGTACACAGGATGGGACCCTCTGCCTCTCAGGCTTCTGACTGCCTCTTCACAGCCATAAACCACCATCACTATTTGGCCGCATGTACGTGACACCAGACTGACGTCTATGATCAGTAGACAATGCAAAAAGATGGCACTAGGGCCACAATAAGATGGCACTAGGGACACTTATCATGTTCCCCAATCCTGGCCCTTAGGTCTTGCCAAAGGCAGTTTTTACAGCCACATAAGTTAATTATGAAAAAAGTTTCAGAATGACACTTGGGGGACCTCACCCTGCACAGGCAGGATATCATTACCACTGACCCAAGTAGCTGGTCGTGATGAACCACACAGATCCAATGGCCACGCTCACCAACTCCAGACTGAGGCCTCTGGTTCCCTTTGCTAACAATGCATTCTTGGGACTTCGTTTCGTAAACTGTATGTTCTGTAGGATTTAAGCGTCTAAGTGCTAAGCCTCTTGAGCCATTCCTCTGCAGGAATTTGGTAATATTTTCCATATACCTTATCTGTGCATAGATGAACAACAAAAATATTTGCATTATTATCATTTATAAAAATGCTGATTTCTGTAACTCAGAAGAAGAAGGGTGAGTGAAATCCTCTTGGAAAGCAGACAGATACCTGATGCCAGAGCACATGAGCCAGAGAGGTTCCCTTCTCCTGAAAGAACAGGTGTCCCATGTACATAGGAGCCAAGTACTGGACGGCTTTCAGAAACACTGTAGTACCTGAAGAGTTGATCTGATCCAGGGCAAAGTGGCCTTGGCCATTTCAGAGACTACTTAACTCTCCCCTTTTTTTGGCTTGATTGTACAAAGGTTTCCCTGCTCCTTTATTCCTCTTTCCCAGGGATGATTTGCACCTCAATTGCCAAGTCCCTCATAATCAAGTGAAGTACACTTAGGAGGCTGCAGAATTACTGGATTTCTTTCCTCCACTTCCCTTCTTCAGTCATGCCTGTCCCTGGGCATAGCTGCTTAGACCCGTGGCAGCTCTAGATTCTAGCTGGCAGAATCAGGGCTCTCCACAGAGGGGCGTCGCTGGGGCCTATTTCAATGAATTAAATAGATGGCCCAAGGCGACTAAGACAGCTTTGTCTGCTTCAACTGCAGAGAAGATCATCATGCTGATGGAGACCTAACAGAGGTTTGGCAAAGAGTATTATTTCCTTTTCCTCGTTTTCTTTCCTTTCCACCAATATCACTTCAAGATGCCACGAACCAGAAATATGGTGGAAAAGAAGGATGGATGGAAAAGAAGTTCAGAGGAAAGGTGACAGGGAGGCACAGACCAAGGAGAACATCAAGTGCAGTTGGAAATTTGATCTGTTCACCAGCTGTGAAGGTCCCACAGGACGACAGTGAGATCGGATCCTTAGACTCTTAACAACAGTTACGTCCCCAGGACCAGGTCAGCAGGCATGGGTGACAGAACCAGTCAAACCCAGATCCAGCAATAGTAGCAAATGAAAGGGACTGAAGGCCTCTCCCTTCAGTCCCTTTCAGGTATAAGGGACTGAAGGTATAAGGGACCTTATACCTCTCCTAAATACACCTGTCCCAACCATCAGTTATTACTAGCCATGTGATGATCGTTAACAAGGCCTTTATCTAAGGATAAAGATTTTGTTTCTCTTGAAAAGTTCATATGATACTTCTGCTTCCTCTAAGTTGGTCAACACTCTTCTCAGCACCCAACATTCACTCACAAAGAGAAACATAAAATTTGTGCTCTTACAGAAAACCAAAGAAGGCATCCGTTCAAAGAATCAAATGCTTTCTGTAAACTAAAAAAAAAAAAAAGTTCCATATAAACTTACTCAACTCCCTGAAAGAGATTTTGCATTTGAATAAAAACTCTTTTTGACACAACAAAGGGCAGATTATCTCAACACATCCATAATCTGCGAAGAAACCAAGTCACCTAGACAGAGCAGCCTTCCTGACCTCATTCTTTTTCTAACAGCTGCCTGCACACCGGTGGAGGGGAGGCCTTTTCCCCAGGGGATGTTGCCATAACACGGCATCCCAGACTAACGCCCTTAAAGGAAAAAGTTAATCTAGACAATATTTTTCAAGAAAGGATCTCTGCTGGTGGCTCCAGTTTAGTTAGCCAAAAGGAACAAGACTGCTCCAGGCCTATCCCAGCAGAGATGAAAGCATCACCAACACACAGCTCAGGTCCATACGGGTATGATAGCCAAGGGACGACGCAGAGGGGGGGCTCCTTTGGGGACACAGTAAGCTGCTGCCTCTGCCTCAGATTCAACCTTACCTTGTTGAAGTCTTCAGAAGTTGCCCTCATTTCCTTCCACGTCTTGTTCAGGAGCTGGATACAGATGCAGAAAAATTCCTCGAACGATCTGTCGTGGGTGAAGAACATTGGGTGGAAGTCGTTGCAGGTCTCACTGGCTGGAAGAAAGAGAAGGGAAATAAGAGAGAAAGTTTGCAGAGTGAAATAAGAGGACACGGCCACACAGAGGGGTCCCAAAGAGAGGACGGGGACATGTTTGGCTCAAGCCACAGTGGACGTAAGGCGTTGTGAAAAAGTAACCTAAGGACAGTCCCCCATGCAACTGTGAAGTCGAAGGTCAGACAGTCAAGACCTATCCCTAGGCGCCTATTTCGCCTAAAGGAAGTCAGCTCCTGACGCACCCCACCACATGACCCTCACACCTTTTTTTCCAGGATCCCTGGGGTTGAATATGGGCTCTGTGTCTGCTTCTTTGACCTTATAAGGATGATTCAAACTGGCCTCTCAGTCACAGCTCCATCACCCTTAATTTCCCCTTTCTCGACAGAATAACTGGCAGAGGATGAGCTTTCCCCAGCACACAATTAATTGCAACTTTGAAAATAGCATCCTTGATGATTTCTCCAGGGGCCTCTTTTCCTTCTTATGGCAGTAAGCAGGGGGGGACATTTGAGATCATATACCATCTGATGCCATTAACCATTTGTTTTACATTCCCAGACACAGATGGCTGGAGGTCAAAGCAACCCAAATGGCTCTGGAGGCCGCAAATGGTCCAGTCCTGGACCAGACCATGACATCAGCCAGACTGCCTTCGTCCCTTCCCAATGCAGAGCTTCTGGGAATCAGAGCCAGCGCTCCGAGCTCTAGCTGTGTCTACTTTCTCCTCCTTCCCAGACCAGCACCCCAGCCATCCTCTTCTTCCCTGCTATCTGGGCCACTTATATTTTTATAGTCCTCGTACCTACATCTCATGGGATCTTTACAATGCCTCTTCTGGTTCATGCTTCATGGACGAGGACAATGGAAGGAGCCAGGTTTTGTGACCACCCCCTGCCCAAAACAGTATCCTAAGTTTGTTTGTTTGTTTTAATATAAGCTGTATGTATAGTGAAAGAATTCCTATTTTAATTGGAATCTCTTTAAGGCCAGTTAGTCTTCAAGGTTCCAAATGGTGGAATTTCCGGCCCAGGAGAGGAGGATGGGGTGGGGCTGGAGCAGGGTTTATAGCAAAGATCTTCTGTATGTGGGGAAAGCCCTCTGCCTACCATGTGGTGGATTCCACTTGGAGAGAATCCTCTGGTGCAGGCCCCAGGAAGTGAACCCTAACCAAACCTAAGGGAACACACTCTGCTCTGCCTAGGCCGCAAGCTATGATGCACCAACCTCTTCTATCTTAGTGGAATCCAGACTTCTAGAAGGGTAGATACGAAGACACATAAATGCTGTTTTCTTCCAGACCTAGGTAAGGAAACAGGCTAGCAGCAACATACAGTCACATAGGGAAGGTTTGGGTCTGAGGACAGAAGATTTGGGTTCAAGTCCAGCCTGTGCCAATCAGGAGCAAGTCACTTTACCTATCTGAGCCTCGATTTTTTTTTTTTAAAGATTTTATTTATTTATTTATTTATTTATTTGGGAGAGAGAGAAACAGCATGAGAGGGGAGAGGGTCAGAGGGAGAAGCAGGCTCCCCGCCGAGCCGAGAGCCCGATGTGGGACTCGATCCCAGGACTCTGGGATCATGACCTGAGCCGAAGGCAGTCGCTTAACCAACTGAGCCACCCAGGCGCCCTGAGCCTCGATTTTTTTAACTAAAAAATGTTAATGACGTCTCCTTGTCCATCTCCATAGGTTTTGGAGAGGATCAAATGACATGACTCATGGGAAAGCGCTTTGAAAGGATAGAAGTTGTCACAAACGTGGAGCAAGGTGGTGGTGATGATAATGGATGTTGTGTCAGTGTATTGTTTCCAAGAACATGGGTTGTTCTTTGATCCTCCCCCGCCCCCCCGCCAGTT
Source organism: Leptonychotes weddellii (assembly GCF_054177405.1). Taxonomy (NCBI): domain Eukaryota; kingdom Metazoa; phylum Chordata; class Mammalia; order Carnivora; family Phocidae; genus Leptonychotes; species Leptonychotes weddellii. Next base: position 36,800,797 of record NC_138380.1, on the reverse strand, counting down.
CCTAGTCAAGCCTGTTCCCATTTCAGAAATGAGCAGCAAGAACGTATGTCACCCCAACCCCCAGCCTGTGTCACTGGCAGAAAAATGGCGACAGTGAAGTTCTGACCTGGGACACAGAGCTATTTAAAGAACTTGGACCGTAAACACAGGCGGATTGTGTGTTTGCTGCCCTGGGCAATGAGCTGTCAGTCTCACTTTCATAAGCACGGAAGCCAATGGAATTTACAAGTCCATGGCAGCTCTCTAAAACACTAGTGCAGGGGCGCCTGGGTGGCTCAGTCGTTAAGCGTCTGCCTTTGGCTCAGGTCATGATCCTAGAGTCCTGGGATTGAGCCCCACATCGAGCCCCGCATCGGGCTCCCTGCTCTGCGGGAAGCCTGCTTCTCCCTCTCTCGTTGTGCGTCTCTCTGTCAAATAAATAAATAAAATCTTAAAAAAAAAAATAAAACACTACTGCCATCCAAGAACTCATTATTAATCACATTATCACAGTATCTTTTGGGGCCCAGGGTGATTATATGTGTACTTTATGCCCTAGTTGGAGTTTTTACGGGATTACTGAAGCTGAGACAACCAGACAAAACTGAGACCAACGAGCCCTGCTCTTGCTTGGTTGAAGAGGGAAGGAAGAAACATCATTAATAATAGAGAATATCTACCGGGTACATATCATGCGCCCAGGGGTTCTACTGGTGTTATCCTCACAACAACCTGGGAGGTAGGCGTTATGCTTATCTTCATTTTATATATAGGGAAGGTAAAACTTGGCAGAAATTAAACCTTCCATCATGAGCTTTCTTTAGGAGGCCCCAGATGAGCATCTGAAACCTGCAGTTTAGTTGACCCAGCAGGCTTGCTGCCTTAGTTGACAAGAGCTCAGGACATTTCCTTGTGATTGCTGCATTGGAAATTACCTTCTCCACCCCTCTCCCAGAAGAAACCAGGACCTTACCCCCCTCTCCAGTCCAGAGGGGCTCACAGCAGTATACAGCCAGCCCCTGCTGATGGACGACACCTGCAATGTGACAGTACCAACAGCAGGCTCACCAGCTCGCGACAGGGACTGGGCTCTACATTGCTGTTAGTTGTTACAAGAAGCATGTGAGGAAGATTTCGTCAATTTCTTTTCTTTTTTTTAATAAGAAATAGGAGAGTTAGAAAGGTTAGGTGACTTCTCCAAGGTCCCAGGTCACAGGACTTGCAAGTGGTACGGCTGGGATTGCAACTCCCATCATCAAAGCCCATCACTGTCTCATTGTACTTATTTCCTGATTCTGTTTCCCAATTAACTCTGCCTCTACTGCACCTCCCCCAGCCAACACAAATATGAAAGAATTGCTTTTATATCCACAGAAGATATTGATGAAGTAAAATCTTACAAGTGGCACAACCTTAACTAGTAATGCTTAGGGTATATTTAGAATCTAGGATTCCTCTGCTTTCCCCCTACTAGTCTTGGTCTAAGTGGAGTTAGGTTCAAATCACCAGGTTACACTTCTGGGTTGGGTCAAGCTGAATCTTGACAACTCTCGAATACTTAAGACATAGTCTACCTGGTTAAAACTTCTACTGAACAAACTTTTTCATCTACTCAAGATATTCTCAGCCTCTAGAACACACCAAGTTTCCCCTAGATAGTCAGTCCCTGGGGAAGAATGATACTAGATGAATTTATTTAACTTATTTCAAGAAATTAGCAGGTTGGGTTCAATGTTAATAAGCCCCGATTTTGTTCACTGCAACAATGCACCCACCTAAAAAAAAAAAGTACATTTCCCAGTCTCTCTTATAACCAAGAGTGACCCAATCCAAACCAGTGATAGATACACAGAGAGTGCTGGGTAGAGTTTCCAGAGAAGATCTTTAAAAGAGGAAAAGACACTTGACTGTCTTGTTCCTTTTGCTTCTGCATTCACACCTCAACTTCTTCAAGTTCAGAACACAACTTCATGTCCAGTAATGACTGGAGCCCCTGCAGCCATTCTGTCAGCATAAAAGTGAGGGCTATCCACTAGAGTGAAGACTTAGAAGGAGCTCCTGAGGACGCTGTGGAATCACCATACCAACCCCGAACAGACCCCCTAAGGAATTCCTTGTATATGGTTTAAGTCACTGTTTCCAGGTTTCTCCATTACTCTTAGACATATGAAATTACTGATATGGAAATTTAAAACTCATGCGAGCACACAGATACTAGCATAAGAGAACACATGCTCAGGATTATGGGAGGCCATGGAGTAAGCAGCAATGAGGAGGCAGGACTGTGTAATGGTTACAGTCAAACAGAACTTCTACATTCAAAGCCCAAACGTGAGGCTCCCTAGCATACTATGTAACCTTAGACAACGAAAGTCCCCAAGTTTGTAAAATACATGACCCTATAAAATTTATAATCATCAAATTAGATTATGTATATAGAGTATGTGATAAGACACCTAGCACACATATAGTTTTAGTAAACAGTGGCTATTAAGTATTATTTTTATCTTCATTATCAGTGCACTACATGGCTTCTTTAAGACCTGAACATTTCTAGGAGATAAGGAAGGGAAGAAGAAAAATCTGATGAATGGTCTTTGGGGTCCTATTGATGGGGAAGGATAGGGTCAACCAATCATTCTTACAGATTATGTCAAAATCCTATGGGGTATTCAAATCCTAAAGCTGAAATTTCACATGCTGAGCGTACATGTACCCATCAACACTGGCAGATCAACACCCTCGCCAGAGAAAAACAGCACCTGGCTCCATCCCACTGTGTTACGTAATGAAAAGAACATACATTTCAGAATCGGGTGAGTTTTGATTCAAGTTCTCACTAGGTTGGTGATGCGAGCATCTCTCTCCCCCGTCTCCTCATCAGTAATATGGACACACTACTAGTTACCTCCTGGGCTGTAGAAGGTGAAGTGCTTGGCAGAGGCTGGGCCTTCACACACAGTTAAAATCTAAGTTTCCATCCTCTCCTTCAAACCTCCAAATAATATCCAAGTCTCATAGGCTCTTTTAAGCTGCTAATGAGAGAAATGCTGCTAATGGTTCATGAAAAAGTAAACAGTGGGATAGTCCCCGGACAGAGGGCCAGACCCCAGAAGTCAATGTATGAGGGTACAATTCCTTGCCCCTTCCGGCAAGGGAGGAAGGGGCAAGCGGTGGAGGCTGGGAGAACGGGAGTCACACAGGAAGGATACTGGAGAAAGTACCCTACTTCTCTTTTGTGTTTTGAAACCACAGGCCTCAGGGACTGAAGAACACCGGGACAACACAGCCACGGCTAACAGCAGGATTGAGGCAGCATCAGGACACATGCCCTTCAGGAGGGATCCTCGAGACTGACGAGCAGTCCTGTCTGTGTTCCTAGTGAGGAGTGGCAGCACTGGAAAACATAACTTAAACGGAGGTTTCATGAGGAATAAAGGTGACCAGAGGAGTTGAGCCATCAGAACAGTACTAGCCAGCAATTACCGGAAGCTATATGCTGGCCACTGTTACAAGGGCTTTGCCTGTCCCAACTCTGAATCCTCAGTAACAGCAGAGTTACTGTTATCATCCATATTTCACAGAGGAGGACAGGGAGAATAGTGAAATTAAGTCACTTGCAGTGACAGAGCCTGGAATCAAACCCAGCATTCTCTCACCAGAGACGTGTTTGCATCCTCCACATGAAGGGACTGGAATGACATTATCCTCAAATTCTTTCCTTCCCTTTTTTTTTTTTTTAAGATTTTATTGACTTATTTGAGAGAGTGAGAGAGAGAGCACAAGTGGGGGGAGCAGCAGAGGGAAAGGGGGAAGCAGACTCCCCGCTGAGCAGGGAGCCCCACATGGGGCTTGATCCCCGGACCCTGGGATCATGACCTGAGGCGAAGGCAGATACGTCAACAACGGAGCCACCCAGCACCCCTCTCCTAAACTTCTTTAAAAGACTCATCCTTTGCAGTGAGGAATGAGCAAACAACTCCCAGTTATAAAATAAATAAGACTCGGGGATGTAATGCACAGCACAGGGAATATAGTTAATAATATGTCACAACTTTGTATGGTGACAGATGGTAGCTAGATTTATCATGGTGATCACTTTATAATGTACATAAATGTTGAATCACTGTGTTGTGCATCGGAAATTAATACAATATTGTATGTCAACTGCACTTCAATAAAAATAAATCAAAAACAATTTGTTCCTTGACATGTTATACAGGAAACAATGAAAAGATTCTGATGTATTTTGGGATTCATGACTCTTTGTTTTAAAGATGTTCCAGTATTAGAGGCAAGGATAAAGCATTAAATATGAATACTTTTTTTTCTCTAAAATGGTCAGATTGCAGATATTCAAGATCGAGGATTATCAAGCAGGAAGAACCCATCCAGACTGTCTGATCTGCTTGACTCTCTTTGTAGTTAAGAGCACTGAAAAAGGCAAAATGGATTGCCCAAGAGTTCATGATGGCAGAAAGGAGGTGAAGACACTGGAAGCCAGATGGCCACGTTCAAATCCTTGTTCTTTCACTACTGCTGAGTCACCTGGGCAAGTCATTTCATCTGTCAATAACTCATTCTTTTCATCTGTTAACTGGGGGCAACAACAGTATAAACTTCACCAGGTTGCTGTGAGGATTCAGTGGAAACAGTGACTATAAGAAGCAAGCCCAATGCAGGTGTGAGGCAAGAGAATGGTGATGCTACCTGGTGAGCAGGCCATCCCACTTAGGAGTGTGAGCTTGCATCAGCAGAGGGATGGCCTGACTCTCAAGAATGGGGTCCTTAACTCAGGGGTTAAACAAACAAACAAAAACACAGAGGGTGAGGTCTATTACTGCTTTTTAAAAATAAAAAGACTAAGGAAAAAAAGTGTTGAATTACTAGGCAATGATTTTATAAATGAAATTTACAGAGAAACTTTCAATGGGACAAAAATAGTAAGACTTTTCAAAAACCGAATTGTTTTTAAGCACACTATTTTTAACACAATGAGATTCTACTTTGTAAAAAAAAAGAACCAACTTAATGGTGTTTCAAGTCTGGAATATGAAGGTATTTTCAGGGCTGAGGGTAAAACGGGTTCTTATTAATTTGCTGACATCGAATTCATTTATAAATAGACCAGCTTTGAAAGCAGCTCTAACCCATGCACATATGTTTTAAAAATAAGAATGCTGTACACTTTTGTCACACTTTGTCTTTCAAAGTAGATTTGTTCCTATTTTCCATCGGATGATGCGAGATGAGGCGGGGATTGTCACTGGAGTCTCAGAGAACAAGGACTACTGCAGTATAGCAAGGAAACAATGAAAGAGGAGTACAGGGCGCCTGGGTGGCTCAGTTGGTTAAGCGACTGCCTTCGGCTCAGGTCATGATCCTGGAGTCCCGGGATCGAGTCCCACATCGGGCTCCCTGCTCGGCGGGGAGTCTGCTTCTCCCTCTGACCCTCCTCCCTCTCATGCTCTCTGTCTCTCATTCTCTCTCTCTCAAATAAATAAAAAAAAATCTTTAAAAAAAATAAAAATAAAATAAAAAAAAGAAAGAGGAGTACAGAGAATGGATTTTAGTGCAGCTCATAACCTTCAGAAGGTCATCTTAGTTCCCTGGGATCCAGATTTCTTAGCTGTAAATGAGACGGGCTGGTAAAGTTCCCACCAAGTCAAAAATTCTAAGACTACGCACACACATACGTGCACACACCAGATAACGTGTTTTCAACTCCCTAATGCCCGACAACAATTACAGAACCTGCAGGCTGCACCTGCACTGAACTTACAATTATTTCCTAAATTATTATTTCTTTAAATGACAGGATGGCTACACATTTCATTTAGGGTGTTAAGGCATCCAAATGGCATTTGCTAGGCTTGGAAAATATTTGAAGAGCTAGTACTTATTCTGTCTTTCACAAGAAAATCATTAGATGTTTTTATACCCTTTCAACCTATTAATATCACCTAATGCAGACCATTACATAAGAAAATTACCTGACTATAGATAGAATGACAAGATGACACAGGCAAATGCACAAAATTTCTGCTATTTCACAGGAATTTTGTAAGATAAATAGAATTTTTGAGATGCTGAAGAGCTCTGTTCCGTGCTTTCTATGACCCTTGTCATGCTCAGCGAGACTGTGGACCCATTTGCAGGTGACCGGAGGGACACAGATTTGGGAAGCACTAGGCAAATTCTGATGATTTTTACCAAAAAAGAAATAAGCCCTGGCTTAATGTAAAGGGCATTTTGTTTTAAAATTATGAGCTGCAGGAAGAAGGGGATAAATTATATATACACAAAAGCGTTTAATACATGAAAACTGCCAGAGCAGTTATAAAATCTTACTAGTTATCCCCAGCATGGAAATTCAAATCAGAATTATTTGTGGCTCTAGGGTCAGTCTAGATAATATATTTATGAATTCTCAGATGCAAATGTATGCTTATACTTGGCAGAAAATCTTACCCCTGTAGCCCCTGAGTTCTCTATTTTTAGACCTGGTATTCTTCATGGCTTGGTTTTGGGGTTTTGGTACTGTGTGGGAAGATGCCGTAAGTTCAGAACCTTTTGTAGGTGGGAGAGGTGAGCGAGGGCAAAGAATCTGAAGTTCTCCAACCGCTGCTGAGTTTCACCAATAGAGAGGCTACCACCCCCACTATTTCAGGACAGGGGGATCAGAGGCTTGAAACCTGCTCAGTTCTTTCCAGCTCCCGAAGCCTGATTTAACAGAACTCTAAATATTCTTTTCTATCCTCTATCATGCCTAAAAATAGTATGAAATCCACATTGAAAAGACACACAGTAGCTAATCCAATGCTTCGTTGTTCACCTTCCCTAGGGGCCTTTTTTAAGGACATGGAGAGAGGAAAAAAGAATACCGACTATAGTGTTAGGACTGAAAATCAGACTCTAGCACCAAAGGACAGCCAATTCAGCAAGAAGGAGCCGAGGTCCATCCCAGGCAACCCAGTATGTGTTAATAAAAGAGCAGAGGTTCAGGAGCAAGGTTGACCTGGGTGCAAAACTTGGTCTCACTACTTAATAGCAATGTGACCTTGATCAACTTATACCTCCCCTGGACCCCAATTTTCTGGTTAAAAAAAAGACAATGCCTCCTATCTCATCAGATTGCTGCAAGGATTAAATGTACAGCGATACATGATTCATATATTAACTGAGATAAAATAAGGACTTAATGAATGCCAGTTGTTACCAGTTTTAATAGCAAAATAATTATGATTGTATGTAGCTAAAATGACAAATTTAGAGAAATTACATTTTTAGATGCAAAGACATAAAACTACAGTAATTAAAAACAGTAATTGCTATAACACAGCAATTCTACCCTTGTTATTAGTCTATGGATGGAAAAAGAGATCAATGGAATAGAACAGTGAGTCCAGATACAGACTGGTATATACAGTCACTAGATACATGACAAAGGTGACACTACAATGGATTTTCAAAAACTTGTGCTGGGCCAATTGTATATGCATCTGGAAAAAATAAATTATGATTCCCTACCTCACACCATCCACAAATCAACTCTAAGTGGATTACAGTTCTAAATGTGAAAGGAAAAACAATGAAGCTTCCATATAATATAGGAGAATATATTCATGACCTTGAGGTGAGCAAAGTTTTCTTAAACAGGACCAAAAAATCACTCATCTGAATGAAAAGTTTTGATTGGATTAAATTAAAATCAAGAACTTCTATTTATCAAAAGATAAAATAGGATGGCAACCACAGAGTAGGAGAAAAACTTGCAATATCGTCTGACAAAGAACTGTTATCCATGATATATAAATACCTCTATAAGTCAATAAGAAAAAGACAGACAACCCAATAAAAAAATGGATGAAATGTATATAGGCACTCCATGCAATAGGATATCTAAGTGACCAATAAACACATAAAAAAGTACTCAGCTTTTTTAGTCATCAGGAAAATGTAAGTCAAACAACAATGAGATACTTTCAAACATCCGCCAGAATGGCTACAATGAAAAGACAGAAAATCCTAAGTGTGGTTAAAAATGTGCGACAAATGGAATTCTCACACATTGTTGGTGCAAGTGTAAACTGGCTCAACTGCTTTGAAAACTACTTCAGCAGTATTTAGTTAAACCAAAATAGTCATACTCTATGACATGGCAATTTTACCCAAACATACAAACCCAACAGGAATGCATACATGTGCTCCAAAAGAAATGTATAAGAAAGTTCAGAGCAGCACTATTTGTTACAGCCCCAAACTTGAAAAACCCAAATGTCCACCTAAGAGATTAGATAAATTATAGCTTATTCCTATAGCAGCATATTTACTACAAAGATATGAGTTTAAAAAAAATATGCTATACACAATAATATGAATGAATTGAAAATATAATGTTGAACAAAAAGAGCCCTATACAAAAGAGAACATACTATATGATCCTATTTATCTAAAGTTCCAAACAGGTGAAATTCATCTATAGTAATGGAAACAGATTATTGTTCTTTTGAAGAGGGGAAGAAATTACGAGGAGGGCAACCCAGAAGGGTCTCTGATGGTTGTATAATACACTCTATCTTGATCTAGACAGAAAGTAGCTAAGTGGATAGTTAGTTGGTGGTTGGAAAATTCATTGACCTGTGTTGCGCTTTTAGGAGGTGAACACTTCTATGCATTTAAGTTACACTTACATAAAAAGTTAACTTTAAAAAGTAGAATATGAGCTTTCTGGGTGCTCAAAAAGGGACAATAACGTTTTAGACAGGGTAAAACTATAGCAGATGATTTAGATGGGCTTCTCAAAAGTAGTGCTGTTTGCCCTACCCATCACCTCTGGAAACAGGGATTTGGCATTTTATCTAGCCAGTTGACTAGCTGGATAAAGAAGCATATAACCCGTCTGTTTAGGCATCCTAGTCCAATTACCTAATTGGTATCAGCTTCTAAAGTTGGTCAGGTGCAACTCTCCACACCTGGACTTTAGTATAATTCCATCTGTTGGATGGATAATTATATGCTTGCATTTTCTTCTGCAAATGAGGATCCTGACCTCACTGAAGAATATTGCAGATGCTGATGGAAAAACTATAATAGACTTCTCTGGTTGTGTATGAACTCTAAGAAGAGTCACAAGTTTCTTTTAAATGAGTTTCCTTCCTTCCTCCCTCCCTTCCTTCACCCATTCATTTATAGATCTTCCTTCCTTCCTTCCTTCCTTCCTTCCTTCCTTCCTTCCTTCCTTCCTTCCTTCCATCCATCCATCCATTCATGTGTCCATGTGCATGTCCACCTGTCCATCCATCCAAGTAGCAAGGTGGTTAAGATAGCATAGCCCTGGAGCTAATCCGTCTGATCTTGGATCCCAGCTCTGTCACTCATTATCCAAATGACCTTGAGCTCATGAGCAAAGACAGATGAGTAAAAGATGAGGCTGAAGGAGTAGGCAGGAATCAGATCAACTAACTCTTTGGAAACAAGACCACATTGAAAGTTCAAGCTTTATTACTCCTGCAATGGGAAGCCATTAAAGGGGTTTAAATAGGAGCATGATAAAGTAACACCCTCCCTTCTCCTTTCTTACTCTACTTTTTCTCTTTTTAATGGAATTAACATACAGGTAATTTGAAGACTCCTCTTATTCTGGAATCCATTTACTTGATATTTTAGTATATTAAGGATGAGTGGTAAACCAGATAAAAATGTTAGAGCTAAGTGGCTAGGAGTGTCAATTCTGGAGTTAGGGCTGGGGCTAGAATCCTCCCTCTGCACCTTAACTGTGTATCCCAACCAAACACTTTAATGTCTCGAAGTCCCTTATTATGATGACAATAACAGTAACTCATAGCTTGTACAACCGAGTGAAGACAGAGTCAGGATTCCCATGAAACACTTGGCACAGTGCCTGGCATATAATAAGCACTCAATAAATATTAACCATAAAACCTTGTGCAGAATACAAATATGGTGTGTGATTTTCCCTTCCAAATGTTGAACTGAACACAAGGTTTAGCTTGTGGTGAAATATTATTTACATGAACCTTCCTTCGTGAAGGTACTCAGATCCCCTGGAAAGTTCTAGAGCAACATCATCATCTTGTGAGACATTTAACAAAAACACAAAATGTGCAGAAATTCCATTAAATTAAGATTTCTGGTAAGAGCAAGCTAAGTGACCCCTGGAAGTTTGCTTATAATTAAAAAATGGTCTTGTTGATATGCTCTGCATTTGCGCTTTTCCTTTGTCCTCTGGCTGAAACAACTAAGACATGCAGGAAAATGCAAACTAGATCCTTGACACCTTATCACCTGATCTATTGGCAAACTAATGGTTTCTGGATCTACTTACAGGTTTATGAAAGGGCTCTTTCTTGGCCCAAAAAGAAAAAAAAGAGAGAGAAAAAAAAGAATTCTTTGCAAAGGAGTATCAAGTTTGCGGTGTGAGTTAGCGATGCAAAAACCAAGGGTGAAGCACATTTACCTTGCTAACTATACTTTACCTACCTTTTGGGGTGGTGTGGCTGGAGCATTGGGAGGATACAGTGGAAGATCAGGAAAGAAGAAAATTCTAGCTGGGTGGTAAATAATCCAAGGCAGGGCAAAGAAGAGCACAGTCAAGAAGCAAATTTCGGCATGCCTTTGTTAAAACTTCCTTTATGAGGAAAATTATTCTGAGAAGTGGCACATTAAGAGCCTGTCACACAGCAAATTTAGCATGGATATAAATAATTGCCTGTCCAACCATGTGAGATGGGCACTCAAAGGTTATGCTGGGATAGAGGCAGATTCAGGAGCAGCTGCGATGTGCCTCACTGAAAACCCAGCAAGAACTGTGTACACCATCACATGACCATGGATTGATTACACCTTGACCTGAGGCTCAGAGTCTCAGCCAGAGCCAGGGAGCTGGCAAAAGGGGCTAAAAATAAGTAATCCTGAATCCAATAGATGCAAAATTAAGGGAAGAGGACATGCCAAGGCTTATTCATCACATCATTCTTTCTTGTCTCTGCCGCTCAGTAAATGACTCCCCTTAAAATCTCAGTGATTACTTATAGTTATCAGGATAAAATGCTATTGCGTTAGCAAGTCATTCAGCACTTCCCAGTCTGACCCTACTCTATGACTTCTAACTTCTCTCTGACCTCTGGTGGAACCCTAAAACCAATCACAGTTTCTATCTCTTTGTCAAATAAACCACCCCTGCTTGTAGTTCTACATGTTAAGCTCTTGGGTTTCCCTCTTCACAGAGTGCACTGAGTTGTCCTCCAAAGCTCATCCCTTTGCTAAAGGCACTTCAGTCAAGCCTGGCCCACCTGCCTCTTCCCTTGTGCATCTACAGACCTTTAATTTTCTCCTCCACCTTTTTGGATTCCCCCTCCTGCTTATGAGCCTGCAAAACTAGGAGGTTTTAGTAACTTTTGCATTCTTTATGGTTCTCACATGGCCAGCCTCCCACTAACAACACACGCCTGCGCATCCTTCCTTGATGACCCTCCTTGTGCCTTCAGTGACATGTCATCACGCCCCACTTCAGGCACTGCTTACAGAACAGGAGGAGGGATGCACCCACTTTTGTACAACACACACCCCAGAACTTCTGCCGTGATAACGGCACTCGGAAGGCTCCACACATGCTTCACTCCCTGCTTTAAAACAATCCAACCTGCAAAATGATCCAAGTCCTCCTCCTTCTCTCCCCCAATTTTCTGAAACCCAAGCATAGATGTTCTCTTAGGAGAACAATGAGGAACATTATAAAGGAAGCAAATTAATCACACAAATTCAACAGAAAAGAAAAACAAATCTGATGATGTTCCTAAAATACAGAGGCGTAACCCTCCTCTGTAGATCAACTGCCAACACCCAGGCCCTGGCAGGGGGCTTCCTTCACCATCCCTCACCGCCGCTCCCCCCCTCATTCACCACACACCCACTCAGAGCGGAAACACTGAGTCCAGTGCCCGTCTTGGGCCCTTCTTGGACTCTGTCACAAGGAACATATGGCCTTAAGGATTGCATGACAGTGTGAACAATGCATTTATCCTGGGTGGTGGAATTAAGGGAGATATGGGGGGATATTAAGGGAATAATCCACTGACAATCATGCTTTTGCCAATGGGGGATTTGAGAGGATGGAGATTTATATCAGTGAACAACAACAGAGTTAAGTCCCTAATATTTCTGCCTATATATAGTTCCGTTCAGTCCTCTTAAACAAGACAGCATGATAAGAAGCATGTCTCTCTCCTGCCCAGGATTATGTGGGCAGGTCTGTGTGGAGGGACTGAGAGGCCCTCAGTGTATGAACAGAACACCAGGCCCCAAGCATATCCTCAAGCATCGCCACAATAATTTAGGAAAAGGTCAAGCTTCACACAGGCACTTGACTGAGATTTACCAGAACCGAGGAAACTAAAGGATAAGGCATTACATATCAAACCAGAAACAGCTGGCTGGAAAACTTGAAAAGCACATAATCTGAATAACAAGACACTTGGGGGGAACAACTTCAGCAAATTAGAAGGTGAGCAGCCTAGAAAAGCAGCAAATTAGAATTTTGCAATGAGCATGTACCAAGAACTGTTCTAAGCTCCTTCCAAGTATGTTCCCATTTAATCATCAAAACAATTCCATGAGGTAGGTGCAGCTCTTATCATCCCTCTGTGCAGATGAAGAAACTGAGGTGCGGAGGAGCGATGGGGCTTGGCTCACAGAGCTAATAGGAGGCAGAACCCGGGTTACACAATGGTTTGGGTCCAGAGTCCTTGCTATCCTGCTGCTCACCGGGCAGCGATTTCCCTCCATTGGCAATTTTTAAAGCAGAAAGTGAATACTTTCTAGAATGCCTATTTACTGTGCTTTAAAAATAAATTTAATTCCATTTCTTCCTCCTCAGACCCACCATTTTAACGAAGACTTGATCTTGCTAACGAAGATAATTTTTGGATATGCGAGTCTTACAGTTGGTAAGACGGCACTGCTTTTGCCAATTTATCTATGGCAGACATGTATTCCCAATGAAACGCTAATGTTTTAATGCTGGGGGAAAAATCAACAATTTGTAGACTCTTAGTTTCAGGGACATTTATTTGCTCATTGGCTTAATAGATCCTTACCCTAATAAAGAAGGATCTATAAAATTTATCTCTTTTAATGCAGGCTAATATCCTGAAAGATTAAGAAATCAAGCTAGTGAGACCAATCCTTTTCTTCATCAAACAATTATATAGTGCTTAATATATATGAGCCACTGTTCTCAGTGCTTTAAAATTATTAAATGATTTAATTATATGAGAATTAATCATAAGCCACGTTTGATTTCCATCTCTATGTCCCAGGTGAGGAAACCAAGGCACAGCGTGGCTAAGAGACCTGTCTGAGGTCACACAGCCAGAATGTGCCTGTAGGAGCCAATCAGCCTGCAGGGGTTGTGCTCTGAATCAGTATGTACATAACCAGTGCATTCATTCGGAGGTCTCCCCGCCCCAGTAGCTTTTTAGCTACATACTAACCTATGTATGGCTATCCTAACCATTACACGGTTAGGTAAGTATTTGCCCAGAGTTCACATAAGACCACCAGGCCCCTTTGACCCTGACTCATCACACACATATCCATGATTACCCCCAGGGCCTCATCAATAAAGAGCCAAATTAGATCACTTCCACTCATTAAAAAAAAAAAAAAATCCCACGCACTCTGATTTCTTTTTCAAAAAAGATTATGTTAAGACCGAATCTCTTTATTTCACAGAAACAGACTCAAAAACAAACAAACAAACAAAAAACCAGCTGTCAGTGTTTTGGTGATATCTTGCAACATGAAATTTGAGTGGAACGTGGCATATATTCTGTAGGGTGTGCTCCCAGAACGTATCTCCTTGTCTTGAGCATACACACATCCTGGAAGTGAATCTGGTTTTGTAGTTGATAAAAATGATTTTCGTTATTAGAAAGCACTAGTAAAATTAGGTTTAAGCTCTTGTTATTGCTTTAATGAGACTAGTTTTTTTTTTTTTTCCATCCTACACAGCATTGTGGACTAATTGGCATTCCAGCTAATTGAACATTGGTTTCTTGTCCCTGGACCATCGGAATGGATGCATGCATAGAATCCGCCTTAGAAATGTGTGTTTCTGAAGAATTCAGGCTTAAACTGATGGATGAAGATATACTGTAACCCTTCATTAATTGTCTAAATTCTTCTTATGCTGAATATCTGCTACTCCCCCTCCCCCATCCAGTCTTGCTGACATATAATGACAATTAACCCGTGCAGTTTCTATAATATCCGTGTATTTTGGGGTGGTTGTTATCCAACTGCAGACTTTGCCTCCAGTTGAATTAGCCTTAAACCAAATTCAGCGAGAGTTTTATTTTGGCCTCCAGGTTCTTGGCCATCATCTTTTTCTCTCTTTCTTTTTAAACCCTCACCAACAAGAGGTCATCTTAGATAAGGATGCATCTTAATGAAAACTTAAATAAGGATAAGACTAAAAATAAAGCACTTTTAGCCTCAGTAGGAAGATTCTGATGGAAATTCTCAGATCTTCCTTCCATATGAAATAAAAGTTAATGCTTTCAGACACTTTAATTCTCATTCTCTGTAGACAGTTATCTTATTTTATTTTTTTTGGTCATTCAATTTTGTTCTTGATATTTTGAAAGAGTTCTTTCCCTTTCCCCTGACAAATGCATTCAGGAACTTCCATTTTATAAAAATTATCAAACTCCCTAAAAACAGAGACCATTTCTGTTATACATGTGACCAGAACATCTCCTATGGTCACTAGAATGTACCATAAGATACCCAATATGGCACCATGTTTCCTGCTAAGAAAGACATTATATCTAGCATGTATATATGCAGGTGGATTCTTCATGAATGCCTTCAAAATTATCCAACAGCCATTAGGATCTTAGAGGGAAAAACATAAGGACAACAGCCTACCAATGCTGGATAACTGCCCTTCCTCCCAATCTCACCATTCTCCCTTGTCTCCTTCACAGACTTGTTCTTGGTTTTCAGGTTTCGTTTCTACCCAAGGTTCTGATCTCATCTTTCTCTTCTCTCTCTTCACTCTTGCCCTAGCAAAACTCATCTAGTCCAGCAAATTCCATGCTCACAGCTGCCAAATCTCCACTTCAAGCCCATGTATTTCCCCTGAGTTCCAGACAACCAGCTCCTTACTGGACAAGTCCCCCTGGATGTCCCTTAGTCACCTCAAAGTCAAAGTGACCTAAACTGAACTCACTATCCAAACTTACTGGGTTTTCCACCTCAGCTACTCATCTACTTGGCTGTCCAGGTCAGCCTTGACTTCTCTCTCAGTCACCTTCATATCCTAAACATATTTCCTCCTGTCTTGGCTCAAGTGCTCATCTCCCAGATTATGACAGAAGACTTCAAAATGGTCTCCCACCCTCAAGAAGCATCCATTTTCCTCACTGGCCTGCATACAGAGTTTGTTAAAGTCTAACTACAGCCCCAGCAAGATACAGATATAGCAATAACAAGAGTTTAATTTTATTTGTGCTTTTTCGTAGTGAAAATAATTAAGCCATTCTGCTTAAAATCCCTCAGATAAAGTCCAAAATCCTTAATAAATGTGGACCATGACTTGCCCTGAAGAAGCCACTTTCAGGGCAAGTTTTTAAAACTAAAACTTCCAGAATGCATTTTTCAGGGGAGAGGCAGAAAAGAACTTAAAAATTTTAAGAACAAAATAAAATGACCAAAAAGACCAAATACACCATTTGCAAGACGTCTAGACACCAACATATGACTTCAACACCCTTCCTTATCCCATTCCCCTTCTCAGTGATAATTCCTACAGGCCTTTAAGATCCAATGCAGTTGTCAGCACCTCTATGGAATGCTTTTATTCCTATTATCTGGAGGCTGACACTTCTAAGCGTCTCCCTCTCACCCTCTGCCAATTTCCCACTTCTGTCTGCTTTTGTGTCTCCCCATAGGAATTCTAAGATCCTGGGGACTCGGAACCATGCCTTCCCTGTCTTTGTATCCGCAGGACTCAGGTCTTCAAAAAATGTTTGTGGAATGCATGGCTCATTTTGAAGTGGTTCTTGTCTGATGGCACAAAGTGACTGAAGCCACAACACTCAAAAATACTTCGTCTCCTTACATTGAAGTTTTGCATTGAGACATATTCTTGCCGGTGCCTGTTAACCACTAAACATCCCTCCCCACTGACAAAACAAAACATGACCACAGGAGAAGGCTCTGCAGAGACCATGCCCACACATTTCAGTGCCTGGGCTAAAATAAGCATGTGAGTGTGTAGGACTCATCATCATATTGTACCAGGAAGCGCGCCCTCCCATATTTAAAAATATACTTGTTTGGCTTGATTCAGGCTGCTCCTCATTCCAGGCCTGCCTGAGTCACTGGAGAAACATCCTATTAGGGTGCACCCCCACTGATTGGCTTCCTTTGTATGTTCTCGATGAGTTAGGAGACATGACTCACAGTCCACTGTTATGACAAAAAGAACCTGCTCTCCCTTCCTTTCATTACTAATGTTTTGTGGGCTTCGTTGGCACCTCTTAGAAACATCTAAGGGAGCCAGGGGCAGCTCAAGAATTGGCATTATTTATTTTTAACAAGCAACTCTGCTTAAAGTGCCTTTCGTCGGAGCAGCAGATACTTCGATGGCCCGGCACATCCAAGGCTCACACCACACCTGGGAGGCTGGTAGCTGGCCAGTCTCGCTCTGCCCTGTCATCCGTGGGGGGGCAGGAACACTCTAAAGAGGTGAAGACACTGCACCATGCCCTTCTGCAGGGTTGGCTCTTAAAGCTGGTCTCCCAGAGCTGCTGGTGGAAGAAGTTTTAGGTTCCACCATAGTTGTAAACAATAGAGGTTATTTCCTTTCGTTCCATTCCAGGAAACATTGTGTGTGGCTATTTGCAGAGGTGAATCAGGCACAGACTCTGCAATGAAGAGCAGCAGAATAAAGTACAGTGAGTTATATGCCACAAAAGAAGAACATGCAAAGGGTTATGAGAAATCCAGGGGGAGGATGGGTTTATCTTCTTAGAGAAATTGGCATTTGAATTGGACTTAAGGGTGGGTAGAATCTAATTCATAGTTCTGAATGTGTTTTTCTTTCAGAACAATTTCCCAGTCAGGCTCATTTCAAATTCCACTTACATTCAGACTCCAAATTCCATAATCAATGTCTCTTGGAAGCCATTTAAATGCATGCATATAAGTCTGCCTGCAAAGATGCTTCTATGCACAGTTCTATCAGGAGCAGGTTTATGGTGGCCAATAAATGAAACAGAGCAGAGACTCACTAAGTCCAGATCGCTCTGCCTTCCAGGGGATGCTGGTGCAGTGAATTCTGCCTCTGCTTTAATAGAAAGCGATAAAAATACTACCACCCACTTACCTCGGAGGAACACTGCAAAGATGGGTAATGTTCAAAGCACTTAGGATTTTTAGGAGAAAAGTGCTCTATGAAAACAGAGCTTTGTTATCATGAATGTTGGGTGAAAATGAAGCAAAAACAATGTCTAGAACATGTGTTTGGGAAGAAAAAACCAGACACTAGATTATAACTTTCGAGCAAGTCAGCATCCCACAGCCAGGGCCTGAATGTTCCTTCCCAGAGGGTAGGGGCATAACGATGCAGGGTATGTTGAATGTATGAGGAAACGAGGCAAACTCAGTGTCTCTGATGACAGGGGTTCCTAACAGAATACAGAATCTGCGTAAGGAACTGCAAGGCAATTTGTCTCAAGACCAGGTACGGGAATATCCATATCCAAGATAATCAGAATTGATTCTCTAAAAGTCAAGAAGAGGACACACAGAGGACACAGAGAAAAACTATTCAGTGCCCAAGGCAGTAAGGGGTAGGTGATCCGGAACATTCAGCGGTGCAGAATAAAGACAAGAGAAGGTAAACAAAGGGTGTAAACAGTGAATACTCTCTGAAATAGACTGCAGCACAGTGTAAAAGAAAGCAAGCAGACTGTTAGCAGGCTTCAGTAATGGTCCACTCTCCAATACAGAACAGACATATGTTTTCTGGGTGAATTACTTAATTTCTCACAACCTCACATAGCTGAGAAAATCAAAGGAGAAAATGTATAAAAAGTAGCTTCAAAGACATGTGGTATCATAGATGGTAATTGAGCTGAATTCCAGGGAATTATTAAAAATCAGAAGAAAGTCCACAAAGGAGAGCCATGCATTTTGGCTGTGGAGTTTCTTCCTCTTTTTCAAAATAGATGCAAGACTGGGGTTGGAGGGAAGCTTCTGGAAAGGACCCAATAACCCGGAAGTGATATAACCAGGGTTTGGACTTCCATGATAGAGAAATATTCAAAACAGATTTTCGACAAATTGCACGTGGAAGAGAAGATGAAAGAAACAAAGATCACTTTGAGAGCCCAAGTTTGCACAAATTAGAGGAGAATAAAATGGCTAGTGTAAATGGGAAGCTGGATGGAGGAAAGAAGGTGGTAAAATGGGGAGGAGTGAGGACTTTGCTGGTGCAAAACACGAGCGAGGTCATTACCGAACGAAAGGCAAGCTTCCAAGAAAATAACAAAATGAGGAGCTGAAAGTTTACTGGTGGAATTTTTTGCATCCACTAGTCATTCTCACAGCAAACAAAATGGCGATTCTCTTCGGTAAAAAGAGTAGCATATGCCCTTTCATGTTTTAACAGAAGAAAATCTGCAGTGAAGAGGTTTCTCATAGGAATAGGTTGGATGTCAACAGTTCCTGTACATTATGTGGGAGAGTTACATGTTTTTCCATTATTTTCATTAACCTTAAAAGCTTTTGTTTTTACTCCAGGTTGATATTGATGTTTGCAGTTCCATCTCCAATTCAGCCAAAAAAACTGATCGGCCATTCTTTCCTTGGATTCTGGCCAATTCGGTCCACCAACCCCTACGGCCGAGGAGACTGGAATATAATTGAGCTGCTACCTGGGAAGACACAACCATCTCCTGTGGTGAGGACTCAGTGAGCAGTGCCAAGAATCGGGCCATCGGAAGGCCGGGGCAGCCTGAACACAGTCCTGGAGCCCCTGGCAAAGGAATGTGACAAAGACAAGCAAGGCCAACTCTGTTCTGGAGAAAATTCAGACAGAGATAGAAGGAGGGAGGGGAAATGAGCTGAGGCAAATAAAAATCTGTGACAGAACCTGCAGAAATCAGTCATTAGCCCGGCTCCCTCACCAACCCCAAACCAAGGTCAAGAAGTCAGCGGTCAAGGTCAGGCTGCTTTCTAAGTGCATGAACATAGAGGACAAGGGGTCAGTAAAGGTAACATTTAAAATCTGTATCTGGGGGCGCCTGGGTGGCTCAGATGGTTAAGCGTCTGCCTTCGGCTCAGGTCATGATCCCAGGGTCCTGGGATCAAGCCCCACATCGGGCTCCTGGCTCAGCGGGGAGCCTGCTTCTCCCTCTCCCTCTGCCTCTCTCCCTGCTCATGCTCTCTCTGTGTATCTCTGTGTCTCAAATGAATAAATAAAATCTTTAAAAAAAATAATAAAATAAAATAAAATCTGTATCTGTAAATACTTCTCCCCTTTTTCTCTCTCTCTCCATCTCTGTTACATTCTGAACTTCTGAGCATTTTTCTTACGGAATACAGAAACTCTTACTAAAAAGACAGGTCATTTTCAAAGGGTTTTTTTGTTTTTGCTTCAAGACACCCTCTCATTTTGACTAAATCAATGTTATCAAAATGCTCACACAGATACACTCATCTGTGCCTTCAGGATATAGTTAATTGGGCAGCTGACACCCCTAAAAGTGTTATTATGGAATAAAAGAAATTATGTAGAAATTAGGGAAAGTCAATCTACTTAAAAGACGCTGATGAGAGACTGCAATCAAGAGTATAATAAATGTTTGGGTGCCTGGGTGGCTCAGTCGGTTAAGCATCTAACTTCGACTCAGGTCATGATCTTGGGGTCCTGGGATGGAGCCCTACGTCGGGATCCCTGCTCAGCAGGAAGTCTGCTTGTCCATCTCCCTCTCCCCACTCATGTGCATTCTCTCTCTCTCAAATAAATAAAATCTTTTTTTAAAAATAAATGTTTCCAGAGATGATGGTTCTAATTTAACAGACGTAATGCTTGAGTGGACCCATCTGCTCAGTCCACAATCCACCATATCCCCAAAAGATATATCCCTTAACTGTTTTGCCCCATGATTTTCAATAAGGGAACCACACAGATCACCTCAATGAAAGCCAAAGAAAACAAGGATGAGGATGGGAGCTTCTTGGCAACAACTACCAGGGGTCATCCAGCTTTATATGCACACTTGCACTTCTCATTCCTATCAGTTTTAATGTCTCCCTTGCTTCTAGCATTCTTGTCTTTTCTCCTGCCTAGTTGGCTCTAATCTCATGGGACACAGTGTGCACTTAGTCCCAGGTTCATCCTGCCCATGGATGATTTAGATCTCTGACCTGCCTGTGCAGACTCATGTCCCTGCTTCACCTAGGTGTGCCCTGGTTTCGCAGGACAATTTCTCTTATATTAATAGAATCTTGTGGAAACAATGAATTAAGTCCATGACAATGACCCAAAGGATGCTCATAATATTTGGGGATAGACTTTCTGGTCTCTCTTAATTCTTACTATTAAAGTTGTTGTTTTTTCTAAACATTCTAAGCATCACCTACACCTTTCCAGAGGCTGGAAATGAAAAGATATAACAAGTTTCTTCCTTGCTTACACATTTTCTTTCTAATATTACTTTTCCAATCTCAGAAAACTCTAAGATTTTTTTTTTTTTCTTCAAGGGGTTAGAAAAAATTCTGTGTAAGATTTAAGGAAACGAATCACTGTTGCTCTAAGGAAATGTGACTTTGTTTGCAAGAACACTCACATGGGCTCACACAATAGGTGGCCCTTTACATCATATATGTGTCGAATGGTAAGATGTACAGATCATGACATGCCATGGTCTGAGGTAAAATGGTTTGTTTTATCTCCTCTCTAGATATGATCAACATAATGATGATTGAAGATAAAATGCAGGCTCCAATCCAGGATAATTAAAAATGCAACAACGTAAAATTTTCATTTTACTCAGGAAAGATATTACATTATAATGTTGTATAGCAGAACTTCCTGTGATGATGGAAATCCGTGTGTGTGGTGGGCAGAGCTATTAAGCACTTGGAACATAGCTAGTACATACGACTGAGGAACTGAATTTTATTTTACTTTTATTTTATTTTTTTAAAGATTTTATTTATTTATTTGAGAGAGAGACAGAGAGTGAATGAGCAGGGGGAGGGGCAGAGGAAGATGGAGAGGGAAAAGCAGACTCCCTGCTCAGCAGGGAGTCCAATGTGGGGCTCAATTCCAGGACCCTGGGATCATGACCTGAGCTGAAGTCAGACATTTAACTGACTGAGCCACCCAGGCAGCCCAGGAACTGAATTTTAAAATTTTATTTATTCCTACTTAATTCAAATTTAAAAAGCTACACATGGCTAGTGGTTAACATACTG
Source organism: Leptonychotes weddellii (assembly GCF_054177405.1). Classification (NCBI taxonomy): domain Eukaryota; kingdom Metazoa; phylum Chordata; class Mammalia; order Carnivora; family Phocidae; genus Leptonychotes; species Leptonychotes weddellii. The sequence continues at coordinate 36,779,302 of NC_138380.1, read as the reverse complement.
GGCAGTGCAATTCTAGAAAGATGGATGCTCAGCTTAGACACCTACTATCAGACAAAACATTTTCAAAGCACAAAACTAAAACTGAATAGAAATAGTGTGAGATCATTTTACTCATCAGTACTCTCTTTGGTACAGATTAAACAGGTGACTTTGTCCAAGAAAAAATTGCCGTGATACTGTGCTAAGAGTTCTTGCATATTAGGCGTTCCAATCCATGACCAACAGAAGTGAATCCACAGGGAAAGGATTTAGTAGTAGTATGCCAGTAACATGAGCTGACACAGAAATAGCAGAAATGCAAACACGAGAACACCTGGCTGCTATTAGTGTGTGCCTGATGGGATGTGCAACACTCTAAGAGTGGCAAATCCCTCATCCTCCCCAAGACAGGATTCCATTCCTCCTGGGCCCTGGAGCAAAAGAAGCCAGTGACATACTTGAAATGCATATTTCTCACATCAGGTTACCCCCAGTTAGTGTATTTCTCTACCAGAGAAGGAGAAATGGGATATTATATGGCCCACCCCAACAGCCACAATATGGAGGGTGTAAGAAATGGGTGTTGTGCATCCCTTACAGGTGTATCATTAAGATTCTATGTAAGTCGGGGAGAGGAAGTTGGGGAGATCAAAGAAAAGTGTAGCATATATAATAAGTGATGTTAACATTCCTTATAGGAAAGGAAATAAAGAAAAACAACACTCAGGTTACATCATTGCACCACCTTGGCTGTCCCCAGAATGTCCTTAAGGAAAAGGAACAATGCCAAGATTGTTACCATTTGTCATTTTATAGCCATAAGCCTGAACACGTGAAGCCTTATTCATCATGGCTGCGCTACAGGCCCCTGGAATGTACAAGGTATATTTCAAATAGGAAGGTCTTTGCCCACCTTGCTGATCTACTGTGGGCTCTTATCACTAGAAGAGTAGTGACATACACACACACACACACACACACACACACACACACACACTGTCCAATTTCTCCCAGAAATTCTCAGCCAGAGTGAGGGAACTGGGAGTAGGATGGAGGCATTATTTGAAAAGCACTACCAAGGAGACAAAAAGGATGAGTTTTGTTGTTGTTGTTATTGTTTTCAAAGAGGATGAGTTTCTTTTTTTTTTTAAGATTTTATTTATTTATTTGAGAGAGAGAGAATGAGAGAGAGAGAGAGAGAGCACATGAGAGGGGGGAGGAGGGTCAGAGGGAGAAGCAGACTCCCTGCTGAGCAGGGAGCCCGATGTGGGACTCGATACTGGGACTCCAGGATCATGACCTGAGCTGAAGGCAGTTGCTTAACCAACTGAGCCACCCAGGTGCCCCAAAGAGGATGAGTTTCTGATATAACTTTAAAAGGAATGCAGTGAACAAAAATGAAGTCACAACACCTAACATACTGGCCCAAGAAAGGGGAGTAAAAATTTGAGTATCAAGCTACGCATACTGGTGACCTTGCCCACAAGAGCACACGGGTCAATATGGCAGAGCAGCTGCCCATGCATACCCACATCCTGAACTGAGCCGCTGTCCATCCAGTCACCCCAAAGTGGTCTTAGGTGTTCTTCATGTTGTTTGCTATCCTGATGAAATACTTGTAGTTAATTACACTTTTGAAAACAAAGACATTCATGATTTGTTTCACAACATAAGTAATCGCTTTCATGTATTTTGTTTTTTTTAAAGATTTTATTTATTTATTTGAGAGAGAGAGGGAATGAGCACACAAGCAGGGGGAGCAGCAGAGGGAGAGGGAGAGGGAGAAGCAGCCTCTCCGCTGAGCAGGGAGCCCAATGCAGGGCTCGATCCCAGGACCTGGGATCATGACCCAAGCCAAATGTATTTTCACCAGCTCTGTTTTGCTCAAGAGAGTTACATGTACACAGGGACTTTTAGTTTCACATTTTATTTTGCATCTCACTGTAAAGGCATATGCAGAGCCAGGTCTTTCTGTAAAACCTGGTTTGTTTAAGGCGGTATTGTAGTAATTAATCAAACGTTTCCCTGTTAACCCCATTCCTCCTGCTTGGTACTGATTATTCTCAGTCATGGCCTGATTTCTTTCTTCCCTGAGTTAATCTGCGGGAGGCACATCCGCTCAAGCTGAGCTGCCCAGTTGCCACATTGGTGACGTCAGGATTAGATTATGGCTTAACATCCTTAGGCCCAGCAAGCTATAATAAAGATGCAGTTTATGTGGGGAGAAGCCAGTGGAAATCTACCATAAGAGATCGCAAGTTCAATCCCACAGTCTGTGACAGCCTTGCTTCTGCTCTTCCCTTGCCCTCCACACCCAAGCCACAGCAAGTCCAGAGGAGTGGCTTCTCACATGTCTCCAACAGTGACATGAATGGGGCCACTGTTCTCCATCCCCAGTGTAAGCCACTGTCACCTCACCTCACCAGCCTCTTAACAAGACTTTGTCATTCCATTCTTGCCCCACTCCACCTGCTGAAATCCATTCTCCACGTGGTATCCAAAGGTGATATTTTAAAACCCATCAGAATGTGCTGCTTCCTGCTTCAAATCACATGCCTATCACACTTAGAAGGAAATCTACTTAGATGTCATTCTACAAAGCCCTAGGAGCTCTGCCTTCTGTCCGCCTCTCCCACCTCATCTCCGCGGCCCCTCCCTTGCTCCTACATCCAGTCGCCCTGACTTCCTGCTGTCCTAACACCCACAAATCTCATTTCCAACTGTAAGGCCTTTGCACTGCCTGTTTCCTCGGTGTGGAATACTCCTTAACTCTGCATGGTGGCTTTCCTTGTGACATTGAGGTCTCAGCTTAATAGTATGACTTCTTCACAGTCAGACCCGGTCTGACGTAGCCTCTAGCATATCACCCAGTTCAGTCCGTGTGGAGCATTTTCTACAACATGACATGTTTATTCACTGCCTCTCTCTACCCTCTTTCAGTAAGCCCCAGGTGGGCAGGGCCACTGTCTATGTCGCCTCCAACTGTGTCCACAGTGCTGAGAACAGCGCAGGCAACAGAGAAAAGACCGTGAATGCATCTGGTGACCTCAAGCTGCCACTAAGGCAGATACAGGAGGTTCTGTCTTCCCCAAGCAGAGTCTCAGAGCCCCCCAATCACCCCGTTAACTTCTCTCTGCAAACCACAACCAAAACAAACATACCACCCCAGCAAACCATAAGCAAAAGAGCAGTCTTTTCTCAGCTAATAGTCGCAAGGGATGCAGAGAAAGGAGATAAGCTGATGGATTCCCTGACTGTATTGACAAGACACCCCAGCTTTCCTCCCCTGCATCTATTAAAGGCTACCAGGCAGTTCTACTGACCACAGTTCTCAACCCTGGCTCTACACCAGCATCACCGACTTTCAAAAAAATCCTGAAGCCACAGAAAACAGATGAGCAGTCTCCAGCATGGGTGAGGTGGGGTGGGAGGCTGGCTATGAGGGCATCCTGGGGTGTTGGGGGGTGCTACAAATTGTCTGCGTTTTGATTGTGGTGTTGGCTGCAGGACCACATGTGGGTGTCAAAACTCAAAGCACTGTACACATAACCAAAGGATCAACTCTACTGTGTGTAAATTATATCTCAATAAACCGGATAAACAAAGAACTGCTGAGGTTGGAGTCTACCCCAGAGGATCTCAATGAAACAATCCGAGCCTGCACCAGAACAGGATTTGAAAGCTCCCCAGCTATTTGAACACGCAGCCAGGAGCCCGATGCGAGTCCAGACCCCGTAGCAGCAGAGCAGTCAGACAGAGGAGGGGAAGCCAATGGAGAAGGGGCTGGGCCAAAGGCCAGCCTGCTGCCAGCTCTAGAAAAAGAAGTCAGGCTCCTCACTCAGGAGGTTTGTGAGATATGGGCTTCTGTCACTTCATTACAGTGACGCTCTCCCTGCTGCCCAACAAGGGGCTGGGATAATGAGTAGCCTTTTTTATATGCATCGGACAGAGTCAGAGTCAGGGCCAGGGGGAGAAGCATGGGATGTTGGTTTATAAGGAAAAAGGGCTACAACCTGCTCAGCTTATTTTTTTTTCAAGCAAAGAATTAAAATAAACAGACACTCGCTTGTTTTTATGTTTTGCTTTTGTTCTGTATGTTTGTGATACAGCAAATAGGCTATTTTGGGGCAGATGTGAAAATCCTCATTGAGGCATGGGCAGGGAAGAGCTCTGTCCCGGTGTCCTTACTTCCATCTCCCCTGGGTGAGGGTGAGTGTCCTTACTAATTAACAAGGACAGTGACTGTAACGGCCATTCCTCTCTCTCAGGTCACCCAGGGGGGTTTGGAGCAGCCCAGGTGGTACCACCTCTCAGGTGAAATCGTAAATCCCAATTATCTTTTTTTTAAAGATTCTATTTATTTATTTGAGAGAGAGAGAGAGAATGAGCGGAGGCAGGGGCAGAGGGAGAGGGAGAAGCAGACTTCTTGCTGAGCAGGGAGCCCAACTCGGGCATCGACCCCAGAACCCTGGGATCATGACCTGAGCCAAAAGTAGACACGTAACCAACTGAGCCACCCAGGCACCCCGTAAGTCCCAACTTTAGAGTTGTTTGATTCCTCCTAGCTTTAAAAAGATGATTTATAGTTCATCTATATACTCCACAGAAAATTCTAGAAAAGTTCCTGTGACAGAAGCAGAGCCCAGATTTAGACATTGGGCTTCACTAAATGCATCCTTGAACACTTAATACATTCTTACTATCATGATCATAAGCATTTTTACTTATCATTACGCTGAATTCAAAAGCTGCTAAAATCATTAAAAGAATAACACTTTCGGGTGCCTGGGTGGCTCAGTTGGTTAAGCGACTGCCTTCGGCTCAGGTCATGATCCTGGAGTCCCGGGATCGAGTCCCGCATCGGGCTCCCTGCTCGGCAGGGAGTCTGCTTCTCCCTCTGACCCTCCCCCATCTCATGTTCTCTCTCTCTATCTCATTCTCTCTCTCAAATAAATAAATAAAATCTTTAAAAAAAAATTAAAAAATAAAAGAATAACACTTTCAGCCACACTAACTTCTGGGTCTTTCGACTGAGATTTATTCTAGGATCTTAAGTAACCTTCAGCTGTTTATGGGCAGGGAACTCATTCTGAAAGCTCCAAAATATTCTATGGTATGAAAGGGGTTAGTAATGTGTGTAAAAAACAAGTCAGTAAATGAACTAGGGAATTAGAGAAGTAATGCTAGAAGTGATGTACATGAATATGGTTGACACTCTGTCATTTACTGAGGCTGTTTCAGGCTATTTTTAAATCTCCATGCTAGGTTTTGCTTACATGTTGCTCAGATAAAGTGGTTACACAGCGGGGCTCTGTAACGGAGGCGACGTTACTCTCCCAGTATGAGGCTCTGAATGCTTTACAAGGATGATCAATAGAGACCCTGAGAAAGAGGAATGAGTTTACCACAGAGACACACACAGACACACCACAACCTAGGACTACACTCCGGACTTCCCAGAGTATAAGTCAATGACTAAACATAAAGTGGTATCCGGGGTAGGCTCATGGAACAGAAAAAGAACATTAGGTAAAAACCAAAGAAATCTGAAGAGTATGAACTTTAGTTAATATTGCTATTATTAACGGTAACAAATGTAACATACTAAGATAAGAACAAAATCTGGGTGCAGGGTATATGGGAACTCTTTGTACTATCTTTGCATTTTTCTATAAATCTAACATTGTACTAAAAAATAGAGTTTGTTAAAAAAAATAGTGATACAAGAAGCTAAGATCTTGCCTTGTCTACTTACTGCTCCAAACTTACATGTCATTGTTATAAAAAAAAGTCTCTATTTTGATAAAATGGTATATATATTTTTTCATATCACAATAGTTCAAAAGCTTTTTTAAAAATGCTTTTTTCCCATCACTGATGGCTTTTGCTTTACAGCAATTTCCCTGTCCTTTATTCTCTATTAAATCTTAAAAATACCACATATTTGAACTTGGGAAAAGGAAGAGTTATTTATAGATTTATGCACTGCCTTGTTCCACAGAGGAATTAAGAGAAAAGGAAAATAGTTCAATAAAGTCTTTGTTTTCCTTAATTCCAAAATAGTCTAAAATTACAAAATAGTCAATATTTCCATGATAAAGAGTATATTTTATGCAATACTTCAGAGTTAACAAAGCATTTCCCCATACATTATCACACATCAGGTAACTCCTGTGAGGTTTAGCATTATCCTTATTTCGGGGCACCTGGGTAGCTCAGTCAGTAAGCATCGGACTCTTGATTTCAGCTCAGGCTGGGATCTCAGGGTCCTGAAATTTAGCCCCGCGTTGGGCTCCACACTTAGCGCAGAGTCTTCTTGTTCCTCTCAGTCCCTCTGCTTGCTTTCACGAGCTCCCTCGCTCGCTCTCTCTCAAATAAATAAATAAATAAATAAATAAATAAATAAATAAAATCTTAAAAAAAAAAAGAATTATCCTTATCCTTATTTTGAGATGAGAAAACAGGCTCTGAGAGGCAAAGTAAAACCTTCAAGCCATGCAGGGCTGCCGGCTTCCTGCTGGCCTCGTGACCTCTCCTCTACCCTGCAGGCCCCGGAGCCCGCATGGTCACCCTGGAGGCAGCCTTCTGTGGATAAAGCCCACGGAAACATCTTGCCAGATTCTAAATCAATCCTCAGTCTGTAATCACGGTGTCCACCTTTGCCTACACGCTACTTCCCTGCTTCCTGAACATAAATAAGCCAAGAGCCAGCTGATTTTTCACTGTCGCCGAAGACATATATTTTACCTGTCTCCTTTTTAAATTATAGAGTATGTATAACTGCCCAGCAATTATACACAATTTCAACAGACTCACTCTCAAGGTCAGCCTCTGAGAGGGAGAAAACTGTTTCCTGCACATACATGGTAACGTTTGTTAGAAGTCAGAACCATCTCACATGATTCTACCAGAACATCAAGCCTTCTTTATATCCTTCCCACAAGGAATCCCAAGATACTAGCACTAATGAATGTGAGGAAAAAAGAGGCCCAGGCTTCTGGCCAGCCACCTTCTTATTGGAGAATGACAACACTGTAAGCATCACACTTGGAGCTGCCCTCCAGGCTTTAGATCGGCCGAGGGAAGAACCCCAGTGTGTCTGCTCTCATTAGAGCAGGAGTGTAGGTTTGATGTTTTGATATTTGATAATCATTGATGAATCAAATGGGAGAATGAGAATGATGAAAACAGGACAAAACAAAAAAATCAAAGCATGAGACAAATCAAAGACTGAGGCAAATGTCTGCGGTTAACCCTAACAGTCTGAAACTCATGGCGAGATGAAGGGAAAAGCAACAATATGTACCTTGCATGAGATTTTGATAGATCGAGAAGGGAGATCTTTGAGATATCAAGGGAGTTTCTGGAGCAAAATAACAGCTGATATAAATTCGCTTTCTGATTTTTTAAAGGGAACCTGGGAACTCTAAGCAATTGCAGTACAAAGCACAAAGGGGTTTTCAAGATCCTTTCAGTTTATGGAAGAGATTGGGAAATGCTGGCGACAGCTCACTATAGGCTTATAATGAAACAAAAGTCCTCCTTCTGTGTTTACAAGTCACAGATTCCCATATAAAGAAATTATGACTTAGGAGCAACCATTACCCTTAAAAAAATCATCTGCACCATTTGTCGTCAGCAGTTCATGCGGGTGCTTCTTTAACTTGCAGAAGAGAAAAAGAAAGCGTTGAGCCATATAAGTGAATGCCTTAGAAGGGCAGGGCTGGGGCTGGCTCGCCTTTCTGCTCCGAGCCTCTAGCACTTCATCTGTAAGACATGTTTGTTGAATACAAATGACCCGGCATTGCAATTTATAGGCCAACTGAATGAAATAGCTTGTTAAATACAGAAATAGCTCATTAATCAGAGTACCTGCCTGTCACAGAATTCCTTCTCTATACATACCCGACTTTCAGTATCTTGTACGAGCTTTAAAACACACAACCGAGAGAGTAGGGCTCATCACAAAAGTGGGTCCAGGTTAGGTAATGAGCAAGAACACCAGCTTGGCCCCAGTTAAGTGGGGCCCATTTTGGCCTATGAGCACTTGAGGGTTACAAGGGATATAGAGGAGAACAAATGGGTGCAGCCACCCCAGTTTCATTGTTCCCTATGGGCTCCATACATCAGCATTCACAGATCTTCCTCAATAAGAAGATTCTGGCTGCACCACAGCTGCACTCTTCCTGACTGGTCACAGGGTCCATTCTAGTTACTGGTCTTATGCATAACCATACCTGCCACCATAAATATACCTGAATTCTGCCTAACCTACAAATAAACATACCCTGTGCCTGAGTTTGAGAAACCTTCCTAAATAAAGCGCATGACCGTTAATGCTTGAATTTGAAGTTATCTGTTTGTCACCAAGAGATCTTTCTGTATTCAGCTGAGGCTAGTAGTGGGTAAGTGTCCCCAGGAAAGGAATTCGTATCATAGTTTTCGCTTTCCTTATCCTCTTACTGAGAGAAATGGTGTTTTTCTTTTTTAAGGCATCTTAAAATAAGAGAAACTTGCTTTCTTTGATCAAAATATAAGTCACCATGTTAAATATTTACTGTAGCAGTTTAACTGAAAGATCATTATACTTTAACATGAATCACTGCTTTTCCCTTGTACAACTAAATCTCCACATCTTGAAATTTATGATAAAAAGTTTTACTGATTAAGGCAAGGGTTTCTCAACCTCAGTGCTACTGATATTTGGGGCTACATAACATTTTGTTGCGAGGGGGCTGTCCTGTGCATTGAAGGATTTTTAGCAGTCTCTACTCATGTGATGCCAGGAGCAATCCCTACCAGTTGTGACAACCAAAACTGTTTCCTGACGTTACCAAATGTGCCCTGGGGTGCAAAACTAGCTCTCCTTGAGAGCCACTGATTAAGCCATTAAAATCTAGTAGAAAACCTACTTTATTATATATTATATACTTACAAAATACATTTCCTTAAATTATAAAAATGAAATACTCTCTTTATGTTGTAGAAATTGATTTTAATTATTTCATAAGCAAGTAAATGAAAAGCATTTTTTCCTGGGTATTTGCACAATAACTATGACTATTCTGTTATCTGAAATGCTGAAAAAGATTCTTGTCTCTGTGGTATTATAGAGTAGAAGTCTTTGTCTTGGGCTCAGGTCCCCATCCAGCTCACAAAATAAGGAAATCAATATAAGTATCTATATTTGAAAGTTGTCGTGGAAGGACTTAGCCTGAACACATGTTTAGAAACATTGCATGAGATAATCATCAGAGTGAATCCTGCCTAAGTTCTTTAACATTTTCAAGGTGCTTTCCACCCTTTGCCTCTCTTTGGACTCATGAAGCCACTGTCTTCTATAAGATTTTTATAAACAGAGCCTAAGTAGTAACCTATTTGAATATTAAAGTTCAGTTGACCCAGAATATCATGCATTCACTGAAAGGGCTTGGGTTACGTTTCTTGATGTGGGCACTTTTTTTCTTTTCTCTCTCACAGATGTGAAAATGGATGGAAAGGGCCACTCTAGTGATGTGATATGGTCAGACAGATCCACTGGGAAAGCAAGCACTTGCTTGCTATTCTCTTTTTTAGCCCTCTGATTTATTCATAACTTGATACAATTTGCAATTATATAATTTCTCTTTAACTTGTTTTTCTTGGTCTTCCCACCAGAATGTCAGCTTTGAAGACAGAGACCACCACCTTTGTCTTGTTCAGGGATAAATACTAAGCACTTACTGTACCACCTCGGATACAGCTGGCACTTAATACATGTATATTGAATGAACTGGGGAAATAAATACAGGATCTAAGTTGGGGGGCCGGGGGGACTTCCTGCAGCCTGAGCCCTGCCAGTATTGCTCTGGGACCCCCAGGGCCCTCTCCCCAGAAAGTCCCTGGTTCAGCTTTCCAGCAAGGAGTCTCTCCTGGTTGCATACCTTTTCATTTAAAGACCATTCTGCTGCAGAAAGGATTCAGCTGGTGGCCCTTTTACACTAATGAAGACAGGGGACATGTTCCACACCCTTTTTCTTTGTCCAACTCAGGTTTCCCATTGTAAAGGAAACGAGGTTGGGGGTAGAAGGCGATGTTAAAGGTACAGAACTGCCCTGCTTTCTTTGAAGAGCTTACAGATTTTGTCTGATTTCTAGCCCCATACTCACATAAGTGGATGAGCTGATTCTGTCTTCAGGTCAGCCCAGGGAGAGGGGCTTACTGATGCAATACAATGAACTCAATTTTCCTTAATCCAGTTTTGGGGGAAGAAATATATCCTGAAATGGAATGGTCAAATTTTCTCTCAGGAGGGCTTCTTAAAGGCTCTAACCTTTCATACTGAAGACCTACTTCTATTCACACTATCAGTACCACCAAATTCCCCCATTCCCAAAGATTAGTGTTGCTGAGGACTTTCTCTAAAGTAAGCATTCTGGTAGATGTCTTATATACATTGTCCCGATTATCCTTACAACAACTCCATTAGTAAGTCTTCTTATCTCCGCTTGAGAGACGAGGAAACCGAGCTGCAGTGTCATTCAATAACTCGCCCAGGGCCACCCAAATATGAACCAGCAACTTACAGGGATCTGAACCCAAGCCTTGTCCTCAGTGCCCATGCTGTTGGAGAATACCACTTTTTTACCCCTCACAAAAAATTAACAGCTTTACTGAGATATAGTTTCCATATCAAAAAATGCACCCATTTAAGTGTGCAATTCAATGTATTTTAGTGTAGAGAGTCATGCAACCATCATCACAATATAATTTTAGAAGACTTTCATCACCACCAAATGAAACCTCATACCTATTAGCAGTTACTCTGCATTATCCTTTTGTTTTTAAATCTTACTTTTCCACCTTTTATCATTCTAACCCCTGAAAAAGATCTTTGTTCCTTAATAAATTTTGAATTTAGAATTACATCAATCTGTCAACACTTGCCTCTCCAAGTGTGGCTTTCTCTTGGGAGTATGTCTTTTACGGTTTTCTTTAGGACAACTGGATAAACCAAGAGCTTAGGTCAGCAGTCCTCTTTGTCACATTCAATGATGGTATTCAAAGTTGCTGGAGGGGAGGGGGGTGGGGGGATGGGGTAGCTGGGTGATGGACACTGGGGAGGGTATGTGTTGTGGTGAGCACTGTGTATTATATAAAACTGATGAATCACACACCTGTACCCCTGAAACAAATAATACATTATGTTAATTAAAAAAAAGAAATTATACCTATTCATATTTTAAATCACAATGAACTCTGCATATTCAAAGTTAAATAAAAAGAGACAATTAAAAAAAACAAAAACAAAAACAAAGTAAGCCACCCTATGGAGCATCCCCTCAGGAGAAGATGGATCTGTCACAGACTTTACTGAGTATGAACATGTAAGACTTTCAGTGACAAACGATTCTTAGATGTTTGGCAAGAATAATAACTTACCTTGTAATTTTCTTTTTAAATAGTGTTTAACATAGCCTTGAAAAGAAAAAGTGGAAAAAAAAAAAAACCCAAGTCATTGTGCCCCTACAATGACCCAAATATCTTAGAGCAACCCTTTGAGGTAGTTGATATGACCTCCATTTGATAGACATAGACGCCAGGTTCAGAGGCTGACTAATTTTAAGTGTTTCTAGAACAGTCTCATCTGTGCTTCAGGGGAAGAAAGTCACACATTTGTTGCTGATATTTAGCGTGCTCCAACTGAGGTTAGCTAGGGAGACAATTTAACTACAGAGGACAGCACATATGGAAGGCCTAGTGTACCCTAAGGGTTTCAGGCAGGGTGTCCTGCCATAAATGTGGAATTCCCCATAGGAATTGTTTCTTGGACATGTTCAGCTTCCTTCCTCCTCTGGCTATTACATAGTGCTTTATCAAATATTGTTTTCTTTCAGAGTGGATATTAGTAGCACCAAAATGTTTGAAACAATTGCAGTGTTAAAAAATAAGGGATGGAGGAGATGATGAGAAATGGGCCTGTCTATTTGGTTTTTTATCACACTGGGTAATATACGAGAATAAGGGCTTTTCAAATGGACACTGGGACACCTTAGCTCTGAAGAATATTTTATTCAGAAAAAAAAAAAACCTTTCAAAGAGAATTAGTCAATAAATGGGTTGCCTCTTTAGTGACTCTTCCCAATTTGTATTATTTTTCTAAAACCAATAAATCTGACCTTGGGTTTGACCAGCTGTTAAAAGACTGGTCTAAATTATGAAAGAGTATAGATTCTTTCATGCTCAAAGTTCTTTATATGAAATATTATTTAATCACAAAACTTCACTGGATGAATCTTGAGGATTAACAGTTTCATTTGTTATATTTCCTGAAATTATGTTTCTATTTTTCCCCTTAATTTAAAGGGGATTTTTTTTCTCTTCCTGTCAAAATCACATGTATCATGGAAAGCATTTACTAACTGCATAACTGGGTACAGCAATGTTTTATAAATTATAACTAGTGAACTTTGAATGAATTCTTTCCTTAAGGAATTTTACCATTAAAATCTGGCTATATAATTTATGAACCTTAAGTGGTTTGGCCTCTGCAAATTTTTATACATGTTAATTATCATTAAATGTAAGTGATTTTCAGGCTTTTCCTTCCATTATGCTTCATGTTCTTTTCCATTAGTAGTTCCTTTTCTTCCTTTTAATTTTAGGTTTCCAAAATTCTCTCATTTGAGTTCAATCTTAGCTCCCTGGGTCCATAGGACAGTGCTCCCATCAATTTCTCTATGTCTGGTGAGACCCCACAGAAGGACAGAAGTACCTGTCCCTGCTAGTCCAGCAGTGTCCTTCTCTCATCTGTGGAACATGACTGTCTGTTCTGTAAAGCCCAAGTTTATCAGATCTCTGCTTCTGTTGTCAAGATGTCCTGTCAAATGTGTTTCTTCTAGTTGTCATGTGGTGACCTTTACTAAAAGTTTTTCATTTCCATTCAAAGCCATTTTAGTGTAAAGAACTCAACAGTGCTTTATATGAATGAGAGAAACCAAAGTGTATGTTAAAAACTCCAATTTCTATATCTAGTTCATCAGAAGCCTCATCAAACCCTTAAAACTCTCTTCTTCATCCAGATACTACCTTATCTAATATTTGCCTTCATGTCTATGTCTAAGAATCAATGAATCTATACCATAAGATGAGTTTTCAAGTGATAGGAAATGTAATTGTTTAATAGGTCAAGAGAGATCTCAGAATGTCATGTTTCACCTCCTGCAACTCCCTACTCAAATTTCAAATCTCTTCCATAACTCATCTTCCTTGAGAGGTCAGTGGACTGGGGTCAAAGCAGGCTGGGTGCCAGTCAGATTTAAGAAAGGCAGGCAGAATTATCAAAAATCTTGATGTAAGGATGTGATCTAAAGGGTATAGAGCCATAATATGAAGGCAGATCAATAGGCAACAGGTGCAACCTGAACTGTGGCAGAGCATTGATTAAGTAACAAAGCAAACCTTAGCCTGGGAGGAGGCCCCAAAGTCCCCGCCTACATTCAGCAACAAGGACAGTGACAACCATAGGCCTCAGCATATCAAGATTCCCAAAGAATGGCAATCTAGTCTCCTCCAAAGAGAAAGCCTGGAACCAGGGTGTGTGGTTTAAGGACTGTTCAACAGTTGTCCTGGAGTGGGGTGAGCATCAGGTAAAAGCCATACAGCCCTTTGTTTTTCTATCTTTGGAGGTACTTTTGTTAAAATAGTCAAAGAATTTGCATTTCTAGACATGGAGAGAACCCATTTTTTAAAATTTCTTAACAGCAACACTCATGAAAGACTGTCACGTAATTTGGTTGGACCAGGAGCCCTGCTTCACAACTCTGCAGTACAATTTCATGTGTTTAAAACAAACAAACAACTGTTGGCTAGTTTCCTGAAACTTCCACAAATGTTAGTCCCAGTTTACCCTCTAAAATTGACAACCTTTGAAATTTTTGAAGACAGCTAATGTGTCTCTTCTTAGCTTTCTCAACTCGAGGCTAATCATACACCATTTCTTCAACTGTTACTTAAAGACATCATTACTTACCTCTCTACATATGCTCCTAGCTTGCTAAAGACCTTCTTAAAATATGTGTCCTAAAATGATTCTTAGTATTCCAGGCATGGTCTGAGGCAAGTATATTCATCACAAGACTATTAACTCCCTCCTTGGATCTGGGAATTCTATTTCTGTGAGTGAAGTCTGAGACTGCACTGGTTTTACTTAACAACCATTACCATGGGATTAGACTGACAGTGTCATCAACTAAAATGCTCAGGTCCTTTATCCAGAGTTATTGATCAAAGTCTCCTCAGTTTTAAACTTGTGCAACCAGTTTTTTAAAATCCAAGTGAAGAATTTTATCAAAGTTCAATTAATCTTGATATTTGTCCCAAGTTGTCAGCCTGTTAGGACATTTAAAAATCTGTAATTATTAAATACTTCTCTTGAGTATTCTAAAAAGTCTGATGAGTATAATTTGCATGTCTTCATTCAGATGATGGATTTAAATCCTTAAAAAGATACAGCCAAGGATAGATTCATGTTCCCTCCAAGAAAATGACTCTAAGAAATTCTTAAAACATGCCCTCATGCTAGAAACTAGATACACTATATTTACAGCATTTCTAATTTATCATGATAACATTTATGACAGAAAAGAAAGTGATTTTTGATAGAAATTAAATCTAGGGAACCCAGAATGTCTACAAGTATTTGGGACTTTCTCTTGTAAAAACCAAACACTAGTCCTTGCAGTAATCTATTTAAAAATTTTATCAGTGGGCGCCTGGGTGGCTCAGTTGGTTAAGCGACTGCATTCGGCTCAGGTCATGATCCTGGAGTCCCAGGATCGAGTCCTGCATTGGACTCCCTGCTCAGCAGGGAGTCTGCTTCTCCCTCTGATCCTCCCCCCTCTCATGCTCTCTCTCTCCGTCTCATTCTCTCTCTCAAATAAATAAATAAAATCTTAAAAAAAAATTTTATCAGTGATAATAGTTTTCAGAATTTACTTTCAAAGATTATGAAAATGATACCATTCACCTTCAATCCCTCAGCATACACTGATTACCTGCCTGCCACAAAGATGCACAAGAATTGGTCTCTACTTTCAAATATCTGGGAAGAAGGTGGATTGGTTATGGGCACAAGAATCACATTGTAAGGAGGGAAATGATATGTACTATAATAAAGTAATACATAAAGTTACAAGGGCCACTTTTACATTGGGGTTAGTTATAAGAGGCAAAATGTACTAATATTCTATTAGATACTTTAAGGAAATCTTAAAAGATACTGTGAAAAGAGATAAGATTTTAGTATTCTGTATAATCTTAATTCAAAATAAATTTAAGAATTTCTGTTTACTGAGATTATGTTCAATGTGTCCAGGGGATTTGTATAACCTCTATTATATAATATCTTACAGAATCATAGGATTTTAAGATTCACAATAATTTTACCCAAGCCCTTGCAAATAGTATGCATGCCTATAGTAATTCAGAGGAAGGCACCACTAGGTAGCAATCTCCAGTTCCTGGCACCTCTCCCATCTTCATTGAAAACCTGCTAAAAAAATTTCAATTTCCATTGCCTGTAAAGGTGAAACAGACAAGCTTCTTTGGTTCAAACATCTTTCCAACCATTCATGCACATATTAGCATATGTATTGCATTTCTTGTCCTAGCAATAATGCTACTGCTTACAAACAATAGAGCTGAGCATATTCCATCACCCAGGAAACAGATTTCTAAGAAGCTTATCATTTAGCTTCTCCACGATACCCATGTCTCCCTGTCAGCCATGTCAAGAGCAATTGCAACTCATCCCTCAACATAAATGCTGAGCATCAAAATGAATATGAGAAAATGACTTCTGTGGCCAGTGGACAAATACGCAGAGATGATAACAGGAAACAAAGAGCTGGGGTGTCTATAGAAAAAAAAAAAAAACTTGTTCAAACTAGAAGGAACAGAGTATACTGCAAAGAACACAGGCTTTAAAGATTTGGGTGCACTCCATCTCTATTGCTTCGTAGATATGGGAATTTGGGCAAAAGGAGTTCCCTCTCTGAACCTCAATTTCTTCAACTTTTGACAGTTGATACTATAGCAGGAGCCAAAGACTCGTGGGTCCACTATAACATAGATTTAAGAATTTCAGGTTATGTGTTTAAGCCTAGAATCAAGCTGTCAAGATACCTACCCTCCCCCTGCAGACTCACTGCCTGTATATTCTCCCAAGAATCAACAAAGCATGGTCACCAACTATCCATTTGCAGGATCTTCTCCAACCAGCTTATGTGTCATGTTCAACAGGGTGTTAGCTCCAGCCCTCCAGCAGACGGAATCTCTCATTGGCTCTGTCTCCCGAGGTTCTGAGAGTGAGAAGCTGTCTGGGGAATGCACCTGCTCACCACATCTGTGTTAAGTCTTAATCTTAAAAGAAAAGAAAATGAGATAATGGGTCCTGCTGTGCCCACAATTGCACTACGTATATGGTTGAGCAGTGCCCAGTTCTAGGGGACACCATAATCGCCACAGGCCATGTGAGTGGTGTACCTACAGATGGGCAATACCCAACCACACACAGTGGGCTGCCACAGAAGGGGCAGCCCTGGATTTTCATGGTTCATGATTCAGCATTCACTTTAATTAGGAACCAATTAATTACAAAATATTTAGTCAACATTGGTGCTTTGAAAGGAACAAGAGATACGTAAAAGCACAATCCTACCCAAAAAGAATTTATGATTTACCATAGTTTTCCCTCCCTCAATAATATTTCAGGACGTATTTTAATTTCACTAAATTTGTGGAGTAGTTCTTTCATCTTGGAGGAAAGGTGATTTATAAACACAAGCTATTTTTATTGACTACAGATCCCTAGCCGGTTCTTTATGAGGTCAGTGTACCCAAGAGGAAAGACATGCAGAGATTAAACAGCAACAAGAGTTGCAGTTTCTTCTAAGTGACTTTCGTGACAGAAGCACCAGGTGGGGACTGCTTTCCATGCATCCATTCATGAGATAACTAATGCTGAGAGTGCCGCACCTTCAGAATTCCTACTTCGACCACCTTGATCAGACCAACCACAGCTCCCATGAAAAAGTTTAAACCCAACCATGGTCCACTGGATGGCATGTCAGTGCCTGTTAGAAAACAAAACAGGATACCCCTATCACAAGTTGGGTCTATTTAATCTGGCAATTTTTAAATATGAGAAGGATGACATGGAAAATGAAAGAAATACCTTGCCCCTGGTACTTTCTAAGCAAGTAGATTCAATTACCCAGCCTACTTAGGTTGTAAGGCATCAAAGGTGGGCCCCCACTGGACACAGAGAGGAAAGGTATTCTAGGACTAGCAGATGGAATTGTTCATCATCAAAGCAGCCTCTTTTGACTTTGTGTGGGTGTGTATGTGGTGGTAGGAAGGTAGGAGGAGAAATGCAATGATACACTCAGGGCCACGACAATGGAACCCAATATGAAGGGTGAAGGCTTAGAACCAGAGTCCCAAGTTTCACTTGTTACGTGGACCCTCTTAGCTGTGCGATCTTGTGCTGGTCCCTGGTCCTGTGAACAGGTTCTCTCATCAGTAAAATGGAGATTAAGATAGTATCTGTTTCATAGAATGGCTAAGTATTAAATGAGATAATAGACTTAAAAATTCTTAGCAAAATAACACATGGTAAGTACTCCAAAATATTAGTATTACAGGGGTGCCTGGGTGCCTCAGTTAGTTGAGCGTCCGACTCTTGGTTTTGGCTCAGGTCATGATCTCAAGGTCATGGGATCAAGCCCCATGTCAGGTTCCATGCTCAGTAGGGAGTCTGCTGGAGATCCTCTTCCCTGTCTTTCCCTCTGTCCCTCCTCCTGCTTGTGTGCTCTCTCTCTCTAAAATAAATAAATAAATCTTTTTAAAAAAATTACTGTTGTTAAGAAATGTTACAGAGAAGAGACTAAGTATGGTGATTAATAAATAATTGTCAAATGGATTGAGGCAAACATGTAACAAGACAGACATCAATTACGATTATTTTGAGGGAAATTTTATTACCAATGGCAGTTTTTGTATTATTTTATTCCTTTTATACATTCTTTGGTGGACTTTGCATCCTGGCTCTGATTTAAGGTTAAAATCAATGATATCCTGGGGCAGATTTGTCATGCTTTTGAAAAAAAAATTAAATTTTAACAACCATTTGTGCAAATGTCTAAATTTATAGGATTAAAGAAAATAAAGGGTTAGAGACTCTTTTAGTGACTTCCACCAGGCTTGCTCTTCGTACAATAGATGCCCTGCCATCTGTTACTCCAGACAGAAAACGGTAAAGCCATTTGGAAATAGAAGTCAAGTTCTCTGAAAGCCATGAGGCTCTCATGAAATTATCTACAAAAGAGATTCTTTTCATGAGGTTTATTTCTTACAAGGCCTTCATCATTCCTCCTTTCAGATGTCTCCAAAATACCGAAGCTCTACCCAGCTCAGTAACAAACCCTCAGCCAAGAATATTTAGAGCGTTATCAGAAGAGGAGAGGCAATCTAAGCTTTTGATGCACATGAGTACATGTGTGCACATACATACACGCACATGCTCTCAAGAGCTCAGCGTGTGTCTGTGAGGAAGAACACATCTCTTCACGTTTCTGAGCTTCATCTAAAGAGTTGAGTTTGGTGGGAAATGGGTACTGGCAGTTCTGCCAGTTAATGATCTCTATTTTGGGCCTTGTACAGAGTAGCAAACATCTTCTTGTAATTTGGGAACAGGCATAATGTTATTAACTTCCCATTGTGTCAAGTAAAACCATTTAAAAAGTCCTCTACTGTTACCACCAACATTTAATAAAGAGCAAGATATTTTTAACCCTAAAGAAATTGTCAGGGCACAAATACAGAAAAAGATTAGTCCCTCGGTGCTCTAAGACAGATGGCAACTTTACACTCACACACACACACTTGCGTGCACAAACACACATAATACGTCATAGTATATATCACTGGCTGCTGAACAGTGAAAATTTTGTCCGGGGTCCTCAGTCCAGAGTTCTTTGGGCTCCTTTATGCTAAGATCTCTACTTGCTCTCACTTTCTTTGATTCTGTGGAGCTGGTTTCATACAAATGTTAAATTCTCCAGGATATATCACTCAAGTCAAAGCAACAGAGTTGTAAAAAAAAAAAAAAAAAATTTTAATCTCCCACTCTTGTGGGAGAGATTTAGCTGGTTCATCACATTTTCATTACAGATTTTAAAATTCACTTTAAAAACCTGAAAGGTGAGGAGCCATGTAACAGCTGGTCTCTCTCGCCCTCAAGGGCACTCCTTCACTGCCCCTGCCCTTTTCTGCCACACTGGGGAGAGTGGGCAGGCATCCATCGGGTACCAGGGAGGAAGGTGAGGAAAAGAAATCCTGCTAAGCTTTCATCAGGCTATCCAGAGGAGGCAATGGGAAATGATTCCGTGTTGCCATATGGGTCAACAGACAACTCCCACAGGTTCAGAAAGGTCTGAACACCTTTCATGGGAGCATGCTGTGACCTTGTGTTCAGAGGATCCCTCCTTTCTGGGGGCCTGTCAGGAGGGGCCAGTGCCCTTTAGGCATAGTACTGTTATCCAGGAGGCATCCTGTTGGCTTGAGAGTTCCCACCAGGGCCACCTGAGGCACCTGAGGTCTCTCCCTGTGGTGAGAGTCTCAGATGAGAGATGGATGCTAGGATCTTTTCCAGTGTCCTGCGAACCACCCTGAATTAGCTACCTTACCTTCACTCCTCTGTGTTCATATTGATGAATTCTCTTTAATACACTCAAGGGGGCTCATTCTGATTTGCCCAGAACAATTACCATACCAGTTAGGGGACTTTTACATACAGAGGCTCTGTAAATCAGGGAGCCCAATGAACCACAATCCTTTACAGCGCCTGTCACAAGTGTCAGGTTAAAATGATTTCAAGACAGGAACGCAAGCTTAGGGCCAGTGGATCAGCCCTTTGCATATGGAACACCATAAAAATTGGATAACTTAATCCTTGTTGAAAACTAACAGCATGTGTGTCAAACTTTTAGTACGTAGTCGTAGAGAATGTTCTATAGCCTATTAATTAGCTGCTCTATTTTCTTCTTTCATTGTACGGCAGAGGCCATTTCTGTGTTTCCCTGCTTTTCAGTGTTGTTGTCAATAGTATCTCGCAGAGCTAAAAAATGATTCACTATTATGTTAATCATTAGGAATTATTTCTAACTGGCAAGGAGATTAAACCTTTAACACCCACGTAAAGAAATGTGGCTTTGAAGTCATGTGAGGGAGGCTCTAGATAGCACAGCTTAATGCTGGGCAGGATTCTTTTTTCTCCCCCCATTTATTATCCTTTTCCTCTCTCAAATTTTCCCACATGAGACCTCGCGGCACCAGAGCAATAATGATAACAATGCCCTTCATTTTCTCATTAGTTCCCAATGGCTCCAAATTACCAATCTGAGCTGGAAATGGAAAAAAGGCAAACTGATGATGAATATAGGACTTGCCCAAGGGCAGGTGCAGACTTGTACCTCACTGCCTGTTGGCATTTTAGTTTGGGCAATAATCACTTTTAGAGATTTCTGTGATATCATCACCGGAAGAGGAAGGAAACAAGGAAAGACAAGCACAAGAGAAAAACACATACTGAGCACCCATTATGGAGTAGGCCCTCTGTAAGGGGCTCAGATCTGTGATCTCTTTGGGCCTTTGCAACAAGTCCTATGAGTTACAACCATTTCCCACACTGTGAAAGGCCAGAGTAGCAGGGCCTATGTTGGTATTTGCCCAAGGTCACAGAATCAGCAAGAGGCAAAGGGGGGACATTTAACCATCTGACTCAAACTCTGGTGCTAAAAAAGCAGCAGAAATATCTCTTAACGAGGCAGAGCTCCTTTCTCTGTATCTGGTTAGAAACGGGCCTACAAAATTCTAGAACAACTGACCAAAATATAAAAGCTTCTGTCAACAACTCTTTTGAGCTTAACTGCCTATATAATATGAGATCGTTAGCTTTATTTTATTTAGTGAAACTAAACTGAGTAAATAACGTGTCGAAAATTGGGGGGTTAAAGGCCCAAGTCACCTGGTTCCAGCCCAATTTGGTGATGGGCTGGGGACAAGGGAAGCACAGAAGGTTTCTGATCTCATGCAAAATTCCAGATTTGCAAGGACACATCTGAATGACTGTTTTGGTCCACAACGGGTTTTGGGTTTTGATCTTCAAAATTTGTTCATTGTTTGCATTTTGTTTTTAGAAGGTGGATACCTGCCATAATATCAGGTTTCTTTTAGGATAAAATGTTTCACCTTCAGTTTTCACAAACAGAACAGAGAACTCTGAGAACCAGAAATAGAATAATGGGGGTGAGAGGTCATTTTGCATGGGACTTTAAGGAACAAGGGATTAGAAAGAAACAGACTTGGGGCACCTGGGTGGTTCAGTTGGTTGAGCATCCAACTCAGTTTCAGCTCAGGTCATGATCTCAGGGTCCTGAGATTGAGCCCCACATGAGGCTCAGCACAGAGTCTGCTTGTCCCTCTCCCCCCACTCTGCCCCTTCCTCTGCGTGCTCTCAATTTCTCTCTAAAATAAATAAATAAAATATTTTTTGAGAAAGGAACAGACTTAAATGGTGATAAAGGACAGTTGGTCAACCATCTACAGTTTATGACAGGAGATATTTACAGAGAGGTAGCCACCCTTCAAAGCACTAGATACAGCCAAAATTCATTGATCTCCTTTATGGAAAAAGACATGTTCTTAAGAGAAACATTATTTCTTCCCTACTACAGCAAGCCTAACAAATGGTAGAAGAGATGGCTAGGGCTGCCCAGAATTTAGTCCCATGGTGATAGCATTTATTGGTCCAACTTTCTTCCTCCCGCCATTCGCCCTTCTCTCCTTTCCTCCCTGTGTCCATCCCTGCCTCCTTCCTTCCTCCCATTCCTTCCATTCCTTCCTTCCACAATGCTCTCTTGCCAGCATATACAGAACAGACACCAAGTTAGACACATGGAGAACAGAGTGGCAAGTCAGACAGTGGTCCTCAAGGAGGGCACATGTAAGCAGCTAATAAATGAATGAAGTCATTTAGCAGTGGGGCAATTTGAGAAGGCTGCATTGTCTCTTGCATTTTACTATGAGCATGGATTATTTTATAAGAAAAAAAGAAAAAGAAAGTATGTTAGAGTAAGTACAATGAAAGGCGTAAATACTCACGGGACTCTCTCTGTGACTCAAATATTTAAGATTAATTACCAACCTTAAAAGTTCCCACAGTCTAATGTATTTCAGTCAGGATTTTATGCTTCTAGTCCCTAATATTCTGTGACTAATATCACCCCAAGTGTTAGATTCATCATCTAACAAAAGGAAAAATCACACTGAAAGATAACCTGTGACTTTGGAGAGAAATAAACCCTCGCCAGGTTATATATCTCACTCTATGGAAAGCGTTCAGCATTCAACCGGCAGCGTCCTGGTTGACACAGCACATCCTGTAATTACCCCTAAAGGCCATTTGATTTGATAATATATTCACCACCATGTATCATTTACATAATGTCTTACAATTATCCATTAATATGCAAATGTTAGGCTAAAGATTATGTGGCTTAGAAATGCAATGCAAGTACTTCTCTGACAATCACACTCGATGTGCTTATAGATATCTAACCCAAAAGGCCTTTCAATTTTAGTGAAGAAATGATGCATGGCGGTCAAGACAAAATGTGAATGAACACAATTTACCATAGTACACAAAACCGTGTTAAGTTCAATAAGCAATTATTCAGTTTGGGGCACCAGGCTGGGCACCCCAGGTATGAGGACGAACAACATTTTTCTCTCTCTCTGTGAGGGCCTCCATGATGTTACAAAGCCTGCAGAACCAGCACAAACTCAAGGCGGGAAATAAAGCGTAGACACCCATCCCCTTTGGACTTATCATTCCCATGAAAACAACTGGCCAGGTTGTGTAGTGTATCAGGACACACTAACCAGCTACACTCGTCTGTGAAATTAACTCCTCCTTCTCCTTTCCTCAACAATAATCCTTCTAAAAAGGAAAAGGAAATCAAAGTGAGGAAAGGAAGACGTACCCATGACACTACAGCATCTTGTTGATGTGTTAAGTGTACTAAAGGAAAGAAATTCAGTTACTTGTTCCCATAGCAACTACAGCTCGCCTCCTGGACCTAGTAAATTAAGTTATGAAAATTAGTCCCCCTTGGAGCACAAGGAAACGCTGTCCCTAAGCGAGGGAAATCATGGCAGGTAGGTCAAAGTTTGCATTAACAAAGCAGCACACTTTTCTCGAGATGAGGTTCAGGGCAAACGACCCTCACATTAGTAACTCACTGCAGGAAGAGCACTGTTGCTTCCACCGGCACCACCTGACCAGGTGACGGGGCGGTGAGCGTGAGCCCAGGAATTCCAGATGGATCGAAGAGAATAAACACAGGCACCTTTTCCCTACACAACAAGGCATGGGATGTGATTTTATTTCATCCAGCCAGTAAGAAAAGGAGACGCAATAAGCACGCTGTAATTTACTATTACTTAGGAAAGCCAATTCTCTTTAGGTGTCAAGGAAAGCTCAAGAGAGGAAATGGGGCAGGGATCTGAAACTTGTATGAAAGTGAAGGTTTCAAGTCTTATGTGATCATCAATCCAGCTGATGATGTTCACACCGAGACACAGTCTGATCGTATCCCTCTCTGATAACACAACGAATGAATATCGCAACTGACCCTCAAAACTGTCAACTAATATCAGCAATATCTAAAGGTCATTCATTAGAAGATATTAAATGACATGCTATTTAATAATAAATACTCTAGAACCAGGGTCACAGTCTTTTTTTGCATCACAACTTCTGCCTTCATCCTGGACTACTTTTAAGTCCACACATAGGACCCTTGGCCTCATCTTCAGTGACCCTTACTCCCATTGGCGATACCTTCCACAATCACACCTGAACTGAGAATATTAAGGAAAAAAAATGTGCTATCATTAGAAT
Source organism: Leptonychotes weddellii (assembly GCF_054177405.1). Classification (NCBI taxonomy): domain Eukaryota; kingdom Metazoa; phylum Chordata; class Mammalia; order Carnivora; family Phocidae; genus Leptonychotes; species Leptonychotes weddellii. The sequence goes on along the minus strand of NC_138380.1, from coordinate 36,755,319 downwards.
CAAGTTTCAATACTCAAGACAGTCTCCTTTCTTACTTTCCTAACTAGTTCAAGAACTCCTCCACTATAGTTCTTCAACCTTATCAAAACCTCAAGTCCACCCCACCCCCACCTCCACGTTCTCGTTTTCCTACCCAGAGTCCCTGGTGCATTATTACAATTGTGCTCTATCTTCCAAAGCCCCTCAACTCCTTGGTCCTTCCAATCTTCTTTCCCATCCCTGTGTCATTGTCCTAACCAGGGATGAGCCCTACAGGCCACTTTCTCTGTGCCTACCCAGAACAGCTGAAGTGACTGAAGGTATACGACCCCGCTGCATGGCCTCACTCCGCAGCTAGCCTTCTCTGGTAAGCCTGCTCGCCTACAGGCCACATCATTTTACACATCTCCTACTTTCCTTAAATGTCTCTGGTTAGCTCCCCTCACTCTGAGGGGATGTGGATGTTGCCGCATTCTTCAGAGAGAAAACTAAAAGCAATCAGCACAGAACTTGTGTCAACTTCCTGCTACAGAATCCACGCTTTCTCCAGGATGTACTCTCGAGTACAGAGGCCACGTACAAGGGCTGCAGCATCAGACCAGTGGGTTCAAATCCTGGTTCCTGGATACAACCACTGATAGGCCTGGCAAACTACTCGACTTCTCTGGGCTTCAGGCGCCTCATCTGTGAAGACATAATGACAGGACCCACCTCGGCGTGCGGCCGCTGTAGGAAATAATCCAGACCAAGCCCATGGCAAGGTGCTTGGCACACAAGAGGCACTCAGGAACGGTAGCTCTGATAATCACCGCTGTTTTTATAAGTTTGCTTCTCTCTTCTCTCATCCTCTTTTCTTGGCATCCCATTAAAATAGAGGTCATGTCCTTCCTGCTTTTAAAAGCCAATTTCTCCCTAGCTAGTTGGATTCCATTTCCTTTTCCATCCTCAGAGACCAGGCCCCATCAGTACCTCCTCCCTCTCCTACTCTAGCAGATCCTGTCTATACTCAGGTATGCCCAGAGGCATGCTGGTAAATGTGTAACCACTAGCTCTTGCAGTTCGGTGGGGGCTTATTTATTTGTCTTTGCTAGTGTCTGTGAGGTGCATACCACCACCACGCCCAATTTTAAACTGCCAACTGTTTAACAACTGGCAACCAAACTTGCTGAAAATTTAATAATTTGCTCCAGCACATCATTGATGTGTAATGTAATTTCTCTCGTCTTTAAACAAACAAAAAACCCCAAAGAGCATCACAATCAAAAAACACAAGAAAAATCCTCCCAGGATTTGCCCCCCACCCAACTTGCTCCTGCCCCCAGACTAGGTGCCTGGAAGGAGCTCTTTCCCTCAGGGCTTCTCCGCATCCAAATCTCTCCTCCACTCTGTGCACACCACACTCTGCCTTCCATCTCCGTTCCTCTCTGGAAACTGCTTGGGCTAAGATCTCCCACGTCCCCCGGACACATTTCAGTCCTCTTCTGACCTAATTCTTAGCAGCTTCCTCTGGTGCCTCTGTGTCTTCTGTTTGTGCCTTCGCCCTCCAGCCTCTCCTTCACAGGGTCCTCCTCTTCCTCTCTGAGGCTCCTAATGAAGGTTTTCCAGGGTGCTACCTCCTGGACTCCTGCTCGTCCCACTTGAAGTTCTCTTGAGACGATCTTAACCAATGCTGTGACTTTAACACCAACTCATATAGCAATGACTCCCAATTTATTATCTCTAGCTCAGGCTTTTTCTTCTGTGTTCTCTGATCTCATCACATATCTATTTGGACAGTGAAAACACAATAATCCTAGTAGACAGGAGGAACAAATCAAGAATAAGTATGCTGCCTGCCTCCAACAGCATTCAGGCTTCATGGGAAGAAGAGACAATCTTGTAAGTCACTGAAGGAAGAATTGGAGCTAATCCTGTAGGTACTGAGCTTTGCAGTTATCCCTGGATGTGGCATGTCCATTAATGTAAACATTTATGCCTGGGTGTGGGGCCCAACGCTTTTGAATTTATGCAGCAATCTGAGGGCAATGGCAAGAACTAGACAATATGGAATCTTCCTTGGCACAAAGTGACTCTCTAGGAACAAATACAGGTCCCCGGGCTGTGGATACCAGGGTGTCCCATGTCATCCAGCACTCAGGTCTTCTGGGGTGATTCTCTGAGAAGGCATTGTGGCTTCCGGGTCCGCAGGCCTTAGTGCCTCAAAGAGCTACTGATACTGAGAAAACCAGACTCCAGGACTCATATCAATTTTAGGGGAGAACAAAATGAATTTTAAAAATAAAGAAACTGGAGGGCAACATATTTGTGACTTGCTCCTTGGAAATCCACTTGCATTACCCAGTTAAGAAAAACTAGTAGGTTGCAATAACCTGCAAGATTTTCAATTGATTGAACAGAGATGCCAATAAAGAGGATTTTGGAATAAAGTCTTCATCTGAGTAACTTTAGGGGCAGAAACAATTTCGCACACGTATTTATGAGGCAAACCTTGCTAGCATTTAACGGGGATCCCATAAAAATTGGGACCCATGTAACCTATGGAAACTCATCCATTCATTTTTAGATAAAGGTCTTAAATTTATGGATGTCACCGATTATTGGGGCACCAGGCAGCCCACACACTGATCTGCAGATATGATGCTTCAGAAGTAAATATTTCAATCAAATGGTGCTAAGGTGCCCCATCAATTGAAAAAAAAAACATGAATAATCAAACTAAGAAAGATCATCTGGCCCACACATATGTGCAGAACATCTTAACAACTTTGAGAAAGTCTGTTGGATGCTGGGATATAGTAATGAACAAAATTTCTAAACACATGCACCAAAGGGGCGCCTGGGTGGCTCAGTCAGTTAAGCATCTGACTTCAGCTCAGGTCATGATCTCAGGGTCCTGGGATCAAACCCCACGTCAGGCTCTGCACTCAGCAGCGAGTCTGCTTGTCCCTCTTTTTCTCTCACTGCCCTTGCCCCTACTCGTGCTCTCTCTCTCTCTCTTTTCAAATAAATAAATAAAATCTTTTTAAAAAACTAAAAAAATAAACACATGCACCAAAGACTGGCAGAAATGCAAAGTATATTAGCAATGGCTATTGGGGTGATACTTTTTATTTCATTTTCTAATTTTTATTAAATTTTCTAATTTTTCTTTTATGTATAGGAGCCTGTTTCACCACGAGAAAAAAAAAGTTTTAAGAAAAAAATGTCAAAAAAGAGATAATTTCAAAAAAGGCTTTAGATTGCTAAAATATAAAAACAGATTTGCTTCTAGGTTATCTCTATTAACTTAAGAATCAGAAAATTAACCATCCAGAAGTAGAAACTGTGAGTCTAGACCATCGTGAAAACTCACATAAAAATTTAAAAAGAAGGCAGAATTTTCTTCTGTGGTGAAGGTTAAAAAGTTTCCTGGAAATGAAGGTTACATGGCTGATAAATGTGTTTTTGTAGGCTCTCCTTGGATTGGATTCCTTCACAAATCTCAAAAGAACGAGTTTGAAATATGAACTCTAGGCAGGTTATTCTCACTCGTAAATAAAATAGTTCAACCTCTGCCTGATGTTATGAGAATACCAAATTTAGCATTATGGAGATCCCCAACACATTTGCATTTGAATATTCGAGACAAAATATTAAGCTAAGAGAAGAGACCAAGAGGTAATCCCAGGCCATGGATAGCATTGGCACATACGACCATACCGAAGAGGACCTGAATGTGGGGCAGCTATTCCACTCTGACAAATAAGAATGTTCACATGTCTCACCCCCCTCTCCAGGTGTGCCCTACATTAAAGCTGTGGAGATACAAGATGGGCCGTGTAGTTACGTAGTTCCCAGCCATTGAGGAGAAATTCTGTCCCATTCCCTCTCAAGCGTATAAAAGTTTGCTTTATCCATATCTTGCAAGTCTGTTCCTAAGCCTGATCTATTTAAAAGAAAAAATATATATATCTCTAGATCCAAACCACTGGAGTAGAAAGTTAGACCTCAGTCAGACTGATAATGAAAAACCAAATTCCACTCCATCACTTCCCAGCTCCTTCACCTACAAGATAGGATAAAAATCCAGAACCAGCGTTAACTAAGAGCAGAAAGGTCTGGGAGCTGCAAGCATGAAATTAAGAAATTCCCTGGAAAGAGAAATGTTCACGTTGTGCCTTCGTGCCGCAAAGTAATGTGAACTACTAATAGGTGATAACATTTCTAATGTTTCACATCTCATAATGTTCCCCAAATTTATTTCATAACAAGCATTTTTAGGTCAATCTTTGGGAAATTATCTCAGATGGAACCCATTCCAATTTTAGACCAAAAGTTAATGAGAAAATGGGTCTCAGACTTCGTAATCAACTTTGCTAGAATGTTGCTACTCATTCTGTTAAAAACTATGAATTGAAAGAATTTTGGAGTCTAATTATGGGTTATATTCTATTTTGCTCCGTTTCACCAGCATTAAGTTGAAAATTTTCTTATGTGAAGTTAGTCCGATTTCACCCTTTTTAACTTTGAGAACACGAGTTAATTTGCGTGCTCACTCTGCATATTTATATCTAAATCTGAGATTTGCTTGGAAATGTGAATTTTATCAGTTGTCAGAGGCAACTCAACATGGGCTGGTGCAATGGGGAAAAAATCAAATTACATTCACACGAAACTTAAGCTGGCTCCCATCTGGCTAAACTTTAAGCTTAAAATAAATGGAATTTTCTTTTCCTCACCTCATCCGATTAGACATGGAAGATATTCCACCAGGGGGTGAGAAGATCCCAATTGGAGGAGGCAAAAGAGAGGAAAAGTGCAACTGTACCATTTTCTATCCTCGTTACCCTACCTTTGTGGCACTGTCTGATGGCAGAAGGGCCATGCCGCTGAAGTCACTTCGTTCTTCAGTGCTTCCAGAGCCTTCCATATCTTGTGGGAGTGTGATAAACAGACTTAAAGAGGAGATGGTAGGCTGAGAAAAACTCTTTAAAGATGCAATCTTCTTGTATTTTTTTTTTTCATTTGTAGAGGGCTAAGACCTAGAAAAGGACCTATTTATCAACTTGGTTAGTTCACTGAAAACCACACCCCTTGATAACTTCTATGGACATCTGTGAACTTCGTGGGCCCGTGAGTGTGTGCATGCATGTGCATGTAATATTTAGAACCTGTGTTTATCAAATTTGGATCATATCTGTCAATCAGGTACAATGATTAGCAAATGAGGTCGGTTTACTCTCATGTTGTCACCCATGACCCCTTGTTTTCTTGAGCAGGTCTTTCTTCTTTGGCCATTAGTGACTTCCAGTTAAAGACGATGTGGTGCATTTCAGAATGGTGGACATCAGTTTTGCTTGTTATCAGGGAGGGGTTCTGGCCCATCCTGTGGAACTACCATACCTGGATTAAGCAAAGTATGGTAATCCAGTGGAAAGGAAAATATGCCATCTCTTTTCTCTACTGTGATACTCCTTTCTGTGTGATTCACAAGCAGGTAGAGGGACACTTTTATCAAGGAATAGTAGTGTAAGTCTAAGACATGAATATATAAGCTTACTGGAAGTTTAGATCAGTCACATTAGATTTAACTTCACTACTTCCTCCCCCACGGTTCTCTACTGGCTGAGAACTACTGATCAAACCTAAGCAAATTGTCAAGAGGAAATTTTTTGCAGAGATGGAAATAGTCTATATCCTGATTGTGGTGGTGGTTACATGACTATATATGTTTCTCAAAACTAAAGGACTGTGTCCCTAAAAAGAGTGAACTTCACTGTGCTAATTATATCTCAATAAACCTGACTCAAATAAAGAAGGGAAAAAGCAAAACAAAATAAACTTACCTGGTTCACTCATCCCTCCCATCCACATCCATACACACCTCATATTCCTCACCACCCTCCCAAATCTAGGAAAAACGTCTCTTCCCAAAGCTGGCCTCACACTCTCAGGAAGAAACTAGCAAGGGATTTCATAATTGTATTTAAGAGTTTTGAGTGGGACTATTGTTCAACAACAGAAATCGATTTTGGATGTTTTGATTCAACTCCCTTAGACAGATTTCCAGAGACAGCTCCTTGATAATGCACATTCAGTTTATTACTCCCCTCCCCCAAATTTAATTAGGCTCCCAAAGTTAAATAAATTTATCAAGTAAAGAGGATAATTAAGTTTGGTGTCATCTTCCTTTATTTGGCATAACTTAAAAAAAAAAACACAACTCATTCTACCATATCTTCTCTACTAACATTAGCCAAAAAAAGATCATCTCCTGGGCCCTTCAATTTCTCCAACAGATTAAAATAAACAAAATTCCCTGTAGATAAACCTAACACTATTTGCACTCACATTTCAGGAGTTATCTTACATCAGACATTGCTCGAGAATATTATCTAGCCATTAAAAATAATGAGTTCTATAATATTACACACACACACATGCATGCACACACTAGTACATGCAATTGAAAAGCACTAGAAGAGCCCATCAAATCAAAGTCACTGACAAGAGCTAGGACACAAAAAGAAACAAGTTGAAAATGGAGAGAGGCATTCTCTTTATTTTAAATCTCCTACATAAAATATTTTGGTATCATGTGTCACTCTTTTAATAAAAGTATTAAATAAAGAAGAATCTAAGCCCTTAACAAAATTAAATACTACACCAACTACTCAATAATCTTTTGGCAACTCAATAAAGAGAAGAGTGCCCCCCCAAAGAGATGAAATGCCTAAAAAGGGGGCTTTTCTAAAAGGATCCCCTCTGAAAATAGGGATTGGCTGCTCACAACTTGGTCTGTTATTACTTCAGAATGCAAGCCAATGTATAGCTCCTCTATTTTAATATTTTTAAAATAGCCTGAATTATCTAAGTAAAATCATCACCCTATACATTTTCCAAATAAGAATCACCCAGTCTCATTATCTCAAAGAATCAATATTACCAGCCCCTGTATCAAAAACATGTGCCACCTGATAGTGTCATTGTTTTTTCCCTATTTATCAACATAAGACAATTGTGATTCTCATGTAATTAAAAGAGAACCACTCATTCTGGTTCGCAAAATATAAATAGCCAGTGTATACATCAAAAACTGTTTAACATTTCTCATAACACAGCCATGAATAAGGCAACATTTTGAATTCTCAGGTTAACGATTTCTTGGTTTCTTGGTTTTATTGTTCTTTTTATGACAGCACTTAGTGTGGTAAACAGGTACTCATATTCTGTTGAGGAGACACACATATTGAGATGACCTTTTCAGAGAACAGCTTGGCAACGGGTACCCAGCGCTTAAGGATGGACATGACAACCAATTTAACTTCTAGAAATTTATTCTAAGTAAAAGAGTAAAGATGAATGCAAGATTTATCTACAAGGATAATTTATAGGTATTTATAATAGTAAAAATTAGGAAAAACTTCAACATATAAAAATGAACATCTATTTCATAAATTATGATATATCAACACAATGGAATGATATCGAGTCATCAACGAATATGTCCCTCAGGGATATTTGAAGATATAGAAAGATGTTATAGATATGATCATTGTGAGTGAAGAGAAAAACAGGATTCTGAACTATAGAGGCATTATGATCCCACATTTTTTCTATATACATGTATATGCAAACATACATATAATACAGATAACGTGAAGGTACAAATACACAGTAGAGGGTAGAAGGAAACATACCACTGTGCCTAAAGCTGTCACCTCAGGGTGCAGAACAGTGAGTGGCTTTAGTTTTCTCCCTGAAACGTCTTTCCCATTTTGTAAAATTTCAACAATGGGTGTGCACTGTTTCTTAAAAAGATTATTTTTAATGTATTAATTTTATAATCTTAAATATATATATACATATATGTGATATGAAGCTGGTTTCATGTGATTTTGTTTTTGGTAGAGAAATGGTAGAAAAAAATCAAGGGCAATTATTGTGTGATCATTTATTTAAAAAAATGAAAATACTGATCCTCTCTATAAGTTATAAATTTCAAAATAAAATATATGCTATAAAATATCACTTGTCTAAACAGCGATAGAAATTGAAGGATTACTGTGGGGGAAATAGCCTTATTATTAGTCTTTTATTTTGTTTCTAGAATATAAGTTAACGAGGAGCATAAAGATAATTCCACAGCTGACTTTTAGATTCTCTTCAACAGATGAGTAAAGTCTCAGAGCCTAGAACAAGATGTGGGACACCACAGATGCTCAGTAGATATTTGTCTTAATAATTCTGTAAGTTGGGGTCTCTGCAGGGAGAAAGGATGAAGACAAGAATCAGATCTTCTTTGCTGTCATATTTGAGTACTGTTCGTAGAATATGGTAGGTGATCAAGAGAAGCACAGGGAATTCAAATGAGTAGAGAGGGTCCCCAAAGGTTATGTGGCACTAACCTGGGGCACAGAAGCTGGGTGGATATTAGACCAAAAGCAGCTGCAGGAGAGAGTGCCAAAGAGCCAAGGCACAGTGGAGGAGGGTTGACTTACTTAGGGAGCTGCAAATGGTCTCTATCTCAACAAAATGCAAGCTGGCTGTGGGAGTTGGTTTAGGGGTATGAGATCAGAAGAGCAGACAGAGGCCAGATTTTTTAAAGGCCCCAAGCAATAGCGGGTTTTCCGCAGTCCTGGCTTTGCGTGGGAGAGAATAACCATTCAATTTTCTTGTTAGTCAGGACCTGGAAATTGCCTTCTCACGCCCCACTTATTCTCATTCACGTTCCCTCAATTGTGAGTGAAGGGGGCCCAGGAGGAATGAAGGGTGTTTATCATTGAACCAGACATTTCTGCTTGGGTTTCAGATACAGGCTTTTATATAAATGGCGGTTGATGGCTTTCCATTTGGAATTATTTGAAGCAGAATATCCCCTTTCAGACACAACACTGGAAAAACACCGAAATAAATCAGAAACACAAAAGTTGTTTTAAGGCATCAGTCATTTTTGGCACAAAGGACTGACACTGTCCTTTCATTTAAAGATGTGTCTTGGGGCTCCCCCTTATATATACATAGGAAATGTCAACACACACGATTCTCATTTTCTAATCTATAAAGAAGCCCTTCTAAGAGGAACAAGCCTGAGAATTCAGGGATATCAGTAAGAGCCAGGAGTAGTACCAAGAGAAAAGATGTGAGCAGGAACCATGCAGGAGATGTCTACGGATGATAATCAACCTCACTTGGATCATGGCGTGGCAGGCAACTCATCCCTTAAGATAAACTCTGACAGAACAACATGTTTGACTCAAAAAACGTGTGATGCAGACATTAATGCAAAAACAGAATGCTCTATTGAGTAAGGAATTTCAGAGTGAATTGCCTTATGACAGGGCGGGAGATAGGGGCTTTTAAATTTTTTCAGCTGTGACCTACAGCACGAGACACATTTTGTGCTGCATCCCAGTATGCATGCTGATGAATGTAAAACTGATCTAATGAAACACTTATCTTTGCTACTTGTGAAGCACTCTAAAAATTATTTTATTCCATTTTTTTAAAAACACTATTCAAAATTCACTAAAGTGATTTCATTACCCTGATGAGTCACTATTTGCAATTACTTCAAGAGAGTAATCCATTTGACTGCCTCCTTCCAGATAGATATTTTTTCTTATTTCTTGAGATAAAATACCTACAACCACATCTCATGAACTATTCAAAGTTAGAAATCAAGTGACTCAAGGTCATGACTCACAAGGAATATTCAAAAACAATACAAATTATATTATTATCTTCAGCATAAATGCAGGCAACCACATGGCACAGGAACTGGTGCACTAAGGAAAAAAGATCCCAGAGAAAAAGAAAGAGAAAAAGGTCCTAGGGTCTTCTTCTTACCCTCTAACTAGCCACGATGACCAATGGTCTAAGAGAGAAGCAAAATGGGTCAACAGTCAGAGGATTAGATATAGTTTAGTTTTGTCTGGTTTTTCTTTGTCTTATTTTTCTTTGTTTTCTCATCATTTGTTTTCTGAAAACCCAACCCTCTAGCTAACCAAAATAGCTCAGTTAGTGTGAAGGGCTGTGATTCTGATTTTTCCTCAAGGCCAAGAGCAGCAGACAAACTTGGGCCCCGCTCTCACACAAAGAGAACAAAGAGCTTGATCCTGCCAGTGACAATCTAGCACCCAGAGGACTCACCAGCTGGCTTCTGACCTCCGTCTGACTGATACCACCACCCAACAGGCAGCCTCCAGAGAGCAGAGGGCAAACCCTGGTGGGCCAGATTCCCAATGCCACCTCCATCGGGATGATGGTGACAAACAGTATCTGCTGAGCTCTTCCTGTGTGTCAGACTTTGTGGCTAAGACTCATCCCACTGCCTTCTGTCATCCCACATGACATTGCTTGTCCTGACTGAGAGGTTTTATTGACTACTAACTGTCCAAATTATAACCCCAGAGACAATAGATTCAATGTTATAACAAAACTGTCTGATGTCCAGTTCTATATGGCACCATTGGCTGTCACCCATGAAACCTCTACAAGCTTCTTATCCATGCTGATTGATGGACAGCCTTACACAAGAATCTGGATGGAATTGACACTAATTATGAAGCAGATGGAGCTGGAGGGAGAAAATGTACAAAGACAGACAAATAATTTCCATGTAGTGTGAGATGTGCCTCGATGGGATGGAATATAAGGGAAAAGAGGAAAATATCTCCTCCCTTTGTGGAAAAAAAAAAAACCTAAAGAAACCTACTAGGGACCATAAGTATTTATAAATATAGTGTGATTTTTTCTTTTTTTTTTTTGGTTCTAAGTAATAACTATTTATTATTAGGAATATTAAAAGCATAGAGAAGCATCATCAGGGCTGACCTATACATTGGGGCGGGCCCACAGAGTTCTGAGGGAGCGTGATACTTTAGAAGCCCATGAAATGTTTTCAGCTTAATTGTTTTTAAAATCAGAAGAGAAACTTAAATAGGATAATAATGAATATATAATAATGAATCCAGCCTGGATGATATTCATCTTTATAACAATGTAGTCAAAACTATAAATTTTAATACAGTTTTAAAGAGGAAGGGGTCCACAAAGACAAAAGTACCAAGGTCTCATGAAAGTCATAATGCAGCTGTGGTATAAATAAATATCGACAGTATCTAACTCTATAAATCTTTGTCATGTCTCTGTCTATTAGGTCTGTGTCTACCTGCCTGAATGTCTCCCTATAGATCATCACCCCAAACCTCACCATCTCAGGTTTCTTCCTCCACCCCCAAGTTTTTCAGTAGTTCAAAAAACTGTGTTAAACCTTGTCCTGAAATCTATGTGCCTGCTCAGTGGATACAGATGCTTTGGTCTTTCTAGGGGTAAATTGTAAAGGAATAAAAAGCTTTAAAATTTCAGACCACTTAACATGGAACTTTAACGTCTAAGAATTAATGCGGAGGAAATAATCAGATGGAATTACAAAGATGTTCATCACAGAGCTAGTTCCACTGAAAATGGAAACATCCCTAAATATCTTGTAGTAAGAGTCTGGTCAAAACAGTTATGGTTGATCCACACAATGAAACATTATTAAACAGGCATTAAATAATGATATAAGTATATATTTATTGCTGTAGGAAGATAATCACTATATATTAAATGGAAAGAAGAGACTATTTAGAACAATATAATTTAATTTCATTTTATGGGGAAAAAAAATACCAACCTATCTTGGTGGTAGGATAATGGACGATTTATTAGTTTTCCTTCACCACATTTAAAAATATCCCAACAATGCATATATATCACATTAGATTACAAAAAACATGAAAGGCATGTACTGTTTGATTCAGGATCCATTGGTAGGTATTCCACTAGGAAATTATTAAAGATGCGAGCAAAGACGTAGCCAGGTCTCCTTCATCATCATTTTTTCCTTTTCTACTGAATCATTCCTATGAGCACATAAACAAGCTATAACTTCTACCATCATTTAAAACAATCTCACTTGAGTGTAACTTACCCTCCAGCTTCCACCTTATTTTTCTACTTCGCTCTAAAGAAAAACCCCTTTTAATAGTCATCTACACCTCTACCTCTCAAACTATGAGGGGAAGGACCAGTTCGTTTTTCACTTCGAATCTGTTGACTGGAAACAAACACTCTTGAAAAATACAATAAAACTTAATCACTAGAAAAACGTTCATGCTTGAATGCCGTGGCCGTGTCAAACACTACAAAGGTTTCTGAAGGCTGACTCTGCACCACCTCCCTGGCAACCCGCCTCAGACCATGCTGAGTGTCATTTCTCCATGTTCACTGTCCTAATCCCTGTATCATCACTTGCTGTTAACCCGTCCAGTCAGGATCTCTTCCCACCACCCCAGTTGAAATTGCTCTTGCTCAGGTCACCCCCGACAACCTCCATTGATCGTTGCTAAAATCAATGATCAATTCTCAATCTTCATGTACTTCCACCATCTACAGCATTTCTGACAGGCAATCTCTCCTTCACCTCTACGTGAACTCTCTTTTGATTTGCTTCTTACATCCCTATGATTCCTCTCCCAGTTCCTCTTCTTCTCCGCAACCAGCAACTTTTGGGGTATTTCATGGCTGAACCCTGGAGCCTCTTGGAGGCTCTCAACCAATCTCAGCTATCAATACTGTCTCCATGCTGATGATCCCCAAAATTAAATCTCTGGCTCAGAATCATCCCCTGAACTTTAGTCATATATATATCCAACTACAAAATCAACATCTCCACTCCATGTCTAAAATGCATCTTGAAGTTAACATAACCAAAACAAAACTGTTGGTCCTTTATGTTCTCCATCGATCTCAATGACAAGTCCATGCTTCTGGCTGTCCATCCTCAACTCTTCTTTTCATTTCCTACCCACATTCATTCTGTCAAGGAAATCCTTTTGGTTCTACCTTTAAAATACATCTGGAATCCAACTGCTTTTTAGTATCTCTACTGCCAACACCCTGGTTCCAATCACTGTCACCTCTCAACTTGCTTACTGTCATGGAGGGTATTATAGTATAATGTCCATAGATCAGCCAAATGATTCTTTCAAATTGTAAGTTATATAATGTCACAGGTATGCTCAATCCATCGCATGGCTTTTCACACAGAGTAAAAGCTAAATTTGTTACAGTGGCAGAATGTCTCCGCTCTCCAACCCCACCTTATCTCCTGCTACTCCCCACCTACTTCTCTCTGCTCCTGTCACACTGGCCTCCTTGCTCTTCGCTTCCAATGCTGGACAATCCTCCCTCAGGGCCTTTATACTGCTATTCCCTCTTTGGGGAAAACTCTTGTCCCGATACTATCTTGGCCCACTCCCTCACTAGGTTCATATGTTTATGATAAACACAGTCTTTTCAGTGAGGCAATGCCATGCATCCTCCCTGTTCTGATTTTTCTGCATTGCACTTTCCACCATACGGCATACTTCTTTATTTATTGTCTGTTTTTTCTCCAAGTAAAATAAATATACACAACTTAAGGAAAGAGATGGCATCCTGTTTTATTTCACTGCTACAGCCCTAGTACTAAGGTGTTAACTAAGCACATTTACTGGGCAAATGTTCATCCAGGTGCTCTTTATAAAAACAAAAGTTGGTAAACAATGTAACTACCTACTGATAAAAGACCCACACTTTGAAAAAATGGGGTACTACTTATATCTATATCCACAATAAGGCAATATGCATATGAAATGAAATACTATTAAACAATTGAAAGTTGGATAAACTGCAAATGAATAAATTTACTGGAAAGAAAGAGGTAACACATGAAGTGAAAAGAATCAGGTGACAAAGGGCCAAGGATGGTATTAGCTCATTTTTAGAATAAAATCGAATAGGAAAAACTGTTAAAGTATATACATTAAGGTAAAAGCCTAACCCAAAACAAAAATGTGGTAACTGATCAGAACAGTCAACCCACGAGGCTTTGAATTTGAGGTTTCCCTCTGTTAACATTAACGACACAGAAAAGAGGCAGGATTAGTTCTGACTTGGGCAGGTAGAGATGGGACATAAAGTGTGTGCTCTTTGGTCGGCTTCATCTGGGCCCCAGTACAAAGCAATTCCTCAAAATCTTACACAGCCAATGAAAGCCAGAGAACCATTAGAGCTGTGTTTCTCAGGGTGGGAATAGGTATGACTTGCAGAAATGTTAAACAGCATTTGGATTTAGGCTTGTTTCTTCTTCCAAGTTTCAGGATTATTTAAACTCTCCTGTTTCCAAGTAAAGATGGGAGAGGCAGCTGCTTCAGCCAACAGCCCCGCCACATGATGGAGAGGCCACCAGACCCAGCTGAGAGAATCAAGGTGGGAAAAGACAGTGTGAAATCAGCTAGGCAGGGAAGAATAAAGCCAGAGGAATGTTTTTTTTTTGTTTTTTTTTGGTTTTTTTTGTCATTTCCTTTATCTGTTCTGGCAAAATTAAGGTTTAATTCTTCTCAAAGAACTCTTTGCTGGCAATAAAGTTGCTATTTCAAAGGAGGAAAAAATTCAGAGTGGGAAAAGCACATTAGACTAAATTTTACACTCAGAAGGTGAGAGCAGTCATATCTGTATAGCAGAAGACAAGTCCTCTCAGTCCAGGCTCCCAGGCTGTCTCATCACCAAGAACCCCTCCTAACAAGGTCTTTGGGCATTTCTTTAACTCTCTGGCACAGAATCCAATACCAACCTAGGTTATATACACATCACTCAAGAACTGATGATGGCAAAGTTTTAGTCAACTTATTTAGTGGTTAGAGTCACTATACTGGGTACATAAAAAGGACTTTGCTTATTAACACAGCAGCTTTGGAGCTGGTGGCCACCTGGGCAGTAACGGTTTTATACCAGAGGAGACTAAGGGACCACACAGAAGAGGCTTATCTAGAGCTGGTCAGAATGGAGCCAGATCTAGAATCTGCAACCTCTAATGCCCAGTCTAGAGCTTTTACCACCCCATCAAGATATCCATTTAACCACAATCCAAATTACCATGGAGAAAATTCAACGGAGATTCCTAAACTTAGGAGAGGAGAGCCAGCTGCCTAGGAATGAATTGGTGAGTTTATTAAATATACTGATTTCTGGATTCCATGGCAGGAATTTATATTTCCCAGAAGCTCCCCCAAATGAATCTGATGCACAGCCCTGTTCAGAAATCACTGGCCTCGGTTATACAAGACAGAAGAGCAAAGAAACCAGCAGATATCTATTAAAAAAAATGCAAGTCATTCTCCTTACTCTATGAAAAAACAACACGAAATATGCAATTATAAAGCTCAAAATAGCTTCTTCAGGAAAAAAAAAAATGATTCACACTTCTAAAGATGCTCAGGCCACAGCTGCGATCTGTTCTCGTGGCCAAACCCTGGGAAAGCCAAATTAAGGGAAGCCACATTGGGCTTGATTGCTGGGCTCCAAAGCTGTGTCCTGCTCCTTAGAGACAAGGGAATGACCACCCTCCAGAGCAGCACACGGGCAGCTGGGACTGACCTACAAGGAGCTGACAGCTGACTTCCTAGCCCTCAGCAATCATCCCAGGAAACCCGGCTCCCTTCAGGTTCTAGCTGCTGGGCGCATCTGCTTGGGCAACAGGCGTCTGTGGAGGAGCAGTTCACTGGCTTCTCAGCATCCTCATTCTGGACTGGTTAAAGTCCACCCCATCTCCTGTATTCAGGGGGTGGGTAGGAAAGAAGAAGCAAGCCGAGAGCTGTCTGGAGGCAGTTGGGAATACAATAAATTAGGAAGTCACACAGCTGTGTGTTCTGAAACACAAGATTGAAAATAGATCATGTTTTCCTCTTTGGGGAACATACTGTAGTGTTGATATTTTCTGATTCAAATTTGGACTCAGTAGGCCTTCTTACTAAATTATCCTGAGGAGGAAGAGAAGGGGGAGGACTGAGAAGGCACCCTTTTGTAGAACTCATTCTCACTTTATTAGGAAAAAAAAAAAAAAAAGAATGCTGTTTGAGAGGTTTCAGGGTAACACAGAAAGTTCATAAAAAATTCAGTGATGTCTGAAACATATTTTTGGAACTGACCCTAAAGCAAATAGAAAGCTACTCTATTCATGCAACAAATACTTACTAAGTGCACACTATACATAAAGCACTGGACTACAGGGTAGGACGGAAGATAAATTCACTCTAAGTCTCCTGCTCAAGGAGCTTACAGTCTCTGAGGAAGACAAGACATTTTAAAAAATGAAAGCAGTAGTTTATAGCATTGTGCAAGAGTGAAGAGTAAAGAGTGAAGTGAAGAGTTTAAATAATCCTGAAACTTGGAAGAAGAAACAAGCCTAAATCCAAATGCTGTAGAAGAGTAAAGAGCACAACAGAATCCCATAATAGCTAACTGTACCTAATTGCCTGTATGACCTCGGTCTACTTAACCTCTCTGAGAGGCCCAGGCCCCTCATCTATAAATGGAGACATTGAAAGGGTTAACAGAGTATCAACCTCAGGGAATCGCCTGCTATGTAGAAAGCATCTAATAAATGGCAGTGATCATTTTCACTTTTAAAAATAAATTCTTTCTGCTTATCTTTAAATCAGCAAGTTGTTTTTTTATTTTTTTATGAGACAGCGAGAGTGCACACGAGGTGGGGGCGAGGGGCAGAAGGAGAGGGAGAGAGAGAATTTCAAGCAGGCTCCGTGCTCAGTGCCAACACAGGGCTTGATCTCACCACCCTGAGATCATGACCTGAGCTGAAATCAAGAGTCGGACACTTAACCAACTGAACCACCCAGGCATCCCATAAGTTGGCAAGCGGTTTCTGATGGAAATTCAAGTGCCCAGAGCTGGGAGACTTCACTGGCATCCACCTCCCTGTCTACTGCAACCACCAGGAAAATCTCTCCATCCAAAGGCCTGAGGTGAAGGATGAGAAGTTGTAAAAGGCATCCTAGAGCATTTTGTCCTCTGTTGCTCTCCCAACCACTGGGCACTCCCTTGCGGGGAAAGCATGTCTGTGGGAAGTGAGTTGAAGCTGTGAACATGTTTCTGGGTTTTGTGTTTGTGTTTGTTTTACTCATATATGTTTTGATTTTAAAAACCTTACAGGATAGCATTTCACCACTATTTCAGTGCAGTTTGGCATCCTGATTGCTATTGTTTTAATTCTTTTCTCTTCATGGTCTACTTTACTTTACCACAGATTTGAATCTTTCAGCATTCTGCTTATATTTTCTAATTTCATGCTGCCTTTCCAAATTAATATTCTACTGCTACAGCATACTAGGACCTTTAAGCTCATGGCCTGGCACATCACAATTCTACAATAAATGCTGGGGAGGCTGATTAAATTATTGCTTTGGAAAAAGAGCCTGTGGGTCCAAGCCCAGGGTATAGAACTAGGGAAAGATGGTTTTACATTTTACATTTTTTGGAGTCAGATTACTCACTTTAATACTAGAATGATTTAACAGATGAGAAATGAAGGTACCATTCATGCAAATGGCCTCTTTCATCTACTGGGATCCTGTTACTTTTATGGGTTTTTTATTGTTATGTTAGTCACCATACATTACATCATTAGTTTGGTTTTTTTTTTATAATTAGTATTCTTTACTATTTATTATTAAATAACTGATTCACATTACTCTCAAGCTTCCTTCCAAACTTTCCAAAATCTTTTTGCTTATTTACTTTTTTATTTTTTTATTTTTTAAAATTTTGGGTGTTATACGAAAACAATGAATCGTGGATCACTACATCAAAAACTAATGATGTATTGTATGGTGATTAACATGACATAATAGGAATCTGTTTTTCAATTCCTCTTTAGCATCTATTGAAAAATGCTGTTACACTGTTTTCCTTCTTTTACTTCTTGATGTGATGCAATATACTAAAAACTTACTAACATTAAATAATATTTGCATTCTTAGAAGAGTTTAATTACTTATTTGGAACTTTTTAAATATGCCACTGAATTCCTTTTG
>NC_138380.1:36687376-36736943 GCF_054177405.1 Leptonychotes weddellii | reverse complement strand
CAGTTCACAGCACTCACCATAGCACATACCCTCCCCAGTGTCCATCACCCAGCCACCCCATCCCTCCCACCCTCCTCCACTCCAGCAACCCTCAGTTTGTTTCCTGAGATTAAGAACTCCTCATATCAGTGAGGTCATATGTTGTTTTTGTTTTATAATGTTTTAACTTCTATAAGAAGCTGCATGTCCTAAAATCCATAGTTCCTCATGCATATAGCCACTGGGTTTTAGGTCAGCCACACCCACGGTGCTGTAGAAGAACGGAAGGAAATGTGGGCATAAATTCCATTAGCACACCCCCCCTGACCTGTGCTGGGCTGCTGTCAGGTGGTGGCAAGCCTCTCTCAGACTTCCGGTGGTGAGTATTCTAAGCCAGGCTCCCCACACTGCTTCCATGATGCCGCCTCATGCTGCAGCACCCAGAACCTTCCTCTCCACAGCTCTCTTGGGAGGCCTCTTGCTAGGCAGGGCTCCCAGCACCTGTCCGGCTCCAACAGACAGCAGGCCAGAGCTGGATCCAATTTAAAATCATTTTATTTATTTATTTATTTATTTTTCTTCAAATTATATCCAATTTTTTCCTGTCATAAGAAGTTTTCATATTTTAATATGTGTGAATGTGGGTCTGTGCGTGCATGCGTGTGTTTGGGTGTAGAAAGAGAGAACGATAAAGCAAATATGGAAAGTATTAACACGATAGGTAAACCTGGGTGAAAGTTGTATATGAATGGGTTCTTTGGACTTTCTTGCAAAAAAAATGTTTTAAAAAAGGGAGGATATTTTTCTGTCCATTCACTTTTCACTGTTCTCCTTATCAGTCCTTCCTAACCAATTTCTCCTCCTTATTCTTACAAATGAACCCCACAATCATTCTGTGGAGTTTTCCATCCTAGTTTCTGTTGGTACTTTGGAATGATATATGAGCCAGCACATTGATTTGGAGGCACTCACATCTTTATCCCGATATTAATGTTTTCCTACCAGGAATAAAACATTCACTTATTTATTCATTTAAAGCTTATATATTTTAGTGAAGTCATGGATTTCTTCAGATATAAGTCTGAGATATTTCCCGTTAGGATTCATCTGAAGCAGTTTACATTTGGACAACACTAAAAAGAATCTTTTTTATCCATTTTATAATTAACTGATTACTGCTGACACATGGAATGGCTACCAATTTTTTGTTACTCACTATGTAGCTACTCTTCTGAACTATACGAATTCTAACAGCTTTTCCTTCACTCCTTCAGGAATTTCTAGATAGTTTTATTGTCTATAATTTAAAATACTTTGTTTCTATCAGTGAACTATACCTCTATTTGTCTGTGTCTTCTAGATCAAGGAGAAATAATATTGGTGAATATTAGCATTCAACAGCACCCTACTTTTAGTTTCAGCTTTTAATGGGAAAATTGTTTCATTATCACCATTTTAAATATAGTGTTGGCTGCTCTAAGGTAACTTTAAAAAAATAATGCTAAGAATGTGACTATTCCATCATCGTTAGCAAATACTAAGTGTTATCAAATAGTATTTTAGCCTTAACCAAAATTAGCATTTGAGTTTACACTTCGAGCTTTTCATGTGAGATGTGCACTCATCTGTTTTCTATTACTGAACCCCTCTTGCTTCCCAGGAACAAATCTTTGAGCCAAATTCAAAGTCTACCACTAGTAAATACAAAGGCCTTTATAACATGCAGTTTGCAAACCTTCATAATCCATTTTAGTTGTAATTTTTATTTGTCTTTGTTTTCACCATTTATTTATTTTTAAATTATCTCTATATTTTACAATAAACCACCTCAACTTTTAGGGGAAACAGAATCAGGAATTAAAGGGGAAAAAAAGTATTCTGAAACAGGAGGAAGTATAATAAAAGAGGCAGAGATAAAGTGCTACAGGAGTTTCGAGGAGGACATGATACCCTCCCCAGCAGGGACTCAGAGGAGGAATCAGAACGGTCACCCAAACCTGATGTTTGAGATGAAGCTGGTGGAAAAGTATTTCTATATGGTGGGAGGGAAGACAAGTGGGCATCTGTGTTCTTTCGACAGGTCTGTGTCTGTCTCTCTTCATCATGATGTTGGGCAAACCTACCAGGCTCACCTCTCAATCCAGAACCTCAGAGACAACAGAAAATGGATGCTGGTCACTCCCAGCTACATATCTTCTTAGAAATGATGTAACAAGGAGCAAGTGCTAAAAATGCCTCTGACAAATATGAATTATTTTCATCCATTTGTAATTGCGATGCGCTTGAGATATTCTCTTAAATTGCCAAGTTTAATTTCTCTCAGCAATCACTTTCTATGGCGGTAAGAATTACCTTGTGATTTTAGAAGGATCCACAAGTACTGCCTTCTGAAACACCAACCAATCACCCCAAAAGTCTACGTCATCAGGGATTAGATCCTGACTCATAGAGAAGAGCCCTGTCGATACTGAATGTCTCTCAATCTGTGCATGTTTCGGTTGTTATTTCCTTCACAAATAGGGTGTTTTACAGTTAACAAAACACTTAAACCTGTATTTCTTCATCTAACTCTGAAATGAGAATGATGATCATGGTGGTGGTGGTGATGACGATATCCCCAGGTTACAAATGGGAGACTAAGGAGCAAGATGGCTAACCATCTTGACAAAAGCTCTTACTTATAACAGCTATGCCAGTTACCAAGTGCTGCTGATTCTGAAGCCAAGAATCTGACATTAGGTCCTCCTGTCTCGTGATACTATTACAAATCCTAATAACAGTTTTGTAATTATCATAAACACTACTCTCAATTGACTTTTATACTCTCTCCTTTGACATTTTTAATTCGGGCCAAAAGTAGATCTAACTTTCTCAATACAGGCTCAGGCCTCGAACATCTTATTCATTCATTCATTCATTCATTCATTCATTCATTCATTCATTGTATTTTTGCTTGTTTTTACGTTAATCTTAAGGTTGAAGTATAATATGAAAGCAGAAGTCAAAAATGAAGATTCAAGACAGAGTCAAGATCTGAGAGCCTTCAACCTTCCATGGAGCATGGGTATAAGCTAGTATTAAGGGGGGGGGGGAGGTCCCTTAAGAGGCTAAATTGTTAAAAACTACTTTTCTTGAGTTTTCTTTAGCCAGAATGTTCTAAGAATGAAAGTGATGGATGGTACTTCTCAAAGTACAAAAACACCAATGTCCCAGAATTAAGTATCTATTCTAATTGCTGCTGTACTCCAAAGAGTTCTTCAGATTGCTCATCTGTGTTATTTTTACTTGCTAAAGCAGAGGTGTCTAGGTGATGAATTATACAAGGTGCTTCACTCAGCACCACTGGTGTGTTATAATAAATATTGCCACTGAAAGACAAAGTAAGGAAATGCTAAGTATTCTCATAGCACGTGAGGTAGATTTCATTCTTGTTTTTTCAAAACAGAGAAGTAGTTATTAAATTTTAATCTAATTATATATGGTCAAATAGGTGAAGACGGCAAAACTGTTTCAGGAAATATGAAAACTTTAATCACAAATGTCCATTCTGCCCTTCAAAATACACCTGAGAATACCCATATACAAAAGCATAATTGAGCAAGTGAAAAATATACATTTGCTAAAAGGAAAATAAGGTAGTGGAGCCCTAGCATCTTAGTGATGAGAAATGAAATACACTATAATCAAACCTCAATTACCATTTTTCTGCAACCTTTGATACTGCTACATTAAAAAAAATACTAATGCAGTCCCCAATTCCCAGTAAAGGCAAAATGACAGAGGGCTGTAATCCGACTTCAGTTTGTTTAGCTTTCTGCAGCAGTAAGGGAAAGGCAGAGGAGAGTTTCTCAAATAAAGGGACAGAATTAAGGGCTGCAAGTAGATATTTTCCCTATCTGAACAGAACCTCAGTTTTCTTTAGCTACTTAACATCCTGTGGTCATATACTCAAGGAAGGCTGGTTTCGGGGCGCCTGGGTGGCTCAGTTGGTGAAGTGTCTGCCTTCAGCTCTGGTCATGATCTCGGGGTCCTGGGATGGAGCCCTCCATCGGGCTCCCTGCTCAGGGGGAGTCTTCTTCTCCCTCTCCCTCTGCTCCTCCCCCAACTCGTGCTCTCTCTCTCACTCACTCACTCTCTCAAATAAATAAATAACATCTGTAAAAAAAAAAAAAGGAAGGCTGATTTCATGCCCAGTCTAAGGAACAGCTAATATTGGTCCTGTTCCCCTTACCAAAGACTCAGCTAGCCATAGGCATAGGCCACGGTGTTTGCCAATGAGACATTAGAGAAAGTTTGCTGGAGGACTTTCGGAAGCATTTCCAGACATCTAAAAGAGACTCACTAGAAGATACAGCTTCTTGTTCCTCTGGACCATGTGATAATGGCCACCATATTGCTCCCTGCCTAAGGACAAATTTTATACATCAAGGATGGCAGGACCAAAAGGTAGAAAGGACTTGGGTCCTTGATGACATTCCTGAACAGTTAAATTTACCATCTCTAGGACTTACTCAATGCTGCAGTTATGATATTCAATAAAGGTTCTTCGTACATAGGCCATTTTGTGTTGGGATTTCTATTACTTGCAGCTGAACGCCTCCTAACTGCTATCCTGGCTGGGCTGGGGCTAGAGTGAGGTAAGCTTGTCCCTGGTCCTGGCCCCGTATATTATCACACTCACAAGTTCTTGTCCTAGCCAGAAGACGTAATCTAAGTCTAGAATTTTGTGCCCAGGACTAGGGCATTTCTTCTTATTAAAAATCCTTCTATCGATTCCCATTGCTTGTAAAGTCCAAGCTCCTCCACGTGGCAAATCTTTATGATTTAATTCTTGCTTTTTCTGTCAGCATCTCCTCCATTTGCTTGCTCCCTCAAGCCATCTGCTTTAGCCACATAGAACTAGAATTCTCTGAACCTCCAAGTCTTTTCACTTACATCTCACTGCCTGGAATTTTTAACAGCTGCTGCCCACCATACACATACCTGTGCTTATCTGGTTATTCTTTTCATCTTTTGAGTGTCTCCTTTTCTGTGTCACACCTCCCAAGACTCTCCCTTCCTTAGTCTGTCCAACCTCCCATGAGCAGAAAGAACCAATCACTGCCTTCTAGGGAAACTAATGTAACTTAAATGTAATGCTCCAAATGACAATGTGTTTTCTAATTATTTGTTTATGTGAAGGACTCTCCAGTCAGCATGTAGGCTGCTTGAGGATGGAGTGTGTGTTCTAAGTCTACGTCATCAGGGATTAGATCCTGACTCATAGAGAAGAGCCCTGTAGATACTGAATGAATGAATGAATGAATGGGAGACAAAAAGAAATATCCTAGCTCTACTTGATATTGGAAGATAACTGGCTGAGGTGCTACATATCATATTAACCTATTGTGTCAAAAATCAAGTTTTCCTTTTATCCTTCAACAACTTATTATGGTTTTAGGGACAGTGTTATAATAACACAAATAATAGTCTCCACTTTTTAGCCCTAGTTAAGCGCTAGGGATCGGCCTAAGGACTTCACATCTATAGCAAGTATCTTTGCATTTGTCTGTGATAGGCCTCCCTTCTTCTGTCAGTGCACCACCTCCCACCTCCCCACACCCTGACCCAGCACACACTTTCAAATACACCTCCTCTTCTGAAGACTTGCTCTTCACTCCACTTCAATCCTATTCTTCTAACTGGGGCTGCCAGTTACACTACCCACACCATGGGATCTGTGACCACACGTGGGTCCATAAGGATTCTTCTCTGTGATCTTTAAAATTGAAACTAAGGGAAAATAAGCACCTTGCTCTCAAAAGTGCCTCATGGACAAAGCAGGTTACAAGGAATAATTTTAGTCAGAATGTAAAGAGTGAAGAGACAAGAGTCATTGTTCCAGATCCTGGTTCCAGGTGTTACTTAAGTCAGAGCGTTCTCCTTCCATCACTAACCTGCAGTCCGCTTGTGGAAAGTGAGATTCTACCACTTGCAAAGAAACCATCTATCTTGCAACAAAAGCAGCACCCATTATCTCACTGAATCCTCCCAACAACTGTGTGCAGCAGGAATTATCTTTATTTTAGAGATGAGGAACCAGAAGCTCAGAACAGACAGGAAACATGCCCAAGGCGTCCAATTAGGTAGCTGATGAGTGACTCAGAGACAGGTCATCTGGGTGCCAAAATGCAGCCATCCCACTTTTCTGCCTCTTTCTACACTATTCTTTGGGCTTCCTGAACACTGATTTGAGCTCAGTGACCCCAGACATTATCCAGTAAGTGTAAATCTTCTCTTCATTAATAAACATAGATGCTATTGATTTTGCTTAACTCCTGGGGGTGTAAGGGGCTTCAATTAAATAACCTTATAAAGCGCTCTAAGCATATAAATTATCAGATATTGTTTTTTATACCACACTATGAAACATTCGCCTCTTGCAATGTTAATAATACGGAAGCAGAAAAATAGTGCTTTTGTTGTTGTTGTTGTTGTTTTTAAAGATTTTATTCATTTATTTGAGAGAGAGAGAGAGAGAGCACACATGAGAGGGGGGAGGGTCAGAGGGAGAAGCAGACTCCCCGCTGAGCAGGGAGCCCAATGCGGGACTCGATCCCGGGACTCCAGGATCATGACCTGAGCCGAAGGCAGTCGCTTAACCAACTGAGCCACCCAGGTGCCCGAAAAATAGTGCTTTTTTTAAAAGTAGTCTTTTGTATGGTGACTAACATAACATAATAAAATTAAAAAAAATAAAAGTAGTCTTAAAGACACTGTACATAAATATTTGGTATCAGTAACTTAATCGAATATTAATACGCTTGCTTTGGAGACCAAAAGATAACTGGTATTTCAGAATTGAGTTTCCTCAAAAGACCATAAGTTAAAACAAAAGACAAAGCATTTGTAGAAAACTGAATCTTTCTACTTTTGTATATGTCCTTTTTCTCAATCAGTTAGATTTTTAATTGGTATTTCTTTGATCTCCGCACTTGCTTATAGATCTAGTGCAACTGTGATCTTCTACGTCAATTATTGACACAAATCTGAGAAGAACCATGAACTTAGAGAAAAGCAGACAGAGTCAAACCAAAGGAAGATGGATTTGTATGTGAAACTAATTTTCCTCGCAAGAAAAACAGATATTTCCTTCAATATCAGGGTGCACTCAGATTTGTTTTCCATATTAGTAACTTATTTAATATGGCAATGGGCAAAAGGCAATCCATTAAAAAGCAATTTTCCTCTTACCACAGGGTGTTTTATCATTTGATGTCTAGCGCTCAATCAGAATGTAGCCATCCTTTAATATTTTATGAGCGGAGAACAACTCATTTGGGCATGTAGATTTCAGAAATGTGGAGTCCTCTGTAAGCCTTGCAAAATGTCCAGAATGACCTTTGCAGTGCAAGCAATAGGCCAACCTGAAAACTCAAACTATAAGAACATTGGAAAAATTATGCCTTAGAATAGATAGTGGGCATTTAAAATAAATACGCAATCATTTATAACTAATAGTAGAAGATATCAGTCCCAAATCATGCTTATACTTTCTCAAGGGCAAGCTTTTCGGGGACAGGGACCATATCTGATTCACCTTTGTATCTGCAGGGTCCATCATAGTCCCTGGCACACTGAAAGTGCACAAAAATCAGTAGGTTTTTATTAAACAGATGAATACATACATTTGTCATCTTGGATGAAGGGTCACCCAGGCCTTGGGTGACCAAGCTCAACCTCGCTGCAGAGATGAGCCTGACCAGGTACTAAATGAGTTGTAGCAGAAGGCTGGAACCTTCTCTGCAGCAGAAGGTGAGATATGGAATAACACACAGTGCAAGAATAGCAGCTGGGGTACCCCCAAGATCCCCAAAGTATTTGCCTTTATCCACACTCTTCATCTCAGTTCTTAGGAATTGGGTCCTGTCCTGTTCCTGGCTTCATACCAGGTCCTCAACCGTCTGAGAGGGCTGCTCGGCACCTGCCAGAGGTCAGTCCCTATTCTGTACCCACCCCCCTACCACCACAGCCTAGAACTTGGCCCTCTTCTCCACGTTAGTCTCCCTAGGCTGAATACGATCTGTTCCCAGGGTCCCTACCTGTGACCAAGCCAAAATGAACACAAGTACTCAAACCACCACCCCCAAATACTACCAATCTACTTCTGGGGGAAATGTGGAGGCGTAGGAGCACGGTGAAGTCGGTGAGGACATTACCCAAGGACACGAAGGTCCTACGTGGCAGAGACAGAACCCAGCTCCCCTGTAGTCCCAGCCTCCCCCCCTCTGCTCCTCTGTATCTCTGTTCTGTGTTAACTCATAGCACGATAGATACATGTCGACTGGGCAAAGGAAAAGAGCAGGGGCTGGGTATGGTAATGAAGCCCAAAAGAATCCACTTTCTGCTGCCCTCAAGGTGAGAACTGATAGCCCAAAGCAAGCCACAGGGAAGGGGGGAGCAAAGTGAGGCAAAAACAAAGCCATGACAAGCCCCAGCCAGCTAGGGCATGACTGCTGTCCAGCTTACAAGATGCTCTTTGTAAGGCTTCTTAGCAAGTGACTTCCAGCAGCTCCCCCCATGAAACTGACATAAACATGAAACAGTCCCAGTTATCGGACTGAGGAATTCGGTAGGATCTGCTTGATTCGGGACTTTAATCCTTCAACTGAATGAACAGTAAGCTTGGCAGCAGCAGACGTAGATCTCAACAAGTTAGTCTGATGCAGAGGAGGAGGGGGAGCTCGGGTCAAGGATCCAAGTAAAGGGAAACGTTCACCTCAGTGATCCATGAACCCGAGCGGACTGACACAGAATCTCTCAGGTCAGGCTGCTACTCGTTCCACACAAAAATGCCCTAATTTGGAGCTCCTAAGCAATGAGCTTTGGTGGCAGTTCCATGTCAGCTTCAGCTTCTTTCCCCCATCCACCCAGACTGGAGGAGGAGTACCGTTTGCTGTGCTTGGTCAAAGAGACTCAAATTCTTAGTGTTTCCTTACTATGTTTTCTCCATTTCCTTGTTTACCGGAGCAGCGCCTTGACTCAGTTCTTATGATGTAAATAAAGCATAACCCCCTCTCCAATGTAATCACTGGATTCCTTTCCATGAATCATTTCAGACCATTATTTTAAGCTCTCAAGCAGGTAACTGAATATTTATGCTTTCACCACATTACCATACACCCAACATCTCTCTGGTATAAACAGTCTTTCTCTGGAGCCCAAGTTATGAAGCCTACAAGGGAAGATGTGTATGTGCGTCGGCTCTAGAGATATTGGAGGGAAGGGAAGTCAGCCACTTTAAGGAGGCTCGGTGTTAACAATGACTGCAGGCGAGGTTAAATCAGAGGCATCCCAACAGGTTCAACCCAAATTATACCAATGAGCAAAAGGCAGGAAAATTATCATACCCTCTTTTTTCTGGGTGTCCTCTCCTAAATCTTGTAATATAGGTAAGAAACAGAGCAATAAGCGTATCTCTGACCACATTTGTCATGATCAGCTACCCATTTTCTTCTATAATTCGTTCTTGCTTCGAGAAAGCTTTCTAAACAAGTGAGCAAGAGGATTTTATTAAGGTATTCAATTTCTCTTTATAGAGAAAAATAGTTTCAAAAGAAAGAAAAGAAAATGATTGACAGGTAGGTTAAAAAACTGGAATTTTAAAAAAGAAAGCCGTAGATCTCTTTCCTTAACAGATTACTAAATGCAGGGCTGTTTTAATATATTCTCACTTTTATAATATTTGAAACTCAGTCATAATACCTGCCAATTTTCCCATTCTTGGAGATTTTAAGAATGTTTATTCCCAGCACAGACGTGCAGAAATACATACACTGGAAGCCTGAGCCCAAGAATGCTGAGTCCACGGGAATGCCCATGCTGTCAGCCCCTGGGGAATTCTTCATGTAGGTCCAGGCACAGCCCTGGAAGCGGGGTGCCTGCCAGGCATCATGCCC
The DNA here is from genome assembly GCF_054177405.1 of Leptonychotes weddellii. Classification (NCBI taxonomy): domain Eukaryota; kingdom Metazoa; phylum Chordata; class Mammalia; order Carnivora; family Phocidae; genus Leptonychotes; species Leptonychotes weddellii. The sequence goes on along the minus strand of NC_138380.1, from coordinate 36,727,026 downwards.
ATGTAGGAAACAGGTGTTACTTACGCAGCTCGCCCACTTTCAGGATCTCACACAGCATCTTGGTCAGCTCTATACTACTGCGGCCAAAGGGACATTCATGCTTGTCTTCCCGGCTACTGTTCTCAAGCACGATCTGCAAGTAGAAAGGGAACAGACAGGTCAGAAAGGGAAGTCAGTCTGTGGTACCTGTCAAAAATGTTGGCTCCATGGTAACAGAGTAATAGAGCCACTTCAGATTACCAAACTAAGCCTTGGGGCCAAAACAAAATTGTACTCTACTTATATTCTCAGTACCTAGCACCTAAAACTCTCATGTTTTCCAAACCTCTTAAAACTTTCCACCCCGTAAGAGGATATTTTGCCCATTGGTTTACACTTACACAGAAGTCCCTATGGATGGGGAGTTTTTCAAAACGGGACCATAAAGACCTATTACTGAAGTGATAAGACTGCTCTCTTCTCCCCGCCCCCAAGTCACATCTCCGCTTTCCTGGGGATAGCAGCTCTTCTGGGCCTTCAATTCCTACATTTTTATCACGTAGCTCCCACAGAGGTTTCCATGTTCTTACAGGATCTCACCCCTGGCATTAGTTTAAAACATTTTTTTTCCTGAGAGAGATTGAGTGGGGGGTGAGGGGCAGAGGGAGAGAATCTTAAGCAGACTCCACGCCCAGCTTGGAGCCCTGCGCGGGGCTCCATCTCACGACCCCGAGATCATGACCTGAGCCGAAATCAAGAGTCGGACACTTAACTGACTGAGCCACCCAGGTGCCCCAACACACCCCACATTAATTGACTGGAGCATGCCTAAGGGACACGTGACACAAATGGAACCAACCAGAGGTCGTCCCTGAGACTCTTCCTACAGAAATGGAAAATAAAATGGTCCAACTGTGCTGACAGTACCCAAGAGGTAGGAGGCAGGAGCTACCTGAATGTGAGCCTGCAACAGAAACAAAACCATTAAAGAAAAGCAAGCCCGAATGCAAAGGAAAGCAGAGGGGAGAGGCGGCGGGAGCCCTGGCTGCACTGGAGTGGCTGGTGGCCCCACGTGCTCCCAGAGCAACGCTGCTTCCCTGTCCTTAGTGTTCATTTGCGCAACCCTTCCTCCAAAAACTGTTTTCGGCTGGTCCAGGAAATTCTCCTCTATCCTTAAGATAGTTTGAGATGTCCCTACTACAATTAAGGGAGACATTGTAAACAGGGATTAAACAAAAGTAAAACAAAGCACTAAAACTCGTTTTAAAATTACTAAACTTCAAGTTCAGATGTTGACAAAAGGAAAGATCAGCTTCTGCTTCTCTGGAGCCATCGCAGGTATAGCTGTCTGCCACCTCCTCACGGGCTACACCATCCAGAGTGGGTGCGGGTCTCCCAACAGCGTCGACGCCAATGCTGTGCAACAACTTACATTGTTTTGCCCCCTAGACTAGGAACTCTGCAGCGGCGGACGTAGTGTCTCGTTCATTCAATCAATAATAGTAACTGAGTACCCATTATCTACCAGGAAGATGCCCCACAAACTAGAGAACAAGATAGACCAGGGCTCCAACCTCATGGAGCCTTCATTCTAGTTGAGGAAGACAGACGATACAATAGGTAATTACAGTTTATCACAAGTGCTATGAAAAAGACAATGTAACCGGTTGAGGTGCTAAAGAGCAATGGGGAAGGCCTGAGGAGGAGAGTTTTGATAACCAAGTGACTGTTGGGAACCGAGCATGCGCAAGAGCATGCCATGTCAAGGTCCGGGAGGAAGAATGTTTCAGGTGTAGGGATCAAGGACAGTGCCCCTGAGCTGAGTAGGATGTGTCTGGGACAGGCCAGCACACTGCCTGGTCTGTAGTGCGAAGGGGTCCGGGGTGGTGCAAGGCAGCACTTTGGGTTCCAAGAGCCCGAGGGGGCGGAGCACAGAGGTGAGCCAGGGCCCCTGCCCCAGGGCTGGGTGGGGTGTCACTCTAAGACCTTGAGATGCTAACCCTGAGGTTTAGGCAGGCAAGTGACATGAGTGACACAGCCTGATTTGTTTTGAAAAGATCTATGAGTACTGAGAATAGAGAGTAGGGAGGAAGAAAGAAAGGAGGGCCTGGGCAGCATCCGTGGCAGAGACGAGGGTGGCTCAGACCAGGCATGCCTGGGGCATGTGGTCACAGAAAGGTAAGGAGAGGCAGACAAGGAATGAAGAAGACAAGGAGGGGAAGGTTTTTAGAAAAGTGAGAGAAAAGAAAGAATACTTGGAATGAGAGAAGAAAAGGGGGAAGAAGGAAAACTAAATTAGAGTGCTATCTTATTGATATGGCCAGGGTTCCAAACAGCAAAGTGAAGGGAGGGAGCTGAATATCAGGTGCACTGTTGAAAACCAGAGGAGGAGGATTCTAATAAAAATGTGCTCCAATTATTTTCCGCACAAACGCCGTAACACACATGTATATGCATATATTAGTATATGCATCAAGAGTACCCCGATAACAAATCAAAGGTTTGGGGCTATTTCTGCCAGATTGCATTAACACCGAGGCACAACCACATAGCTTGCACATTCAATCTCCTCTTCCACTTCTGCCACGAGCAATTTGCACAGCCTTTCCCATTACCACCTCACCCCCCTCATGATGGCCCAGGAAGTCCATGAACCATCCTGTTTTGTGAGGCTTTTCAACCGTTTGGAACATATGCTCACATAAATAATTATGTCTTACATATCATCAGGAACATAACCTTTATTGTCCTTGGGATTTATGATAAAAATTCTTCCTTGCGGTCTCTTTAGGGAACACATGTTATGAGTTGATTGTTTTTTTCTCTGAGAAAGCTGAACGTAAACTCCAACGAAATCCCTTCCCCAGCTGAGCAAGGAAGGACCAGTGCTAGAGTCTTAGAAAGGCTCATTCCCTCTTCACAGTCTCTTCTGGGCAAGCTGCCTGAGCACGAAGACTCATTAGGTTGAGCCTGAATCACCCTTTTCCTTTTAGGGGAATCCTTCCTAGTTCTAACCAGGAATTCCAGTTCAGGAAAGCAGGAGGGGAGAACAACTAAATTCCCATCAATCAGGGACTCGTTCTCTTTTAAAAATGTTGTACCTGAAACAGCTATACATATATCAAGGAGCAAATCCAAATCTCCTGATGACGGGAGAAATGAATGGAAACAACGGAGCAAGAAGAAGACAGAACATAAAGAAAAGACAGAAGACAGGTAGTTTTCAGCCAGCTCCCAGCTCCCAGTGAGGACATTCCCCTGCATTTCACATTAACATTCTATTAACATTTCATGAGCCCATCAATATTTAATGAGGATGTGATCTGCATACACCGTAGATAGAATTACTGCAGCCAATAAATGTTCCGGAAACATTTCCAAGGCATTGTTTATTAGCAGGCACTAAATTAAGGAGTCATTTAAGTAATCAATATGTAAATCAGCTCTGAGAAGCCCTTCTCTTTACTCTTTAATGTACCATCCATCTTATCATATTTAGCTACCTAAAGAAAAACAAACCCTCCTTCTTGAGTGGTGTCTTTAGACAATGCGGACACAAGTCTTTAAAGTTACTTGTGTGGATTTTAAGGTCCACATTCCTGCAGAAAAGACTATGATTATGAACGTTACTAACAAGGTATTACTAGAGTGAGAGAGAATTCTTAAACTAAACGGTAGCTTTTTGCTTTAAAATTAACACACTAATCTATCTATATTCAATTTCAACATTCTGGTATTAACCATGTTCACCGGAGACAATTTGAAAAGTTCCATTTGAAAATATCGAGGCATATTTTCCATCTTCATTTTTTTCCTCACTCTTTAGTTTTAAGAGCAAACATACTGGAACAGAAACCATGATGGATGAAGCACAAAAACCTGCTATTATCCCTCATTTTAGAATACGCCATACCCAAAAGAAGTTGTAACCGTCTGCATGTCTTATAAAGTAAAACACTGGATATTGGTGCCATATTAAGTACAAAATGTGTTTTAAATACTTTCTGGTTTGCAGGCTATATTTATATAGCTTCTATCAACTGATCCCCAACAAGTCCAAATGATTGATAAGGCAGGCATTACTCTTATTCTCTTTAAAAATGTTGGCACAGAGGAAGAGTAGGCTTGCTTAGATCACAGAGCTAGCCTAGGTCAGTCATGGAATTTCATTGTTAAGTCTTCAATTTCCAAATCTCTTCCTGTGAAGACGGCCTTCCCGTACATACTGTCATAAAATTCAATGGATTTCATGACTAAAGACATTAACGAACTTTGACCAATTTCTTCTATCTCATTGAAGTGGGTCTATATATTCCAGCTCCTCCTAAACAAAAGCATAGGTTCTCTCTTATCTCATTTATCCCATGAAGATCAGTAGCAGTTGTTCAAGGTGAGTGACCCAATGCTGCATGGAGTAGCCCACAGGCTTTCCCCTCCCTAAATTCTGAGTAGCCCTCTGAGTGCTCTGCATTTCTTCTTCTCCACTGGTTCAGATCACAAACCTACTTGGCTTGGGCGTTGAAGTGCTGAATACAAGGCCAGCCACACGCCAGCACTCGCCCCTTCTCTGGTTTCTGGGGCCCCCTTGGTCTCAGCCTCAGCATCACATTGCTGACTTCTTCAGCTGGTTGTCCCCGACACATGTTCCTCCACATTCTGTTGAGCTCTCCTCTTCCAGGGTGAACCCAATCCATTCTGTCTTCCCCACAGCTGGCCCTGGGGTGAGAGCCTTGAGGGCCTCCTCCACTGCCCCTCACCCAGGAAGTTTTCCTTCACATGCTGCTTTGACTCTCAGAATCAGATCAAGTATAGTGGTCTCTTCACAGGCCACCGAAGACAGTGGGTGAACTTCTACTGTGTTCTCTCCAAAGAGAAAGGACTGTCCATCTTGCTCCAATTCGGACACAAAGCTGCTAGGAGAAGCATCGAACCTAGAGTGCCCAGGCAAAACTAGTTTAACGTGCACAAGACATTCCACGTCTTTGTGAGATACACAGAAGTTACAGAAAGCTCACTTCCTAGGATTGTGGTGCAAATTCAATCACAAAACAAAGGCAACTCACCTAAAACAGACTTGACTCATTTGTGGTTTATGATCTCTTCACCGCCCACCCTCTTCCTACTCCTGTGTGACCCCGTGGCTGACATCCACACAAGGCTTTCCCCAGCAAATGAACCGAAATCATGACTGTGTTGGGACTGGCTCTCTGGGGGACACAGGTAAGTAAGTCAGAGGCTCTCACATCATTTAAGCAGGAGAACCATATAAATAAAGAAGTGTCTTCACTTGCTTACACAGAAGATGCAGATAGGAAGCCCCATGTGCTCGTATTCAAGTGGGAGTCATCCACGGGAATACACAGGGGTCCAAGTACATGAATGAGCAAGGAGCCTGAAGAACCAGTCATGGTCTGATGGTTTGGGCAACAAGTCCCAGTACAAAACCATTATGGCCACCATGGGACACCTGTCCTCAGAGTCCTGTCAACTCCACGGGCTCTGTTAAAACCTGTCTCTTGACCCACCAGAGGAAAAGCCAATCTTCTCCTATAGTTAGCCAACAAATAAAACAAGACAAAAAAAACCTTATTTGTATCCATGAGGTTCCCTCTGCAACACAGAAATAACTCACGTTAGTAACAGGATCCTGAACACCCCAGAAGGAAGCATTAGCCCTTAGATCACATTACCAAGACCCAGACCTCTTCTGAAGTCAAGTGTAAGCCCAGCTTAGGGTCCTCTCACAGTGACTTGGGGGCCACGAGGGAATATTCTCCTATGTTCCCCCTTGGTACTAATGGTACCAAGTGCTAATGGTGATTGGTCCCAGAAAGTCAGAGAGAAGCATTAGAAAGTACACTGAGTGGCCTCAGCAGGGCTGCACAAGAGCTTAATTGTGATCATGAATTTTGAGCAAGCCCATAAAATCAAACAAACATGCCGACTCCTAATAAGATGATTTCAAATGGGCAAAGAACAGGGAACATTACAATTAGAGAAAGTATGCCAAGCAGGAAAGCAAACCAGAACAAATCAGAATCCCAGCTGCTCATCCACCTGATCTGCTGCCCCCATTCCACAGCTAAGGGAAGTGAGGTCCCAGAGTGAATGAACCTAAAAGAGATAGCTTTAAAGGTGCAGACGAGAGGGCAGAGAAAGATAAGCAGCAGCTGATATTTACCGAGAGCATTGACTTCCCAGGCCTCGTTCTAAGCACTTTCACTGATGGTCTCATTTAAGGTACATGTCCTACTGCGTGACAGAAATACGGCATCATCCCACTTGACAGATGGACAAGCTGAGGCAAATCTGCCCAAGGTCACACAGCACAGAAACAGACAGACCCCACACAGGAACTTAGGTGGCCTGACACCAGAGCACATGTTCCTACTTACTGATTCCTATGGAAACACACTATACCTGCTCCTACTGAGAAAGGGGAAGGTGACATAGTAGCAAAGTTTTGATCAGGGAAGTCCTTACAAGTCCTCACCCTGGTAACAGATGAGCAGATAGCACTGCAGCTCTGGACAGAAATGATTTTCCTGGCTCTCCTTCTAACAGACTTGGTGACTTGATGCACATTTCTTAACCTTAGTTTTCTCCTATAAAAATGCAGACAGGAACACCTACCCATGGGGGTTGTACAGATGAATGAAAAAAAGTGGAGGTAAAGATCTTTTTGTGCATGAGACTCCTCAAATGATAGAGATGATTGATCTACTATTGCTATAAATAATTACATGAGCTCTTGTTCCAGGGTATTACTCTTCACTTTACTGAAATAGTCTTATAATTCTAGGGCAAAGCTGTTGGAAAAAAAAAAAGCACAACACAAAACAAAACTGTTATAGAGATTATTAATCTTGCTTTTTGGCAAAAGAAGAACTAGGGTGGAATAAATATTATTTCTGACTTAGATGGATTTCCTAAGGTTCTTTCAGCATCTCTTTGGAACAGTGATTCTCAAACTTGACTAGGCATCTGGATCATTGAAAAGCTTGCCAGACGCAGACTGGGGGGCTGCTCCCTCGGAGTTGAATTCGGCCCGTCTGTCTGAGATGAAACCGAACAAAATACACAAGCAAGTAAACCAAACCATAGATTCCTCTGAGACACTGGAGGGATTGAGGGAAGGTGTGTTACAAAACATTTCAGAGAACATTTCAAAATTATTTTTAGCAGCATACTCTTAAAAAAAAAAAGAAAGAAAGAAAAAGCCTCCATCTACGCACCTTCACATACAGAAGTTGGGTGGAAAAAGAAATAAATCTGATAATAAAGCAGTCCACGGTATGTCCAGGGCTGAAGGGCAGGCCTCAAGGCCTTTGGACAAGGCCAATGACACTAAAGCAGCTGCAATGGAATGACTGAGTCAAGAGTGTGACCAGGGAAGAGCACTCCCAGAGCAGAGTGTGCAAAAACTTCAAGAGCTCTTGCCAAGGGCAAAAGAACAATGCATCCCAGGAAAAGGAGAAAAAGAATGCAGAAGAGGTCAGATTAGCGAAGAAAACAATGTAGAAAGTGCACACGGGGAACGGAGATAAATAACAATCTGGACAAATGAGAAGAATGGTATAAAACCCAGCTAATGAGGTGAAATCCTTCCAGAATAAAATTAGGCAATTGCACATACAGAGGCATAATAAAAGCCATAAATATAAAATGGCAAGGAATTGACTGGGTAATGGTGTAGTAATTAAAGCCTGAAGGTTCATAATAGACCTCAAATTGAACATTAATCAACCAAAAAGAAGCGCTGCCTGCACTTTGATAGAGCGCAACCACCGCAGGATGTGTGAAACCCACCAAGCACTCGGAACCACGCTCTGCCGGAGGGTCCTCCCGCCAAGTACGGAGTTGGGCGGCACCAAGAGGGGAAGAGTAAATAAGAGCAGGGATGACGTGAGTTTATGCCCGCACAGTGACCCCGGTGTCACTGAGGGAAGCCGAGACATCAGCTCCGTGGACTCTTCCAAAGGCCAGCGGAGAGCAGGAGTGATGTCCCTGCTGACGCCTGCATCCCAGAAACAGGACGGCATGGGCGTGGCAGGCACCTGCTTGCAGAGGAAACATCTGGTTTATTGAAAGCAGCGGTTCTCTAACTGGAGCCTACGCTAGAATCATCTGGAAGCTTATCAAAACCACAGATTGCTGGGCCCCAGCCCCAGAGTTATAATTCAGTTTTTCTGGGGTAGACCCAAGAATGTGCATTTCTAACAAGTTTCCAGATACTGTGGATGCTGCTAGTTTGGGACCACCCTTTACGAACCACTGATTTAAAGTTATGCCCATCTATATTCTCATTTTCCATCAATGGAAAACCTCCTGTTTTTAAAGACGTGAAAAGCAAGAAGAGTAGATGAAGGAGAAATAAATCTGACTGTTCTGATTTTTTTTTTCTGTGACTACAAAAAATGTCATTAATGAGTTAAAATCCATAGAGGATGCAGATTGGTCACTCCCTGGGGCTCGGGGTGGGGAGGGGAGCGATTGCTTAATGGATATGGGGTTTCCTTTTGGGATGATGATAATTAATGTCTTGCAACTACACAGAGGTAGTGTTTGCACACAACATGTGAATGTACCAAATGTCACTGAATAATTCACTTTGAAATGGTTTATTTGATGTGACGTGAATTTCACCTCAATTTAAGAAAGAGTGAATACCGATGGACTGATTACCATGTGCACACTCTCAAGTCTTTAACTCATTTGGTCCCCACAGGCCATCACGCAGGACTACTTGTTACAGATGAGGAAACCATGCCTTGGAGCTTGAGTCATGTGTCTGCTGTCTAGCAGTGAAATGGGATGCGCCGGCATCCTGAGTCTACAGGCAGGACTCATAACTTCTACGCTGTGGTTTGAACTGCTTCTTGGGTGGCATAAAGTGTTTCTATTTCCAAGCTGGGGTTTAGGACTGACCAGACAGAGGTACCAGAGGTTCAGAAGTGGCCTAGGATAATAGTCCTAATAGGACACCCAAGGACAGCCAGCCAAATGGGGCCCGTGAGGGGAGTAAAGCATGAAGTCCTTACAAAGCCCTCGGTATCCACTGATGAGGAACGGCTCTCTGCACACTGCTCATCTGCAAATCACATACACTTCCTTGCATTTAATTGTGAAAACTCACGTTTATATTATTTTGTAGACATACACTACTCAGGTCTTCTCAAACTTTAAAGCACTGCATGGATCGCCTGAAGATCTCGTTAAAATACAGATTCTGATCCAATAGGCTGAGGTCAGCCCGAGGTCCTGCATTTCTAACCAGCTCCCAGGGGATGCTGACGCTGCAGGGCCGAGAACCACATTTTGAAAAGCAAGGTATTATACTTCCCAAATCTGTCATATGAATTGTAGTCCCCACCCTTTGATTCTTTCATTCATTCATTCACTCATTCATTGGACAATTATTTCTTCTTTTTTCAACAAGTGTTTCTGTAAGCATTCATTATTGCTAAGGAACTTGCTAGCTGCTAAAAATACATCTATGAACAAAATACCATCTTTAGAGGCTTGTAATCTATTTGGAAGACGCAGGGGATGGGATTTGGAGGGTGGACAGGTTTTCACTTGCTATGTCCCTCTTTCATCTCCTTCTAGATTGCTTGCATTTTTTACAAGGAAGTATTACTTTCTGGGATGAAGGTGCACGTGGCATGCAATGGGCAAGCAGAGCCAACTTCACAGAGAGGGTGAGACTTGGAGGGGAAGAAATGGATTCCAGACTCTCTCCCGAGGCATCTTTTTAACATTCCAGACCAGAGGTGAGCTATGGAATGTAATAAAGATTAATTGCAACTGGGACTTAGATGCTGAACGAAGGCAGAGAAGCCTCTCTGCCTGTTGGGCAGCATTAGCAATAAATCACAAGATCACGGGGCAGAATTTTGACTCACTCAACATTACATTACGGAATACAAATGCCTTCCATCTCCTTCAATGGAATGCGAAGACAGTGAGCTGTTGGCATTGTCTGACAGTCACTGCTGGATGAAAAATTAGGCTTGACATTGCTCAAGCCTGATTTCTTACTGAGAAATTGTCACTACTGCCTTAACAGTTATTGCAGTCTTAAAGCTAAGTTACGCTCCACATATGTTGTCTGAAACATCTTTGGACATAACTCGCTTTACTATAAACAAACACATTCCAGGAGAGCTAGTGATAAAACGAATCCCTGCAAGTCAGATCTCACCTCATTTTCTCACTTAGCTCACAGATTTATAAATTCTCTCTGGTCAGGGAGAATGGACTTGTGAGTATGGAGAGGCGAGGAGAACTATTTATTTCCTATCGCCTTCTTCTGGACAATAATTAATTGGCTTTTTCTGTTTGAAAATGCTGATTTTTCCGATTACGCACATATTAAATTAGCTACAACGGGAAAATTATTTTTTGAAACCCAATTCACAAATTAGGCCATACGTTGTTTTGCTTGAATTAATGTGAAAAGGAAATCTTTCTTCTATTAAATCTAGCTTTTTAAATGGAACCCATCTCATTCCAGCTCATTCTATATAATAAGCATCCCAAATCTTGGTTACTTCTGTGAAAGGAGAGATCTCTTCTGCGGGGCGGCCCTCCTACAGGGGTGGGTCCCAGTGTGGTTTCTCTCTATGCAGATTGCTTCCCCTGATATCTCTCCACCCCCCTTTTCCCTCCAGCATTTGTCTAAATTTCCCTTCTCCTTTGGACCCAACTCAATGTCACTTTCTTCATAAAACCATATGCAATTCCTTCCTCTAAAACCCCACAGCCCTTTATCTTTTTCTTTCTTACAGCAGTTCTCACTTTCTGCCCCAAATTGTGGCAAGTATATGTGTCTTATTTTCCCTAGGGGGGAGAACCACATCTCAATCACCGGTGAATCCCAAACGATGTAGCAAAGTCACACATACGTACACTAGGCACTTAATAATGAGACAGTTACTAAACAAGTGAATGGATACCACAGGATAAAACTCTGGCCTCTAACTGGGCTGGCAGTGCCCACCAAGGGCCCAGTGGACATCTCTGTCCTTTACAGCAAGCGTCAACTTGCCTGGTTTTAACATGAGAATTTTCCTAATTTTTTTTTCCTGTACATTCTCATACATCTTCACGGAGTTACAATCACCTTCTTATCCCTGTCATCCATATTCCCCATTCTATTTCCCTGTGGACTTTATCAGCAGCAATGACTACCATGATGCTCCCAGCAACCTCCAACCTCATCCTTTCCTTCCTCATGGGGCTTCTCAGAACCCAGAAGCTTCTCCACAGCTGGAGCACTTAGCCACACAAGGAATCCAAACTGTGGAGGAAAACTCCTGTCGAAACTGAGTCTTCTGCAAGTACCTGATGTGCCCCCAGGGAGATGTGTCCACCATGAAGAGCCAATTCAGATGCAAATTCTCACTGGGCCAAAGTCCACACTTCAAAGGTCTGTTTAGGGAAACTACACTCACCTTCTCTGTGCATTGTGAAAACAAACATTTACAGAGCTGTTGGAGTGTGTGAAAAATGTCCTTAGTTGTGTTTATAGAAAACACTTGGCAAGTATTTGCTATAAATGCTTCCTGTAAATACTGAGTGAGAACCAGCAGGAAAAAATGTATTATGAGATGACAGGGAGCCAGCTTCCATTGCGAAAGATGTCTCTTTGCACATACCCTGCATGGGTGTGCTGGTTCCACTCCCTTACCCTCCTGTTACAAGGGAATCCTGCATGGGTGGTCAGGGGCAGAGGAGGGACAGCCTGCAAGGGGAGCTTCGGGGCTGACATCCCATGTTGAAGTACTGAAAGAGAAACCTACTCATGTTTCCTAGGTGATAATGTCCCTGGTAGGCCTTCCTTCTCCTTTGCACATTTTGGGGACCAGTTCTGATTCCAAGTCCCCTGTTCCAGCCGGAAACAGGCCCTCAGCGTGAGCCCCATTTTCCTTGCTTGATGACTGGCCTCTCCGTTAATTCTATGTTTTCAGGTAGAACATGAGAAATGGAAAACAAGACATTCAAAAGTATTCTTTTATAGCAAGATTAATGAGATTTCTCTTAATTACTTTATAATTGACACAGATCTCAGAAGATATGGATAGAGAGGGAAAGAGAGTAATGCAAGCCAAAGCAATGCTTGAGGTTTCCCCAGGAAGCAACAGTGACCAGCCCCAAACTGCCCTCTGGAATGAACCGAGCCCCTCTGATGCTACGTGAGGCACACCCTGAGCGCCACAGAGAGGCTGGCTATTCTTGTCCCCAAGCAGCCAACGTAATAAAGAGCATAAGTGTTTAAATATCAGAGAGATCAATTATCTCACAGTTGTTATATCCAAAAAAGACTACTTTTTCCTTCATTTTAGAATATTTTCTTAAAAAAAAAAAAAAGACGCAAATCTTAATGTACGTAAGGCAAAGACGCACGGCAGCTTTGCATTTGCACTGGTGCCAGGCTCTGGTCCAGACCCCCTCCCTTTACCCCAAAGTGCTCTTCTCTCTCATTACCCAGGCCTAGTGATCAACATCCTTGTGGAGCATTTTTTAATGTTTATTTACAAAATTATTTCCTTAAGTACATTTCTAGACATGGAAGTGTTCCTTCAAGAGCTCTCAATATTTCTGCCACTTAAAATATATTGACAAACCATCATCCAAGAAGCTTGGGTCATTTCACACTCCATTTAAATGGGACAGAGTTCCCTTAAAATCATTTCACCACCCAAATCTGCAACTGACAACACCAAATGCTGGTGAGGACGTGGAGAAGCAGGAACTCTCATTCTTTGCTGATGGGAATGCAAAACGGTATGGTCACTTTGGAAGACAGTTAGGTGGTGGTTTCTTACAAAACTAACATACTCTTACCGTACTAATCCCGTAACAGCACTTCTTAGTATTTACCCAAAGGAGTGGAGAACTTATGTGCACACATCAACCTGCACATAGATGTTTATTGCAGCTTATTCGTAATTGCCAGAACTTGGAAGCAACTGAGATGTCCTTCGCTAGGTGAATGGATAAATAAACTGGTACAATCCAGATGATGGAATATTATTCAGCACTAAAAAGAAATGAGCTGTCAAGCTATGAAAAGACATGGAAGAAACTTAAATGCATATCACTAAGTGGAAGAAGCCAATCTGAAAAGGCTACATTCTATATGATTCTGATCATATGACCTTCTAGAAAAGGAAAACTTTGGAGACAGTAAAAAAGATCTGTGGCTGCCATGGGTTAGGCATGGTGATGAGGGATGAATAGGCAGAGCACAGGGAATTTTCAGGGCAGTGGAAATACTCTATAGAATACCATAAGGATAGATACAGGTCACTATACATTTGCCCAAACCCATAGAATGTACCACACCAAAAGGGAACTGTAATGTAACCTATAGACTTTGAGTGATTATGATGTGTCAGGGCAGATTCACTGATTTGTAAACAAATGTCCCACTCTGATGGGTGATGCTAATGGTGGAAGAGGTCATGCATGTGGAGAGGCAGGAGTGTCAGTAAGAGAGAGAGAGTGCCCCTCATTCAACTCCATCACTTACTGGCAATGGGAACTGGAAATGCCATCCGCCCACTGAAAAGATCAGGACACTGAGGTTAATCCCACTGGTTCCATATAGTTCATCATATTGTGAGAAAAGCAAATGGGATAATTGATATGAAGGGGAAACTCCAGAGGGAATGAATGCATGGTGTGCTAAAACAAGCTAACCAGCAATTGTTTAACTTAAAAAAAATTGCAAGCCATAAACTATTGGTATGTTGAAATCAGCCATAGTGGGAATATTTATAACACAGGAATTGATAAATCAGTTTAGGTTTGTTTTGTTTGAAAGCTTATTTACTAGCACATCACTGAATAAAACGTAAAGTACTAAAAAGTTACCCCCAGAACTGCCCTCCAAATTCCAGGTCTGTGTTTTAGTACTCATAACAATGAACAAGTTACTTAACAGCTCTGAGCCTCAGTGTCTTCATCTGCAAAATGTGACAACAGTAGAGTCTAACCTATAGAGTCCTAAGAACTTAATGAGGCAATATACGTAAAATATTCTTAGCAGCCCCTAGTATACATTCATTACTCATACATTTTACCTTTTATTTGTTCCTACCATATACAGAGTGGGGCCCCAAGCACCAGGCTCTCAGCAGAACTGACCCCTCTGCCAAAATAATTAAACTTTGGTCTTCTCAGTCATGTTCTCATACAGAACTCATGTCTACTTATGCAGCATACATATATTCTCATGGCTTTTATAACCGACACTTTATGTGAGACTTAATACCATGTAGCTCATCGGTCTTAAGAAATTATGGCCATTCAGATGATCTCACCAGCTCACTGAAAGGCAGATTTCTTCCAAGTCTGTTTTCAGTTTTGATCCTCTGACACATATCACCATGGCCATGAAGGACTTCAGAGGGGACAAGAGGGAAATAACACTGGTCAGGGATTCAACATACCAAGTCTTTAATTATTCATTCAACAAATAATTTATATGGTCCAGTGCTAGGGAATGAGGACAAAGGACAAAAATGATAATGATCAAATAATAAAATACATGATTATATAATTCCAAATCTATAAAGGAAATAACAAGGAAACATAAATCAATAAAAGAGGAGCCTTAAGGATGAAGTCTTAAAGAATGAAAGCTCAGTTAAGGGGTAACAGTAGAGAAGAGAGGGGCTGAGTCAGCAGGAACAGCAAGTGCAAAGGTCCTGTGGTACAGGAGCATCACCATTCAAGAACTGAAAAGTCAGCCAAGCTAGCCTCCCTGATCTTGGTAATTGCAACTTTGTAGGTAGGTATGAATGACATACATTGGGGTCTTGGATTCTAAAAGCCTCCAAGTATAAGGTATAAGGACCTTTATACAGAATAAAATTTAATAAACCAGCCAGTGAGAAGTTAGTTGTCAGGGCTGTTATATCTCTTACTAATAGTGTTTTAATTGCTTTATAAAATGCAAGAAAAATATTGTCTATTATTTATAATTTTATACTAAATCTTGGAATCTTGGGTTTTACCAATGCAGGGAAAAAGTTGATAAAATTAAGGTCAATGTAAAAATAAAATAACCTGACATGTCAAACACTCCTGGGTGTACCAGGTGTATTGCACAGTTCCTAAGGAAAAAAGTTATTTTTATCATATACAATGGGACGTTTGGGAACATTACCACCCAAATTGTATTATACTAATACAAAATGCCTCCTGATTTGGTAGGCAGGTTGCTAATGCTAGCTGGACTCTGGTCACATGAATACAACTTAAAAACAAAAGTCAGCAGGGATTCACCCAAGTATAAGCAACAGCATATCTGGGGCAAGGCCATTTTGGGACACACCAGTATAGCTGCTAATTTGGGCTTCCATTCCAAAATGGACAAAGGACAAAGTCTACAGCCAGGAAGGCTATAGCATGTTCCAGATGGAAACCTATTTCCACGGCTTCCTACATTGGAGTGCCTGGCAATCCCAGCCAGAAGGCAGAACATAACTGAGTTAGGCACTCATTTAACAGACATGTGCGAGTGCCTTCTGTGCGCCTACCACCGCTCTAGACACTGGGGCGTAACAGAGACACAACACACAGTGTCTGCCCTTATATACCAGCTTGTATACCGGCACAGGTAAATAGGAAATAAATACAAAAATAAATTTGGAGTATAATAAGCAAGCATTACATTTGGAGAAAAACAAAGGTGGGGGGCAGATGGGGAGCAGAAGGATGAAGTCACTACTTAATATCTGGTGGTGCCTAAAGGGCACTCTGAGCCTAAAGGAAATGAGGGAGGAAGCGATAGGACTCAGTGGGGAGCAGGTTCCCTGGGAGGAAGGAGCAAGTACAATACCCAGAGGCTGGAGTACACCTGGTACGTTCAATGTCAGCAGGATGCTATGGACTGAACTGTGTCCCCTCAAAATTCATTTGTTGAGGGTCTAATTATCTTAGAGCATGACTGTATTGGGAGATAAAAGCCTTTAAAAAGGCAACTAAATTAAAATGAGGCCATTAGGGAGGGGCTCTAATTCAATACGACTGGTTCCCTTGTAAGAAGAAGAAGAGACACCAGGGATGTAAGTGCATAGCAGGACGGCCATGTGAAGACACAGCAAGAAGGCAGCTGTCTGTAAGCCGAGAGAGGCCAAAGAAGAAACCAACCCTGGTGGCATCTTGATCTCACACTTCCAGCCTCCAGAACTCTGAGAAAATAAATTTCTATTGTTTAAGCCGGTCAGTCTGTGGTATTTTGCTATGGCAGCTCTAGGAGACTAATACAAAGGAGGTCCCTGCGGATGGAGTGAGCAAGGAACAGATGGACATAAAGACAGAGAGGCAGACTATCATAGAGCCTTAGGAGCCATGGCAATGACTCTGGATTTTACATGGAGTGAGATAGGATCCACTGGAGGATCTTGAGCAGAGAAGTGACAAGATGAGAAAAAAGTTTAGAAAGATCACTCTGGTTTCCTAATATTCTGACTACTGTGTTGAGAATAGACAAGAGGAACAAGGGTGGAAGCAGCAAGAACCAATTAAGAGACTACTACAATATTATAAGAGAGCTATTTAATGGATTACATTATTTTTTAAAAGATTTATTTATTTATTTGAGAGAGCGAGATAGAGAGAGAGAGCATGCACATGGAGTGGGGAGGAGAAGAGGGAGAGAGAGAGAGAAAAAGAGAAGCAGACTTCCTGCTGAATGCGGAGCCCAACATAGGGCTCAACCTCACCACCCTGAGATCACAGCCTAAGCTGACACCAAAAATCAGATGCTTAACTAACTGCACAACCCAGGTGCCCCAATGGATTAGATTATTATAAAGGCAGCAGAGATGGGAAAAGAGGTGGGATTGTGTGTGTAATTTGTAGGCAGAGTCAACAGAATTTGTTGATGGAGGTTAATGGCAACTGAGTGTTAATGAAATGAAGAGTAATCCTCTGAGCCAGGGATTTTAAAGTCCCTGGAAGGGTCTATGGTGGCAACCTATACTCAGTGCCATGAAACATTTAAACATTAATATTCTAAGTAGATTTAGCCAAGCTTAACCCCTGAAGAAAGTAGATCCTAGAAGGATACTTGTAGCAAAAAACAACTGAGTACAGGAATTTCCAGCAATGGAACAAAATTGCCAGCTATTTTTTAATTCAAATGTTTTATTTTGTTTTTTCCTACTAAGAAAAACAAGGAGGGGATTTCTGTTTCCCCGTCTGACATGTAAAAAGCTTGGAAGTTATCACTCCCACATTCACAACAAGAAAAAGCCCGAACAAACTGAAAATCAATACCTCTTCTTAGTTCCATCAGAGAATTGAGGCCACAGGGCAAACTGTCACCCTCAAAACTGGAGAAATAGGCAAATATGGAGGATCGCAGCTCCTGGGAGCAGAAGCCAGTGCTGGAGCCTGTTGGGAACACTCAAAGGGTAACTGACATTGCTAGAGACAGGATGTGCCTTAATAGGGAAAAATTGGGGGCCCAGCCTTACGTGGGTCCCCACACTTTCATGAGTTATACCTCCAGGAGCTCTGCCATGTTCTCAAGGCGAAGATCA
This sequence comes from Leptonychotes weddellii, assembly GCF_054177405.1. Taxonomy (NCBI): domain Eukaryota; kingdom Metazoa; phylum Chordata; class Mammalia; order Carnivora; family Phocidae; genus Leptonychotes; species Leptonychotes weddellii. The sequence goes on along the minus strand of NC_138380.1, from coordinate 36,709,486 downwards.
GAGATCCTCTCTCGCTTCAATCAGGGGGAGGGAAAAAGTAAGCATTTTGGACTAAGCCCAGAGCATTCCATTCTCTTTAACAGTGGCCTACCCTCAAGGGAAACTGTTTTACCAGAACCTAAACTACCTAGATTTCACCAGAACTTAACCATTCTGGGGGAAGGGAAATACCAGATTATAGCCATGTTTAGCCCTCTTGTTTCCTCTGAAAGAGGAGAAGGGAACTGAGAAGGACATTTGCAGGTCACAGCACAAGGTTACAGGCGCATTAAGAAAAGAAAAAGAGACCTAATCACAGGACTATAGGACACTTCCCTTCTCCCTACACTTTACCATCACATCAATAGGGCTCCTGTATAATAACAGGAGATCACAGGTAAAAAAACTACAAGCCTTGGACCCTATTTTTGAAGGAGTCTCTAGGGAAACACAAAGACAACAGGAGAGACAAAAACAAGGATACGAGAGGAAATTTCAGCCTCTGACACCACAGCTACAGCAAACCTTGAGCACAGTAAAATTCCTAACTAGATAAACATAAAATCTCACACTAAAGGCTTATTTACCTCGGTTCATGTTACCCAATACACTATGTGCAACTTTCAACAAAAAATTACAAGAAATACTAAAAGGCAAAAAACACAACCTGAAGAGACAAAGAAAATATTCGAGTCAGACTCAGATATGGCAGAGACTTGGGGCTTCTCAGATCAGGAATTAAAAATAACTATGATTAATATGCTAATGGCCCTAACAGAAAAAGTGGACAACAGGCAAGAACAGATGGGCAAGGTAAGCAGAGACATGGAAACACTAAGAAATAATCAAAAGAAAATGCTAGAAATGAAAAACACTGTAACAGAAATAAAGAATGTCTTTGATGGGCTCATTAGTATACTGGTCAGGGATGAGTAAAGAATCAGTGAGTTAAACATAAGCCAATAAAAACTTCCTAAGCTGAAAAGAAAAATGAATTTTGTATCTCAAACCCATTCTTGCTACAATGTTCTACACCAAACCTCTTCATCTCTCATCTGTACCATTGCAATGACCCTGCCTCTAATTACTAGGTACCACCAATTCATTCTCGACACTATCAGCCTGATCTTTCTTAAAGGCAAATCAGACCACATCACTCTCCAGCTCAAAATTCCTGTCATTGCCATTATCTAAAGCTGTTTTAGAAGTAGACCCTGTATCGAAAGGAAATATCCACATAGAAGGGCAACATGTAAAGCAGATAAATGCAGAAATGCTCTGTTGAATTATGTAAACTATTTAGCAAAGCATGAAATGTCTTTCATGATCGGTCCCCTGCCTACCTCTCTAGCAACACCTCCTAACTCTACAGAATTGGCATGGTTTGGCAGCTTAAAAAAAAAAAACAAACAAACTGAAAAAACTAGAATAGAATATCTAAGAATTGTAGACAATTACAAAAGTTGTACCACAAATGTGATGAGAATACCAGAAGGAGAAGGAGAAAGTAACAGAAGAAATATTTGATGTAAACATGGCTAAGCATTTTCCAAAATTAATGAAAGACACCAAAGCACAGATCCAGGAAACTCAGAAAACAACAAGCAGTACAGATACCAAAAAATCTACACTTAGGCATATTATATTCAAACTGCAGGAAATCAAAGACAAAAAAAAAAAAAACAACCTTGAAAGAAGTGAGAGGTAGAGAGAAAACACCTTACCAAAAGAGGAACAAGGATAAGAATTACATCAGACTTTTCTTCAGAAATCATACAATCAGGAAGAGAGTGAGTGAAATATTTAAAGTGTTGAATGAAAAAAAAAAAGCATACAATTCTGTGTACAAAAAAGTTATCCTTGAAAGATAAAGAAGAAATAAAGACTTTGTCAGACAAACAAAAACATAGACAATTTGTCACCAGTAGACTTGTCTTACAAGAAATATTAAAAGAAATTTTTCAGAGAGAAGGAAAATGATATAGGTCAGAAACTTGGACTTCATAACGAAAGAAAGGGCACAGAGAAAAAATAAATGAAGGCAAAATAAAATTTCTTAAATTTTTAATTGATCTAACAGGTAACAGTTTGTTCAAAATAATAATACCAATAATATATTAAGTGATTATAGCTTCTAAGATAAGTAAGTTGAATAAGAGGCAGGAGGGAGGAATTGGGAATACTCTCATATAAAGCACCTTCACTACCTGTGAAGAATATTATTTCCAGGTGAACTTAGATTAGTTGTAAATGTATACTGCAAACTCTAGGGCAGCAACTAAAAATTGTTAATAGAAGTACGATTGATATATCAAGGAAAGAGAGAAATGGAATCAGAAAACGCTCAATTAAAATCAGAGGGTAGAAATATGAGTGAAAAACAAAAGAAATACACACACACACACACAGAAAAAGGACAACAAATAGAAAACAAAAACAAATATAGTAGATATTAATCCAATTACATCAACAATTGCTTTAAATGTGAATGATCTAAATATATCAATTAAAAAACAGAGACTGTCAGGGTAGATAAAAATCAAGACCCAACTATATGTTGTCCACAAAATCTCCACTCTAAATATAAAGATATGTAGACTTTAAAAGCAGAGAGATGGAGAAAGATACATCTTGGTGTAGAGGCCACTTTTAGGCAACAAGCTTGAGCAATGAAAACCTGAGTAAGGTAAAAGGGCCCACAGTGACCACTGAGCTGAATGCAAAGAGGCTTATTAAGTGACCAACCTCGAAATAGTCACAGTCCCTAAATGCCAATTACAACCAGGCACAGTTCCTAAGATTACCAAAAAAGGGAAAATTTCATACTTCCCCATACCTCCTCACTCTGCCCTATAACTGTGGCCCCTCCTCACCACCTTACCGCAGACAGTCTTTCCTTTGCTGTCCTGTCTGCTGCTCCTTTGCAGTGTGTTCAATAAACTTCTCTTTTGTTCTGCCTTGGGTGAATTTTTTCACCAATTGCGCTGCTGGCCCCAGCCAATTGGGACAGCCCATATGTGGTGGCCCCCACACTTGGTAACATGAATCAAAAGAAAACGACTAGCTATATTGATTTCAGACTTTCTGAGCAAACTTCAGAGCAAGGAAATTGTCAGGGAGAAAAGAGATACATTAGATAATGACAAAGAGGTCAGTTGTCTAAAAAGACATAATAATCCTTAAATACATGCACCTAACCATGGAAAACTGAATTATGTTGGGCAAAAACTGATGAAACTGTGAGGAAATATAGACAAATCTGCTATTATGCTTAGAGACTTGAATATCTGTATTTTGGTAATTGATAGATCTAGCAGGAAGATAATCATTAAGTATATAGTTGAAATGAACAGTACCATTAATCAAATGGATCTAATTGATATGCATAGGATATGTCATACAACAGTCAAATACATATTCTTCTCAGACTCACATGGAACATTTATAAGATAGACCATACTCCAGGCCATAAGCACATCTTAACAGAAAAAAGAATAGAAATCATACAAAGTATGCTCTCAGACAACAACGGAATTAAACTAGAAATCAATAACCAAAAAATATCTGGGAAATCCCAAAATATTTGGAGATTAAACAGCACATATCTAAATAACACAAGGCTTAAAGAAAAAGCCTAAAAAATTTTTGGAAATATTTTTAAATAAATGAAAATGAAAATACAGCTTTTAGAAATTTGTGGGGTGCAGCAAAAGCAAAGCTTACAGGGAAAATTATAGCATTTGACTCATATATTTTTGAAGAAAGATGTAAAATCAGTAATCTAAGCTTCCACTTTAGGAAACTTGAAAAGAACAAATCAAATCTAAAGTAAGTGGAAGAAAAGTAGTAATAAGAATTAGAGCAGAAATCAATGAAACTGAAAACTGTAAATCAACAAAGAAAAATCAATGAAGCCAAAAGGTGGTTCTTTGAAAAGATCAATTAAAATGATAAAACCCTAGCCAGGTCAACCAAGAAAAAATGCAAAAAGATCAATTACCAACATTGAAAATGAAAGAGGAGCCATCACTACAGAGCCAATGATAGTAAAAAGTAATAAAGTAATATCACAACAACTCTATGCCCACAAATCTGATAACTTAGATGAAAGAGCCCAATTCTTCAAAAGACAGGTGACATAGATAATCTGAATAGGCTTATATCAATTAAAGGAACTGACTCAATAATTAGTAACCATTTTAAAACAGAAAGCACCATGCCCAGATGGTTTTATTGGTGAATTCTACGAAACATTTAAGGAAGAAATGATATCAATTCTCTACGATCTGTTCCAGAAAATAGAGGCAGAGGAACACTTCCTAATCTGTTCTATGAGGGCAGCATTACTGTAAACCAAAATCAAAGACATCAAAAGAAAGGAAAACTGCACACAAACAGCTCTCATGAACACAGATGCAAAATGCTCAACAATATTATCAAATAAAACCCAAGAATTATACACTATAATCAAATGGGATTTATTCCAGATATGCAAGGTTGGTTCAACATTCAAAAATCAATTAATGTAATTAATCACAGCAAAGGTAGAAAAATCATACAATAATATTAATGCACATAGAAAAAGCATTTAACAAAATCCAACATCCATTAATGATAAAAACTCTCAGCAAACTAGGAATAGAGGGTGCTATTGGCTGAATTGTGCTAATGAATTGGGCTAAATTCATTTATTGAAGTCTTAACTCCTAGTGCCTCAGAATGTGACTATATTTGGAGACAAGTTATTTAAAGGGGTAATTAAGTCAAATGAGGTCATTACATTGGGTCTTAATCCAATATGACTGGTGTCCTTACATAGGGCACAGACACAGAAAGAAAGAAGACCATGTGAAGACACAGGGAGAAGACAAACATCTACAAACCAAGGAGAGAGATCTTAGAAGAAACATTTACAAGATAGACACCTTGATCTCAGACTTCTGGCCTCCAGAAATGTGAAGGGATATATTTCCATTGTTTGAGCCACCTAGTCCATGGTCCTTTGTAATGGCAGTCCTAGCAAACAAATACTGATAGGGAACTTCATCAACTTAATAAAGAACATCTATAAAAAATTTACAGCTAACTAACATCATACCTATTGCTGGGAAACTTGAGTCTTTCCCCCTAAGATCAGGATCAAGACAAGGTGTTCCCTCTTATCACTCCTCCTCAATATCTTACTGAAAGTCCTAGGTAATGCAAAAAGATAAAGGCATACAAAGTGTACAGACTGGGAAGGCAGAAATAAAACTGTACACAGATGACATGATTATCTATCTAGAAAATTCCAAAGACTCAACAAACAACTCCTGGAACCAATAAGCAATTATAACAGGTTGCAGGACATTAGCTTATCAAACATGACTAAATGTACCCCACTAATGCTAGATGTTAATTATAGGGGAAACTGTGTGTGGCAGAGAGGGGCAGGGGGATGTATGGGAACCCTCTGTACCTTCTGCTCTAACTTTCTGTATACTTAAAACTGCTCTAAAAAATAAAGTCTATTATTTAAAAATAACTAAAAAGCCAATGAGGCCTATAACACCTTCCAACTCTAGGCACACACAAGAGAAAGGATTCCCAGAAAACTTTCCCTCTTAAAAAACAGGCAGAAGTGATCTGCAACTTCTGGAATTTCTGCACTGCAATATGGTGCAGCAATGAGAACAAAAAGGGGAGAAATAACAGCAAACTCCCAGCACAGCAGCTACTGAGCTGAGCTCTGTACCGTGAAGGTAGAAAATGTATAATCGAAGATGGAAGCTTGACCAATAATAGCAGAAAGGAGGCAGCTGGTCACAGAGCAAGTACTCAATAAATATTTATTTGTTCAGCATAGTGAGATATAAAAATGGACAATGTGGACTGAGGGAACCCAGTTTGGAGAACGAACGGGAAGAGATCACTGAGTCTAAGAGAACTCGGGACAGTGACTGTCAGCTCAGGGCTTCACTGATCCTCTAGCAAGGGTATCTGTAGTTTCTGCCCTTGTAATAATTCACACTGAGCTTAGGTTTACAGTGTGTCAACTACACAGAGTTCATTATGTAGCTTGGTTTCATTTTTTTTCTCAAGCAATCCATCACTGTGTTTTAAAGTCCTACTGCATTAAAAAAAAAAACCAAAAACGGAAAAACTAATAAATATAGCTAAATAAAAAATTCTGAACCTAATACCCAGCTTGAGCTGGTAGCAAAGGAGAATGAAACAGATAATCATCATGTTTTAGTCCTGCTTCAGATTTCAGAAACTGAATCCAGTACCACAAGAACTCAGGTGGTGTGAGCACAGAATGTGTACACTGTTATATCCAGCAGGTAAGGTATGTGGAACCTGCATTTGCTCAGACGATTGGCCTTCTGAGACAAAACCAAGCCCATATTGAACAATGATCTCATCCCGAGGCCTGAAGCATCCCATTCAAATCATTGACTTTGGAAGTCAGAAATTCTACCTTCCAGTGCAATTAGTAAGTCTATCACATATATTCACACTCTCAAGGGGTCCTGACTGGCAGTAACAGCTTGGTTATTCACAATCAATGAAATTAATGCCGCTATTTTTATAACACAAAAAAGCTACATGAAAATAAGCCTCCAGGCTGTGGACCTTGGTCAAAGAAAGAATAAACATAAAAGCAAAGAATAAAGTATGTAAACGAATTATTAGACAAAGAGTCATTTTAAAGTCCCAGAAAGGCTATGCCTTGGGGTCCTTGTTATTCCAAACTGATTCTGTGCTCCAGATCACCTAGAAGGAAAACGTCATTCAAATAAAAAAGGTTCCTTTACATGAAACTGTGTGTTTAACTGGCAACATATAATTTCATTTAAAAAAAATCAGGAGCAATTGCTGCTAAAGCCATTTCAGGGACAAGGGGAGGGGAGGATCTGTCAGCACTGTGGGAACAAAAAATGATGTGCCACCAAGCTTTATTCCAATCATTTGCTTCATAGTTAAGTTTAATTACACATTACACACTGTCCTGTAATTATGCTGCTTGGGAAACTGCCAATTTCCCCCTTGAAATGTTAAAAGTTCCTTAATTTATTTTAAAGACTCAGCATTGCCTCCATCAGCACCCTGCCTTCGTGCATGTAGGATCCTTGGTTCCTGTTCCCTTTAAATGCCAGCTAGTGGGCAGCAAGGGACCTGTTGCATGGTCTGACATAGAGTGTGGAGGCTGACCATGCCTGGAGCCCCAAGAACACTGGTCCAGTGTATTTATAAAAAGATCTGATGACTTTTCTTCCTTAAAATTTACAACTGGAGAATTTGAGAACCATGCCTATTCCTTTTGCCTGCCCTTGGGAGATTGAAATTTAAGTCCTTTATTCTTAGCAAGAGAGAGATGAGACATTAATCAAGCACAACTTTGGGGACTGGGAAAGGGAAACGGCAAATAAAAATGGTTTGAGCACCTACTGTGTGTTGAGACTGTATTCAGAACTTCACAAATGTCACTGCAGACCACCGGTATCAGTGATCGCTAACTTGAGGACCTCAGGTACAAGGCAGATAACAAGAATGCATGAAGCAGCCAGACAGAATATAATAGAGTTCTGGTGCTCACAGTTTTTTGAAGAGGGAATGCATGCCCTGCCTACAGGCAATTTAAATTCTCTTCCCTTTAAAAATACTGCGCCACTTGAGCAAACACAACCACAGACTCATTTCAACTGCAGCTGCAACCACCCCCCCCCCCCCCGCCATATGAATCTACAAACCCCTAAAAGCCATTGGAAGCAGACTGCTTGGCTTTAAATTCAGGTCTGGCACTTCCTCAGCTGTGTGACCTTGGGCAAGCCACCTAACTTCTCTGTGTGACAGTTTCCTCATCTGTAAAATAGAAATAACAACAGTGCTGGGCGCCTGGGGTGGTTCAGTTGTTAAGGGTCTGCCTTCGGCTCAGGTCATGGGGTCCTGAGATCAAGCCCCACATTGGGCTCCCTGCTCAGCGGGAAGCCTGCTTCTCCCTCTCCCACTCCCCCTGCATATGTTCCCTCTCTCATTGTGTCTCTGTCAAATAAGTAAATAAAATCTTAAAAAAAAAAAAAGAAATAACAACAGTGCTGACCTCATAAGGGTGTTGTGAAAGATTAATAAATGTGCTAAGCATAGTTGTTATCTCATGGCAAGCTCTGTGTTTGCTATTACAAGTATGTTTATGTCCTCTGACACAGGAGAGAGAAGTCAAAAGGAGTATCCCCAAAACGGCTTTGAACCTGAGGTGGGCCTCAGCAAACAGAGAGATCTGTGTACTGGAAGAAGAGGGTACAAAGGTCACCTTATCTTCCCATCTCTGGGAGCACTGCACGGAAGATTACAAATAATGTATGTTAAGTACTCAAAATAGGCAAAGGTTTAAAAGATGGTAGCTTTTCCATCCTAGGTCATCTCAGAGCATTTCCTTTTCAGTTCTGCCTCCAGACCTAGGCCTCCACATCTCAGTGGTGAGTTAAGATCTAAGCCAATATTTCTCCCAACTAGTTTTTAGAAGTATTGTTTACTGTGTATGCATCATGAGGAAGAAGAATCCATTTAAAGGTTCTGAAATAGTGTAAACACGCTTTAAATTTTTCATCTGTTAAAAAAAATGACTATAGTGAAAGAAGCTTGAGAAAACAATTCTTAAGTACAAATATCCATCTTTTCCCATAATCAAATTTACTTGACATATTATAAATATTTCTGTTCTGATTTGGTATTACATTAGAAACATACATGTGCCCTGGCTCACAACTGCATGAAACCATTATAATTAATCTTATTTTTAAAGGGATTTCTACTTTTCCCCACTCGGGAAATCCATTATCGTCTAGCATAGTGACCCAGGGTGCAAAGATATTCCAATTAAATGAAATGTTCATCATAAGCTAGGAGGCAAGAATTGCAGGGTGCATGCAAAACAAGTAGTTTCCAGTGTTTACTCTTAATTTTGTTACTAGAAGCCTCAAGATTTTATAAATTCTGTGTTAGTTGCCTAACAACCTCATTAAGAAAACATTTTATTTATGACAAATACCACACCAAAGAAAACATACAAGAGGCATCAGGTTTGGTCTAGTCCCCACTGACCAAACACCAGAATATTTCTCTAAGAAGTAGTGCCATTGCTTAAAATTAGGTCACTGGTTAAGAAAGCAAGTCCTAAGTGATTCGTTTAGAGTTAAATAGTATGATAATTTATAAAATGGTGAAATGTTTACCTGCTCAAAATATTGTGGGAAACGGCAAAGAACTATCAAGTAAAGGTTCTGTGACTTGGTAGATGTGCCCAGGATAGGTCACATCTAAAAATTCAGAAGGAAACAAGAAAAACCTCAAGGCAGAGGGGAAAAAAAGAAAAGAAAACACAATAAAACAAACAAGCTCTACTCTCTTCTTTTGTCTGCTGTTCTAATTTCTGCTATTTAAGAACTAGACCCTGCCTTTCTTGTTGACCACCACATCCACTGTGCATGGCACCAGCCTGGCAGATGGTAGGTGTTTGATAATATTTCCTGAATGAGTCAGTGAATGAATAAATGCGACTATTAAAAGGAATTTCTCTTCCTTTAGTTAGATGCTTTTTAGCATCTAAGAAGATGGGCTGTTTTCCTTTTCTGTGTGAATTTTTTTCCTCTGAAAAAGATGTAAGCAATAACAGGAATATCTCATTTGCATGCATTTGGCTTTTATTGTTGCACATTTAAATAGCTTATCTGACGTCTTTAGGGTCTGGGATTAATGCACAGCATGCTTCTGTCTGTCTGTAATGCCAAGAGGGAGACAGATGACTGACAATAGGTTCTGAAGCTCCCCTGATCTTCTAAATGTCACTTCTCGTGTCACTAGTCTGAAACTTACAACCACATCGGAAATCTGGAAAGCTCTGCAGTGATACCTTTGCCAGGCTTATTTACTCCTTTAAATAACATCACTCGAGTCTCAATCACATCTTCGGTAATGGTAACATATAGGAAAAAGACAGCCTGGGTTTTCAAAGGATTTACAATTTAATATTAGTATATGTGCTGCCGAAGCGAGCACAGGATTTACAATTTAATAAAGACACTGTGATGTTGCATACAAAGTCTGTAGTTAAATGGAAAGAGAAGGGACCACCTCTCTTACTTTTAGGAATGACTTCCTGATTATGCTAGATTTAGGAAGACCGTAAGTAAATACAAACACTTCCTGGATGGCATCATCAACTTTCCGTGTCTTCTAATCATGTGACTCTGTCCTCTTTTCCTCCATTTCAAGAACAGCACTGTTGTGACCACCACACTTCAAGCCCTGAGACAGGAAGCTACAGGTTGGAAAGAGCCTGATATTTGAAGGCCAAAGACCTAAGTTTAAGTTCTGCTTGTCTACCAGCTATTTGACCTAGTGGAACTCTCTGCACCTCTCTAGATCCCAGTTCCTGAGTCTATAAAACGGTGATGACAGTGCTTTTCCCGAGGATTTTTTTCAAGACTGAGCTAATCTATGCAACATGTCTCATATGCTACCCAAACCCCTCTAGGTACACATTTTCTCGGCTCAAACAGGGGATGACAAATGGGACCGTCAAGACTGAACTGCATCCTGGGGCGCCTGGGTGGCTCAGTTGGTTAAGCGACTGCCTTCGGCTCAGGTCATGATCCTGGAGTCCCGGGATCGAGTCCCGCATCGGGCTCCCTGCTCGGCAGGGAGCCTGCTTCTCCCTCTGACCCTCCCCCATCTCGTGCTCTCTCTCTGTCTCATTCTCTCTCTCAAATAAATAAATAAAATCTTTAAAAAAAAAAAAAAAAAAAGACTGAACTGCATCCTGAAACCATTCTTTCTTTTAGTTGTCATATGTCTTAAGTATTTTTTATGATCCTACTTCTTCCTCAGATCTGACCACCGCGTGTTTTGGAGCCCATAAATTTCTTCGTCATTACTTCCTGCTGTGTGGCTCAATCTTGACTCCCACAATAGCCAGCGTGAGTCTTGAACCAAATGTAAAACCAAATCATTTTGGGTTTTTCAGCAGCTCCCAATGAATAATTAAATACAACAAGAATACATGTTATTAGTCCAAAGGTTTTATTTCCAGTGGAGTCCCTAATCTTCTTTCTTCCAAGGTATTGAGAATTGCCACTCCAGGGAGGGGAGGGAAAAACAAAACAAAAAAGGCAAACAAAAACAAAACATGCAACACACTCAGCGCTGCACCATTATCCTATCTGTGAAATAATGACAGCAGGATCATGGGAGAGAGCCAAGTGCCACCTTCCACCTCTCACAGACAGAGCTTTGGTGGGGAGAGCTGGGGAGAGAAGCAGCTCCAGAAAAAGTGAAAGCAATTATGCCCACAGTAAATAAGACCCAGAAGTCTGAAATCATGCTATGCCTCCAGGTTTTACTCCAGGCATAGTGGGATGCTCAGATTTGCAATTCTTCCTCGTGTTCTGGGCCTGTCCAAGTGTGGGATAATTCATTTACATCCAGTGCTTTCATTATTACACAGTTACAGAGTATATTTAAATAACACACAAGAGGGACGCCTGGGTGGCTCAGTCAGTTAAGCGGCTGCCTTCAGCTCAGGTCATGGTCCCGGGGTCCTGGGATCGAGTCCCACATCAGGCTCCTTGCTCAGCAGGGAGTCTGCTTCTCCCTCTGCCTCTCCCTCTCCCACTGCTTGTGCTCTGTCTCTCTCTCTCTCTCTCTGACAAATAAATAAAATCTTTAAGAAAAAAAAAATAACACACAAGAAACCAGGCTGCCGGTCAATAAACTCATGTTGCAAAAATATGTCTTTATGTAGTTTTGTTAAAAGGAACGAAGCCCATGATTCTCAGATGATAAAAACAAATTAATCCTTGGCATGAGGCCATTTAAATAAAAACTAAAGAGAGCCTCTAATCAATTAACAAAAAATTGTTAAAATATACGATGTGCCGGGTACCACAAGAGGGAGGCTAGTGGGCCAGGGTTAGTTCCCAAAATGTTCTGAACTCTGTTTAGAAAGATCATCCTAGAAGCTGGCATGGAAGGTGAGCATGAAGATACCAGACTTCAGTAGCGAGGCCATTAAGATAATATGGCAACAATCTAGATGAACATATTAAAGGTAATGATCAAATTTAAGAATGTAGAATTTACAGAATGTGGCGTCTACCTGGGCTTGAGCTCTGCTGCCCACAGCTTACTGCCTACTAGACACGCCCACTGGACAGATATCCCACATGCATATAAGGGTGTGGATGTCTCCAAATGACTAGCGCCTCACAGACCCTCATTAATGACACCACTGTCCTTCCATTCACTCAAGCCAGTCATCTCCCTCTTCCTCAGAGAGAGAGCCCAGTTTATTTCAGTTCCAAGATAATTCACTCAAACTGCTTCTCCCCAGTACCCCTGCCTCTACCTTAGTTCAGTTTCTCCTTAAGTTCCCCAAGTTCATTTTTGCCTCTAGTCTTGATTTTTCACATTTGTTTTCTGGCAGGAAAGGGTTTTTTCTAAAATTTACTCACATCATCTTTACTTAAAACACTTCAGAAATTCTTCAATGCCTTGAGGTTAAAGTCCAAACAAACACCTTCGTAAGGCCTCTGGGGTCCCTAATGATCCAGCCCACATCTGCCTCAAGCCAAGATCATATTTAGCACTTCCATTTAGCCACACTGTACTATTTTGGTTCCCTAAAAAAGGCCACACCTTTACTTGTTTGCATGTCTCCCTCCACCTGGATTACTCTCCCATGTCCCCTTCCCTTCATCTGATTATCCAGCATTATCCAATAGGTCTTAGTGTAGATGCCATTTTCTCCAGGAAACATTCCAGACCTGACTCCCACATATGTGTTGGTGATTCTCCTCGGTGTCCCCAGTATCCTCCCCGCCCCACCACCACCGAATCAAAATACATTCCAAGTGACTTGGAAAGTGCCTGGCATTTATCTCTTCACCCCTCCTTTCCATCTCTAGACAGTAAACTCCTTCATGACAGGACTCATGAGTGACTTGTTCTTTGGGGAATCCCCATCAACTAGCTCCCTGGGCATTTGATAGTTACTCAGTAAACATGTGCAGCCTGAGTCACTGAGAAGAAAAAAGGTCTACAGTTGAGTCCTTGGGATAGTGTGCATTAGATGGACAGGCAGAGGGAGAGAAAACCACCAGAGAGACGAAGAGAAATGGACAAGAAGAGAACCAAGACAGACAGGACTGGCTTCAGGCAAAAAGAAAAAAACTGGTCAATGGCACACAGTGTCCAGTGTCAGTGGAAAGCCAGATGAGATGAAGATAGCTGGGGGCTGTTCTCCATTTGGCAGGAGAACAGCTTCTGCAAAGTGATGAGTGGAAGCCTTGGTACGGGGTGTCGAAAAGTGAGTGGCAGATGAATTAGAACACAGGGCAAGAAGACAATTCAGAAAAATACAAATACATGGTATTTGAGGGAACAGGATAGCTGGAGGGGGGTGTCAGGGGTGAAGAGGAAATATGTGTGTGTGCGCCTGTGTGTGGGTGTGTATGTGTGTGTTATAATTCCTTTTAAATATCTCAACTAAATGTGACTGGCAAAGTGAAGGGTGAGGCCATATTCAGGTACAGCATAAGAGTTTATTGAATGAAAGATATAAATAATAAATGAATAACTGCATTCAGACAGGAGAGATTTACCTGGTCAAAAAGAAAGCAAATTTCATCAAAATATAAACTTATTTAAAAAAAAACCAAAACCATTTTTATGTTTCAGAAGAGAACACTCAGCTCATGGATCAAAATTTAATTAGCTGTGGGGTGCCTGCGTGGCTCAGTAGTTAAGCGTCTGCCTTTGGCTCAGGTCATGATCCCAGGGTCCTGGGATCGAGCCCCACATTGGGCTCCCTGCTCAGCGGGAAGCCTGCTTCTCCCTCTCCCATTCCCCCTGCTTGTGTTCCCTCCCTCGCTGTGTCTCTGTCAAATAAATAAATAAAATCTTAAAAAAAAAATTTAATTAGCTGTCTGGGATGACAGTTTCTACTGTCTGTACCACATTTCACTATTACTGGGATAACTGTTTCCAGAGTCACCCCAAAACTTCCTTGCGGAAGGCCTCAGATTTTATATGTGATCCCCTAACCCCAACTGTTCATGTAAATAGCTTTGGCTTTCCATCCGGGAGTTAATGTCCCAAAGTCAGATGGGACACAGAAAACATCAGGAAAAGAGACACTTTTGAGAAAATAACAGACATCTCAGTTATAGATGTAGAGATATAGATAGAATCACATATAGATATTGTCTAATCAGTAAAGAAAAGGGCATGTGAAAAAAAAAATAATACAATAGAAAAGGGCATGTGGACAAAAAGGGCCACATTTTTCTTTACAAAGAGTTTTTTCTTTTAAGTCCCTATCAGATATCAAGTTCTTTCAAGTGGCCATGTATTAATTTTACTTATAACAGTTTAGAGAATGCATTGAGGAAAATGGGCTCCAAATGTTAAATTACTTTTCATGAGACATACGTTTTTTATGAAATTAACAATACATTCAGCATCAATAAGCTCTAATTTTAGAAACCTTCATCCACAAACATTAATCAATGTTAAATTCAATATCTATTTGGCTTTTTCTTTTCACACTCAACCCTCCAAGGCTATACTATATGGAATCTCAAAAATATTAATTTACTTACTGTAAGAGGGGATTATATTCCTAGAAAAAAAAATCTGTGCAATAAATATACACGCATATAAGCCAAATTAAACTTTCATGAAAAAATAATTTTCTTATGAAAGACTGCATTTCTGACCAAGCACCTGATCCCAGACCATTCGCAGGAATGCATAAAATCCTTTACATAATCAAATTACAAATAATATTTCGGTATAAATCAAAGCCTGTCAAACCACATATATAGAAAAACGCATAAAGTTAAAATATAGTGCCTACAGGGAACTCAGAAATCTGGCATGACTTTTTTCAAGGGGGCCGCTGCTGGGTAGAACAATCTTTCACTGTGCAGAGTGTCCCATGAATTACAGGCTTTGGCCACACCTGCATTGCCCACTCAGCAGGGGGCACCCTCCGGTTTCCTTCTGTCCTGCCCACAAAGGAGTCTCCCTCTCTCGGTAGTTGGGAGTTTCACTAGTTTGTTATGAAATATGAGAGAAGGCATTTCTCTTCCCTCCCCATCTGGCATGGTGACAATGAAGCCTACCCATACATTTCCAAATGCCTCCTGGGGGAGTACTGCTCCCTTGTTCGGAGAAGAAACTTTAGCCTAGACAAAAGGAATTGCGCACATTTACATCACTAGACCATGACGGTGCCAGGTCTTGAACCCCGGTCTCCAGAAAGCCAGTGCTGCCAAGAGGGATCCAACAGAGAACGTCAGAGTAACAGACTCATCTTCTTCTAGTCTGAGCCTTACTCTTGCTGCATTAGGCAATCCATTCATCAAGTATTTTCTAAGCTGAGATCTAGTCATCTTTTTAACCACTTGCCTATTCCCTTGTCCCATTAATTCATATCCTCCTCCATCTCAATCTTGGATGATATACCTCAACCCCACTGAATCTGGGCCCCTCTCCCTGAGGACAGGGGATAGGGGTCAGCACAAATCCAGGGCCTCCCGTGGGGCAGCCCTATGTCACTGTCCCTAGGCTCCTGCTGGTTCACACTTGGTCCTTCCCACACCTGCACGGCCCACTCAGCAGGGGGCACCTTCCGGTTTCCTTCTGCCCTGCCCACAAAGGAGTCTCCCTCTCTCGGTAATTGGGAGTTTCACTAGTTTGTTATGAAATGTGAGAGAAGGCATTTCTCTTCCCTCCCCATCTCTCCCATTCTTCTCTTTCTTTTTGTTTATCTTATCGGGTCTCCGGCATTGGACTGAACAGAAGCAGAACCAGAGAGAATCTTCGGTCTCTCTTCCCACAAGTGGAATAAGCCTCAGGGGTCTCCACTAAAGTTGGGATTGTGCAGGTTTGGGATAGATCATTTATCTTCCTGGCTATTTAAGAGTTTCGTCATAATTCATTGTAGAACTATATATAAGACGTTTTCCGGTATCTACTGTGTGTGTGTGTGTTTTTTAATGTCATTGCATGAGAAAATTTAAGTTAAAAATCTCGGTTTCAGTGTCCCTATTGATTTCATTTAATTTTAATATTTCTTTTACTGAATGGGGAAAGCCAAAACTCCAGAGCCACTCATCTAAAGGTAATCCCTCCATATCTGTAAGTTAGAAATTCAAATTTAGTAGGAACACTACAGCAGATGAAAGACTGCATGCTTACCCGGATGTAGGCATCCTGGTGGTGCTTGGCAAAGTACAGCATATTGTCCAGGGCCAACATCCCGGGAGGCGTCTGGGTGAAGTCCATGGCGGGGTTGACATGATTCTGTGATTAAAACAAAATGTTTGATCAAGTTAATTCTTTCCCCAGTTCCAAATAATCAAGGAGCATGACATTTTCTATCTTCACGTGAACCTCCTGGGGTGGCGGTGGGGGCTTTACTTTCTACAGGTGCAGCTTTCCTATCCGGGGTTAGGAAACTCAGCTGAAGAGCGAAATGTAAGATTATTCTTAGACGTAGGGCCCTGTGGGGAAAAGAAAATAATATAAAAACTGCCCTTCTGGTGGCTGTGCTGTGGATGGAACCAATAACATTTGGGGAGGGAGACCTGGGATGAGGCCACATCTCTGGCATTCATCCTGCTGCACCTTAACCTCCTCATCCTCAGGTGTCAGGGCTGAGTATAGCCACACCCGCTCATGGACGTCACGACCTGTCCAGGCTTACACCATCTGCAGGCCTCTGAGCATAGACACTTGATAAAATTCAGGTGTCTAGACGGTCCTGACACCAGCTTGCTGTCAGGCAGCTTTCTGGCTTTGGGGTCACTACACACAGTGCCAAGAGCCACAGAGACAAAATAATAGCTACAAATATGCCCAGCAAATTCTCCAAATGCTCAAGATCACTCAGCAAACACCACAAGACTACTGCTCAGAGCTGCAAACACTCTCCACCATTAATCGTTGAAAACGATCACCAAGATCTGTCCCCAAAATTCAGATCTAAATGGTAAATGATTTAAGGAAGTCACTTTTTTTTTTTTTGGTGTTGAGGAGATGAAAAAGAAATGTTAAAGAGATAATAAAGAAAACTGCTTTTACCTCATAACCCAGCTAATTTGTATGCAACTACATTATTTTTGTTTTGTTCCTGAATATGTCTTAATAAACAGCTTGAATCTCTGATTTGCCAGGGAAATTTTGGTTCACTGCAATTTTTTCTAATTCAAGTACGGGAAGACCTTCTTGTTCACTTGTTCAAGGTTCAAACAACCAACACTTTTCTACATTATTGAAGAGTACATTTAAACTGTCTTTTCCATTCTGCTTTGAAAAAAAAAAATCATGAGCTAATAAAGGACATCTAAAATTATAGGACTACTGGCCTGTTTCACAGTTTCGAGAGCATCTCTGTCCATATCTCTATAGCAAGTTGGGTCAGTGCAGTGATATCAGTATTTTATTTTAGCATTTTATTCTGATTAATTTAAGATGTTGGAAAGATTTGGGGCACCTGGGTGGCTCAGTCAGTTAAGCATCTGCCTTTGGCTCGGGTCATGACCTTGGGGTCCTGGGATTGAGCCCCACGTAGGGCTCCCTGCTTAGCAGGGAGCCTGTTTCTCCCACTGCTTGTGCTCTCTCTCTCAAATAAATAAAACCTTAAAAAAAAAAAAAGATGTTGGAAAGATTTTAAAATACCAATATAATACCACTTATGATAAGAAAGATACATCTCCTAAAATAAATATAATTGTAACAAAAATGAAAATCACTGGGCAGATCAAATGCAGTGGGGTTCAGCCTTCATCTGATACCCACTGGAGGAAGAGCGCCAGGCTTGTATTCAATAACAAGGGGATCAAAAGGCTGGAAAGAAATGACCAGAGATTCTGTCCAAAAAGTAACTCATAATGAAAGGTTTTATGACAGCTTTAGTTCTTTAGAAGAAAAGAGTGGAATTCCTCCACTATACATAAATTTATTATTTTGACTTTGATATGTTAGATTTTAACATTTTAAAGTAACATGTTAAAAGTTGGTATTTGCTGAGTACTTGCTGAGGGCCAGCACTAGCTGGCGTTTTACATGTATTCTCTAATAATAACTAGGCGCTGGGCATTATTACTATTATCCCCACTTTTACAGATGGGAAACTGCCACTCAGATTAGACAAGAAGCTCGCCCAGGGCCTCACAGCTTGGATTTGGCAGAGCAGGCAATGTCTTGTTTGGACAATATGTCTCGGCATGCTTTTGTTCCTACTTTGTTCCCTCCCCCCGGCTTATAAGTCGAATGCATTTATTTTGGTACTGTTAGCGTTCAGACTTCACATAGCCTGAGAAAAGTGTACTTGAGAAAAATATAGGCTAATCAATATTAGCTGCTATGAACATGGCCCAGCCAACAAAGAAGAGTGTGTCAAATGTAAACGAGAAAAACATGACATTTACTTCACACCTATATCTAGCGTTGGTCTGAGTCCATTCCCAAAATAGACACACAAAAAGGAAGTCAAATGACAAAAATTAGTTCCTCCGAATCCAGTTCGAATAACCCCGCAGAGCTATGTCAGGGAAGCTGACCAGGCAGCAAGCCCCCACGGCTCAAGGGTCATTTGTCTTGTGTCCGTTGTGCTCCCAGGATCCACACGGAGCCTCCTACCAATCACACCCCTCCTTAGGCACACATGGAGGGTATCAAATAGTGCTCTCAGAAGGTCGTACAGTTAAGAAATCATGTAGTTTATTTTTAGGAGTCTCTTAAAGAGACAGAGCTATTTGGCAAGTAGTCCCAATACAATAATGCCTACTACGCGTCAGGCATGATGTAAAGTACCTTGCATAGGCTCACCCTTTGTCCTCATAAAACTCCCACAACGTAGGTTCTATTATTATCTTGCTCTGAAAGACAAGGAACCAGGCTGAGCATGTGGGGAGCTTGCCCACAGTTGCAGAGCCAGTGTGCGGTACAGCCAGAATCTGAACTCAGAGCATGGGCTTTTAACCAGGATTTTAGTGGCAAGTTGTTGGTCAACTGGACACTGCTGGGAATTTCACAAAGAGGACCAACGCAGGTCCTCGTCGGCTGTGGTTCTGCGCAACCAACATCATTCGCTCCGGCAAAGTGGGCCTGTGATCCATCCTTTTAAATAAAAGTTAAAATTTCGCCATCCCTCCCAGACATAACAGACCAAAGTCTCTCTCATGTTCAATAAACCATGCCCTATTGTCTCCAGCAAATAGGCTCTTACTAAACAAAAGCCAATTAGAAAATTCCCTTTGATTTCCTATGACTTGTCCTAAATTATAAAGCATCACTGCATTTTAGATGAAAAAAAAATTTATTTTGTATTTGTGGGTGAACCACCGCTCTCTTGCTCTCTCGCTCTTTCTTCTCCCTCTCTTTTAACTTCAGGTATCATTTTCCCAGTCTCCCTCTCCTTGAAATGCTTGTTTCCTTTTTCTCTTTTGATTTTAATAGCCAGTGAAATGATTTTATAACCACAGATTTTGATAATGAAAAAAAGTATATGAATTACATGCCAAAACATTTGAAAGCTTTCTACACTGTGACAAAAATACTCTGAGAATCCAGCAAGGCCAACAGCTTCCCCACTCCTTTCTTATTTATGAGATGCTCTGGATACAGATTTATTTTCTTTTCTTGTTCCATGTTATTTCTTTCCACCTGTCTTGAAATGGAAGCTGCAAAAGCTTTGATAAATAGCTTGAAATTTCCCCTTGTTTTACTGCAAAGCCTGTGTACCCCTGTACATCCTTCTGAGACGCCATTTGTTAGTTCCTGTAGAAGCGCCGCTCCGTGAATCACAACAGACAGCTCTCAGCCCCCAGAGAAGGGGGTAGCATCTGCCTCCCCTTCCAAAGCACCGGGGTTTTTCATTTTGGGAAAATGGTACCAAGCAGTTGAAGAAAGCACAATTTATTTTATAGTGAACATTCTAGGAGGTGTTTGGGTATAGAGCTCCCAGAGATCTGTTTCTCTTCTGTTACCCACATGCTAGCTTTTTAGCTGAGTTATTTCAATCACACATCCAAGGATGGGTTCAAGGCCCAAGACAGAGAATCTTCCAACCCGTTTCAGGCCATACATCAAGGCCACTGAAGAGCTGGGATGGCCTTCAGACATTATCTACTGATAGCCTTATTTTATAGATGAGAAAACTGCACCTTGGTAGAGAACGGTGATGATAGAACTTGAGCAGCCATTCAAATCTCCTAGAGGGCACCAAGTCCTGGTCTCACCCCATAGTCTCTGATTCCGAAGGGTTGTAATGGGTCTGAGAATTTGAATCTCTAACCAATTCCCCAGTGATGTTGATGGTGCTGGATGGAGACCACACTTGGAGGCCCAGTGGTGGCTGAAATGGCTCATTTCAAATAACACAAGCAATTAGCAGAATAAGGTCTAGAATCCAGACCCACTGATTCCTCAAATCCCATGCAACTTCTACTAAAGCACACTGTGAATCCACTGGTTCCAACGTACAAATGCATTTTAAATATATTCACTGTTTATCTGCTTTGTGCTTTTGGCTTCTCATCGAGAAAACAGACTCCTTTATTCAGAAAAAAAGCAATTATAATTTAGAAGCCTCTCACTTCTTCTATCGCGCACATTTCTGACTAAAATAAGATGTATTAGTACCTCCACAGGGAAGGTAGGAAACTGTCATCAGTCAATATTTTCTACTCCTGAATGCTTCCTGGTTGGGGAAGCAGGGCCAGCACTAGCCTGAATGATTTTTAAATGATCTGTGTTTTTCAATTACCAATACCATGCTAGTCCTTCATTAGTGTGGATAATAAAGAGATGATTACAATAATGCTTGCCAGATGGCATATGGTGGGGAAAGCCTTTGAGAATTTAGGAGTTAATATTTGTGCTATATGAGCGTCTACATTTGCTGAACAAATATAGCATTAAAAGCAACCTTTAAAACAAATCACATTGAGTGAATATTCAGTCCACGAAAAGCCCTCTCAAGGATATTTGGTGAGGCTGGTAGTTTAAGGTCATGTTCTCCAAGGGGAGGCAGGGTTTGATTGGTACAGTAGATCACTTGGGAGCTCTGTCAGATTACACATGCGTCCCACTCCTCACCTCCCACCCAGGAGAATGGAGTACATGGGCATTTCAACAGGTTTCCTAGAAGTGCAGTTATCAACCTAGGATGCACCTGAAAATCCCCTGGGGAGCTCTGAAAAATCCTGATGTCCAGGCTGTACCCCAAATCAGTTCAATGAGAAACTGTGGGTGGGAACCAAGTAACTGGATTTTTAAAGCTCCGCAGATGATCCAATGTCCAGCTACAGTTGAGAACATGCTCCTAAATCAGTGGGTCTCAAATCTGAGAGTGGTCGGAATGTCCTAGAGGCTCCGGCCCAAGAGATTGCTGCCCCTTCCACACCCTGGTTCTGATTCAGTAGGTCTGGGGTGAGGCCCAAGAATTTGCATTCATATAAGTTCCCAGGTGCTACTGATGGCTGCTGGGCCATACTTTGAAAGCCACTGCCCTCCACCGTAACCGAATGCAAGAGTGTGTTAGGGACTTACATCCACCAGCTAGTGGAGCTGGAACCTTGACTCCCTGTAACAAGGGTTTGGTTAGGCAGTGACTTTTATTGAAATGCCTGCTCGTTCAGATATCCATCGAAAGATGAATGGATAAAGAAGATGTGGGGGGTGCGTGTGTGTGTGTGTACATTTTTTATAGGACTTTACATTAACACATTGTACACACAATGGGATATTACTCAGCCATCAAAAAAATGAAATCTTACCATTTGCAACAACATGGATGGAACTAGAGGATATTATGCTAAGCAAAGTAAGTCAGAGAAAGACAATTATCGTATGATTTCACTCATATAGAATTTAAGAAACAAAACGGAGGATCATTAAGGGAAGGGAGGGAAAAATAAAACAAGACAAATTCAGAGAGGGAGGCAAACCATAAGAGACTCTTAACTAGGGGGGCGGAGCAAGATGGCGGAGGAGTAGGAGACCTGGATTTCGTCTCCTCTCAGGAATTCAGCTGGATAGGGATCAAACCATTCTGAACACCTACAAACTCAACAGGAGATC
>NC_138380.1:36413786-36686876 GCF_054177405.1 Leptonychotes weddellii | reverse complement strand
TAGAACTAATGATGTAATGTATGGGGATTAACATAAGAATAAAAAAAAAAAAAAGAGACTCTTAACTATAGGAAACAAACTGAGAGTTGCAGGAGAGAAGGGAGTGGGGGGATGGGGTAACCGGGTGATGGGCATTAAGGATGGCACATGATGTGATGAGCACTGGGTGTTACACGTAACTGATGAATCTCTGACCTCTATCTCTGAAACTAATAATACACCAAATATTAATTAATTGAATTTAAATAAAATAAGATTTTAAAAAAGAACTGTTTGAATTAGGGTCAGATTTCCACAGGGTCTAGGTTGGGACTTGAAATGAAAAAGAAAAAAACTGTGTGAAAAAGAAACATCAAAATCTCATGCAATCGATGTTTAACTAAATATGTACAAAACACAAAACTACGTTGATAATCATCTGTTACTCAAAAAAAAAAAAAAAAAGAAGAAGAAGAAGAAGAAGAAGCCTGCTCTAGGTGGGACATGCAGGCCCCACCCTCTGTCATTGGCTACTTTGCACATTTATATAAGGAGGCTCTCGATAGCATCCAACTTTGTGGTCCCCAACATAGACCAATGTTCCAAAGAGTCCTAGAAGCAGCTTCTAAAAATCTTTGGATTCTGGCCCTGGTCTCTCTCCATTAAATTCAATAAAAATCAACAGTTTGGATGAATACAGAGAAGGCACCCTCTCAAATCTGCCCTACAAATGGGCAAGATGGCGAATATGCTGAGAAGCAGAAAAAAAAAAAATCTGTGAACAGCTGGGACTGGTCCTGGTGGGCATCATGCCAGGCACTTAAATGTGGGATTTCATTTAATCTTCCTGATTACCCAGTGAGGGGAGTATTATGAATGAGATAAATGTTATTCATTTCTTCCTACAGCTGAGAGTTCTGACCCAGGCACTTGTGCAAAATCATGGCTAGTAAGTGGCAGAGTCACCACTTGAATTCTATAGTGGTTTTTTTTTTTCCTATTTAGGTTCAAAAGGTCTTTGGAGAAAAAGAAGATGGGCCACATTAGCAAGAAGTTTAATCACAAAAATGTAAAGTCCTGTAAAAATTTTTTTTTAAATTCAAGCACACATCTAGAGAATAAGGGAAATCTGGCTTATGAATAATTCATCAGAGCCCAGCTCCTCATCATTAAAATTTTATTCTTTTAGGTAAAAATACAAAAGATCTGCATGAAAGAAACACCCGGTAAGATGCTAAGGGTACAGGACAGCAGATTCTCAGCCACCTCGGTTGCCCACTGTACCTCCCTTTCAGCGCCACCTGCTCTTCTCCCTGCCTGGCCTCTCTAATACCTCTGCTGGCCTCTGTCATTCCATTCCCCCACCTGCTACCTCCTGCCCTTCAACCTGGCTGCTTCCCCTGGTTTGGCAAGTCCACACTCATTTGGATACTACCTCTGGCTTAACTGAGCTCTAGGACCATCTGCAACCACCTACTGTCACTAAAGGAACCCCCTCCCTGGAACTGTTCTGAAACCTAGGAGAGTTCAAGACCATTGATAGCATCAAGAACTAGGAATCAGAGTTGACAGTAAGTCCAAGAAGAGTCCATTTTACGTGGCAGTCAGAAGCCTCTGACATGCTGGGTTTCATTAAGAGGAGCACAACAAGAAGAACAAAGGAGGTTCCACAGACTGGTCCCAAGTCAGGCCCCATCTGGACACAGTACACAGTTCCAGCACACACACAGCGAGCCAGCAGGAAATCATGCACACAAGTGCGGCCAGAAAGAGGCAGAAATGTCTGAACAGAAGGCATAACAGAAAAGTTGGGGGAAAAAACTAATTTAGTTATTTGGCCCAGGGAGAAAAGAAAGGGTTGTGTGGTGTGGTGTTCGAGGCGGGATGGGCGTTTTGAGTTGAACTACTCCTACTGCCTGCAGGCATCTGAAGGATGAATATTATTCTGTGCAGCTAAAAGAAAAATAGAATTAGCTGAGAAGTTCCTGTCCTTAGAAATTCTGAGACAGGGGGCGCCTGGGTGGCTCAGTCAGTTAAGCGTCTGCCTTCAACTCAGGTCCTGGAATCGAGTCCCGCGTCAGGCTCCCTGTTCAGCGGGGAGTCTGCTTCTCCCTCTCCCTCTGCTGCTCCCCCCTCTCGTGCTCTCTCGCTCACTCTCTCTCTCAAGTAAATAAATAAAATCTTAAAAAAAAAGAAAAGAAATACTGAGACAAGGACTGGATGTACGGGAGTGCCAAGGAGACAACAAAAGGCAGAGGATTGGTGCCAATGACCTTTCGATGCCTCATAGTCACTGATTCATTCCTCCTCTCATCAAATAAGGTTGGCTCTCTATTCCTACACGAGGCCCATGGGGCCTGACATGATCAGTTTCATCCAAACACGAAATAGTATTTAAATCACTATATTATACACCTGAAACTAATATAACACTGTATGTTCACTATACTGGAATTAAAATAATTTTTCAGAAGCATTTAAAATAATAAATAAATAAAATAGTAATCGCCTTCAAAAAACTTACGTCTCCAGAGTTATCAAGTCTTCACAATACCACTTTGAAGCACACATGTGCACATACACACACACTCATACACACGCACACTCATAAATAACTCTACGTGGGCACACAATGGTAGATCACACCAAAAATTCTGGATTTAAGGCAAATTTCCTTAGTTAAAAAATAATGTCCTTTATAAAAATTACTCTTAAGAGGTCCGAAAAGGCCATGCAATTGCCATGTATACAATTCAGAAAATTCTGGGTTTCCTCTCACTTCATTATTGAACAGGCAGAGTTGAGACTTACTGAATAAAAGGATAAACGTGAATAGTTTATTTGGAATGTTGATTCAACAGTCAACACAAAGAATTACCATAAAAACTCAATTAAAAAATGCCTTGAGAATAAATTTCCTTTAAAATGAAGCTGGTTATGGTTTAAAAAAAAAAAAGCCTTCATGAATAATGAAATAATGCTGTCAAAGTTTATAAAGATATCTGCAATTTCTCTACGGAGCTGAGCACACACAGGATTCTGCACCATCCAAGTGCCGTGGCTCATGCTAGAGTGACTCCCCACTGGTTCTTCCCTTCACTTCCAGCTCGGGTCTCTAGCACCTTGTTCAGAAGCCCCTTTTCTCCCCTCCCTTGTTACTTGGAACAGGACATGATCTAGCTGCGGCCATGCACGGCAGGTGTCTCTGTCTCTTTTCGTCACCCATGCCCAGCAAGAGCACAGGGTAAAGGTAGGCCAGAGGACACAGAACGCGCGCTACCTTCGCTCCAGAGCAGGCCTAGCTCATGGGTCAGGAAGCCCAGTCCCCGGACTCCAGCACAGCTCACCAAGCAGCCTTTGGAAGGGAGCGCTTTGCCACGATGAAGCCAAGAGCTGATGAAGCTGTGGCTGCTACGGACAGATTCCCAGGAGGTCAAAGGGATGCAGGGGCCTGCGTGCGGCCACCCTGGCCTCCTCCAGGACTGGCACTGCATGGCCCTAGGGTAGAGACAGTGACGTGGTAACGGCTCTGACTGTGGGAGCCCACGCGCACACACAGCACTTAATGGGTGCCGAGCGCTATTCTGAGCCAGAGGTTCCTACAGCCAGGGGCCAGATGGGGTCCACCACTTAACTTATGCACAGTTGTGAGTTGGAAGGAAAGTTTTACATTTTTAAATCTTTTTTTTTTTAATCAAAAGAGGAATAATAATCTGTGACATGTGAAAATTACATGAAATTCAAATTTCAATGCATAAAGCAAGCTTTATTGGAACACAGCCATGCTCATTTATTTACATATTCTGTGGCTGCTTTCGCATATGGCCTGCAAAGCCTAAAATATTTATTACCTGGCCCTTTACAAGAAGAGATTGCCTTCCCCTATTTGATGCATTCTGTCCTCACAGCAACCCTTTGAGTTAAGAAAATCAGTGCATCTGCCTTCAGCTCAGGTCATGGTCCCAGGGCCCTGGGATTGAGCCCTGCATCGGGCTCCCTGCTCCGCGGGAAGCCTGCTTCTCCCTCTCCCACTCCCCCTGCTTGTGTTCCCTCTCTCGCTGTGTCTGTCTCTGTCAAATAAATAAAATCTTCAAAAAAAAAAGAAATCAGTCCTTCCTTCACAGAAGTTAAAAAGCTCAACTAACAAATAAATGCTAATGTTCTGCTCCCTGTACAACACCATGACCCCTTTGTAAATATTCAATGCTTCACTCTGCTGTATAAATATTATAATTATTTTAAAGATTGCCAAGGACAAATTCTGTTATGTTGAACAGAATGTTTTCAATACCTTTAGCTCCTGACTCCATGCCCCACCCTAGTGTCTTTGGGCCCCTGTTCCCATCCTGACTAAAGGCAAACCTTGCAGCGGGCCTTTGATATATTTGGGTGTAGAAGCCTGCTTGCAACTTGCTATGTTAGGAACCTGGATTGTGGCTAGTAAGTGTTCTCCTCCTTCTTCCTGTCAATGCAGCTCTTGTAAATGGCAAAGTCTGGCTTTTAAATTTGTAGACTATGAAAAAAAATTTTTAAAGAAACAAAGAAAATAAAAATAAATAAATCTGAAGACTATGGTCTCTTTTCCACAACAGAATAAATAGAATTCTTATGCCTCTTTTAAAGATGAAGAAACAGAGGCATAGTGAGCTTAAGTATCTTGCCACGTTCACACAACCATTTTGTTGGGATTTGAACCCAACAGTTCAGAATTCATGTTCTTAAGCAGTATTCTAAAAAGAGAAATGGGTAACTACACAATGGGAGGAAAAAATCACTTGATAGAATATTACACAGCCTTTAAAAATTGTGTTCATAGAGTACTTAGTTACCATAAGTGAAAAAGATAGGAATATAAAATGTATGTTGTAGTCTGTGTAGAATTTCTATAGTAGTATGTATTCCTTGGCAATGTGTATTTTATCTAGAGTACTCTATATATTCTTATCACATACAGTATATATGTATTAGAAGTATCAAGATATAGACTTAGCATGTAACTAGGAATTTTTTTAAATGTTTTTAAAAACTGGAAAGAAATCTACCTAAGTATTAATAGTAATTATTTATGGTGGTAGGAAGGTGGGAGATTTTTTTCTACATGTCCACACATCTTTCTAATTTTCTCTACTGATTTTTTACTTAGATTAGAGGTGTGTCCATCGTTCTCTAGCAAAAAGGAACAGAGATCATTACGCAGAAGAACGTGAAAAACAGTTTGAATTCTTATCCAGGACCCTGTTCTGAACCCTATGCTGAAGCCTTCCCTGTAGGTTGGTATCCAGCTATGCCAAAGGGACGCACTGGGGCAGAAAGGCTCATCTCCACCTGCCCTCTGCCCAGGTGAGTCCTGTGTAGGCAGGTGTATGGCCTGAATCCTACAGACAGCATTTCAGACACTGTGGGATGAGAAGTGTTCCATTCAGATGGAAGAAGCCCAGAACAGGTCCTGTCTGATCCAAATTCTCAGACCCTGAGGCAAACTCAGGTCCTTTAGGCCTCATGAACTTGAGCCATTTCAGGGAGTTTGCTCAATTTGCCTGCCCTGTCATGTGGGTACAGTCCTCTGGGCCCAAAGGACCCCCCCCCCCCATTTATCCTGAGCCTTTTAAGCCAGCACCTCCTAGAGCCTGACAGTTTACACCACACCTCACAGTTTGTCAGGGGACAACCGGGCAATCCCGGGCCAGCGCCAAGGTGATCGCTTATAAATGGCGGCAGCTGGACAACTATATGATCTTGATGGGACTCATCAGCTCGAAAGTCCTCTGACCTGTAAATGTTTAGGGTTCCCCAAACCGATTGTGTTGAACCACTAAAACTACTGATATCCAACCATTTTTGACCTACGGAAATGGAATTTCACATGGTTCAACCTAATAACAATTGAGCTAAATAGATGTACTCACCCCCAGTGGAAGTTATTGAAAGGAGATGCTTTCTAGAGAATAAATTGGAAGCAACTCCAAAGGGAATCAGCTGGAGCTGAGGATAAAAAGACCAGAGGGTGTGCCACAGATCTGATTTGAAAATCAGTACTGAAATTACTTTTTTAAATAAAGTTTTAAAAGTGCATCCATCTTGTGACGCACGCCCCTCCACTATGAAATCAGCCAATACCAAGGAGGAATTAGCTCCCCTCCTGGGTGCCACTCATCACAGCCAATAGAACTGCGGGCAATCCTTTGGTTTGGTTTCACCCATATAAATCTGCCCATCTGCAGACAGAGTGATCATGACTTTCTCATTCCTGAGAATGAGGATCTGAAAAATCAGAATTTGAGCCCACTACCAACCAGAGGCAATAAACTCTGAAAGAGGATGAGAACTATTGGAAATGTTAGGTAAATAGCATGTGAATACCAAGTTGCCCCTAACCTTAGCAAACAGATTAGATGGAATTAAAAACTACTATGTTTAAAAAAAAAAAAAAAAGGCTCTTGTTTGTCCTTGTCCTTGTGGAACTCATGCGCTCTAGGAACCTCGTCCAGAAGCCCCCCCCCAACACACACACACACACACACACACACACACACACACACACGGAACGATCTGCAAGGCTCTCAGAGGGTTGAGGGCAAGAGAAACTGGAACAGACTCCTTAAAGTCTAACTTTTTTTTTGGTAGTTATTTTACGAACTTCAACCTCCTCTAATAACTGGGTGCTTTAATAATTATATCTCCCAGAAAAGTAACTTCAAAAATATACATATGGCTTTACACTGATCATGTTATCACAAAATGTGTTTGCAAAGTAAATTTCACTCGAAATTTCCACAACCAGTTTCTCGAAATACAAAAAATGCACAGGGAAACAATATACATCTGCACCATGATGGAACCAAGGAGGGATGGAGGGGGGACAGACGGGAAGAGGGTTGGATGTCAAGTGAGCCTGTGATGTCTTGTTTTCTTAATAGTCCTCCTCCCAAAATAAAGGTGTTTGAAGAAAATATAGCAACATATTAGTCACTGTTAAATCTGAGTGGTGCGTACATACACGAACGCCTTTCAGATTCTGTTATTTTTCTCTGATTAAAATATTCCATAATTAAAATTTAAATTTAGAAAGTCTATATTTTATTAATCTTATTTGACCTCAGCAAACTAAAGTAGGTTAATAACTTCGGGATTTTGCACCTTAAATATTATAGACTAATATGATGTAAGATCAAAAGTAGTTATTGCCAGAAATGCAAATGGGTACTTTCTTTTGCTACTACTTTCATACTGATTATGTTATCTTTTCCCTGTGCTGTAGGCTGGCATGTAAAGGACGGAAAGATATTCTCCACAACAAAGGAGGAAGCAAAATATTAAAGAAGACCCTCAGAGATCAGGTTTCATATTACCTTTTTGTGAAATTCAGTAGACTCCTCTGTTTCTCTTAGATAAGGAATATTAATAGGAACATTTCAACCCTCCACAAATGAATCTTTCTTGAATCGACTCAGTGTGGATAGGGGCAGTTTCTGTAAAACCATTCTGAACACATTTCTATAAAATCCTCCCTTGTCTCCAAAAGAGCATGATTTCCTCTCCTATTCCCCACTTCCTAGTCAAGGATCATTTTTTTCCTTCAGCATCCTGATGTGAAGGAGTTTTGCTGACTTCTCATGTGGCAGACAACATGCAGAGGGGGTGGGATGGGTCTGCTCATTCACAAAGTGCTCATTCTTCATCCGTAAAGCTGGGAGAGGTAGTATACCTCCCCCAGAGGCCCTGTGTGTAGGGGGTGGGAAGGGAAAAAAATCAAGGAAGAGCTCAAAGAAAGTACAGCTGCCCCTCGCCCCAAAAGATCCCAGAAAAGCCCAGCCCGGGAGTAGAGTGCTGGGAGAAAGAGTACTTGGGTCTTGTGCCCACCATGCTCAGGGGGCCTATAAATGGCCTCCAGATGCTCCACCCCGCCTGGCTCTGCACAGGTGGGAAAGACTCTAGTCCTTCAAGCCTGATAGGACTTCATCAGGAAAGAGCCTGGGTACCCAACCCCACAGGGCAATACAAGCCAATTCCAGTGGCAGCACAATATGGGGATAAGCAGCCCAGGCTTGGAGCGTTAAGTCCCATGCAACCTTCAAAATTAGCTAATGTTCTTAGAAAAGAAATGCCACCTTCCTAAAACCCACTTCTTCACCTATGACTGTACAGGTATCCCTCTCTCATTGGCCTGGTGAGAAGCTCCAATGAGATAACATAGAGAAAGCACCTTGAACAGAGCCTAGCACCAGGTAAGCCCCAGGGAAATGGTAGCTGGGAGTTACTCACTTGCCATCAAGAGTAGCGTCCCTGTCCTCCACCATATCTGTCAGAGCTCTAAGTTGGGGAAATCCTAGTCTATATTCTAGGCCTGGTTGCCCTCAGGATATCAACTCACCTTGAGTTTTAGGCTTCAGCCATCACTAATTTGAAGCCTGGCTTTCTCACTGGTTCCACAGTTCTGATTCCCTGGGCTACTCTCAGCCCACACTTACTCCTGGATCTCACCAACATCGTGCTAAAGAGGCCTCCTTCCCGACACTGCTGAACCATCTCCCCATCCCAGGATAAGACATCAACTAACTAAAGAATAAAAAGTCCCCAAAAGATCCTGGAGAATATTTGACCTTCTCCATCTTCCTGCATTCAAGCATGGGAATTTTCAGTCTCCCACTGGATGGTGACTTGTTCTATTTATAAGGACTTCTGGCAAGGCAGATTCAATAGCTTTTCTCATTTTTCACTCATTTGTACATTCAGCAACATTTTACCTGACTTCCAGGTGCTAAGTTATATAAGGTAATGCAGCATTGTACTTTGAGTATTCTGCCACTTCAAAACAGCTTAGGGCTACCAAACAAGGTGATCCATGCACTGCTACGATACATAGGAAATTTCTCTTCCCTGATTTGTATGTGTTTCACTGACTGGCATTCACCGTGAAGGCTGCTACTAAGGCATTCTAGAAAGCCCTGAAATAATCAAATAAATATATATCCAGTTATTTAAACATGAGGTCATCATCCACCCCATTCCAATACAGGGAACATCTGTTAATGGATAGGGAGGCAGATAGAAGGGAGAGACGGTGAAAAATGGGACTGATGGAGGAAGGAGAGAGATAATCAAAGAATAATTGGCAGGGGGGTTGGAGGGGCACCTGAACTAAGTGAATTTAATGTCTGATATTCCCTGAAGGACAAGGGTGGTAATTCCAGGGAACCACTCCGCACACAGATGAGAGCTTAGATACCCCCGCTCCTGGTGCTGAAGGAGTGAACACCAGCATCTGTCTCCGTGGGCACTCTCATACCCCTAGGCTGTTCTCCTGGAAAGGCGCTCACGATTCTCTATACAATTCCGGCTCTGGCTGGAATCCCACAATTCCTCACACAAGCCCAGCTCTGGCTCCTGAAACTTTTTCATCCACACAAATAGAATCATTTGCTACTCACATCGGAACCACTGGATGAAGGCTAACTTACGCACAGCCTCGGCAACGTACTTTTGAACCTGGTAAACATGTATTACCATGCTCTCAGGTTATTGTGGACCACATACAGAGCGCACTTGCCAATCTACAAATATACATCATGGTAACCAGTAATAACTCTGTTTCACCCGAGAGATTTAAACCTTGACAAAGTAAAATTTTCAGAAAATTAAAAACAGGACCCTTATAAAAATATAGACTAACTAGGTGTCAAGATTTCTTCAGCTCAATAATGAAGAAAGCAGCAGGATGGTAAAGCTGGTTCAAAGAGCTTTGAGGGGGAAGATTTTGCAGCATTTTCAAAAAGAATTTTAGTGTAAGATTGCTAGGTTACCTGCAAAACTGCTTAATGTCCTACAGAGCATTTCAACATTTGGGGTAAGCTTTCCTACTGGACAGCTCCACCAGCTAAAAATCTACACATCAATGTAACACTGCCCAGTGTCTGGGCTCTAACCACAGTAAATAACCAAGTCAAATATAAGGATGTTCTCCTGGAAGATTAAATACTCCTTGGTCAGGCCTATAATTAATTATTATTATTACTATTTTGACTACTCCAATATCACATTGAAAGGATATGCTGCTCTGCAAATTTGCCTTATTGCCAAGTTTTGAATAACTTTTCTTAGTAGCCTATAGATTGTAACACTACACATTTCAAAGAAAGGAAGAAACAGCTATGACTTTGCGACAAGCTGGGTTGCAAACAGAGATTTTTGTTGTTGTTCCCTTTTTTAATTGGAAGATTATCCTTAAATTTGACTTACGGGTTTGTAAAAACAAATAGTGGACTCATTGCAGGGGAGGGGAGATTTTTTAACCTGCCACTTAAATATTCAAATTGGCTCACCTCAGGTATTTTGAAAAAGGAATGTGTCATCATTATTTGTGACCATACTAAGGAAGGGCAGGTTCACACTTAAGAATCTAAGATATTTCAGTATCTCGAAGCTTAGCGCTTACGACTGAGGATTTTGATTTATAAGCACTGCAAAAGTCCACAATTTAGAGATACTTTTCATGTGAAAGATTAAAAACTCGAGAAATTCTATTTTTAACTAATAGGGTTTAAATTAATATTACCATCTTCCATCAATTCTAAGATGCACTTTTTTTTTTCATATTTTAACAGTTCTAAGTTTGGGTAGAATTTCACCATCAATGGCATCTTTGAATTGCTCTCAGCAGACCACAGTCACTAAGGGATTTTCTTTGCATGCGCATATGTGAATACTAAAAACACCAGCATCACACGAGCAGAATGGGTATGGGGGTCTGGAATAAACCTTGAGACAATGCTAGAAAGGTTTTTAACCCCAAACACCCAGGAAGCTGGGGCAAACCAGGCCTCCTTCAATACATTTCCAGCCCAGTGATCATCAGAAGTGTGTTAACTCTACCAAACTGCAGAAGTTTAGTTCACCATCAATAGCTTTTAATTCTTTTTTCAGATTCTTTTTAAATTGAATCACCTGTGTATCATCATAAATAGAATATTTTCTAAAATTCTAAAATAATGGAACTATTGAGTAACAGTTAACTATTTAGGTTTTTTTTTTCTTTTTTTCAGTTGTACATAAAATGTGTGCCTACTAATCAATGGCATCTTGGACAGTGAAATATGAACACATAAATGTAGATAGAACAGCAAGATTTACCTATAAGAGTTCTAGGTAAGCTTATGTGAGTAGTTAAATATGATCCATTAGTTTATTACCAGAATCAGGACTTACTCTCTCTCCAACTACATTTAAATTGATGTATAAAGAGGGGCGCCTGGGTGGCTCAGTCGTTAAGCGTCTGCCTTCGGCTCAGGTCATGATCCCGGGGTCCTGGGATCGAGCCCCGCATCGGGCTCCCTGCTCCGCGGGAAGCCTGCTTCTCCTTCTACCACTCCCCCCGCTTGTGTTCCTGCTCTCGCTGTGTCTCTCTCCGTCAAATAAATAAATAAAATCTTTAAAAAAAAAAAAATAAATAAATAAAAATAAATTGATGTATAAAGAGCTACTTACACCCCATAGGTCCTAGATACAATCATTGCCAAACCAAAGACTAAAAATCAACAAACAAAGAAAGTGGGCATAGTATTATTTGCCTCTGGTGAAGGGAAAAGGGAGGATGAAGGAAAGGGATGGAAGGAACAGTTTTTACAATTTTTTTACCTTCTGTAACTTTTTAATGTTGTACTACTGTCTATTCAATACATAAGTAAAGTTAGAAAAGATGTTCTTAAAATAAAAACTTGTCATTTAGAACATATTTTCACCACTTAGAAGATACAGATTGTGCACGATGAGAGAAGCTAGAGTTAACAGAGCCTCCGATGACCATCTTGTAAGAAAATTCTCAAAGATGGAACAGAGTCTCTAGGACTTAGAGTGAGTACAATATCTGGAGGAAAAGAAAAAGCAATTCCATATGGAGAGTTTTAATTTTAGATGGCTTCTCTTGTCAACTTCATTTCTATTTCTCCTCTCCTTTGAAATTCTGTAAAGGGTTGAGGGTAGAGAGAGAATTGTCTGTGCTTTCATTATAAAAAAAAAAAAAAAGACGTCATTTCATACTGAAATCCTCTTCTGAGCCACTTAGGGTATTTCAGAAAAGAAATTTACTCTCAATATCTAGGAAATGTTTTCTCAGTATTTCTTTTTACATAAGAAAGTCTACAAGAAACTTTTCAATGCATCCCTCATTTTGTTTCCTCCCCACAGCCCTGTCCAAAATACCACACACCGAAACCAGTCTATCATTCCCCCTATTCCTTTCATAGACTTCATCAGCTAAGTTAAGAAAAGGTAAGATTTGGTGTGACATTTATGTAAATTGAGGAGCTAGTCTGCTATCAGGAGGTACTAACAGCCTTGATTGGGATTTTAGAGTCTACAGCAGCCAAAAAAACTCATCTCAGATGGAGGGCACATCACCAACAACCCAGAAATAGAACTTAAGTCAACTACTCAATTACCATCAAATTAGTGCATGTATATGCTATGCTGAGAAAGAAAACTGACATCTTAAGTACAATGCTGGAGCTAACTAAATAGGTTCCATGTACGCATTTAAGTACCACATGCTTGATACAGCAGACAGAGGTTTTTACTATCTTCATTGAGCCCAGATTTCCCACAACTGGCAGAGGGCCCTTACTCATCTCAACAAGCTCCAAGCAGACTGGATTTTCTACTGTGCAGCAAGAACAAGCTCCTGAAACAATGAGAAAACTGAGCAAAATAGATGCACAACAACCTTGTGTTATAATAAACAACTTTCACAAGACTTATCTTTCATTCCAATGAAATGTGAGATAGCATTTCCTGTATCTTAACTTAATCGTCCTAATAAAATGTCTCAAAGGATTACATCATCTGCAACCACTCAGAATTTAAGGCAAACTCATTTAACTCTAGAAATACACTTTCTGAAGTTCGATCTAGTGACTACAGGAATATCCCTCTATTTTCAGACCTGGCAGATAAGGGTGCATGTGACAGCATCCATTTCTTCCTGTGCCCCACCTGTGGACCCCATGTCACCATCTGCAGGTCCAAGGAAAGAGATCACATTAGGGGCCAATTCATGACAGTTCTCTTTGATGGAAGGAAGCAATGGAATGAGATATTGAAAAAACTGTCTTTAGAATTCATTTCAAAGTAAACAGCAGTATTATTTACAATAGCCAAGACATAGAAGCAACCTATCAACAGATGAAAGATTAAGAAGTTGTGATATATATTATTATATAATATACATATATTACACACACACACACAAATACACACACTGGAATATTACTCAGCCATAAAAAAGAATGAGATCTTGCCATTTGCATCAACATGGCTGGACCTAGAGGGTATTACGCTAAGTGAATTAAGTCAGACTGAGAAAGACAGATGCCATATGATTTCACTCATATGTAGAATCTAAAAAACAAAGCAAAGAAACAAACAAAACAAAACAGAAACAGGCCCATAGATACAGAAACAAAACACTGGTTACCAGAGCGGGGAGGGGTTTGGCAATATAAGTGAGCAGGATTAAGAAGCACAAACTTCCAGTTACAAAATAAATAAGTCATTGGGATATAAAGTAGCGCATAGGGAATATAGTCAATAATATTGCCACAACTTGATATGGTGACAGAGGGTAACTGGACTTATCGTGGGGATCATTTTGCAACGTACGGAAATATCAAATCACTATGATGTACATCTGAAATGAATAGGATACTGTAGGTCAATTACACTTGAATAAAAGTTTTCAGAAGTAACCAGTGAAGCTAAATTGCAAAAGCTTGAATAGTTCCTCTCCTGTGCTGTTTCTGAGTGGATGATTAAACAAATGAATCCGCAGGGAAGGCAGGACAGCCCCGGTCGCCCATCCTCTCTCATGAGGAGTCCATCTCCCTCCCTGTGGTGGCATCTTTCCACAGGTAAGCACGAAGCATGAGCCCAAGGTGAATGTCTTCTTTTATGTCAGTTTGTTAAACTCGGACCATATTTAGAGAACAGATGTGTTTTCCTTTTAAAGGTCCCCTCTTTCTCCTTTGGGCTTCTCTCAGGACCACCAATCCAAACCCCAATGTGCAGCCCAAATGGCACCTGCTCTGTTGGCTTTCACGAGGTTGAACAAAGATAAACCACAATAGTGGTGGCTCCCTCAGACTCCCAGAATTCCTATAATACAAACTGACCACTTGGCCATATGTGCCCAGCTTCTGGTGAAACTAAAGTCAACTGGCTTGTGTTCTGAATAATACCTTAGTGGTTATTGGAAGAATATTTA
The DNA here is from genome assembly GCF_054177405.1 of Leptonychotes weddellii. NCBI lineage: Eukaryota > Metazoa > Chordata > Mammalia > Carnivora > Phocidae > Leptonychotes > Leptonychotes weddellii. Next base: position 36,672,646 of record NC_138380.1, on the reverse strand, counting down.
CCTATTCAGCCTGAATATGTCTGAACTGCCTTGCCAAATTCCTCAATTAGTAAATGAAACCATGACTGGCGTGTGCGACAGACAGACAGACAGACAGAGAGAATTTTCTGCCCTGTACCCTTCCTATTCTATCTCCATCTGTTTTATGTGTCTCATGTAAATGAGTTATCTACTCCATGATTAATAACCCCCCACTTCTTTTTTCTATGAATATGCCCAGCAGTCAGCTCATTTTCTGTTAATCAATATACAACACAACAGCCATGAAAAGGATTGAGTTCACTGCAACACTCATCAAGGGAGGCCAACCCACTTTACTACATGAATCTCTGCTCAAGGTGTTCAGGGTTAGAGAAAATCTATTTAGAAGTCTGGTTTAATCACCAAAATTTCACCCCCCCCAGGCTTTGGTTGGAAAACAAATTAAAATGTCTTCTGATTATTTCTAAACAGCCAACACAGATGCTGTGCCTAAAGAGAAAAGTGTCAGTTTGCCCCTTGGCTCCTGGACACGTCAGCCTGTGGCTCCGAAGCTCATCAGCCATCTGCATTGAGCCGCTGTCTGGGGATGCATGTCAGAGCTCTCATCACCCAGCATCAGGCAATCCAGTTTAAATGTCACTCCTGGCTAGACATACAGGCATACCCCATGCCCACTGGGTCCCGTGGGTAAGGCAGACTCCAGGCACCGGTACATGATATCACTCGTTGAACTGCACTCACTTTATGATCTGTGGCTGGCCCACTGTTAATTACATGGCAAGGAGAGGTCAAAATCAGGCTGAAATGGAATCCAGCTGTCCCACAACATAATCAAGTCCATCTGAGACACTGAGCCATCACCCTTAAATCACCCCCATAAGCACTAGCTCCTGCAGCCTCTCTTTATCAATAAGCTACAAATGCAGTCCCTGAATCCTGCAGTTTCTCACTATGAAATGACATTCCCTTAGCACACTCAAAATTTAAAGCTTATTTTCCCAAAGGAACAAGAAAGGGATTAAGAGTGGCAGAAGCCAAGAAAGAAGGGAGTTCTAAAGATGAAATAGCGGGGCGGGGATGACATAGAAGAAGAGGTGTGGAAGGGAAAAAAGAAAGGAAAGAGGGAGGAAAACCCCCCAGCATTTCAAACATCAGAAAAGAAACAAAGAGGGAGAAAAATGAGAAGAAAAGGACAGAGAGGAAAGTAAAAAAGAACTAAAGGTCAAGTAGGTTTTGAGAATGAGCAGATTAATAAAATGTTTATCACTTCCAAGTGCTGAATATGGCCTTTAGAGCAAGCTGTCATTTATGATCATCACCTCACCCACTACAAATTAGTGACTTCCCAGAGCTCTTTAAATTTGTTCAGCAAAGGGATGCCTGGGTGGCTCAGTCAGTTGAGCATCTGACTCTTGATTTTGATCTTGAATGTCATGATCTCAGGGTCGTGAGATTGAGGCCCATGTGGCGCTCCTTGCTCAGCGGGGGAGTCTGCTTGAGATTCTCTCTCTCCCTCTGCCTCTGCCCCTCCCCCTGCTCTCTCTCTCTCTCTCTCTGGAATAAATAAATAAATCTTTAAAAAATTTTTCTTCAGCAGATTTTCAGAGTGTCTGATTGGAATGGGATAACAATGGTCACCCACCACATCATCAGGATACACAGTAAGTCCTCCCCTTAGGACAAGTGAAATCAAAGAGATGTTGAGAAAGAGGACCCCGCCCGGGAGTGGTATCCAGGATCACCTTCAAACACATCTCTTAACCCTACAGGGATGCTTTGCTTTCACTCTCCTCCACGCCCAACTCAAAACAAAGGACTTTAGGACCTGCCTCTATTCTCCCCGCAGAAGAATGTAGCTACATTTAATTGCAAGTCAGACTGTAATTCCGGAAAATGATTTGCCAGAGCAGATTGAGATTTGGGCAAGACATAAAAGAAAACTTTCAAATGATATTTTGAATGATATACAGGAGACTAAAGCAGGTTTTAAAATAGTTTTTGAATATTGTTAAGAATATATCATTTTAGTCACCAGGAATAATTTCAGTATACACTACAGTGGGCTAGACAAATGAGTTTCAAAATGGCCTTTCACAAGCCAATGATTTGACAAGCTCCCCCAGACTCAGTGGCTGCTTTACTTTCACTATTTCACTAAAAGACATCTTTCAGAATCCCAACGACAATATCACAGAAGAAGGCTGCTTCCAAAATAGGCTTCCTTAACATCACTTCATCCCAAGACATTGACAAAGTGCCTCCTTATAAATGACATTGTGTTAAAAACAAACACAAGCAAAACACAGCATTGACAGAGCCTAAGAACCACAAAAATCTTCAAGCACTTTGGTTAGTGACCTATCACAATGAAGTAATTGGAAAGGAAAGACGAACGCTTTAAGAACGAAGATACACAATAGAATATTGTTTATAAATAGAAAAGCACTTCAACATTCATGTCCAGCAATTGAAAATACCTAAATATATGGCAATGTGTCAACTCAATGAAATAAACAGTCATGAGGATGATGGCAAGGGAGGGTATGAAAAAACCTTTATGATATAATGCTTCAAGTAAAATATAAAAGAATCCGTCCTTTAGGTCTACAATGAAGTCAACATTTACATATGGAGTGAAAACTAGAAAGAAACAGAACAAAAATAACTGGTTCATTGTTATGAGAACACAGAACTTATTTTTCTTTTGTTTTCTTATTACTGTTGGGCTAGCGTTCATGCAATAAACAAAAATTGAAAGAAAAATTAAAGAAGGAAAGAGGCAAAAACAGGTCACAGCTTTTAGAAGAATATACAATCTATGTCAGACAATACTGACATAGACCAACGTGGAGTACGCAGCTTAATGAGAAAGTTTGGAGATGGCACAGCAATTAAAAATGGTAAGGAAGAAGAGTAGATGTATATTCCAGTGGGGAAACAGACCCACTCATGCACACAGACACCGCTTGTTAAAAAGTAGACAGAACGCGGAAGAGTTCTCAGTGGAACTGAAATTAAGAGCTTCAAGGAATTTAAAAAGATCACCTTTCCAATTAGAAACTTCAATAATCAGTCCTCTAAACACGGCATGTTCTAGCAGGAGACTGTGAGCTGCAGGAGATCTGAGATGTTCTTTCCTCTGCCCCATCAGAAAACCTTCTGAACATATGTGACTTATGACACCTCATCAAACTCAACTCTGTGGTGATGGCCGCCAAACACATTCATGCATCATGCGAGAAATATTAGCAATTACATGCATCATCTGCGAGAGAAAGTGCAGGGAAGTGGCATGGAAATAGTGCTTGTTCTGAGAGTTCTCATACTTCAGAGCTAATTAAATTTCTTTTCTTTTCTTTTTTTTTTTTTTTGGTTTCCCAACTGGAAACATAGGTAATTAGTGATAGTCAAGCTTCACCATAATAATTCAGAATGTGTTCTGGGAGCCATAATTAGAATTAAATCTTAGGAAGTAAACAAGGATGGACTTCCTTCTGAAGATTAACTTTATTTTTAAAATGTATCTATTTGTTTTCTTTTGTTATGTGTTTTATTTCTGTCACTCCATGTTCGAGAGGACATCACGATAAAAGTTTTTTCAAGTGTGCCACTAATTAGAGGAAGCTTGAGAGTGACAATTTCACTTAGTGCTGGTCATGCATTGACGATGTCTGTGGGTTACTTAGGTCCTTTCTCACTTGGACTTACTGTTTAATAGTCACTATAAACTAGGACCTAGAACGTTCATGAGTGGAGGGCCATGAGATAAAGCCACACCCGTGTGATTCTTTTCATTTGAAGGGGAGGTTTATATTAGGATTAAAATCAGCATCCTGAAAAAAGGAAACAAAAAACCACAGATGTGAGCCAAACAAACACCCTCTCTGAAAGTCCAAGTTTGGCTTCAGTGGGGGGTCCAGAGCCACGGAACTCACTCATTCAATCACTTCTACTCCTCATGCATGATTTATTCCCATGTATGAGTCCCAGTTCACTAAAAATCACCTTAAAAGAAATCTCAAGATTTGGTATGTTTTGTCCATGACTCTCTAAACACTTTACAAAGCGGCATACCCATGCTTTTCAGGTGGAGTTGAAAGTATTTGAGAAAGAGGGAGCGACACTGATTTGATTTTCTTTCATGGACAGAGCCCACGTTATACAGAACACTTAAAGTGTTCTAGAGATTTTGCACGAACAATCCAGTAACTGACCCACAACATTCCATTTTTAAAAAGTTTTAGTACCATAAAAAGATATTTAATACTGCAAAACAGAGGAAGAAAACAAGAACATTTCAAAAGTCAACAAAGGTAAAATGCATGCCCCATATGATGTGATGAGAATGGCACGTCACTCTGTTGTAGTCTTTCCAGAAAGCCGTAATCCCAGCCTTATCGTGAGAAAATCTCAAACCCAAACTGAGAAAAAAAATTCTACAAAATATCTGACTAGATCTTGGGAAAAAAGTGTTAAGGCCATTATAAACAAGGAAGTTTATTATATATATATATATATATATATATATACACACATATGTATATATATGTGTGTAAATCTAATAAATCTAATTCTACCACCAGAGCCCACAGGGTTAGGGCATCTTCACGATGTAAGGTTAAAAAAAGTGCCAACTAACCACAACAATGGGTTATGTACATATATATACATATGTGTGTATATATATATATATATATATAAACTGGGAAGTTACCATAGGATGGAGAGACAAGAAGACACATCTAAATGTATTCTGGGATCCTGGGAAAGAGAAACGACATTAGTGGAAAAACTGGTGAAATCCTAATAAACTCTGTAGTTTAGTTAATATCTAATATACCGACATTAATTTTCAGTTTTGATATATATGCTATGATTATGTAAGACATTAACGTTGGGAGAAGCTCCGTGAAGGGTTAGGTAACTCCATGTACTAGAGTTGCCACACTTCTGCTAATCTAAAATTATTTCAAAATTAAAAGTTTAAAAGCTAAAGGCAACAACACAGGAATTTTCCTTTGTGGGAACAGACTAGCCAGGGGAGTTTTGTCCATGTGACTTAAAAATAATCCAAATTTATTTTTTTAAAGATTTTATTTATTTGTCAGAGAGAGAGAGCACAAGTCAGGAGAGGGGCAGAGGGAGAAGCAGGCTCCGTGCTGAGCAAAGAACCTGATGTGGGACTCGATCCCAGGACCCTGGGATCATGACCTGAGCCGAAGGCAGATGCTTAACTGAATGAGCCACCCAGACATCCCCAAAATAATCCAAATTTAATCTGCATTAGTTTTTTTTTTTCTTCATTTCAACCTTTAAAACAAAAGCCAAAATACTTTTGAGAAAAGCTGAGTTATCAAACACATCGGGATAGGAAAAGGAAAAGCAAAGATTTGGGAGAGGCTGGATAAAAGGAAGAGATAAGAATAGAAAGGCAGACCTGTATGTCTGAAACAAATAATACATTATATGTTAAAAAAAAAAAAAAGAAGAAGAAGATAGCAGGAGGGGAAGAATGAAGGGGGGGAAATTGGAGGGGGAGACAAACCATGAGAGACTATGGACTCTGAGAAACAAACTGAGGGTTCTAGAGGGGAGGGGCGTGGGGGGATGGGTTAGCCTGGTGATGGGTATTAAAGAGGGCACGTACTGCATGGAGCACTGGGTGTTATGCACAAACAATGAATCATGGAACACTACATCAAAAACTAATGATATAATGTATGGTGATTAACATAACATAATAAAAAAAAAAGAATAGAAAGGCAGAATCACTTCCCTGGGTCTGTACAAATAATTAATAAAATAGTCATAAGAAATTAGCCATGTATCAAAATTGACATAGTTGATTTGCTTTTTATTCCTGGGGTAGTAACATGGTTTTGCCCCGCAGAGGGAAATTATACAGCCAGGGAAATGAACTGCTCCATCCTCCCCGGACGGGGTGCAGGAGCCCACCAGGCAGCCTCAAGTACGCTTCGCCATGCCTTAGAAGACTGACTTAATTATCTTAACAATTTACATCGCAAATTGTCATTTTCTCATTCAACATCTGACAAGTGAATGAACATCCGGTAAACTCCATTTGGCTCCGTGATATCAAAGAACAATGATTTTAACATAGAGGGCTCACAACGTGATTCTCAGTCACTGCCTTCCAGTCTTGAAGCCATAAACCTCCTGCTTAATGACTTCTGAATCCACATGACGACAGATTTTCGGTTGTCCCAGGGAAGGTAAATCTAATTCTACCACCAGAGTTAGGGCATCTTCACGATGTAAGGTTAAAAAAAGTGCCAACTAACCACAACAATGGGTTTTTGAAAGAGTCATATGAAAAACGATGTTTGTAAGTCTAGCATTTGGAAGTCAGGACTCATTTTTCCATAGGGGATGTATAAAATATATTAAGAATTTGAATCTAATCACGAAAAGTATTAGCAAATTCAAATTGAGAGACAATATACAAAACAACTGGCCAGTACTCTTCAAAAAATGTCAAGGTCAAGGAACAGAAAGAAAAGCAGAATTGCTCCAAATTAAGGGAAAGCAAAGAGGATGGCAACTAAATGCAATGTATGACTGTGGGTTGGATCTGGATTGGGAAAAAATGAAGGTATGAAAGCTATTTGATGAAATTCGAGTATTTACCAATGTTAAATCTTCAGATTTTAGTAGTTGTATTATGTACCCTTATTAGTATGTAAACATACATACTAAAGTATTTAGTGGGAAAGAAACAACGTCTCCAACATGTCCTCAGATAGCTCAAGGGGAAAAAACGTATACATATATACATTTTGTGTGTTTGTGTGTATACACACACATACATATACATATATATACACATATATAATATAGGTGTGTATCCTATATTTAATAGAGAATACAGATCATACCTATAATACGTATATTACATACACATATGTATGTATATTTTAAATGTGTGTGGGGGGCGCCTGGGTGGCTCAGTTGGTTAAGTGACTGCCTTCGGCTCAGGTCATGATCCTGGAGTCCCAGGATCGAGTCCCGCGTCGGGCTCCTTGCTCAGCAGGGAGTCTGCTTCTCCCATTGACCCTCCCCCCTCTCATGCTCTCTATCTCATTCTCTCTCAAATAAGTAAAATCTTTAAAAAAAATAAATAAATAAAATAAGTGTGTGTGTGTACATCTAGAGAGAGAGAGAGAGAGAATAAGACCACAGAGCAATGAGAAAATGTGGAAAAAGGTAAACATTATAACTGAATCTGGCTGAAGATTATGCAGGAGTTCCTTGTAGCATTCTTGTAACTTTTCCCTAAATTAAAAATTCTTTCAAAATAAAGGGTTAAAAAATATAATGAGTTTTTGGAACTAGATAGAGGGGCCGGCTGTCCACTGTGTAATATACTAAATGAATTATTTACTTTAAAGTGGGTTAATTTTGTTATGTGAAGTTCACCTCAATAAAAATAAAAATAATGAGAGTCCCAGGAGAGTCCCCAGGATCCATAATTCAGGGGCCACAGCTGCTCAAACTCAACATGGAAACAAGTAGCGGACCTCAACTGTTAACTGGCAAGCTATAAACATACCCAGTGGCCACGGAGAGCCCACCTCAAACAAGGGTCAACTTCTTGCCCTAAGAACTCCATCTCAGAGCATACTCTCAGGTAGGCTCAGCTGCTGAGAAAAGGACACCATGTCTGGCCCTTGCAGGGACTGTTCCACAGGGCGGCCCCTGGTAGGTCACTCCAGTTTCACGTTCCAGCTTAAATAATTTGACATTACCCAAGGTCACTTGATTTTATACTCCCAGATTTTATGACCTTTGAATCTCCCTGCATCAGCCAGGCTTTTGACAGAAATACAAATGTATTTACAGAGAAAAGAGGCCAATTTCTATGAAATGGAACTGGGAGCTATATATAAAGACAATTATACACAGAGCATAATACCATGTTCTACCTGTAAAAAACTCCTCTTTGAATGAAAGAACACAGGAGTGCATTATAACCCTCACGGTCCCACAGGTGGCTAAATTGGGGTTTGAATGCAGGTTGGCTGACTCTAAAATCAGCACTTTGGATGGTGGGCTTTACCGAAAGTGCTAGAACCCCGTATAATGCCTTCCAACACTGCAGCGTTTCTTTAGGAAAATAAAGTTTGAGACATACATCGAGCACAGCAGCTGTGGCAAAGGGAATAGGTACTCTCAGTAGAGGAAAGAACTCTGCATACACAGAACTCATCCCTTCACATAAAGTACGAAATATTTGGGTGTGTGTGCTAACATTCGAAGAGTATGTCTTCCTTTTCATTGCCCTCCTCAAAAAAAACACAAAAAACAAAACAAACCCATTGACAACTGGCTTGCATTCACTTTGCCTAATTAAGGTTGGGTGGTCAGGCTTGGAGGACAAGAGGTGAAGAGCTACCAGGTTTGGGGTGAGCTTGATGACTAAGTACTGCCCTCTCTCCCACATGCCCATGAAGTAGGAAACTGTGTGAGGATGCTGCCCCCTGCTGGCAGCATGAAGCAAGCAGCCTAACAAAGACCAGATTTTCTCACCCTCTCCCTAGTTTTATAACACTGGCCACGCATCTTACACCTGGTGTGTTTTTACACTGGCAAGTAGCATAAGCAGATTCATGATAACAGTCTGGAGCTTTTCACTTGCACTCTGATGTGTCCTTGAGAGTGAACGAGAGAGACAGCATAACAGCTCTCAAATTGGAAGGCGGGGTATGTATGAGATCCATCACTTATTTTCATAGCGGGAAAAGGTTAAAAATTATTACATGGCAAGCTGAATCAACCACTCTTGCCTACAACTACTTTCTCATTTGCATTCCTGAGTTCCCTCAACCTTTTATTTCAGAGAGATACAGCATGGTTTAGTGCCAAACAACAATGGCTTGGGTGTGAGACAAAATTATCACTGAATCCTGGGGTCACTTCTTACTGTCTGGGAGACTCTGGGCAGGTTCTTTAACCTCAGTATTTTCAGAGAGAAAATAAGGGGCCAACTATCTATTTCACCAGGTAGTTGTGAAGACTGAACGAGGAAAGTATGTCAAACACCAGGAGAGGCTCTGGTACGAGAAAAACAGGTAGACAAATTTCTAGTTCTTCTTCCCCTGCGCACCCCCCCACCCCGCCCCAGGACCGGTGATCCACAAAGAGGGCTTAAACCTCTGCTACTCTCTCTGTTTTCCTTCAAAGCCCTACAAAAGATGTCAAAAAGGGCCAACACACAGAAGGTAGATGTAAAATGCGATGACCAAGATGCGTGTGGTAAAAGCAGTCAGTGTGTAGACTCACTTTTATGGCACCATCTTAATGGGGAATATTTTAGGACTGGACCCCATAAAATTGGCCCAGGAGGACTAATGAAGGAATTGAAGCTGCTAACGCCATGGAAGATAACGACATGCGAGTGGAGGAAGGATGGGTCTATTTACAGAGATTGACTCCTTCATTTTCACAATGATTAAATATATTGTACAAAAATAAAACCTGATTATAAAGAAAAATGGCACACGTTCTGCCATTGTACTCTGTAAATAATATTGTTTCAGTAACCAATATCATTTCTTGTAAATCACCCTAAAGCATTTTCAATAAAGATAACAGTTACGAGAAAAAGGCAAGGGGGTAACAATAGGAGCTGAGTGACCCAAAAGCTTTGTTCATTCATTCAGTACCCATGCATTCAACTCCTATTAGGGAAAGAGATAAGAAAGCCCTGGAAGCTGACCTCGTATTATTCAGGGCCCTTCAGCAAAGAGAGATAAACTAGGAGAGGAGTTGGACTTTGCTCTCTAAAAAGCCCCAGAGGTATGGACACGGTATAGAAGTAGCAGTGAGCAGAGAGGGGTCGGAGGCTATACCAGGGACCCCAATCCTCAGCTTTCTCACTGCATTCCTTATATTCCAGAATATTTTTATTTCCTCAAGATGAACTCCTTAAAAAAGGAAAAGATGGATTGAAATACCCTATCTAAAACTATGAAGCTCTCAGAAGAAACATGGGTATGTATCTTCAGGATGATTTCTTTTATGACACCAAACACACTCCCAATGAAAGAAAAAAGAAACATCATGAAAATTAAAAAAACATGTATGCTTCAAAAGACACGATCAAGAAAGTGAAAAGACAATTCACAGAAAGGGAGAAAAAATGTGCAAATCATATACCTGATAAGGGACTTAATCCAGGATACATACAGAACAAAAAGAGAAACAACCCAATTAAAATTGGGCAGAGGATATGACTATTTCTCCAACGAAGATATACAAATGACCAATAAGCCCAGGAAGATGCTCAGTAACATTACCCACCAGGGAAATGCAAATCAAAACCACAATGCCCACTTCACATCCACTAGAATGACTATCATCCGAAAGACAAATAATATCAGGTGTTGAGAAGGATGTGGAAAAATCAGAAACCTCAGAAGCTGTTGGTGAGAATAAAACTCAGTGTGAACACCTTGCAAAAGCTTGACATTTTCTCAAAGTGTTTCACATGGAGTTACCATGTGATCCAATAATTCAACTCCTAGGTATATAGCCAAGAGAAATTAAAACATGTCCGAAGACTTTACACAAATGTTCATCTGCAGCATCATTCTTAATAACCAAAAGGAGGAAGCAACTGAAATGCTCATCAACTGACACATAATACATTAAATGTATTTGGGGCACCTACACAGCGCAGTTGGTTGGGCATCCGACTCTTGGTTTCAGCTCAGGTCGTGATCTCAGGGTCAAGAGATCAAGCCCCACATCGGGCCCTGCGCTCAGCGTGTAATCTGCTTGAGATTCTCTCTCCCTCTCCTTCTGCCCCTCCTGCTCATGCTCTCTCTCTCTCAAGTAAATAAATAAATCTTTAAACATTTTTTAATTAATTAATTAAATGTGGTATTTCATATCTGTGCTGAGTAGTCTTCTCACTTTAATGGTTCCTAGCACCTTGTGACAAGAAGCTCTGTTCACAACGTTTTTAAAAATAAAATCATCAAAATCTTGTTTCTAATGGCAATTGTTGCTATCATTTGCACAATGCTTCAGGAGTTAAAACCACACACGCGTATATTGTCGCCTCTGGCATGTAACACCCTTGTAAGGAAGGAGCGTATGTAATCATCACCACTTTGCATGGTAAAAAATAAGGACACAAATCATTCCGAAAGAGATCCCAGTGACTTACCCTCCCAAAAAAGACAATTACCCGAACTCTAAACCTTTGAGAAAAATGAGTCTACCTAACACCTGCTATAACTTAAGGAAGACAGTGGGGGCTCATGAGACCCGAGGACAGAGATAATGAACATTCAGACCTTAGGGAACTGAGGCTCAGAAGCTACGAGAGGAGCCGCTCTCTCCGAGGTGCAAGGGTGTGTTATTTTGGTCATATTCAAAGAGCTGCTCTTCACTACCTTAATGGAATCAGATCCCTATCTAGCCTATGGAATGAACTCCCAAAGGAACAAAAAGACACTTTTCCAGGGAAAAAATGCTTAATAAGTTACTGCTGAACCTTGAAAAAGAAAATAAATGGCCATAGATTTTGGTGAAATAAAGCCAAGTGCATCTTCAGCCCGGGGTTTGATCATTGATAGAGCATATGTAAGTCAAAGTCACCACGCTGGGTCAAATAAGTATGTGACGTTACTGTTACTGTACTCACCCTACATTTTTATTTAAAAGAGAAGCTATTATCAGTTTGGATTGTACAGATAAGCTGGAATGTAAGCCCCTAGGAAAGCTTGAGGGATTTATGTCGCTAGACAGCCTTGGATTCTGAATCTTTCGACAGCCATGTCCCATCATCAGATATCTACATATTTACTTTATTGTTTTTTCCTTCACGTACAAAAAAAAAAAATGATATTTATCAGAAGCTCTAATAGCAAAGGAAAGAAGAGCAAAGATCAATAGGTTAATATTCTAAACTGCAATCCAGGTGATAAGAAGTCTTCAAATGCATAAAATCAACATTATGCTAAGGACAGACTATTGATCATAAAAAAAGAAAAAAAAAAACTACTTTGCTCCAAGGTGACACCTTTCATTTGTCGGGTAGGTAGCATGTTGATTAGTCTCAGGTAGATATTAAGTAATAGCAATAATTATCATTTAATAACCCCAGGACTAATGTGGAGAGCAGAAGTCTTGATATGCTTTCTGCAGGAATTATTTTTATTATCAAAATGTTGTACCTGAGACATGAAAGGAAGAAAATCTCTCATAACACTCTGTCAGACAAAGCTAAGAAGACACTAAAATGGCAAAATGAGCTCTCCCATTCCAGCGTTTCTCTAGAAACCTTATAAATAAAACCCATTTTGAAAATTTTAAAAACAACCTGTATGATCACAATTTTAGTAAAAGCATATTTATCTACATAAGTATAGAAGATATCTGGAAAGATATGCACCAAAATTGTAACAATATTTTATTTATACGTGAAGGAATATGGCCAATTCTTACCTAAATCATTTTGGTTATCTATATTTCTGAATTCTCTGCCACAGCCATATCCTGCTTTTAGAATTAGGCTAATTTCAAAAACAACAACAACACAAATTCAGATAAAGTTGTAAAAACGATGTGAACAAAAATCTGCCTCATGGAATGCAGGAAGAAGAATTTTAAAATGGGAAATACAAAGACACAAAATTATAAACGAGGGTTTCAAAAATGTCCTTAAATTTGGGCCCAAAAGTCTAATAATCCGTCCTAGGGAAATAATTCTAAATGGGGACCAACAGTTATGCGCAGTATGTTTACTGACTCATTTTTTGTAATACTTTTTTTTAAATTCTTAATTATACAGGAGAAGACCTAAGTAAATTACAGTTCGGTCATTTAATGAAATGCTATTCAGCCACTATACATGATTTCCATCGAGGATTACTGATGACAATGGAAGTGATATGAAATTGAACAAAGAGTTTCATCTCAACTGTGTCAAGAACAGAGTTCACAGAATTAGCAGCAAAGAGAAATGCGAACCAGTAGCAGGGTTTGCCTCTGGAGGGAGGAAATTCAGGTGATTTCTTGTGGTCTCCTGTGTGTTTGCTTAGCTTCTTCGCCTCTGCCTCTGCTCTCTAAGGTTTCCATAATAGAGCCACACCAGATGGAGCAGCAGAGAGAAATCTTGTTAAAAAGTGGAAAGAGAATGTGCATAAGGTCAAAGTACCAAAAGCAAAACCAAATGTTGCAGATATGTGTTCAGATCTGGAGAGGGAATTTTTAGGAGAGATTTGAAGAATTTAACCTGACAAGTAATTATCTGTTTATTACACGTCACCACTGCCGAGGACTTGGTGAGCGCTTGGGACTGCCTTCCCCTGGGTTTCTCGACAAGGAAGGAAAAGAACGCAACTGAGAAGTACGGCTCCAGGAGGCCAAGCACACGCAAAGCTCCTGAACCAGACAGGGGGTTACGATGCACAACCGGAAAGATGGTGCTCATCTAACCAAGGCCCCTGGGCTTCCTGTGCTTGGCCGGGCTGGTATTTTCACAGCAATCTCTCTTAAGAGGGAGGTAATTCCTTCTGATACATAAACTGAGTGAAAACAAAAGGCTGTTAGATAAGCAGTAGTGGAAGGCAAAGGGGACAGAGCAGTCAACATCCCAGGGTAGGGATGTGCTCTGCTAAGGCTCAGGGATATGAGGGAAAGACACAAGGCTATAGGCCACCATTCAGGGTGGCTCCCTGTGGGACCGGGAGCTTAAAGGTACAACACTCTTGGTAACCAACAGCCTTATGCTGTATATTCATGCCCAACACTAAAAATAGGGTAGTACTATATATACGGTGTTGCATCACTAGGAAACGCTAAAACAGGACTATGCAAATGGTCTTTTATAGGAAGAGTATTAATTATGTTTCCCAGCTCTTATAAATAAACCAGAGAGTTCTGGTATTACAGGCTACCTGATTTTCTCTAGCTGTCACTTTGGCTCCTGCTGGTGGATGGGTGCACAGAGGGACTCGTGTGTAAACCCTTAATGCACATGCATAAACTTGTAAGCCTAGTACCATGTTCTGCTCAAAAGAACCCGCCTTGGGTATTCAACACAGTTCTAGTCCAAGACACCCATTAGAAGTCCTACAGCATCCTCATGGACACGCAGAGCAAAAAGACTAAGAGGATATGCCCCGAAAGGTCATCTTCATACTTCCAAAGGGAAATCCTCAGCTTTCACCACATCATCTCTTAATTTAAAAATTATCCAGTTTCACTCAAACACCCGAGCACACAATCTTCCATGGCCTGTCGTCAAAGGAGCATTTTCTTCACATTTTTCAACCTCTCCCTGCTTGTGACCCATGCTCCTCCTCCTCTTCTGCAGCTAACTCACCCTGGTCCCTTTGTTCTTGCTCCCATTCCTGCATGCCCAACCCTGCCCATTCTTGAACCCCATCGCCAATGTCCCCTCCACATAATTTCATGGGTTCCCCAAACAAATTCTGCTTATAATCCTTTTTGGAATTTCAAGGGCACTTTCTACTCTGTATTTTTCTCATATTATACATCAAGTTCCACCTGGTATTACACACACACACAAATGCGTCTCCCTTTTTGAATGACAGAATTGCTCACTGATTGATTCATTCATTCACTGAACACACACTTGCCGTATGCCTATCTGATGATCCAGTGTTAGGGACTGTGCTGGGTACAAGGGATGCTATGGTGAGCAAAACAGGAAAGGGTTTGTACCTCTAGGGAGACATCAGACTGGCAAACAGGTGCTAACAATGGGGATGCTAGATGCTGAAACAGGAGAAGGTCCTGGACCTCCCATCTGACTCAACTTTTCTAGTCTAAGAACGTAACACATCCCACCAGAATCACAACTGGACTGAGAACTGGAGAGGAGAGGAGAAGAGAGTTCAAGCAGAGGGAATACCATGCACGGAGGTCCAGAGGGACGGGAATTCACTAAGCACTAAGTTCCATGAAGGTCTTGGTTTCTGCCTGGTTCAACTTTGTGACTAGAGGTGCATTGGCACAGTGACTTAAATATAATAAATGCTTGTGAATATTGGTTGCATGGGAAAAAATGAGCCAATTCATGAGTCCCTTATTACTCTACATGCCCCTACTCCATTACTATCAAGGAACTCTACAGGTGCCCAACAGGGTGCCATCTCTCAGTGACCCACTCCGGCCAGACAGCTGAAATCCAGGGCCACGCCTCCTCCCGTGCCTTGGATAGCTAGTGTGGGTGCTCAGCCAAGCCCAGCTGGCTGGAGGCGGGGCTCCCTTCATTGCACAGAAAACTGCAGGGCTTTGCAGTGCTTTCCCCAGTAGGGGAGGAATGTGCTTCCTAATGTACCTTTCCTATCCACAAGGGCTGGCATGGCTCTTCCCCTAACAGACCTGGTCCCAAATATGCTGTTTGTGGTGGATTCTGCCCCCAGAACAACAGCTAAACAGCAGGGATCGCCCTCTTCCTGTTCTCCATTCTCCAACCTGTCCTCTTTCCCCCATCGCTCACAAGTGACAAGGAATGGCTGCAGTGTGGGAGAGTCCTTCTGGGGAGCCAAGAAGGAACATACAGGACATCTCAGAGAGCCATAGAGAGGGCTGGATGGTCAAGAGAAGCAAAATCACAACTGCTACTATCAGGTTCCATGAGCAAGAGAAGGCAGAGAATTAAAGCCAGTTTCTGGATTTCCGTAAAGTTAGGTAGATGAGCATTCAAGACCTTGGTCATCAAAGCGCTTGCTTCCATTCATTACTCTGTCTTAGTTCTCGAGCAAGGCGAACATCAGTGCGTTAAAGAGAAAGCATCTCTGAGCAGAAAAGTCTCCAAATCTGGAGGAAGAAGAGGGGAAGGGCAAAGATAACCCAGAAACAAAACTGATGAAATTCAAATGACTGAAAAACCTCGAGTGAGCGGGCGGCAGCGAAACAAACAGAGAATGGAAGCAAGGCCTCTCTGTTTAACCTGGACTGAATCCACAGAGAGTGAAACCTTTCATCTGGCCTTTTCCTTCTTCCTTAAATAGCCAGACAGCACAGCCTAGAGGTTGAGGAGGAGACTGGAGTCGGGCGGCAGTGATACCCAACATGGGTGCTGCTGCTTGCGGGCCCTGAGCATTTGGAAGCAACTCTGTTTTCAAGAACAAGCAAGCATTACTCTACTTTCTACCCCCAGACGAGGATGTGGACTTGCTCTTGCTGGGTTTGATTTCAGAACCAGCAAAGTCAATGGTCTGTACACGTTCCCTTAAAGAAAAGCAAGCAGAGGGGCGCCTCGGGGGGCTCAGTCGGTTAAGCATCTGACTTTGGCTCGGGTCATGATCCCAGGGTCCCGGGATCGAGACCCGCATCAGGCTCCCTGCTTCTCCTTCTCCCTCTGCTGCTATCCCCGCTTGTGCTCTCTCACTCACTCTCTCTCTCTCTCTCTCTCAAATAAACAAATAAAATCTTTTGAAAAGAGAGAGAGAGAAAAGCAAGTAGACAGTCGGTGTGCAGTCTTCATTCATGGTGATGTTCTGAGAATGAAAAGGCCACAGTAAGACAAGCATTTGGTGGGTTTCTCAGCCCTGGCAGAACTGGATGGGAGTAGAGAATGTCTCAGCTTTGCACACCCACTCAGTGCTCCTAGAGGCCAGAGAGAGAGCCATGTGGAGATACGCTACATTCACCCATTTCCCCACCTTGTTTCCACTGCAGTCTGTTCCTTTGGCTAAATAACCCAAGGAATCACAATAAGTTTGCAAGAGTGTCCTTTTCCTGTCAAAACAATGCAGTCCCCTTGGCAGGTTTTTAACCTCATAAAGCTAAAAAGCCTGATTTTCTTCATTTCCAAAATAGGAAGATGAGTCGCTGTGCCCTGTGCCTTACAGAGATGCCATGAAATACTGCATGGGAGCCATCTGACCCATGCCCCAGGATGCTCCCCAAAATGCTGCTGGTGGTGGGGGCTGCCTGCTGTGGCTGTTTTGTTACGGATCTAAACCAGTGGAAACCCCAACGGGCCACCTAAAAATCATATATTCTCAGCAGGCTGATCAGTTTGGTAAAAGAAAGCAAAAAGTTAATCAACACCTGTCACCCTTTTAACTATGTGATCTCCAGAACCATCTCAGGAGTGGGAGTCCTTTCTCACTGGAGAGTCTGGAGGTTTGCAAGAGTCCACCAGAGAACTCCTCCTGCCCACACCCCTTCTCTCCCCTTCAGAATGAACAAGTGCAGGAAGTGTGCCAAGATGCCAGAACCAGGACAATTTTTATATAACCGCATTATTCTCAAATTGGTTCTTGTCCCTTCCCATTGGAAAGGTTTTGACAGTCTTCCTACACATACAAAATGTCAGCCCCAGAATTAGAATCCCACGCCACGAAGCCAGTTCCTAGTGTATAAATTACTTCCTCCCAGACATGAAACAGGTCTGGATGGCGTGCTCACATCTCCTCTCCCAAGGTCACATCACACCGAATTCAGAGCCGTGAGACGCACTGACAATTGGTGACCATTTGGAAAAAAAGGAAGAGAAAAAAATGAAGTCTCCGGAAAGAAAGAATAAAAATAAAAGTCACCCTAACTCCATGGGGAGCTGTTCCACGGCTGTCAAAGCAAGGTCAATGGCAATCACGTAACTGCACCAGGGGTCTCTGGACTGACCCTTTCTTCACCCTCTTGCCTGCACCCCAGAAGAGCCAGGACTGTTCTCAAGGGTGCTCTGGGAGGATCCCACCACGGGCAAAACCATCAGGCCAGGCAACAACAGCAAAGCATGAGGGGAAGAGGTGCTGGATGTTTGCAACAACCCATCCTAGATGCCAAAACCCCGTAACTGCTCATTCTATTCTAGACTCTGATCAAATGCTCTGGTTCTAAGCTCAAGGCACTCCAAATGGTTCACCAGGATGGGGTCAGCCAATTGAAGAGTGCTTCCCGCTGTGAGCAGCAATTTTTTTTTATTTATGTTGTGGTTTTGAGCCCTCCTTGCCTTTGAAAATTCTCACAGAAGCAGACTACTGTGACCGACTGGATCCATGAAGACATAGCCATGGACCTGTGTGCTAGCTAGCTAGGTAGAGGAAAAAGAACCACCTCTTCATTAAAGAGGCTCTTTGAAGGGTATAAAATTCCTGCCCTGATCCTCTAGAATTCATGGACTTTGGGATGTGTCACTTCCTAGGGTCAGCTCCGCTTTTGAAGCTACATACTTCTACTCTCTGACCCAGCTGGTTATGGTCAAATGGAGAACTGTCCCAGTCATCCGACGGGGAAAATGCAGACCCTGGACTGATTACAGCCATCAGATCCAAACGGTTATATCAATAATCAGAATTTATTAACATTTTCTCAGTGCCAGGCAAGTTTCTAAGAACTCAACAACTATTAACTCATTAATCTCCATAGCAACCTTAGGTAGGAACTATTACGCTGCCCATCTTAGATCAATTGTCCAAGATCTCACAGCTGATAAGCAATGGAGCTGGGATGCAAAAAGAGGCAGTCTGGCCCAGAGGCTGTGCTCACTAACACTGTGCTACACAGTTTCAAATAAATTTGACTCATTTATAGGTCACTAAGCCTGCATCCCCCATATATGATCCTTGCACCTGGTGGATGGTGCCCCTTGGCTCCAAAATTCCATGTATAAAGAAAGGATGTCAAAAGGTTTGTACAATACTCTAAGAGGTTAATGGCAAACACTGTTCAATAAGTTGCCTCCTTCTGCCACAGTTGTGTTTCAAAGGGGACAAAGTTCTTGCGGGTTTTAAGCTAAAAATGGAAGGCGAAAGGTTTTGGCTGGAGCAGGTTCTTCTGAACCTTTTTAAAATTACCCCGCTAGGGTGGCTCAGTCGGTTAAGCGTCCAACTCTTGATTTGGGCTCAGGTCATGATCTCAGGGTCGTGAGATCGAGCCCCACATCCGGCTATGAACCGGGCATGGAGCCTGTTTAAGATTCTCTCTCTCCCTCGGCCCCTCCCCTCCCGCTCTCTCTCTCTAAAGATAAAGTAAATAAAATAACCCCACTAAATCACCTTCTCAAGCACATCTGAATTGCGCCTTACAAAGACATCTTTAGCCTGGAGAGCAACTAATACACATCCCTTTGTTAGGAGCGCCCCCTAGTGACAGAAAACAGATTCGACTCTGCCAGGAGATCTACATGGCCCTTGGGTACACCGGGTGCTGAACAGCAAAGGAGCTGGGAAAGGAGGGAGCAGGGGAAACCTGTTTCCTCACTCAGTTTTCGGTAATCATCCCTATAAAATTTTGCCTTGAGCTAAAATAAATCACAATAAAAAATACAAGAGGAAGATGAAGCTCAAATATTGTTATGACAAAGACTCATAGTTCGTGACAAAGACTCATAGTTCGTGACAAAGAACCATAGTTCATTTATTTCAAAAAGTTTTCTTCTAAAATATTTCCTTTAAAAATATCCAGACATTTCACGAGTACAATTATTCACGTGTCCCTTGTCAGGGAGTAAGGACAGATGTATTTTCACCATCTGCAGGGGGCATCCACAGCAGGTAAGGTAAATGCTGGAGGTTTGGGGGCTGATTCTGAGATGGGATTATATTCCCGGCTCCCACTGCCCCTTTGAGCCCCCGCCCCTCTGCTAGGGTGGGGACGCGGGCAATAACATGGCACAGATGTAAATCGCTGACCTGATGGAAACGGGAGGGACAACACATGTTCCGTGGCAAGAGAAGGGCAGAGGAAAAGAGGGCCCACCCTCCACCTCCCTTGGTGAGAGCTCATGCTGGGGCTGCCCCTGCAAGTCACCCTGCACCCATTTTGACTGTTCTTCCCCAATCGAGCCAGAGAGCAAAGCAAGATCAGGGAAGAAAAGATCTGCAAGTATTCTGCATGGAACTTCTTGCTGGTCTCTCTACAGCGTTAGGAAGCGTGATGACGCTAACCCAAGAGAGAGGTGGCCCCACAAGGCTGCACCAACCCGAAGAGCCCACCTTGCAGGAGCTCTGTCCCAGTCATCTGCTCTGCTGGGGTCACTGATGGAAAATACAAACTAATACATGATCTTCCTGGGTTCAGCCAGAGAGATCTTTCCAGAGCTAACTTCTCCCCTTCTACATGTACAACAACAACAAAGCTATGGTCTCCGCACTTAAAACCAAAGGTGAAGACTGTGTGCCATGCTCTGTAGCATTTAACCATAGACATCCACAGAAGACATCGCAGAGCCCACCCCGGACATGTAAGGACAGGACAATGTGATCTCTTCACCTGTAAGGAAGGAGTCCCTTGAAAGACGTGACTCCTACTCGCCAGTCAAGGAAATGAGCAACACAACTGTCTGCAACTCTTTGCCTCAACTATTGGCAGCCTCAGAGAATGCCCTCAGTTGACTGGTTCCTTTCCGAATCTGTCTTAGAGCAGTCTGTTGGCGTGAGGAATGTAAAGGCAGAGATAAAAGCAAAAAATTATCCATAAGCCTCCACAAGGCTCAAGTACTTTCTGTCATCAAGGCAGAAGTCTCAACGACATCTTTGAACATATAACTCAGGAAGTGGTTACTTAAAAGCAAAAGTTGAAAAATGATTCTATAAGATTCTATTCACCTGAGAAATGTATATCAAGAATCAGCTCAGGGGTGCCTGGGTGGCTCAGCTGGTTGAGGGTCTGACTCTTGGTTTCAGCTCAGGTCATGATCTCAGGGTCATGGGATCGAGCCCCATGTCAGGCTCCAGGCTCACGGGGGAGTCTGCTTCAGATTCTCTCTCTCCCTCTGCCCCTCTCCTCCTGTTCGCTAGCTCTCTTTCTCTCTCTCTCTCTCTCTCGCTCTCAAATGAATAAATAAATATTTTAAAAAGAAAGGAAGGGAAAAGAAAAGATAAGAAAAGAAAAAAAAGAAAAGAAATCATCTCAGACTTCCCCAGACAGCTTTGTACCCCATTCCAACAATGCTGGTTTACTAGGACTCCACTGACCACTCGTACCCCCTCCAGGTTATTGCATCACCCATTTTAATTATGTGTATTTTTAACTCAAAATACATTATTACTGTTGTTTCTACAGTCAATATTCATTTAGCTGTTCCATTTCCAGTGCATTCTTTCCTGCATATCCATGTTAAGACAGAAGATAATACTAGATGTACAGACTATTGTACTTCATATAAAAGACCTCCATGACAGCATCAGGAAAAAGAATTGAGAATGAAAGTCGGATATATAGGTACTAGATAAAAGCTCAACTGCCATGAACAACAGACAAATCTCAATTAACAGGGAGGCCAGCTGGGCACCTTAGAGCGTTCCTAGCCCCTGAAAGGCCCCCATGAAGGCTAGAGGACCGCCCCCCCCCTTCCCGCCCCGAGGAGATCCTAAGGCCCCTGTTTTGGTCCTACAACTTCTTGCTCTGCAGACTGATAAGCAGAGCTGCAAGGTCACTGGGTGTCCTGGTGGCTGTCTGTCCAAGTTTGGGGGCGGGTGGGGGGCGGGCGGTCTGGTTGGGAGTCAATGCTGTGGTTTTGCGCCATCTGGTGGCTGATTCTGCTCCAGCTTCACTAATAACGAATCTCCCAGCTAGTTTACACCCTGATGGAGCAAGAGTAGAAATGATAAGGACTGGGGCTTTGCTGCATTTCAGATGCGGCCAGCGGGTGTGTGATCAGAAGGGATCAGGCTGCAGCGTCCATGAGGCAGAACATAGAAGACCGGGTTCCAAGGAACAGGCACGCGCAGTATCTGCCTGCGAATTTACCACCACGCAGGCGTCTCAGTCACTGACAATCCCTCACCAACATCCCCCAGGGGTCTCTCAGGTGGAAGGAATCGTCTGGGGCTGGATGGACTGGCAAGGATTGGCCAGAGCTTCCTGGAAGAACACCCCAGCCCACACTGGGACCTCCTGAATTCTGTGTGGCTAAAACTTGGAGAATTTCAATAAACGACAGTTTAAAAAAACATTTGTTGTCCTTTTGCTTTGATGAACTATTGTTTATGGGTCACATATTTTACTATTTGAAAACAAAGTGCTTGGTTACGAATACTATCCTAATTATTAAATCATTCACATGGGAAAAAAGCTGTTTTACCTTGTGGTTACCAGAGGCGGTTTGCTGCCAAGAGTGGGGAGGGGTGAGGAGCACCACACAATCAGATCAATGTCAAAATTCACTTTCTACAATTCCCACACATGTACTCTGGATTCTTACTAACACTGTCCTTGGGCTCCAAGGGACTGAAGCACATTCTCAGCAACAAAACCCTTATGAGAAAGTCCTGTCAGGAATGATGCAGAAATATAAGCCAAGCCCACCAGAGGAAGGGTCCTCCTCTGTGGACAATGACTGTGGACTGAAAATTCCCCTGATCTCAAGGACGTGGTATTTTCCAGATAACAGGAGTTTCGAGGCAGCTTCTGACTTCAAACAAATGAGTCAAATCCCAGGAGGGTGTCATGCTCCCCCGTGACCGTGCTGAGCAGTGTGCCAAGCACTGGGCAGAGGCCCTGCTACACCACGAACACCTGTCAGCCAGTCAATAGTGGGCTTTCTCTTCCCCACTTAGCACACACAGACCACGGGCCTAGGAGGGAATGAGCCTGGCACTCTCTTCTCCAGGGCTCAACCCCGACTGAAGGCTCCCCAAGCATTCAAAGTACAGTCCATTCTGCTTTTTCCCTGCAGCTATGTTCTATGAAGTCATCGCAAATCCCGAGATAATGAATACCGAGCCATTGCTTCCGAGGGGAGATACAGGGTGAGATGACTTCCGGTCTCTGGTCACAAGACTCGGTCAATCAGTCGATACATAACCTTGTTTTATGTATTTTTTAAAGACACCTTATTTAATATATATTGTTGGTTCATTAACACTGAACTCACAGCAATGACACTGTCATGCCCGACCTGAGTTTATCTCACACACGTATTTCCCCCATAAGGCACATCCTGGCTCCATGCACTTATGAACATCAAGCAGCACTTTAGAACTATGCTTGGGGACCACTTTAAACAGCAATACCACCAACACAAAGCACATATTTCAAAAACCAAGGCCCTGGCTAGCCTATGAAAAGGACTCCCATTTACAGTAGGAGAGCTGAAAGGAGAAGGCAGAGCGTCCCCTTGTTTTGACCTCATGTCTGCAAATGACTACGAAGGCACCACGAGTATTGATTTACAACTAAGTTTTAGTGAATAGCTGGATTTGCAAATACGGAATCCATGAACCGTGAGGATGGAGGATTGACTGAATATTTCAAACCCCTTTGATTTTAAAATTCTCTATAATCTGTCCTCACTTGGAAAAACCAACTCTACTTCTCTCCCCGTGAACCTAAAGGTCAGCCCTCGACACACGTTTGCGGTGTCCCAAGCACACAACTTTCTTTCATCAGTAACTCGTATTTTCAACCACGAATTTTCTCGCCATCCTCCTGGCACAACTTACAACTCTCACACCCCCCAACACTGCCTGTCACAGGGTCATGGGACACCGTGTGATGCTCCAATAATAATATCAATAGTTATTATAACATCAGCATAACTGCATCTAAATTCCTAGTCTCCTTACTCTGTGCCAGGCACTCTTCTGTATGATTTACAAGTATCTAATAATTTAATTCACATAACAAATTTATTGACTCTTATATCCCCAGATTAAAGATAAGGAAACTAACACATGAAAATGTCAAGTAATCTGCCCAAGGAATCAACCCTAGGCAGCCCGAATTTAGAGCCCAAGCTTAAGCCCATGTTACACTCACAGTTATGGTTAGACCAGGAGGCTTCCTCCTGTGTTAGGGAAACAGGGATGGGGATGGAGATGGAGGAAGACATGGATAAATATGCATCTCACTTCATTCCCTGCCATCTGTATTTGAAAAAAATATTAAAATGACACCACGCACTGCATATGCAATTATGTATAATTATACTTGTGTAAAGATGCATAATTATCTTCTATCATCTGGGATACTAGTAGAAAATCCTCTAAAAATTTTAACATGAATCTGTATTAGTCATTTCTTAAAATTTTTTGTATTCTCTGATCTTTTGATACCTTGGAGGAACTGCCCTTCCCAGGGTTAGCTAATTCCTAGAGATAGGAAGCATGCGTTTCATATGCCAACTCGCCAATTCAGATCCCAAACCCCAAAGGATCTCCTTTATCAGGGTTTTGCACTCTGGGCCACTGTCCCCTGGCCCCCATCACCACAAGGCTGACAGCTAGGGGCAGCGCCTCTGCTCCAAAGACCACTGAGATTATTCAAACTGGCCAATCCTAAACCTGCTTCCTCTATCTTGCCTTGCTTTTCCATGGAAACCACAACAAAGGCTCTTATCCACGTTTCCCCCTCACTCCCTCTGCCTCCTGACCCCGCCCAACCCCCCACTCCCGCCCAGTGCTTGTCCACATGCCCTCTGTGATGTGGCACACTCCCTCTCTTGAGAACTATGAGTAAATACATTATCTTTTCTCCAGATGGGGTGCTGGCCTCGACCATGCCGAAACACAATCAAACCTACACTTTAAAAGAGAATCTTAATTCTGAAGTCATCTTTTTCTCATGACCTTTTTTCACTTCCACATTTTAGTCACTTTTCTCTTTTAAGACAATCTGAAAATGTTAAGGGAAATATTTATCAAAACTTCTCATATTAAAATATACTGTTCAGAAACAGTTTCTTTTAAAAATGAGTTTATTGGGGCGCCTGGGTGGCTCAGTCGTTAAGTGTGCGATTCTTGATCTCAGCTCAGGTTTCGAGCTTTCAGCTCATGTCTCAAGCTCAGGGTCGTGAGTTCAGGCCCTGCGTTGGGCTCCACGCCCAGCATGGAACCTACTAAATTGATTGATTGATTGATTCATTCATTCATTCATTTAAAATGAGTTTATTTGGGGCCCAGTCAAGCTAAAGGAATGGGAAAGAAAAGGCATTTAGGAAAAAAAAAAACAGTCTTGTCCAACTTCAACATCTGCCTTGGTTCAAGAGAGACCAGAAAAATGAACTACAGATATGTCCTTTGTAAGGACCATCCAACAGACTGGACGAATAGAGAAGCTACCAATTTGACATTAAGACAAACTCTGAAGGGTTTCTGGCCAGGAATGCAACTCTTCAGAGCATGAAAACCATTTTGCACAGTTCTTGGTCATTATAATCAACAAGGTACAGTTTGATTCGGGCATTTCTCTAGTTTTCAAAATAAAGTCATTCTAAATATGGGAATCTGCCTTCCGTCACCCTGAGAAATGCATGCACCCTTGCCTTCTGACTTCCAATAAGAACAGTATCATCCCAGACAACCCTGACCCCTCCTCCCGCCGGGGCCCCTGCAAGTCTGTTCGGCAACTAGAGAATCATTAACCGAGAGATCTTAGAAGATTAAACGGCTTTGTTTTACAAGCAGGTGCTTTTCTGTGTTATGACTAGCTGTAACACGCCATTTAGCCACTTTAAATGGAGATTTCAGAATTATTTCATCAGAAAAACCTGCTCTGTTGGGAGGCTGTGCTGAGAAGGAATGTAAGGCCATCTGCCTTCTGAAAGGTATTGTGCTTTATTATCCTTTAACAACTGTTCTGCTAGCTTGTTGGAGCAACTGCCCCTTCTACTTTGGAAAACTGAAAAGGCTGCCTGTGATTTCCAGATATGTGCTCTCCAAAAAGCAAGGAAGAGAAGTACTATTTGCTGGGCACATCCTCCATTCCAGACGCTGTGCCAGGCACTAACAGATGATCTTTGATGACCTTCCAAAGACCCTGAAATAGATGGGTAGCTGCACAACCGAGGAACCTGATGCCCGAACAGGTTCAACAACTGGTGCGCTGGCCCAATGGCTGGGAATTAGGGAAGATGGAATTAAAATCTAGGCCCACTCGACTCCAAAAATTTGTCATTTAACACTTCCTGGGCACTGCCTACTCGGGAGACGGAAAATGAGAAAGAACAATCTTCATCTTACGAATTGAATTTTCCTTCAATGAGATCCAAAAATTATCCAAACCTCAGTTGCTCCTAAAGGAGGCAACAGGAAGGAGTTCATGCAGGGAATAGGCAAGATTATTCCTCTTTCTGTGCATCCGGACAGCTTACAGGACCTAGAGATTTTATGGCCAGATACCGGGACCCCGCCAGCTTCCAGCGTTTTGGCACAATGGTCTCTAGGTGGCGCAATGAGCGCATGATTCCATTTACTGAAGCTTGTCTATTTCTGGCTGACTGGACTTGTAAAAGTGAAAATCTGTGCTCATCAAAGCTGTTGGAAATTTTCCACCATTAGAAATCATTACTAACTGGTCTTTCCAATTTCTCAACTCTTCTGATGCAAAATCGTGGCCTGGAAGAAGTTTCAGGGAAAGGACTAAAATTGAAAACTAAGGAAAAAAAAAAAAAAAGAGAACCATGAAAAAATAAAGGAAACCAACACTACTCTTTTTGGTTATTCTAGGTTCCAGGTCTTTGCTTTTTCTAAAATGACTTTTCAAGTCCTTTGAAAGGAGGCCACATAAGAGCTAAAGCCTTAAAACCACATCGAATTAGCTTTCAGTTAAAAAATACACTGTTCTTCCTAAACTACTTGAAGCAGAACACTCAGCAGACACTGAAAACTAAGACGGAGATACACTCTAATACTGAACCGTGGAAGGAATGAACAACGTGTTAACATAGATGGAGCTATACGAAAAAAAGTCACTCAGACTTTGGCTCATGAAATCCCTGCTGATTTCATACAGGACTAGAACATGAAAATAAAAAGGGAGATGTTTCATGCCTCCTGCCCCAATTACATATACCCTTCCTAGAGATCTGTAATAATCCCAGGAACCTGTAATAATCCGAATCCCAGCAAGTGTTCTTCCCCCAATGTCCCCTCTTTCCTCTGTCTTTCAGGTACACAGCCAGAAGGAGAAATGACACTGTGCATTCTGCAATTGCCGCCACCTGGGACAGAGAGACACAGCGAGTCCTGGGGCACTATGAACCAAGAACTAGAGTTTTGCCTTTTCTGCACAGTTCAAATGCACTGGCAATCCAGGTGGTAGCAGAGGAAGACAATGAAATGGGAGTAACTCGGGCATTCCCTACCCCCAGGCTCTCCACTGGGACAGGGTATCAGAATCAATTGGGAGCATTTGGAAATACACATCCCTTGACCTCCTTCCAGGGCATTTTGCTATGACTGGACAGCAAGAGAGATTGGGTGATTTTGTGAAGCTTCCCACATGATTTGGATAGGCCTTGTTCAACACACAGAAGTAAAACCTGGAAAGAACTGGGTAGGGAGGGAGGACGTGAGCTACATCCACATTCATCAGCTATATCCCTGATAAACGGGCTCTGCTAACACACAGATGGGTGACGGCAGGGCTGGGACCACCTGTTAGCCTTGACCATCGATACACATCAAGTACAGGGAACTCTCACCTGGTACCTTGGCCAAGAAACTTTGTGCTAAAATTCTAAAAAATAGATTCTACTAAAAAATTTAAATGGAATGTCAAGATATGAAATATGATTATATAAAAATGAAGTCACAGTACCTCTGTAAAGTTAAGCTGCAAAGCCGAATACGTTTGACAAGTATTCTTATTAGAAAAGACATATTAAGACTATCACCATAAAAACAATAACTTATCAGGTTTATTTATTTATTTATTCTTTTAGTTTAGGAAAGATTGGAGAGGTTAAAAAAATAGTCACTCTGATCCATTGGGCTAATGTGGAAATGACTCAGTGTGGAAAGCAATTTGGTAAATATCAACAACCTTAAAAAATAAATGCCATAGAAATGACAGTCTATGACAGACACAAATTTATCCTAATAATGTGATTATGGATGCACGTAATTACCAGGTGACAAAGATGTCAATTTTAGACTTATTGGTAATTTCAAAACACTGAACTACTCAGCAAAAGGGTTTGGTTAAATACACTGTAGTCCATCCAAAAAATGAAAAACTCCTCAGTAATGAAAAACAATACATGTTAACTAATGTGGAAACATTTCCAAAGACAATCCCCATGAAAGACAGGGTTTCCCATATAACATACAAAGTGTGATACTGATGTATATAAAGATTAATATTTGTGTCTTATGTGTCTGTGTGTGCATACTAAAGAAGATTGTATTTGCAATTTTAAAATAATGCCTAATGATTTCTAATCACTGAAGCCAAAATCTCATTTTTTTCCCATTTATGATGGAGGACAAAATGGAAACCCAATTTTACATCCTCAGAATTTGAGATTAATTAGCTCAAAGTCACAGGAGAAATGCCATGGTGATAAAGGTCAGAATGGAATCCAAGTAGAAACAAAAACTGCAGATTATATTCAGGACAAGTGGCGTTCTGATTTGCAAACTGAACAAAAGGAAATCTAGGGACGGTCTTATTCACGTCCGTAACAAGACAAAATTTTAGGAAAGTACAAATTGCATAAATCTTATCGTGAATACATTTCAGGAGACTCTCAATTTGATTTTGATATGAAATCCATGTATATAAGTGATCCAAGCACTAACCCAATAATAAGATCCATCCCACAGTTGCCATCACCCATTTATTTCGAAGAGAACCTGAAGCATCTTGTGATGTGGAGTTAATGAAATCTACATGCATTCCGGGCTAACGACACTTAATCAGAGCTGAATAAACAAACTCAGTATTAGTCACACTTGTACAAGTTATTCTGCTGCACTGCGGCCAGAAGAGATTGCCATGTGATCCTGTTTACACCAGCTAAACATCTGGAAAATGTGGAAACTATTCTGCGAGGCGCAAGAGGACCACACGCTCAGAGGAGACATCAGTTTCTGTGGCTGAGGTCAGACCCCTGATGTTGGAAGGAGAGCGCTTACTGGAGATAGCTTACTTACAATGAAGCCAAGTTTTTTATAATCCCGGGTGTACATGGACTTGCGTTTCTCCATGCTGCCACTGCTGTTACTAGGTTCAGACTCTGCATCAAAAGCGATTCTTCGAAGTTCAAATATGATGTCCCTCTGAGCCTGAAGGCGTTAGGGAGAAAAAAAGAGGGGAGGGAAGGGAAGAGCTGCTTTCATTGTGTGACATTACATATACTCCCTCTTTCCCCAGGGTCTAAATGAATTACTGCTTTCAGGCCAAAGAAAAACAGATAAAAGACAACCGATGTTCTAAGTTAGGGCTCTGCATAGAGTTCCCCTGCCGTTCTCCCTGCTGGTCAGCCCTGGCTTCATTCCACGATTATCCTCACGGCCAAGTCGTTTGGAATACTTAGGTCAATTACCTAGAAGTACTTTTTTTTTTAATATTTTATTTATTTATTCGACAGAGAGAGACATAGTGAGAGCAGGAACACAAGCAGGGGGAGTGGGAGAGGGAGAAGCAGGCTTCCCGCGGAGCAGAGAGCCCGATGCGGGGCTCGATCCGAGGACCCCGAGATCATGACCTGAGCCGAAGGCAGACGCCTAACGACCGAGCCATCCAGGCACCCCAATTACCTAGAAGTTCTAAATGGAGTCCCAAATATGATGGAAGGCTTGGGTCTGGGGAAAGCCAAGTTCAAGGACCTGGGACTCCCACACTGGCCGAACCAAAGTGAGAGGCACGTGCAGGTTTATGAACAGCATTCAAGTGACAAGGGATCCCTACCTCCACTAAGAAGTGACTACGTGGAAACAAACCCTTAAAAATGGTTAAAATGGTAAATAAGAAAAAACATATATATATGTTTTCAATAAATAAAAGGAAGCATTTCCAAATGGGGAGGCCCATTCCACATTAAAATGCATGGCCTTCCGTCACTAGAAGTGGTAAGCTGACAGTCTCATCTCTCTGGGATGATTAAACTTGGCCTTGCCAAAAGTCCAGGGCACGTTGGACAGCCTCTCCAAGCCTCTCCATCATTCTTAATCGCATGGCCTGGCGCCACGGACGAAGGGCTACAGCAGTTCCACACTTCACATGTGCGGCTCACATCTGCGCTAGATCAGGCCCTCACGTGCCAGTAATGAGTGTTTTCCTTTCCAAAGCTGCAGCGCTGCTTAAGTTGAAAATGGGCTACAGCAGGGCTCCCAGCTGTTTCCTCTCACTCTGTCCTCACACAGTAAAGTTCCCCCAAAAGCCTTTTGGATGGAGGCATAACATTTCATGCACAACAACCAGAAACCTAGAGAGAATTATAACAAACAGCCAACCAACAAAGACGCAAGCCCAGAAATCAGGTGTAACCTGGGACCCCCCCACCCCCACCCTCGGCACTGATCACTGGAGAATGGAGGCAATTGATTCTTCCACCTGAATCAGTATCACACAGGGAAACCAAATGGCCCAAGTTGTCTGGGAACTTGACTCCAAAGCTATTACCATTGATGGTATTAGGACCAAGGGCCAAGATCTGTGGCCATGTGATATCAGGCTTTCTTATCCAATAAAAGAATATGCATGTGTTTGATGTATAATGAAAGAATCCATTTGCTTTATTCTCTGAGCCTATGTTCACCTAAATTTTAAATATATTCCCCCCAAGTTCTGGGGCGTGTTGGGTTAAGCATCTGACTTGGGCTCAGGTCATGATCTCAGGGTCCTGGGATCAGGCTCCCTGCTCAGTGGGAAACCTGCTTCTCCCTCTGCCCCTCCCCCTGCTCGTGCTCTCTCTCTCTCAAATAAATTTTAAAAAATCTTAAAAAGTATATATTCCTCCAAGTTCTAAGTTGATAATAAAACAATATCATCATCTACAAATTCCTGGTTTGGGAGTAGCCCAAGAAAAGATTTTTAATAACCACTTTCTCTCCCGTATATGCTTTTGCTGCAGTCTAGCGAGCACTCACCTGGTCCTGGGGGTCCATCTTGGTCATCATCCTGTCTTCCAGAAGGTTAAAGGTAAGCACCTGCAGCACATACAGCTGGTGCGCCATTTCATTGTTGATGGCTCTCTGAGCTCGGATGACATGCTGGGGAGATAGTTCAGAAATAATATTTTTTTAAAAAAAAGGAAGAAAGAAAAAGCCAGCAACAATTAACTTAACCCCCGTCATTATGCCAAGTAAAACCCCAGAAGTCTTCACTTGAAGCCCGGAGAATGTAGGTTGGTGGGACCACCCTTCAGAAGAAAGGTGAGGATGCAGGTGATCTTGGAGCTTTTCTTTCTATTTTGGCCCAATAAAGTTCCTGATGTTTAGGCCAGACTCCAGGTAAAGAGCTGCTGTGTGCAGCAGAGAGCAGAAGAAAAGAAGGCACTGGACATGTCCTGGTGATCGCAACTATATAAGTCAAGAAAGTGTGCCTGACGTAGAGTATCTTGAAGAGAGCTGTGGATTTCTACAACAGAAGCCTTCCTTGCATGCAACAGAGAAACAAATCGTGTGTGTGTGTTGTAAGCAATTTTGCCATCATCTTGCCGTCAACAGTCTGAGAGGTGATCCAACTTCTAAATGGGGAAAAGTTTTAGAAGCAACATAAAAAAGCAAAGTACCTATCAGGCCTGCAGTTAATTCACCATGGAAACTATCCAGAGACCACCACCACCACAATGCAATGAGGGAATTCATTTCATGTAATGCATAACTTTACTCGCCTGCTAACAATTAAATGAAAAACAAAATGACCCTTCCCCTTAGAAACAGAACCAAAATGCAACAAATATAAAAGAAACGGCAGGAGACTAGATATGGGGAGCCTTTGCCCGCACCGGAGCTGGATCACAAAGGAGATTGAACACTTGGGCCTAACATATGTCTTCTTTAGCAGAGACCATGGTTATCCCTTAAAAATGCCAAAGGACAGGTCAATGTGGCTTTTTGAATGTGCTAGACCCAACCACGTCTTGCCGTCTGAAAGAACTTTCTCAAGGTGCCCCAAAACCAGCATGCACTT
This sequence comes from Leptonychotes weddellii, assembly GCF_054177405.1. NCBI lineage: Eukaryota > Metazoa > Chordata > Mammalia > Carnivora > Phocidae > Leptonychotes > Leptonychotes weddellii. Next base: position 36,640,852 of record NC_138380.1, on the reverse strand, counting down.
GGACTCTACACCCTGGCTGGGAGTACCGTGTCAAAATAGCCAGTTAAAGCAGGAGGGGTGGGGAGAAAAATGAGGAACAGAAAGAAGTCACTGAACCAAGATAATGGGGGTGGTGGGTGTGGGAAGCTAGGCAGTGAGATAGGGAGGTGGAATGAAACGCCATACCCTTCCAGTTCAGAACAGAATGTTAATTCAGAGTAAATATTTCATATCTGAGGTGTATAGGCCATCTATTTTATTAACAATTCAAAAGTATCTGCACTCCAAGTTTTTGCCTGAGAATATGAGCCTTGAACTTCCAGCCATCAAAGTCTCATAGGAGAAGTCCCATCGAAGCAAACTGATCTTTCAGACACGGTGGCTTTAGCCATTCTACCCACCCCCTCTCTGAGCATTCCAACTCTGACTGCCACACCCAGGTAAGAACAGCAGGCTAAGACCTTAATTTAACATTTCTCATCCTTTGTCTCTCCACTCCCCTCCTCTCCCACAAATACCTTCACTGGACTATGCTCTAATATTGCACTTTCCACTTTTACTAAGAACCAGGATAAAGATTAAACATATTATGAATCCTCCTGCAATCTCTACCCAACCATTCTTGGACCAAAAATCTATTCGAATGCTCTACCAACACCCATTTCATATTCCAGGTCCAGGGGGAGAAGTATGTCATCCCCGAAGAACTGGGGTACCTCTTTTATCAAACAACGAAAATTACACTCATATGTTTCTTTTTATCCTAGTCAGCCAGAAGTTCAAAATCAAACTCGATGACAAATTGTAGTCATTGCTGTTGGCTCTGGATTCTAGAGTATTTATTGTGTTTGCCCTCATAAGGTTTTTAATTTTCAACAGCCTCATTGTATTGGAATGTGTGTGTGTGTGTGCACGCGTGTGCATGCGTGCATGTCTGTCCGTGCGTGTGTGTGTGTGAGCTTGCAGAACTCCCTTTTGAAATCATAGAAACAGAAATTGCTTCTTTGGTAAGCTGGGAATCAATCATGCGTGCTTCTTTCAGTCTTTGGTTAAAGTCAAATAGCGGATAAGGCCTCAGGAAATCATGCCCTTCAATTTATTTCTAAACATTCACCACATAACATGCAGGGCTTCTTTTGCACTCACATTTCAGGTCATTTTTGCATTGCAGTTAACCAGTGAATTCCATGTACATCTTCCCTGCTTGTCTCTTGCAAAGGGGCCCAGGGAAATGATGGTCAGAATTTCAGGACTTCTGTCAGAGTCTGACAGGTCTCCAGTTAGCTTCCTCATTAAAAACAGTATAAGCTCACACCAGTGGATATTTTTAAGTCACGGAGCCCCTGATTTCCTACATACAAAGCTAAACTGATGGTGAGGGGGCGCCTGGGTGGCTCAGTCATTAAGCGTCTGCCTTCGGCTCAGGTCATGATCCCAGGGTCCTGGGACGGAGCCCCGCATCGGGCTCCCTGCTCAGCGGGGAGTCTGCTTCTCTCTGCCCCTCCCCCTGCCTGTGCTCTCTCTCTCCCTCATGTTCTCTCTCAAATAAATAAAATCTTTAAAAAAATGAAAAACTAACATGATGGTGAGTGTAATAAACCTGCCCCACCGGGAGAGATTTCCTCCCCTTCCTGCCAGACTGTCTTTCTAGGGCAGTTCCAGAGATGACTCCTTCCAATCATATGAGACCATTCCTGTGGGAAAGCCTTGTTTATTCCAATTCCAAAAGCACACTTCTGCCTCCTTTCTAGTTACTACTGCTTCATCACAGAAGCAAGTCACAGAACAAACCACAAACTGAAGCCAAAAGGGGAGATAAATGAACGCACCAAACCATTCCTGCCCAACAAGGTGGTCACCCCACATAGGTACTCACTGTTAAAATGATGGAACGCAGTTGCTTCTGAGCCAAAATATTCGCCATCTCCTGTTGAAGAAAAACACACCCGCACAAAACCTTAGGTTAGAAAACTACACTTCAACATGGCCCCAAATGACTTTATCCAGGGGGTGCTTCCTAACTGGGTATCAGCAGTATTTCTTATGAAAGAATAGGCTCCAACAGGCAGTAGTATTCAAATTGCTTTTTGAATATTCTGTTTAGGTAACTGAGCCTTGTCCAAAAGTAAAGGGAAGGAAATCTGGCACCCGCAAACTTCTCCTTTTTTAGGAATTTCCTCCTCCCAGGAAAAAGTGAGCGTGGAATAAAAAGCAAATACTCTGGATAAAGGCAATGGTTCTCCATTCAAAAGGCCCATCAGCTTTTCTTAGACTACACATGTACAGGGAGGTTTTACTAGGAAACGTGCCTGCACCAAGGAGTCCCAATATTAGGGCAGCATCACTTTAAGTCTCGAAGTCTTCTAAGAGCCATTTCATCTTAATCTATGCAAAACCAAAGAGTGAGTGGTACGTACTCCAGGGCTTGAAAATAGTCTATGCAAGTCAACTGTGTGGTGCTTTAGGAAGGGACAAATATCTGAGCATGGGCTAATCTCCGAGAGTCCACACTCCGCATTGCTAGGCCTCCTTTCTGTAAGTTGAATTTGGGGCTTTGGCCTGCCGAGCACAGAAGATTTGCAGGTGACTTTATTTAAAGAAGTGATTCACAGACACTCTTTCTAAATATCGAGACATAGATATGAAGCTGAAATTATAAAGTTGGGAACAACCTTGGTGCAAACATTCAAAAACATATTCAGGAAGGCACTTGAATGGTTTTTTTTGGCGGGGAGGGGCTGGATTTTAGAGTTAGAGTTGCTACTCTTGCTGAGTAGAGAAGAAACTAGGCTACAATTCAAAACCGCAACCGTGAATTCAATCACGGCGAAAATAAACTCGCAGGAAGCAAGGAGAGCCCGGATGCATGGGCGGGGAGTGCAAGGGGGACACGCAGGCGGGCTTGGGCAGGAGCCGAAGGTGGGGACTTACAGTCAGAGGACAATCAAGGATGTCAACACTGCTCTCTACACCAACCTAACGGCGCCATCGCCACCACAGAAGAGAAAGCAAGCAGGAGAGAAGAAGGGATGGAAATTCAGAGCGCTCTGTTAGAGGTTACAACTTGATGTTAACACCCCTGCTGACCCACTGCCTGGCAGAGAAAAGTGCACAAATACGGTGAGGTGTTTCAAGACACCTTCCACTCTGTTGAAAACAAGAAAGCAAGGACAGTGATGCATTGGCAAACAAGGGACATGGCAATCTAGAAGGAACCTGTCTTTCCTTGGTCCACAGAAAGTGGGGCTTGCTTCCAAACGCAAACAGAAAGGTCCACTTTTTCTCCTGGACCCGATGAAAAACAAAGGGCCCAAAGGACCCTGTGGCTCTTTTAGCTTATTTTCTTTTATAAAAATGAAATTACTGCCTGACACACAAAAAAAGAAAAATATTCTCTGTGCCTATTTTAGCCTTTTTTTTTTTGAAATTTTAAAATAAGTTAAAAGGGATAATATAGTTCCAATACGTACAGCAATTGTTGTAATTATCTTTGACATTGTTTATCTTCTTCGTAAGACCACGGTCACCTTAGGGGCACAGACACTTCCCTTTTCATCTTTGTATTCATGCGCCCAGAGCACTATGTTTGGCACAGAGTAGACAGTAAATGTTTGGTGGAAAATGAAAGAATATTTTCTACTACCCTCCTAAGGAACAGAGAAGCTTGGTCAGAGAGAAAATAGAAAAATCCTTGTGCACATCATGGATTTGTTGTTGTCGTTCAATATTAGAAAACAGTTTGAGTAGGGGTGCCTGGGTGGTTCAGTCATTAAGCGTCTGCCTTTGGCTCAGGTCATGATCCCGGGGTCCTGGGATTGAGCCCCGCGTCGGGCTCCCTGCTCAGTGAGAAGCCTGCTTCTCCTTCTCCCACTCCCCCTGCTTGTTTTCCCTCTCATGCTGTCTCTCTCTCTCTCTGTGTCAAAAAAATAAATAAAATCTTTAAAAAAAGAAAACAGTTTGAGTAAACTTGAGGCTCCATGGAGAATATTTTATACCATCGAGACAATATAAAAGTATAGATGGATATAAATATGGATATAGGGATATTGACATGGAAAGACGTTCACAAAATCTTGTTTAGTTTTAAAAGCAGTTAAAGTAAATAAACTGCAAGTAGTATGATTCCATCCAGTGAAAAAATTATGTAGGTAGAAGACGCTTTGCACAGAACAAAGCAGGCCCATGCAAAGTGTGACTAGTTGCAAGGGTTCTGTTTGGGGCACGCACTTAGAGGAGTCTTTCAAACTTCTTCTTTTGAATCTGTATTTTCTGATTTTCGCACCAAATCTTTTAACTTGCAAAAAGGTTTTTTAATAATGTTTGTGAAGATCATAAATATTTGTAGAGAAATTTGGAAGAGACCTCACCAACATGTTTGCCATGAGAACAGTAAAATAATGGCAAGGAGTTGTAAGGAAAAGGATCCATTGGCCCTCACCTCCACAAAACAAACACCCCTTCCCTTCTTTTGTGCAGAGAAAGGGAGAATGTCCCACATCCAGGAGGCAGGGGGAAGCGGGGCATCCCTGCCCTCACCCCCCCAACCAGAAAGCCCCCAGGACGCCTTGGCAAAGCAGGAAGTGTTACCCCAGCCCTCAACAAATCCAGGCCTCTACAAACCCAGCACTCTCTCAGTAAGGCCCACTCAATGAATGCACAACGGAATTATCACTCCAGTCTGCCTGCCAAGTAAAAAGATCACAGTGGTATTTTTCTTCAGTCAGAAATAGGTGTTTAAAATCCGTCCGAATTCATTTTATACATTTTGAAAAATAAAGCCCAGATAAATAGAGTCCTATCAATGTGTTTGGTTCAAAGTCAGGAAGAGAAGTTGAAATAAATGAAATTTTTTCACTGAAATGGAATTTATCCAATGTCCTAAGGCTTTAAAAAAACAAAGCTGTTCCTGTAAATCCAATAAATAAATGTTTAGATTATGTTTTAATTTAATTGGAGTGAGAAAACGGGCTTGGTATCTTTCAGGCTCCAGGGAGTTCTTCACTCGGCAAATACCAGAGAATTCTCTGGGTGACGCCTCCTGGCCAATGGGATTCTCTGCAGAGGAGATCAAGGCCTAGGTGGGACTCTGATCCGCTCAACAATCAGATCAAGTTCCTTACTCCCTCTGACTCTCAATTTCCTCATTTGTAAAGAGGCAAAATAAGGCTTTCTAGTGATAGGAAAATAAAATGAAATAAGACACAAAGCACTGAACACTGAGCCTGGCGCAAGGCAAACTCTTAGAATATCATCACTGATGGCAGGCTTTGGTAAATTTTCCTATTTATCTTAAAAATTCAGAAAGTTTAATTTTCCACAAGAAAAGCTGATAACAATACATAATATAACCCAGATGATACCCCCAATTAGCATGGTCTTCTGCTTTACAGGCTCCACTAACCTTCAGAAAATAACATCAAACTTTTCTTTATTACGAACTTGAAATTAGTTTTTTAGAGCCAACTCTCTCTTAACTCACTGAAAAATATTTTTTTAATTAAAAATCAAAATATTCCTTTTCTTGACAAACAATAGTCCCTGACTCATCTTCAATTCAAAACAATTTATAAAGTCCAAGTTAATTTTCTGTGTTGTTGCTATTTTTATTTCGAAGACTAAATTAGTCAGAGTCTAGATATGCTGCTGTATGATTATATACACTCTACCTTTCTCAGTTGGATTGTTTTCTTAAATTATGTAATGTTATTAGACTACCCTTTGTGATTTATTATCATTACAGCAGTATATTGCCAATCTATGTCATCTCAGTCAAATACTGTCTAATTTTCAAAAAATAAAATTTGATTCTCAGAACCCAAACCTAATGTCATACCGGTCTGCCATTATGTTTCACGGTAATCATTATTCTGGAGTCAGTACAGATTGGCATCTGGTCCCCTATTTTTCCGTGGTCATGCGAATCCAATTCAGTAGATTAACAGTAGTTCTTGGTGTAACGGGAAGATGCAAAGTGTATGCATTTTACTCATGTCTAGATCCAGGGATCCAAATCATAGCAATTAGGGTGGGCATGAGTTTTTGCTTCCTCTAATCCAAACTCCTCCTCCATAGGAAAAAGAAAAAGCCCATGAGGTCAGACCAGGTGGCTTCTTGCCCCGCACTCTACTCTCAGCTACCAGTTCGGCCAGGTGTCCTTGGTCTGGCCAGTAGAAGGATCGATCAAGCTTCTCCAGGGCTATGTCAGGCGTGCATATGTGTGCTCTGTCAAGCAATTTGCTGGGCTGCTAGAAGTTATCATGAGCTCAGCATTTAGATTTAGATATAAAAAGAGCAGCCCCACCTCGGCTTCCACCTGCAAAACCACCCTTAAAAATCCAGCCTGGAGCATAAGGCTTAGGGAGGGCAGGCCACTCCTGGCTCCCGACACCAAACCCAATGCACAGGAAACAATAAAGTCACTCCACTCATTGTGCAAACATAGCCCCAAGGAGTGAGCAAACAATTCTAAATGAAAAACAAACCAGAAACCCTCACGTTTAGTCACTGAGGTTTAAAATCCTTGGCAATGAAAAAATAAAACAGAAAAAAGAAATTCTCTAGTGTTCAGTGTTCAGTAGCACACTAGCTTCTAAATTCTTCTACAACAATTTAGTGGTAACTGTCACAGAGCTCCCAGTATACTTTCTATTGGTTGAAAGATCTCATATTTCCACCCAGTTTTTAAATGAAGTGAATTGTGTGACCAAGGTACACAGTATGTTATGTTGATGGGGAAAAAAAAAAAAAACCATGAATGGATTCTGAGGGGCCAGCTACATTCCAAGACACACAAAATGCCACTTCTTCCACACACCCCTCTGCAAGGACCCTTTACCTCACTGCAGAAGAACCAAAGATCTACGGACAAAGGAGAGTATCAAGGGATAGGTTTCACATGGGTACATTTAAGGGGTTCCCTTCTCTTGTGGGCACAGAGGAAGGGAAACGGGTGGCTCAGTCCCCCCCCACCACCACACACGCACATGGACAACAGAAATGTCATGGAGCAAAGAGCCCCCCTGACTTAGGAACAGTTACCTCAACCAGGGGCAGCGAACTCTGTGGCCTTCCTCCTGTCCTTTCCATCTAAACTTCCATGGGCTAAGCGGGACACCTCTCAGGGCCTCAGGGTCTTCATCAGGAAAATAGGGACAATACCTCCCTCGCCCTAGGGAGCATTCAGTGGCATGCCAGAAGATCTCGGAGCTTCCACCTCTGCTTCCCCCAGGCTTTCATCTTCTTATGTTTCAAGCTTCTATGTTGGGTTTCACTGGACGCAAGGGCTCTGCCCCTGGAGCATTCCTAGCATTCTTCCTCAGACAAGGGCTTGAGCATCTCCACCTACTTCCCACGGGATCTGTGAATGACCCCAGGCTGGCCAGCCAAGCTGCAGGGCAGCGGGGAGGCCTGAGGAATCCCCAGGATGGGAAGGAGCGGGCACTCGCTGCCCCGACAGTTGCCAGCCCTGAGTACAGTCTTAGGACCAAAGAAACGCAACTTACCTGCCTTCTCTCATCAGGGGCCTTCAGGAAAAGCGCATTAATCACTGCAATGGTATAGGTTTGGATTTCCTGATCTGTCCTGTAAAGACAGAATGGCACAGAAAGTCAAAACAGGCTACCTCTGAGTCAGACCATGGGAAGGGTCATGATCTCCCCCAAAAAAAGACGAGCGAGAGAGGCATGGCCTAGAAAAAGCAGTTGGCAACTAAGTGAGAATGTGTTTCTTTTTTTTTTTTTTTAAAGATTTTATTTATTTATTTGAGAGAGAGCACATGAGAGGGGGGAGGGTCAGAGGGAGAAGCAGACTCCCCGCCGAGCAGGGAGCCCGATGCGGGACTCGATCCAGGGACTCCAGGATCATGACCTGAGCCGAAGGCAGTCGCTTAACCGACTGAGCCACCCAGGCGCCCAGTGAGAATGTATTTCAACCATCATGAGGAAGGGAACGCAATTGGGGGAGGACAATTACTATTACTACCTGGACAATACACTGCTCAGCACAGATCACCCAGAAAGTATAGGTGGTCAGCCTCCTCTCCCCTTCGTCTCTGTTAGGCTTAAATACATGAACCCAGGGGCTGTACATGTGGATATGTGTGTGTGGGGCTATGATTTTCTGTCTGATGCATGAAGTATATCTGGGACCAGATTTGGGTATCCCTACACTCCTGGACTTACTACAAAGGAAACTGCTTTGTCTCCATGGCAATGCTATTACATATTCTAAAAATCTATTTCCAAATAGAAACTTTTTAATAACAAAAAGAACAAGTTTTTATTTTTAAAATTTGCAAATTCGCTTTTCACTGAAATGAGATCAGAAATTCCAAAGCAAGCAAAAATCTCACAGAAGCCACGAGGTAAACAGTAAATAAGAAGGACCCAAGGCAGAAACAAAGAGCTGCCGGTGAGCTACATTCAGAGATGATTTAGGGAGAGGCTAAGTGTGGAACACAGCCTTTGGCAGGATGGAATCCAAAGCCCAGTGCCCCGCAGGCTGGCTGTGTAGCCTTGCATGAGGTCAGGGGGTGTCCCCAAAACAGCTTCCTCATGTGGAACACTGGGAAAGAACACACTTACTTTAAGGTGTTGCTTTTAGGGTAAAATGAGTTAATGTATATAAAATCCTCAGCACGGCACTTGCCAAATTAGAAACTCTCAACTCTAGCAGAGCACACTGTGAACACACAAGTATGCCCTCGAGATCCAGAGAAAAGACACAGACTGTAGAATTAATACATTTCATATTCAGGGAAATGTGAAACTGGTATTATTTCTAGAGCGGTTTCACACAAAAGCATCATTTTAGAGCATGTGCTCATTTTCCCTGAGGCCACAATCCACAGCTTGTGTGACTTAAAATTTTACATTCCGGTCACCTTCCCCCCTCTTAAATGAAGGCAACATCTAATGCACTTTGGTAGGTTTGCATTATAAACAGTTAACATTTTTGGTATGCTGAGAACTACTGAATATTCTCTCACATCCCCAGCCCACATCCCCAACCCCAAAAGGCCAATCAGATTTCCTCTTGAGAATTTGCAAATGTGACCTGAGAGACCAGGGGTGGCAGTTACTGGGAGACAAGTCACCTTAGTGTCGACCAGTATACTTGAGAAAAGGCCTGTTGTGACCACTCCAAGGAGGCCACAGTTTCTGTCCTTCTCAAGGCTTAGCTACTTAAGTCATTCCTGGGTTCTGTAAAGTCCCCCAGGATCCTTTCAATGAACTCCCTGTTTGTGTAAGCTACCTCAGGGGGCTGTTGCTACCTGGAACTCCACATACTTTAATTTATAAAGCAGCATTGTACAGAGGTGTCCTTCTCAGGGACAACCTTACTAATTGCCTGAGTGGAGAGAAGGAAAAGAGCCCCAAAGCCTGCAGGCTGCTAAGTGCCTTGCCTTCTAGCTCAAGCCTCTAGAGATAAAACACATGCATTGGAAAAGACAAAAGAGGGTCACTGTAATCACCTTGAGCCTAAGAAGGAAGCCTACCTTGAAAAATTCCTAATTATCTATGAAAATACTCATTGTATCACAGAAAACACTATTTTTAATGACAAAGGAAAGATGCTGTTGAGAACTTAAGACAGCAAATTGCCCTATGATGTTAAAAGTAAAACTCTACCGATATCTATCGACATTCATCAGAACTGATTGCCTACAAAAAGCCAGGCACTGGGGACAGAAGGATGCCAAGAACAGGCATGGGATCCCACTCCCCCCAAGGGGCCAGTCACTGGGCCATATCAGTGTGGTGGGGGATGGGTACGTAACATGGTGTGGTTAGATGCCAAATCAAGATTCCTTTTCTGCATATTTAATCAAACCAATCAAAAACCTTTCCCAAGGCTTTATGGTGGCTGTCTACCAGAATCATTTCCCCTTCTCACATGGGAGGCAACTGCATGCTTACCCTTGAAGATGTGGGATAAGTTGGCCGATAGTGATCTCCTGAGCCACCTTCTGGTAGAGGTCGTGGCTATTGAGCACCATTGACTCCAAAATGGCCAAGGACCGCTGTAGGATTGAGATGTCCATGCCTGATTTGTTGACAAAACTTGCTATCTGAAAATCCAAGGAGGACACAATTGACCACTCACGGTAAACAGAGCACAGAAGTACAGAAGGGAGCAAATCAAGGAAATCAGGAGCTCACTCAAGAAACACCAGACACAGGATGAAAAGTATCTGGAATTACAGCAGAATCATAAGAAATGCATCAAGTCAGCGATGACTGCTCATATTATTACAAAGCACCATTTATATCTTACTTCTATAATTCTGTAATAAGCGATTCTAAAAAGGAGACAGCTTCAAGGAATTATTGTCTGGTTTTTCTGGGATTTTTCTTCCTGGTTTTAGCTTTCAGAGGCTGATGATTTCAACACATATAGTTTAAGGATTCCTGTGTTTCTTTGAGGCAGTAATTTCAACATATACTAATAGCCATTCCCGGGCTACTCCTTCACCCACACGATGCATGACTTTTATGCTCATATTATGACCCTGTTACATCCTTATGGGACTCCCACAAATCACACTTGTCAACGCAGTTCAACTGGCAACTTCTCGGCCACTGGCTACTCTCCTGGTTATTCCACAATGAAACACTCTTTTCCCCATTCCAATTTCTTATGGTTAAAATAAATTCTTCTCATCTCAAATTTAGCAAACAGGAAAACATTTAAATTAGCAGTGCTAAAAGTTAAAATAATAGCTTAAGCTCTAAAATACATTCCCTAAGGAATTAATCACTGAGGCCTCAAACATAATAAATCACAGCATAAGAGGGAAGTAAAATAAGGGTTAGAATAATGGATCACACTAACCCAAACACATGGATACCATAAAGGTTTTATTTTAGAGGCCTCATTAAAAGTTATTACTGTCTGTTGACAACTCACACTAAAAGGCTGTTATTACATCAACATAATGACTGTGTTCTTAAAAACTAAATAATTTGGTTCCATGACAGACTGACATTTGCTCTCTTCCCCCTCCCCCCAACCCCTGGCGACGCTGATTTCTTCCTTTCTGCTGTCCCATCAACCCCTTCTCCTCATGCCCCCTCTCCATCCTTGGACAAGATAAAATGCAAAGGTGCCCATGGAAACTGCCGTTACCATGTCCGCTGTTTCTAGCTAACGACTCCCGGCTGGAAGTAGGGGTGGCCAGTGTAATACCAAGACCCTCTCTGCCCGCAGATACCTCTGGATCTCAGGGCTGGGCAATACATGATAGAAAGGAGTGTAGTATAGCAACATGATGATTTTATATTCCAAAAAGCTATTATTTTATAACATAAAGTACAGGAAGTGTATAAGAATTTTAAGATTCTCAAAAGGCTGCTTGAGCTCCTTTCATGGCTAATAAACTTCTCCAATGTGTTTACAGTCCCTGGCAAGCCTTTGCCTTAATCTTCACAGTCTGCTCTCCCCTCTGTCAAATCTACCAAGCTAAGGCCATCTTTTTCTGACAAAAATCCAATTCCCCTCATCCTGAGATCATGGTTTAACACCTCCTTTAGACCTCTGCTAAACAGAATGTCAATTCCTCAACTTCCTCACCAACACCTCCTCCACCATTTTCCATTATTCCAGCACAATTCCCGGCACTTATTAAAAAACTGAAGAACTCACACAGAAGTTTGTTGACAATACTTCTGATTTTCTCAGCACTCATGCCGTCTTCCATGTTCCTTTTCTTGTCCCCATTTAGTCAAAGTGGATGTACCTTTAAGGCTCCATGGAGAATCTTCCACCTGAGAGCTGACTGTCAAACTCCCTCCCCCACCCTGCAGCCTTCACACTCTCTTCTCACTCATCCAAATAATATGTATTGGTTGGCTGCCACAAAACAGGCTTAGACTGTCCTAGGATCTGGAAATAGAGAAATGAGCAAAACCCACAGGATGTTGAACTTCAAGGCCCTGACAGTCTAGCAAAGACAGAGAGATAAAAAGGCATTTACCATGAAGTACGTTAATTGCTTATTCTTGGCATCCCAAAGTATAATTCCATTTAGATATTCCAACAAAGCCTAAAATTAAATGGTGAAACAGTGAAAACCAATCTCACTGTCTTCTTAATCCTCCTTTCTCGAAGATCACCTTTTTCCAAGTTTGCCATAATCATTAGTGATTCATAGTCCCAGGCCCCTATGTTCTGTAACCATGAACCATTTGTGAGGTTTCCCCTTTGGTATGCATTCAGGTGTACGAGCACAACCCTGGCCCAGAGTCCAACTCACTCCTGGATCCCTAAGACAGCATCAGCATCTTCTTCACTTTCCTCTCTGTTCAAGATTCCCCTCTAATAAAATGTTATCCTCTACTTCCAAAAATATCCTTTTTATACTATTTCCTTTCTCAAAATATCCAACCAGAACTCTTAATGTTTTCTGATACAAAGTACACCTTCTGCTAATGGGTTATAAAGTTTTCTACAAATTATTGGCAGTCATGTTCCCAAGGGGCTTGCTCAATGTTGGTAAAACAGTTTGTGGTCTTTGCTTTATTTCAGGCATATTTGAATTCCACATACATATTCCATTTCCATTTGCCATTTCTATATATTTCTCTCCCATACAACTAGTCCCTTCCCTTCATCAAAATATTCTTCAAAGATAATCTTTCCTATTAGCTCACCTCTTTTGTGACATATAGAACCTACCATTTCAACAATCCTAATGCAGGTTACAGGAGCATTTTGTTGTAACATACTTAGCTGAGTACTGCCAGGCAGGCAAATCATTAGAGACCTATGTACAAATCTGTGGGTGATACTAGTGGCATTTTTATTTTATTTTTTTAAAGATTTATTTATTTATTTATTTATTTGTGAGGATGAGAGAGAGAGAGAGAGGAAGCACAGGCAGGGGGTGAGCAGCAGGCCGAGGGAGAAGCCGGCTCCCCACTGAGCAAGGAGCCCGATGTGGGACTCGATCCCGGGACTCCAGGATCATGACCTGAGCAGAAGACAGATGCTTAACCAACGGAGCCACCCGGGTGTCCCATTAGTGGCGTTTTTAAACTAACTTCTATCTTTTGTCTTTACGTGTCAGTTGTTCTAGGCAGACATTTAAAGGACCCAATATTGTCATCTAATAAGTACTTATAACCAAGGCATCAGTGCTGAGTGAACATAATGACCGAGGCACCTTATCAGCACACGTACAAGTCTGCCAAAATACAAATGCTATTTTCTATGTCTATTTTGAAAACAATTGATCTTAGTATAGTTACAGAGCATTAAATATTTTCTGGTTAAATTTTCATTTCTCCCGTCTCCCTCCACCCCCCAAAAAAATCAGTAATGACTTTCTTTGCCCTTAGACTATTCTTGGCTCCATGACTGCACTTTCGGCTGACACAGGTGAGCCAGGCTAAGCCAAAGCACAGCTGCGTGAAAGTAAGTCTGTACCACAAGAAAGAAGAGGGAAGAGTTAGCAATAATTATATATACTACCTCCACATGTTTCCAGTCATTTAAAAATGTTACCTAAATAATACGAGAAGTATTTGCATGGCTTCTTAGAGGCCAAGGGGCATCAGTGCATGAATCAATGACACAAACTATTAAAAGCACATAAACACTTCTTAGAATAACTTAGAATGAGATCTTAAAATTCTTCCATGCTATCAAAACTGGAAAGAACCATAGAGAACATGCAGCTCCACTGTTGTATTTTAAATTATCTGGGCAGCGGCCCATAAATCTCTCAAGTTTTTAAGAGGTAAAAATTACTGGGTCTGCATGCTGAACTGGCTGGATGTTCATCCAGGCACGGAGAACACTGCAGGGTGATCCAGACCCTCCTGCAGAGCAAAGGCTGCAAGAACATTTATATGAAACACGCCTTCCAAGAAAAGGCACTGGTGTTTTACTTGGCTAGGGGAAAACCAAATCGTAATACAGAAAGTTCTAGTTGTTTTGCGTGTGTTGTTTTATTTTGTTTGGGTTTTTTTCCCTTCCTTTCTTCTCCATACCTTCCTACCCTCTCCCTAAGCAGCAAGTCTTTAAAACGAAACATTAGATATTAGCATCAAGGGATTCCATGTTTCAAAATGTTTATGAAATGATGTTACTTATTGCAGACAAAGTTTGTAAACTAGAATCTAGATCCGCACATAAGAAAACAGATAGTAAGGAAGAAGACAGGGGCTGGCGGGGAAAAAATATTTCTCCAAGTATGAATTTGGCATTAATAGGAAGCCAAGTCTGGACCACAGAGATAAGCATCTTTTGTCAGTGCATTTCCTAGTTGAGTTTTGTCAAGATAAAGCTCCATTTAAAAGACAGTTGCCTGCATACAATTCCTGGGTTGTCTAAGAGCTGAATTTGAAACAGCTAATGAAAAAAAAAATTAACCTTACAAAAACTATCAATTATAAAGTCATTTTCTGATGACCATTTCTCAGATTCACATAAGGGACTGAGATCTAAGTAGCAACGCAAAGGAAAGAGAATGACCAGGAATGAGAACATGAGATTCATTAAATGTATTGCCTTTTGAGAAAACATTTAATTTTTTATTTAAACTGCCAAGACTGCTAGTGTTTGCTTCCTTAGATTTTTTTTATTTAATTTCAGTGAGTGGAAACCATTTTCTTAAGTAGTCAGATATTAAATTATTGTCATTCTCTCTAACCCCTTCTCACATCATTTAATGAAAGAGTTTTGTAATTTCTTTCCATTCGTGACTGAAATTTGACTTGAAATATATTTAAATACAATGTCACTATATTCCTTCTCTTCCTCAAGTGCTAGGGTTTAAAAAAAAAAATGCTTCCGAAACAAATTTCATTCATTCATTTCACAGAAATGTATTAACGTCTTACTCTGTTCCAGGCCCCGAGGATACAGTCATGCGGAAAGCTGTGGTTCCAGCTCCCTGTAACTCATGGTCTAGCAGGAGCCAGTAAAAAGAACAAAGAATCCACAGAATGTGGTAAGTGTAAGCACAGGGGCACACGCAAGATCCAAGGAGAATGGAGAGCAGAAGAAATCACTTAACTCCGTACCAGTGAGGTCGGGGAGGGCTGACAGAGGTGATGCTGGTTCAACAAGTCTTCTGGAGCTATTTTTTCCACCACTTGAAAGCACAGGTGCATAAGATGGGGGGAAGAAACCCTTAACCATGGGACTGATGACGCTCCTCTCCCTATGACATCACTTAACCGCCCCAAGCCACTGACTGCATCCTCGCCTCCTGGCCAGGAGTAGCAAGACAGCCTGTTCTGTTCTGGAAAGGATTGCTGTGAGATCAAAAGAGATATTGTAGATGGGGGTGCCTGGGTGGCTCAGTCGGTTAAGCATCTTCCTTTAGCTCAGGTCATGATCTCAGGGTCCTGGGATCAAGTCCCACATCAGGCTACCTGCTCAGCGGGAGCCTGCTTCTCCCTCTCCCTCTGCTGCTCCCCCTGCTTGTGTTCTCTCCTCTGTGTGTGTGTGTGTGTGTGTGTGTGAAATAAATAAATAAAATCTTTTAAAAGCAAGAGAGATACATGGAGGAAAGCACAACACAACTTCAAGGAATTCGCATTCAGGACAGCATTGTTTTTAGAGAAAAGAGGCTCTAACAACAGACAAGCGAGGCAATTGGGATGTAGGAAAGAAAGGCCTGCCGTAAATCCAGAATGAGTTAAAATTTTTTGTTAAGTATGAAAGATCCACAAAGCTCAGTGTCTTCAGATTTGAACTTACTTCCCTAGATCTTTTAGCCTAGAAGGACAGAACACCACAGTTTGCTCTTCACATTTATAATTTACGGATTCCATTTCCTTGGCTTTCCCATCTACAAATGTTTCTTTTCTCTTCAGCAATTCGTACCACTGACTGATACAGGCAAAAAGAGGTTCCTTTTCTAGTGGTTCCCATTAGTCAGCTCCTTTGGCTTTATGCCCTTACATAAGGAAAGAGAATTCAGAGGTCTGTCAGGAAGGCCCTGGGTTCCTGATCAGCTCTTGTCTGAAATTCATATGCAACATCGTACAAGCATCCAATCTGTGGGGCTTCCGTTCCCAACACCCTCACTCGACAGGTTAGGGGCTCTCCTGTACCTTTCAATTCAAGGCAGTACCTCCCTCAAGATACGGATTAACTTCAAAAGGAGAAGGAGTAACTTCACAGTGAGGGGACCCAGCAGATACCACCTCAACCACATAATCCAAGTCAACATCGCCATTACTAACACGTATCGACTTCATGTACCCTGATACGATATGCTGACAGGACACAATATCACTTCTCTGGTATTCTTGCCAAAAATGCATCACCTTAATTTAACCATCAAATATCAAACAAGTCCAAATTGAGGGACATTCTACAAAACAACTGACCAGTACTCTTCAAAACTGTCAAAGTCATGGAAGACCAGGAAAAACAGAGGAACTGTCAGATCGGAAGGCACTAAGGAGGCATGAAAACTAAATGCAATGTGGGATCCTGGATCGGGTCCTTAACCAGACAAGGGACATTAGTAGAAAAAATGGTGAAATCAAATAATGGTAATGGTATCACACCACTGTTCATTGTACCATCATTATGCAAAATGTGAACCTAGGGGAAGCTGGATGAAGGGCATATGGGAACGTTCTGTACTACTTTGTGCA
Organism: Leptonychotes weddellii; assembly: GCF_054177405.1. Lineage (NCBI taxonomy): Eukaryota > Metazoa > Chordata > Mammalia > Carnivora > Phocidae > Leptonychotes > Leptonychotes weddellii. The sequence continues at coordinate 36,624,257 of NC_138380.1, read as the reverse complement.
ACTTTTCTGTAAGTCCATGTGATTTCAACATAAAAGGTTTAAAGAATTTGGGGCCCCTGGGTGGCTTAGTCTGTTAAGCATCTGACTTCAGCTCAGATCATGATCCCAGGGTCCTGGGATCGAGCCCTGCATTGGGCTCCCTGCTCCGAGGGAAGCCTGCTTTTCCGCCTCCGTCTGCCTGCCGCTCCCCCTGCTTGTGCTCTCTCTCTTTCTCTCTCTCTCTTGCTGTGTCTCTCTCTGTCAAATAAATAAATAAAATCTTTAAAAAAAAAGAAAAAAAGTTTTAAAAAATTCAAGTGACTTTTCTGGATTTTCCTTGACTTTCCAGCTTTTGCACAGATTCTCTAAAAGTCTTTATTTTAAACAACCCTTCCCAGAAATCTATACTTATAAAATAAATTTATGAATTCCAAACATCTCTTCGCTCCCAATACAATAATAGGAAGAAAATGCCAATACTCTTATAAACAATTTCACAATTACAGAGAGAGGAAAAATAAATTAACAAATTAATAAGTAATAATAATCCATTATTTAATGCCATAGTTAAGAGTTATCAAGGCAGGACTATTTATCTGTTGTTTGAAGACTAGAAACAGATTTGTAAGTTTGCAGATGTGCCTTTATACAATGCAACTGCAGGGCATGGTGGGGGCTCTTGTGCCCTCTGCTCCCACACCAAATCCACCTTTCCCATCCCTTTATTAGCTTCCTCCTAAAGGAGGAGGAACGGATCCCAGAGACATTTATTGCACCGTGATTACAAGTAAGTGGGCTCAACCTAAGATGAACTGAACCCAAGCACACCCCCTTCTCTTACATCACTGCTTTAAACCCAGGCATGTAGAAAATCAATATACTCTGCCTCTTTCCTGTTCCCTGAATACCTGATTGAGGGCAGAAGGTTTACAAAGGACAGAAGGAACTCTACTTGGGTCTCGAGAACAACCAAGTCCTGGACAGGGAATCCGCAGGGACTGCTTCTGTGGTATTAACAGGACACCTTGATGTCCCTTGACTGTGGGTTCTCACGTGCAAGCCCTTATGATCCTGGTGGGGAGACAATGTCATCTCCACATAGGATTTAGGCGCCTAGACCCCCACATTCATAATACTCTCAACAACCGCACCTACCTTTAACACAAAGAACTAAAGGAAACAACAACACAGTAGCTTCAAAGCAGAGCAAAATATCTATGAAAGTAATTTAAGCCTTAGAAAAGCACAATCTGCATTACCTTCTTAATAAATGCCACTGAAAACGTATCCCAGGACACTATTCCGTGGTCCATCAGCTCAACAAAGGCCGTCAGGGTGAAGGACAGCATGTCTCCAAAGCTGGAAAACACAAAGGGGATTAATGGAGATGGGCCCAAGAGCTAAGCCCAAGGACAGGCACAGAAGTGAGAAAGCTTTAGAAGAGTGAATACAACAGAACTGTCAAAGATCACTAAGAGAGGCAGCTGGGCCACAGGAAACTGCCTCAAAAATGTGAGCCAACGGGAAGGAGGCAGGTGGGCTTTACAAAGAAAGCCGGGGCCTCAGTGGGACAGACCTGGACTCGTACTGACTCTCACTCTGGTGAGCTATGTCACACTGGGCTATTCCCTAATCTCTCTGGGCCTCTGTCTTCCCAGCTGAAAACTGAAGAGTGACACCTGGTTAACACAGGGCTGCCTGTACTGCCCTTAATAACATGCGTAGCACATAAGCATTCAGTAAATGAGAGCTCAAAGAAAGATGTCTCAGCCAAGAGAGGGCAATGTGCTTCTTTTATTATTCATGGGTATCTAATGATTAGAAATAATTCCAGTAAGAGTATTAGCACCTTGCCGAGGATCTGAGTGGTCCGTGTGTGTGTGTGTGTTTGGGTGAAGACTTACACACATAGATACAAATATATATGTAAGTAAGCATATTCATTTCTATGTTACACTGGCCAGCATTTTATCTTTATTATAGAACATCTGTGAAAATAATTATTTGCTGGCCACACCGTTGCTGTGATTTGGAAGGCTGTCGGGAGGGTCTAACGTGTGGGTTAGAAAACAGAGCAGAGATCAGACCCACTCAGGCAAAAGCACTGTCCTTTTAAAACAGCTCCACCCATGTCCCTGATCAGACAATATCCTGGTTTCTAATGCTCTCAAAACAACACTTACCAGACCCTCAGAATCTTTTAGGGAAACTCACCTCTACTGCAAATTATCATCATAATAAATGTTAACTCTCAAGATAAGTACTCTCTCCAAGCACCCTGAATGAGGCCCATCAGGATTTCTGCACTGTGTGCAACCTCACAGACACGTGTGCTTGATTAAAAAAAAATAAAGTTGGTTGTTCAGATTTTGAATCTCTAGACTCCTACATACCACAACTGCTCTGCTACAAAGGCTCATGGAATGTTTAGACTGAACCTTCCCATCTATTTTCAGCTAACAGAATAGAAAACAGCTTCCTAACTTTCCTTCTTGCCAGGGCTCTCAGCCCAGCCTCGGGAACGACCTTGGGAATTGTGCATCACTTCAGAGGCTGTGAGGCTCTCAGGGGAAGACCGTGATCCGAAGCTACCAGAGATCAGAGAGGATGCGATGCAACATGTAGACAGCGTTACATGGATGGTGTCTGGAGCGAGACAGCAGTTTCATCTCCAGCGCTCAGTGGGCAAGTTACTGACGCATGCCGGGCCTCAGTCTCCTTCCTTATTAAAAGTGACGGTGGTGGTGGTGGGGATACTCTACTGGGGATTTCTGGGGGGAACAGAACAAGCTACCTCACTTCAAGCTCTTCCCGCAGGGTGGCAACATGCGAGTGTTAGCTATGACCATTACGTAAAAGTGATCTTCTAGAAAGGTCAACGGAGTCCACGATCTTCAAATGTTTGCCTTCGTAGTGTCAAGGACTCTCTGTCCTTGGAGCCGGGGGTGGGGGGTGGGAAGCAAGGAAAGCCAAACAATTCAGGCCAGAAATACTTTTTTTAAAGGCTTCTCTGAGTCACAGACTAGCAATACCAATCTCACAGGGGCTCCCTAGGTGGCATGCTCCCCAAAATAAATTCCATACCAGAAAACCCAAACTTACTTGAAGGAGAATATATGAAGAGTAGAAAGATGAAAAATGGGTTAAAAAGAGTAGCAAGAAAGGTTAAAAAAAAAAAATCCAGGAATGACTCTCTACAATGAATCACAAGAAAATCCAGACGTCAGATTGTGGGGGAAAAATAAAACAAACAAACAAACAAAAAAAGGGAAACTGCCTCAGGAAAATAAGAGAGCCAGGTATAAAAGCAATTAGTAAGATTTATTAATAAAGTGTGTTGGCATGAGTATTACTGTGAGAATGTTACTACATGATAATGTATAGTATTCATAGTAAACAAATTAGCTAATGTATTATTTTATTATAGCATTAGTAATAACCACTATTAGCTAATTTATTTTCCTTTTAGCTTAAAAAGGGGGAAAACAAGCATATGGTAACTAATCATTGCCATTTGCTTACACCTGGCAAGTTAAAAGACCTTAACCGCTAAAAGACTGCCACGTAAATGACATTGGAGATCGGCACCCACAGCTCCATTCAGCACAAACATGGCCTCATGTTGTCACTCACAGTACAAGCATGAAACAGACAGTGACAAAGAAAAGCACACGCTACTGCCATCAAACTCTTCTTTATATCCCTGGGAGCTAGTGGAGACTGAGAACAGAGATGGTGCTAGTCTTCCTTTACTGCTTTAGAAACAAAAAATAAGTTATATTTATTTTTTTTAGGATTTTATTTATTTTTGAGAAAGAGAGAGAGAGAGCAAGCGCACGAGTGGGGGTGAGGGAGGGACAGAGGGAGAAGCAGACTCCCCGCCGAGCAGGGAGCCCACTGCAGGGCTCAGTCCCAGGACCCTGGGATTATGACTTGAGCCGAAGGAAGATGCTTAACCAACTGAGCCACCCAGGCACCACCCCCCGCAAAAAAATAAGTTATATTTATGCTCTCTAATTATCCGAAGGCAAAATGACTCTGTTCCCCACTTGAGAGGCCCATAATCCAAGTGGCGTTAGTAACCCCTAGGGATTGTCCCGCTTCCTCAAATGCTCTAGAACTCTGCCCACTGGACTACAAAGACAGGCTGCAAGGACTTGGGAGGGAAGATGGAGAGAAAGAGAAAGTATCATTTGGTTTCCAAATCTCCAAGCTTTGCTTCTGGGGCCAGGATTTCCATCTCCATGGTTGCGACGGAGATGAAGCACCATTTCTGCAACTGCAGGTAGGCCTTTCCGTGCTTTGCGGTCATCTATGAATGTGACTGATGGGTAAGTGAGAGAAGCTTCTTCCACGTCACACACCAAGGTGCCCAGAGCAGGGATCGCTCCCTTGGTCCATCTAATAACATTTTATATAAATGTTGTATTATTTATATTCATATTTTATAGAAATATTATGTAACAACATTTTATTTATATACATATTTTAAAATATATCGCATGTTATTAGACCATATAATTCTATTTTATATTATATATAACAAAGATGTTATTAAACATATGTGTGTTACATTATCTATTATATTATAAAAATATACACATGCACATATATACTTATATATATATAGTGCATATATAAGATAAATATAAGTCACTGTGACTGGTTGCTAGATGGCATACTAGGTTTCCACAAGAGGAATTTTTTTTTTAAACTCAACCTCAAACCCTCAACTGCAAAGAGAAGATGGCCATGCTAAAATCTTACTATGTTCCAAGTCAAGGGACTCAATCATCTAATTTCAAATGATGCAGCTATAAAAGCCCTTATCGAACCCCGACATAGATGTTTACTCTCACTCCTAGAGGAGAGACTGAGGCTCCAGAGACAAAGGCAGGATCCAAGGCTCTCTTTCTGAAGTCAATGCCATGTGCACAAGATCAAGGCTAAACGGGTTACTAGTATAAAGCAACCACATGGCACACGCGGGAGCACTTTTATTTGTTTGCTTTATTTGTTTTTTTATAAAGTGCTAAGCTAAAGATTTCGCAGTACTGACTGCCACAAATTAAGCCGACTGCAAACTTTACATTCTGGTTGAGAGCCCTGTCACAGCCAACACGCCATGTGTGCTGGAATGATTCAAATAAATGTTTCTCATCAACTCAGTAGAGACCATCTTCCTTCCAACTAAATTCAGCCAATCTCAAAAGCATTTCAAATATAAGCTGATAAATTTATAAAAGAGCAGTGCTTCCAAATGTTTCGACTGGGTGCCATGCCCAGGGCAGAAGGGGAGAAAGATGCAAGTAAAGGCCACTTTTATAGTTACCAGTAAATCATACTCAATATATCCTTAATTCCTAAAGTTAATGAATATAGTTCTGCCCTGCCCTTTAAATTTTTCCAAATGTTATCTGTTGTATGGGGTAAAAATTATATACATAAAAGATTATACACTTCTAAACCACCCTTTAGACATTCCCTTGGCCTTCAGATTCATAGCATGACTTACGTGTGCAAACGTCCTTTCGGCGCCTTAAAAATTTAACTGCGAATCAGTTCTGGACTCTATTCTATTCCTTTGATCTGTCTATCCCCTTATACCAATATCACACTGTGTTTATGACTTTATAGTAAGTTTGAAGTCAGTTAATGAAATCCTCCAACTTGGTTCATCTTTGTTGCTTTTTCAAGACTGTTTAGGCTATTCTAGGTCCTATACATTTCCCTTACATTTTAGGATTGGTTGCAATTTCATTTTTAAAAAATCATATTGTGGGGTGCCTGGGTGGCTCAGTCAGTTAAGCGTCTGCCTTCGGCTCAGGTCATGATCCCAGGGTCCTGGGATCGAGCCCCGCATTGGGCTCCCTGCTCGGCGGGAAGCCTGCTTCTCCCTCTCCCACTCCCCCTGCTTGTGTTTCCTCTCTTGCTGTGTCTCTGTCAAATAAATAAATCTTTAAAAAAAAAATTAAAAAATAAAAAAAATAAAAAATCATATTGCATTGGGGGCAACTGGGTGGCTCAGTCGGTTAAGGGTCCAACTCTTGGTTTGGGCTCAGGTCATGATCTCAGGGTTGTAGGCTTGAGCCCAGTGTCTGGTTCCACACTCAACAGAGTGTCTGCTTGGGATTTTCTCTCTCCCTCTGCCCTTCTCTTCCCCCTCGCCCCCCGCCCCCCCAGCTCATGCTCAATCTCTCTGAGTGAATGAATAAATAAATAAATCCTTAAATTTCAGAAGTTTGACTACAATGTTTCCAGATAATAGCTTTCTTTCTATTTATCCCACTTAGGATCACTGAAATTCTTAGCTCTATAAATTTATGTTTTTCAACAAATTTTGGAAACTGGCATTATTTCCTTAAATATTTTTCTGCCTCATTCTCTCTTTCCTCTCTTTCTGAGACCCCAATTAAATGTTACCATCTCACACATCAATTACTCACTATTAATTTCATCCATTCTTTGGAATGAGCAATTTGTACTGATACATCTTCAAGGTTACTATCTCTTCTGACATCTTCAACTCCCATACAGTGAATTTTTCATTTTAAATATTATACTTTTCAGTTTTATAATTTTCAATTGGCTATTTTTTATGGTTTCCATTTCTCTGCTAAGACTTCTCAACTGTGCACGCAGTATACTAATACTTTCTTCTTCTAATATATTTATAAACATTCTTTAAAATCTTCATTTGCTGGGGCGCCTGGGTGGCTCAGTCGTTAAGCGTCTGCCTTCGGCTCGGGTCATGATCCCAGGGTCCTGGGATCGAGCCCCACGTCGGGCTCCCTGCTCAGCGGGAAGCCTGCTTCTCCCTCTCCCACTCCCCCTGCTTGTGTTCCCGCTCTCGCTGTGTCTCTCTCTGTCAAGTGAATAAATAAAATCTTTAAAAAAAATAAATAAAAAATAAAAAATAAAATCTTCATTTGCTAATTCCAACACCTGGGTCATCTCAGGCTCAGCTTCTACTACTTGCTTTATTTTTTTTCTTAAGAATTTTTTTATTGTATTCTGAACATTGGGAATAAAAGACTCCCAAGTCTCAACATCCAGTTTTGTTCTTCTGAAGAGTGTTTTGTTAAAGCAGAAAAAAACCTAGCTAGAATCAAACTCCAAATTCTGTAGTGAGTGGCAATTTAAATCTCTCCTCAATTCTTTCCAATTCCAGTTGCTATTTTTACCAGGCCCTTTGGGGTTCTCACACACATACACATACACACTCACACACATGTACATTCACACTACTGATTTGGGCTGATTTTATAGGTGGTTATAAATAGATATGTAGATACAGGGTCTCATATCCTCTGAGCTTCCCTTCTTTCATGGAGTCCCCCCCCACCCCACAAGGTAGTTGCTCTGTCAGTCCCAAACTATATCTTCTTAGCAACTTACCAAGACTAAGGCTTTCAGCCACCCCATGCTAACTGGATGAGCAGGTATCTTCAGGCAAAAGCTACGAACACACAAATCTCATCTGAGGCTCATTTGTTCTTCTGAGGATTGACCTCCCTCTTCCTACTTTGGGTTGCTATCCAGTTCCTTCAAGCAGTTGTTTTTGCTGTTTTTGTTTACATTACTTTGTCCGGATTTTATAATTGTTATCTGTATTAGTCTAAATAAGATAGTCTACCATTATCAGAATGAAGGCCCTGAACACTGATTTTGTCTATGTCTGATAAATGAAAATCATGGTTCACATGTAGTCACACTTCCAGCATCCCTACATACCAAAAGATTAAAACTATTGGCAGATAAATTTTAAGAAATTATTTTGGCTTCAGAGCCCCCAAACTCCTCGACATCAGCAAATCACATGAGGTTGTTAGAGAAAAACTCAGTTTGAGTCCCAGCTCCACCACCTGATTTTAACTTCTGTATCAAGGAAATAATACTCATTATACTGATCTTGTGCAGTAATTTTTAATTCACCAGTGTGAATTAAAAGTAATGAGTGTAAACACTGAGACAGCGCCCAGAACAAACTCTCATAAAAGAGGGCTTCTGCTGCCATTACCATTAAGTGTGTCTATTATATTAAATATATGTATCGAAAGAACATTTAAAAAATTTTACCCTCAAAACTCAATAGTGCTTTTTACTTTATCAGGATTTAATAACTAAGGAGTATATACTTTTTTTCTATGTGGGAAGGGTAGGGGAAGATGAATGACTGAAACCAGTATTATACACTGAAGGCAATTGGAATTTTCTCTGAGGACTGAAAAAATAAGGTGCACATTTTCAGATGCTATTCAGTCTTGCTTCTCAAATTGAAATTATCTGCTTAACAACTTGGCAAAATGGAAATTTGTTCCGCCTACTGTAGAGTTTGTTAGACCCTATTTGGACTCACCTGGTTCAGTGGATAAGAAAGGCACTGAGGAGGAAAAACTCTGAGGAAGAAGTTCTGAGATCTCCAGACACAATTATCATGCAATTCACTTGATAGGTGACTGAACACTTTCTGAGACTCCGAGTAAATAATTTTCATACCATACTTCAATCCTGAATGTTTTTTTTAATGTGCATCTTTTTCATACTGAGCCATTGAATAAAATCAAAGACTTTTAACTTTGAACATCACATAGGCCACAAAAAAGGAAGTTTTGTTTAAAGTAATATATAAAATTATGCCTAGCCTTGCTCCAGGAGAAGGATAGTAATTCTGATGTAATTATTTTGTGGCTACAAACATAAAATATCTTTTCTACCACCAAGCAAAAAAAGGGGGGGAATAAATTTTTGAAGAACCAATTAATAAGAACATCAAACAAGCAAAGAAAACCACTTACTCAAAATATCTAGATGCATAGCTATACAGTAAGTCGGAGGACAGGGTTTAATTATGCAGAGAAGAAGGAAGTGTTACATCATCTATATTAATTGATCATAAATTCTTACCAAGGCTTCATGATCTTCTGCAATTTCTGGTATCGTCTGCAAAATTTGAAAAAAACCATATGAGGAGCTTGTTTGAAAGCAATAATTTTTACACAAAGAACATATCTTGAAGAAAGCTCAGGATTAGATATAGGGGAGATTTAACTGCCATGATGTAAAGGACTTTATTCATTTCAAAACATTATTCAAAGTAATAAACTGGTGTTCCCCACTGATAAGAAACAATCAAAAGACAGGGTTTAAACCACTGTAACCAAACCATTGCATTTACTTAAGAGTAAAGGCAACCAGAACACTCCATTTGGATCAGAGTGGGCATATGTTCAATGGGGAGAAAATTCCTAGATATAAGACTGGGCATATTTTTAATGAAAAAAAAAAAAGACACTAGACCAGTTCTTAAGTATAATCTCAACAGTGAATAAATAATTGATTATCTTTCTTTGGGAAAATTCTCACTAATTCTACTTTGCCCTTTCTTGAGAAAAGACTGCCTCTTTGCAGGGAAGACATCACAAGATACTGCAATAGTCTTGGACAACAGATGGAACTCTGTGATGGCAGCCTGCAAAAAAAAAAAAAATGGACAAATCTCATCTGCAAGAAAGGACAACTATGTTTCTTAAAAAACTGCAGTCAAGAAGATAAGGAAACAAGTGATGTTCATCCCATCAAACCACTTCCCATCCCTCCAGTCTGCCAAATTTCTCTGGCATTAAGTATGTTCTTCCCTCTGTTTTGAATACCCTTCCGCTCTAACCAGCTTGTCCAACTAGCTAAGTTCTACTCCAAACTCCCCAGATTCTAGGCTCCTCTGGGAAGCCTTCCTGACCTCTGATTTCCCTTCCTTGACCAGACTGAGGGTGGCACTCACACCTGCACTCGCTGAGAGAAATATTAGCTGTAGTATGACTTAGGTAGGACACCTCACTGTCCTTCCAGCTTCCTGAAGGCAGGGGCTTAGCCCGGTGACTGAGTACTATAATGTCAGGCATAGGCAGAGTAGATACTCAATAAGTAGTAGATGAATGGTTTAGCTCTTCAGATGAAGTGAAGTTTCATTTTCATCCACATAAAATGTAACCACTTCAGAAACCTAACTGACCACAAGGAGATCAGATCTTGTCTCTGGTAAGTCAGGGGAGGTGGGAAAGGGTGTTGGGGGAGGGAGGATAAAAATGTATATAGCCATCTTCTTCTTCCTCCTCCCATCCCCCTCCTTTACCTGCCTTTGGGGGGGGAAAAAAAATACAACCTTCCTTCCCTCCCTCCTTCAAAAAGCCACTGGGCAGGGTGAAAGTAGTAGGTGACCGACCAACCACAGGGAGGCAGACCTGAGCAGAGGTTGGGCCCTCTCGCAAGGGCCGAACACCACTGTCCACTAAAAGGAACTGGGCTCCTTGTAGAAATGACTCCCGCCAGGACTGCAGCGAGGAAAGCTCTAGATAAGCCTGGAACAGCTCACGGAGCCAGAAAGGAACAAAATGCTCAAAGAGTAATGGGAGACAGGTCAGAAGGGCACAGAAGGCTGCTTGAAGCTTCCACAGCCAAATCTGGGACAGACCAAACACCAAAATAAATAACGGTGACAGATCACAGCTTACTGAATTAAACAGAACTGAATGAGTCCCCGTTGTTTCAAAGAGTGGCATATGCTGGTATTGTTGCAGAGCCCAATCTCTCGGGGGAAACACACAAACCTGATTTGTACTGTTTTCTGTCCTCCATCCTGTAACTACTCCAAAATTATTTATAAATTACAAAGTGGGGTATACATGTTATGGTAGAAACACCTGGAAGGCGCTCTCTTAAGTGGTCAAAGTGAACACCAGTAATAAGACACACGGACATCGTGTGTCATCCACAGGATGCAATGAAGAAAACCATAAGCATCAGTAATATTCCAGCCAAAGACGTATATAAATATAGGTTTACCACAAGAAAACAATACAGGATAAACCTGTAGGGGAAAAAAAAAAAACAACTGTTCCAACGGGAAACTGTGCGTACTCTTCTGAGTTATCAGATGCCAGCCCGGTTGTCTCTAAGTTGTAGGTAACTGGTGAATATGTACATTCTGTCCCATCTTGTAGTGTTTTAATGGACTTCCTCCTTGCAGATAAAAATCCAGTTTTGCTTCCATTTGCGATTCATTTCAACATCCCTTTGCTCCATATAAATTGGTGCCCTTTTGACTTTTCCTTTGAAACCGTTAAAACATCTGCCTCGTTCCCTCATATCACAGGAGTAAAATTGTTTTAACACATGTTCAGTTTTGTATCTGTATGAGGGCCATGCTTTTATCTCTTCCTAAAAATCACCTGTAACGAATTACCTTTTAACAAACCCAAACTGGAGGGTATTCTAAAAGTGGCGGACCTATCATCTTAAAAAGTGCCAAAATCAGGAAAGAAGAGGAACCCCTAGGGAATAATTCCATATAGCACAAGATTAGGAAAAGACAGGACAACTGGTGCAAAGATGCTGTCTGGACACAACAGAGACAAGTGTGACACTTGATCTTGCAACTCCTCCAGTAAGTAGAGAACTGTTCAGTTAATTAAACAAGGAGGCCATTACCTGAGGTGGCCTTAGGGCCAGAGGCCTATATAAGCAAACGAAAATCGAAGCCTGTAAATGCTGCGAGGTTACAAAAAAAACAAAACAAAAAACCCAAAACATCCATATTTATGGATGACATATCACCAACATCCAGCTAGGCTCTAAGCTGCAGCCATTCAAATAATTGCTTTGCTTTGCTTCCTCCCCTTCTCTATAGAAGTCTTTCCCCTGGCTCCTGCAGGTGCAGCGCTCCTAAACACTTCCAGTTTGGCACTGACTGCTTCTAATTGGTTTTTGCTTAAATAAATTCTTAAAATTTTAATATGCTTCAGCTCATTGTTTAACAGAACCGGTTCAAAATAAATGTGTATGTGAGGTGTGTATGTGTGTGCATGCATGTGTGTGTGATATAAAGCTATCACTGCAACTTTTCAAAATCGCTTTCTGGCCTGGTGCCCGAACACCTTCAGGTTTTTATATGTGTTCCACTTGCCGTAGCAGACTCTGGCCTTGGAACGTTCTCCCTGACCAGTGCTTCTTCTCAGCTCCCTCTCAACTTTGGGTTCAGATTAAAAATAAACAAAGAGGAACTTTTTGTTATGATGTCTCTTTTCCTAACTGAGGTTCCCTCTCTCCCTCTCTCGCTCTCTCCCTCCCTCCTTCTCTCTCTCTCTCACTCTCTCCATATACCCACTTTTAAAAGAAACCTGACCAGGAACAAATGGTTCTAGAAAGGCTGATGTTTCAGGGTGACCAGAAGCCTCTCACCAGAGCCCAAGGTACAGCATTCTGTCCCCTAGGCAGAAGATAATCTCTTCTCGAAACAGGCTGTGTGACCTCGTCTCATTTCCATTTTCATTTCCAGGGTGACGCCGCATTAATTTGTGCATGCACACCCTGAATGCCCCTGTTAATCACTATCTTGAGAACGTACAGATCCCACCTTCCTCTATATTCCCATCAAGCAGAATGTGCAGAAGATATGTGTTGTCCAGCCTTCAGGGTCAGGGACTCCCGGGGTTGCCCAACCCGGAGCGTCTCCTTTGTACCAAAGGGTGTCCAGATGGCAGGGCTTGATCTCCTTGGAACGCTGCCACGCAAGAAGGAAGAGGCCGAAGATAGTTGCCAGGCTAAGTTGCTGTGCTGTCGAAGCTTGCTGCATGAAGATCCCGGTAGTGGATGCTTTGTTCACTGTTTCTGGACTCCTTGTTTATAAGTTTCCCCAATAAACCTGTGTCTCAACTGCTGTCTTGGGGTCTTTTCTTTGGCCTCACTGGACCATCACCCACCCTTGACTTAGAGTCTGCTGGGGTATGGCTGCCCAGATGGACATAGACCCAGAGACAAAGCAAAGGAGCAATGGGAAGGGGGAAGATCCAGTGTAAGGAATTTTCTGCCACACAACCGCTGACAAAGCCCAAGACGATTGACCTCTTCGGTGTTTGTGATGCAAATTTCTGGCCTGGCCCTAGAAGGGCTGTTCCAGTTGGAACTCCCTGAGCTTGGCTGAGTGCAGAATCCAAGAAATCAGGCAGATGGATCTGGGGAGACCCAGCAGCCTTCACAGCTGGGGCCCGCCGACCATACAGAGCAGCTTCTTTTTGGTCCAGGGAGCTGCTTGCTCCTCCCTATGGCCACTGTCCAAGGTGAAGTGCAGGACGCGCACTGTGTGACCTGTACTTAGCTGCTAGACAGCGAGTCGCTCATCAACTTGGCCTGGCTTGGACCTTCCAGAACAGCCAAGGTTTATGAGAGACACCAAATTCTTAGATACAAGAACATTAAGTTGGAGCTGATAATCCACAGCCGTGGAGGTTAACAAAGTTACCTTCAAAAAAACAAAATCCTCTTTTGTGTGAAGACGGAAGTTCAAAAAAGATCACACAGAGTCTGAAACTGTCATATCCACACACCTCCTCCCCTGTGCCTACATCATGTCAGAAATACTCAGCATTCAAGTAATACACACTTTACTAAATGAATAAAATCTGCAAACCCATTGTCAACTGTGGGTGCTAGGCAACATCAAAGCCAAGACATCATTCAGGTGCTTACTTCAAGTCATACATCAATTTTCACATCTCCTAAGGAATGGCTATAGCTCTGATTCTGGCCCGGAGAAAATGATTCGAATAATGAAAGTTTCATATGAAACTGTCTGTGTGTTAATGAATGATGACAACAATTTTTATGAACACAAACACATACAGCTACACATATGCACAAAAGTCCTCATCTGTGTCCATATGTATGACCAAATGGAGAGAGGACTAATAATTTATACAATTAACATTGTTTGTTTTTAAGACAATTACTTGAGAGCTTTTTACATATCTCTCAAATAAACTCTGGGACTCTCTCCACTGTTCCTAATACCGCCAAACTTTGGAGAGATGACTTCAACCAAAAAAAATAAAAAGCACTTGTAAATTCCCCGGATTAGTGAGAACCCCTTCAACTATCTCACTGCTATTTTTCTTAGGAAAGCTAGAATCCCTGAGGGACCACCAGCCCAGTACTGGCCGAAGTGTTAGAAATGGACAGATTCCTCCACAAGTGGTAAAGTATATAAATGAGGCGATTTCAGTGAGCTACAGGGCTGTTCTTATTTTTAAAACAGCTTTAAAATGTGTATATACTCTGAATCAGGAACCGTATTCCAACAAAATAATTTAAATATTCACAAAGATTTTACTAGAAGAAAAACTGATTAGAGAATGTGAAAAAGACCCCAAGACAATGGAAATGTCCAACAACTATGGAATGGTTAACCTTACTGTGCACGTCCTTCAAATTGTCACACTGTCCCTCAACTATACCTCAACAAAGTTTTTAAAATGAAGTAATATACAAACAAAAAAAAGGATGACGGAAGTAATATTAATTACATGGAAATATTATTAGGTATAAAAAGCAGGCTACAAAGAGTGTGAACATTGTAACTCTCCTTTTGCAAAGCCTGTGCATGTGTGTGTGTATATCTAAAAGAAATACAAAAAGGGGGCGCCTGGGTGGCTCAGTCAGTTAAGTGGCTGCCTTCTGCTCAGGTCAAGATCTCAGGGTCCTGGAATCGAGCCCCGCATCGGGCTCTCCACTCAGTCAGCGGCAAGTCTGCTTCTCCCTCTCCCTCTGTGATCTCTCGCTTTCTCCTCTCAAATAAATAAATAAAATCTTAAAAAAGAAAAAGCAAATACAAGAAATACAAAAAGGATATACACCAATGATGTTAAAAATATCTCTGGGAAGGCAGATTATAAATGATTCTTATTTCTCCTTCGCTGTTTACTTATATTTATTTTTTAAATAACATAATTTTTTTGTTCAGGAGAGAAAGCTAATTCGAAAGACTGTCTTGAGTTTTTTTGTAAATACATGAATTTAACTTTTCTTCTCTCTTGACTTTTCTGACCAGGGTGGTGCTACAGCTTACTCATACTCCAACAGCATAATTTTCCTGTCACATAGCCAAGTGGGAAGGAAACTGTAAGAATCCTGCCCTTTCGTTCTTGGAAATGCTCCCCCTGTTCTTCTGTTTAGCACTGGAAGGACACAGGATAAACTGTCCACTTGACTGGGTGCGTAGGCATAGACAAAGAACAAGGATGTTTTATTGAAAGCCCAAGAGAGGCAGTGTTATTCACTACACTGGACTTAGGGTGGCAGGTATGATTTCTTTTCTTTCAATTAAAATAAAATACCTCATTTCGGAGAGTCCTTTTTTGTTTATTGAGATGTAACTGGCATACAATATTATGTGAGTTTCAGGTGTACAGCATAGTGATTCCACGTTTGTATACATTGTGACACGATCACCGCGGTGTCTACTTACCATCTGTCACCATACAAAGTTAATACAATATTATTGCCTACTTCGCCCATGCTGTACATAACATCACGGTGACTTATCTATTTTGTACTTGAACATTTGTGCTTCTTGATCTCCTCCACACATTTTGCTGACCCTCCAAGCCCTCTCCTCTCTAGCAACCATCAACCTGTTCCCTCTGTAATGATAACTCTGGGTTTGGTTTTTGTTTTGTTTTTTAGAGTCCCTGTGAAAGCGAAATCATGTGGTGCTTGCCTTTCTCTGACTTTTATTACTTAGTATAATACCCTCTAGGTCCATCCATGTGGTCACAAATGGCTGAGTAGTATTCCATTATATCTATATTTCTCATCTTCTTTATCCATTCATCCATCAGTGATCAGTAGACATTTAGGTTGTTTCCATATCTTGGCTATTGTAAGTAATGCTGCCATGAACATAGGAATGTGTGTATCTTTTCAAATTAATGTTTCCATTATTTTTCAGATAGACACCTAGTCGCTGAATTGCTGGATCATATGGTAGTTTTAATTTTAATGTTTTGAGGAACCTCCACACTGTTTTCCAGAATGGCTGCACCAATTTACATTCCCACCAACCGTGCACAAGGGTTCACTTTCTCCACATGTTCTCCAACATTCGTTATTTCTTGTCTTCAGTAGTCATCCTGAAGGATGACTTACATCCAGTTGTAAGTGAACATCTCATTGTTGTTTTGGTTTGCATTTCCCTGATGATGAGTTACATTGAGCATCTTTCAAGTACCTGTTGGTCATCTGTATGTATCCTCTGGAAAAATGTCTATTCAGATGTTCTGTCCATCTTTTATCTGGGCTGTTTTTTGTTATTGAACTGTATGAGCTCTTTATATGTTTTGGATATTAACCCCTTGAGAAGACTCTTAATACCTGCTTTTAAAAAAGCACTGTCCATTCCTTGACTTTCCTTACCTGACACCATTGCCTTGCTCAGGTTGAGCCAACACGTTTCCCCACAGCTTCACTTCCTTCCACACATATGTTTCAAGCTTAAACTAGGAATGGAACTTCAAAATTCCACAAGGATGGAAAAATTCAATTCAGGTTTGAAACATTGTGCTCTGCCAAAGTGACACTCTCATTGCTCCTATGTTGCCCATTTTGCCCCACGACCCCTCCTGGGACCAACTGGAACGAGAGACCTTGAGTAATGACAAGCAGGTGAGTAATCTCTGAATCTCATTATGGCTCCAAGTAAGGGGAAAAACTCCAGCTGCATTTCTTCAGTGTTTCCTAAAAATTTCCACAGGTCCTGCTTAGGCAACCTCTGCCTTCCCCAGCTGGAAATCTGCCCAGGAGTCATGACTAACTGCATTCCAAATTGCAGGATCTATTTAATTTGTACAGTTTCTATTCCCAAAGTTTCCTGTTAATTAATTAAAGTCTTGCTTTAAGTTTAATTGAGAAGCCAGGTTTCCTTATAAGAAAAATGTCTTTCTCTCATCTTTTTAATCTGAGCAAAAGATCTGAAAAATAGCTGGGCATCAAATGAGCAGCTTGACATGAGCTGCGGAACCCAGCAGAAGAGGCAGGAGGCTGCATGGCTCCAGCGCCTCCTTCCTCCATCCCCAAAAGTAGCATGACTTTGAACTGATGCGAGACGGTAAGGAGGACACCAAACATGAGCCAGAGAAACACCATTCCTTCCCGTAACAGAGGGCAACAGGAAAGCATAAGAGATAAATGCAAACCGGAAACTCACCCAAGATCTGGCCTTGAGTTGTTTGTCTGTCTGAAACCTGGCTGCATGGAACAAATCAACATGGCTTACGGATTACAAATCGTTAAAATACTAGTAACTATAACACGCTTTTCAAAGAAAGGAATTCAATGACCGCAGTTCACATAAAGCACATGCGGTGTCAACGTCCTCTCTGGTTATCCATGTGCAACATGGAGAAAGAATTCAGACATGCCTCCCCAGTCCTCAGTCTGGGGAGTAGTGGTTCTTTGGGGCCCCTCTACAGGTCGAGATGAGTTACAGAGCAAGGCAATGACACAGATAATAAGTAATAATGTTGACGAGACAAATACATAGCATCAGTGTTCACTCTTTTTCTTCTCAAGCAGAAAGGGCAGTGTCCCTTTGAGGAGTGTTCAGGCTAAACTGTGTCCCCTTAGAATTCCTATGTTGAGTCCCAGACCCCCAGTCCCTCAGAATGGGATGGTAGTTAGAGACAGAGCCTTTAAAGAGGGGATGAAGTTAAAATAAGGCTGTGAGGGGTGTCTCCTAATCCAATCTGACTGGTGTCTTTATAAGAAAAGGAAATGTGGACCCTCAGAGAGACGTGAGGAATGAGTGGAGGAAAGACCACATGAGGGCAGAGCCGGAAGGCAGCCATCTGCAAACCGAGGAGACCACAGAAGAAACCAATGCTGCCAACACCTGGATCTTGGACTTCCAGCCCCCGAAACTATGAGACAATAAATTTCTGTTGTTTAAGCTACCCAGTCTGTGATATTTTGTTATGGCAGCCCTAGCAAACAAATATAATGGAAACAAAACAAAACAAAAAAACAAAACTGAAGCTCCTAACATGTATTTTTCCTCATTGTCAAAATATGTAACTGCCAGCCTTGGAGGTCCCAGAGCTCAGCCCCAGATCTCTATTCAGGGTACAAATCACATGGACCCCTGCTTTCAGTGTATTTCACACTGTAATTGCAATTATGATTGCAATTCTGCTAAATTTGGAAGCATTAACACAGTATCATTCTGAATGTTCAAATGTGTAAGCCCCTGGATACTTAGGTATCCATGGCAGAAGCACCGAGTATTAGCAAGCTACATTACGACCAGTTCTAGTACATTGATTGCTTTTGATACATCAATGGCTGGGACTCAGATAATAATTGTGGGGGCATTTTTACATTTTCATTTAACACGCTGTAAATGTGACTGAGGCTGAAGCCCCCAGGGCTCACTGTCCCACCAGAATCAGTGATGGGCATGAAAAAGGACCTTCCGTATGCGGCAACCACGTGAAGTCATCCACAGTGACCAGTGAAGGTGTTTATAATCACAACTCTCACTCCCCTGCTCATTTGTACCAAAGAATGAGGGATCAGATACACTCCACACTAGACCTCAGCCTGGAGCCTCCAACACAGGTAAAACGTTTTCTCCTTTTCCTTGGTCAAGCCCCTGAGATCCAAAAATTTATTCAGCTTCCCTTGAGCCGTTGCAAACTCCATCTCCAATTTATAGAAGGCACACCGGGATTCCCGTAACACCCAGAATTTGAGTTTCCCTGCTCTGCTCCAAGTTGATGTTCACCAAAAATTTAATTAGCCCTCATTAAAAAAATAAACGATACCTGTCTACAATCGACCCTTTCCAAATCACCCAAGCCTGCTTGCCGATAAAAAAAAAAAAAAAAAGAATTTGTCACAAGTGCCACCTGCAGAGGCCACGTGTAGGAGATGGAAGGAAGGAACGAAGGAACAAAAGAATGAAGGAAGGGAGAGGGTCAAGATGGGTCTGCAACATGCACAGTCAACGGTTCATTCTTTGCATCACCAGGTACTGAAGAGACATCTAAATGGCCCAGGCTTAAACACCAATTCTCAGTGACATTTAACTCTTTCCCCATAAATATCTATACCAACTTTGCACATCACTGATTTAGCATATTAATATGCAATTAACTGCCATGGCATCTTCACACGCTCTAATTTACATGCTCTAATAGTGAATGCCAGTAGCACCTGACCATACGGGAATGAGCAGCTACATGTGGACCCTACCCTGGCGTTCGGTGGTCAGGGGAGTTATCTGTCCACACATGTAAGAGCTATCCCATCCTGTTCCTTATACTCCCCAATCACACCACAGAATCAAAGCCTTCCCTGAGAAGGGGAGCTCCCCAAGGAGAAATGCCCATCCCTCTCTTGATTGTGACGGAACTCAAACTCCTTCCAGGCCCATTCACTGACACCTCCTCTGTCAAGTTCCGTGAGCTGTAACTGGTCCAACCTCTGGACTCCCCCGCTCTCAGAAGGAATTATACCTCAGCTGAATTCTGCCACCATATGTTTTTTTAATGGCAAGGCTCATATCTTCTTAAATTCTACCGACTTCCACTCTTTATACACAGTACTTAACAAATATTTATTGTATTTAATTTTAAATAATTAAGGATATACACTTCATCATTTAAATGATAACTTTTTTAAGTAAGCTCCATGCCCAGCACAGAGCCCGGCGTGGGGCTTGAATCCACGACCCCGAGATCAAGACCTGAGCTGAGATCAGGAGTCGGATGCTTAACCAACTGAGCCACCCAGGTGCCCCTCAAATGATAATCTTTTAAAAATTACTTCAGAGATGTTATTTTGAGCTTGTCTAAGACTTCGAAACATAAGGATTTTGTGGGGTGGGGGTAGCAGTCAATCTCTGGTCTTTAAAACTAGAAACTGCAAGTACAAGGAAAGGAACAAATAACCCAGAATACTGGAAAGAACAGGACAGCCTCGAAGTCTGAGTAAAAGGTGCTTACTCGGTGCCGCTTTCAACCATCTGCGTGAGGAGAGAGACGCCATCGAGATTTATGAACTCCTGGGCAAACGTGACATCCCGGGAAAGGCTGGCTAAGTCCTTCAAGGCTTCCAGCTTGGCATCCATACTCGACGACTGGATTCGTTCATGCAGCTGCTGGGCATTTTGAGCCTCATCGAGGATGAAAACAAAAGGAAGAGTATGCACAGAGGAAACCACAACAGACAAAAAATTACCGTTTCGTTGAAAAACGAAGCTACAGAGGCCAAAAGCACAAGACCATAGGCATACTCTATACCGGGGGCAGGTTTCCAACCATAATGACTCCATCTTCAGGCGACAGCTGTTAATTTCATGATGGGAATCAACTGCCTTCCTGACAGAGCCCATATTTCCATCCCTTGGAAAAGCAAGAGCACAAAAACAATAAAGCCCCTGAAAAGGAACTGGAGTGGCAGTGAGGAGGGGAAAATGGGGAAAATGTTTACCTTTTAAGTAAAATTATTATCTACAAATGACAAAAAAAAGCTATTTGCTTAGTTAAGCAATTACACAAATTTATGCAGCACCTGTTCAGTCAATATTCTGAGTAATAACTGCCTACATGCCGTGTTCAGAAGCTTCATTAGACACCCAAATAATCTTTCCCAGTTACTGAAAATTTTCCAGCACAACAAAATGGTGCTTATAAATTTCACTTTTCAATGCCATGTGTTTCACATGCATTGACTAATTACTGCATAAATATCAAACAAAATAATTTGGAAACCAAATCAGCCGCTTTGCCTATAATTAGACTTCTTTTTAAGGTATCTGCCCTTGGCTACGACACGCCGGGCAGGGAGGAATGGAAATATATTGGAGGAGCTGACCTTCTGGATAATAACTTGCCGTTTCTATTTCTCATTCATCCAGTAATGGTTTTCATATCTACTTTTCAGCTGGGGCAGACAGGAAGAAAAATAAAATACTAAATTTTTCTGTCTGTATTTCTGCTTAATGGAAATAACTCAACATCTGCTGTACTTATTATCTAACTCAAAACTGCAATGTGCCTTTGCCATCCTCATATTCTCCCTCTTGGGCACTTGCTTTTTCCTTTGAAGCTCGTTATATTTCAGAGAAAGGGGAAGAGGGCGTAGTTGTCCCCAACAGTGAGGTTATCTTCTGAACAGAAACTCATGAGAACTCCCCAAGGAGCCCCATGTGAGCTCTAACGGGGTCAAGATTGCAGAGGGAAAGAAGAGAATCCACACAGGTTCTGACAGCAAAGGTTCTCCACCGCAACAGGTTCCACAGCCCAGGTCCCCCTTTCGTTTCACCTGGAAGTAGCACCCAGAAGGGAAGGGGACCCAGCAGGGAAACTAATGCCAACCCTCCAGGGACCAAGACAGGAATGAACCCCACGCCCCCTCCCCCACTTGGTCAGAGACACACAGTGGTCTCCCATTGTAGTTATAACCACCAACTGACACCTTGCATCAGAAATAAGGAGGGGGCGAAGGAAGGAGGAGAACGAGAACTCTCTCTACTCATTCACAGATCCCTAGATATCTGACAAATCACCCCAACCCTAAATCCCATGTTTTTAAGAGGGAGAATGGAGGGTTGAGCAAGAATCACTTCATCTTCTAAAATCACTCAAAGATACACTGTTCTTACAATTTCCAAATGGACATACAGCATTAACATATATTTAACCCAAGTGGATGACTTTGAATTGCTCGAAAAATACATTTTTCTCCAAGCAGGATGTCGGCATTTACTGTACAGATGATGATAATAAGGAGTACTCAAAGATTATCTCACTGTCAGTATTAATGTTAACTAACAGTGTTGGGTGCTGCTAATACTAGTAATAAAAACAGCGGAAGTTACCTGGGGCTTTTTATGAGCCACTCTTCTAAATACCCTCATGAAGGAATTCATTTAATTTACACAGTAATCCTATCAGGCAGGTGTCCTCACCATCTTCATTGTACACAGGAAACTGAAGTGCAAGAGAAGTTCTATAACTTGGCCGAG
Organism: Leptonychotes weddellii; assembly: GCF_054177405.1. Taxonomy (NCBI): domain Eukaryota; kingdom Metazoa; phylum Chordata; class Mammalia; order Carnivora; family Phocidae; genus Leptonychotes; species Leptonychotes weddellii. Next base: position 36,602,422 of record NC_138380.1, on the reverse strand, counting down.
GTCACAGAGGCAGAAGTCAGCACAGATGCACGTTACCTAAAGCAGCGTAAATGCGCACACACATGTAGGGGTGTGTGCGTTCTGTCTGGCTACAGGGAGAGTTCAGCCAAGGTAGATGAAAGAACGGAACATCCTTATGGCGTAACACCATTTGCTCATTTCTTGATGGTACACTAACACTTCCTAGCGAATTTGATGGAGACGGTTCTATTTTTTTAACATTTTTTGTGTGTATAAAAGTGAAAGAGTTAGCATATGCTGACCCATATTGTTCAGTTAAACATAAAATAATAAAAAAAAAATCTACTGGGGCACCTGGGTGGCTCAGTCGTTAGGCGTCTGCCTTCGGCTCGGGTCATGATCCCAGGGTCCTGGGATTGAGTCCCGCATCGGGCTCCCTGCTCCGCGGGAGGCCTGCTTCTCCCTCTCCCACTCCCCCTGCTTGTACTCCCTCTCTCGCTGTCTCTCTCTCTGTCAAATAAATAAATAAAATCTTTAAAAAAAAAAAAATCTACTAACAAGTGAACTTTATAGAGCCAAAATACCTTGCTTCTAGAATAATGTCCAATTCTAGACCCTAGGGCTAACAGCCAAATCGTAAAATGCTTGTTTAACATGCAGATTCCTGGACCTCCTCTAGATATTGTAATTCAGCTTCTCTGTAGAGGCCCAAACATCAGCATGTTTAGAGTTCCACCAATGATTCAGGCTTGGGGACCCCTGCTCTTTAGAACACGTAACCCAGCCTCTTGTCGGTGGACCCCATCTTATGATGCTGCCCTGCGCAGTGGCGTCCACATCCTACCATTCACCGTGCTGGGAATGTGAAGGTCACGACCTGAAGAGCACGGACTTTCGGGACGCCGAAAAACGTCACCCTGCCACACCTAACCTTCTTCGGAGGAGTGGCTTACATTGTGGAAATGTTCACGAATCCATGGCAATAAAAAAAAAAAAAAAAAAAGAACTAATGTCTTCTTTGGCTTAGAGATCTCGGTGTAAAAACCAAGCCTCTCTAGTTCTAAGACCTAACAAAAGGCAAGGTGTACTCTTTCTGCCCAGCGAGCAGATGAGCAATTGTAACAGGATAAACAGCAACTACAAAAATCAGCTGAAACGGTGGTCTCGAAAGGTCAACTTAGCATTAATTCATGCTGACTAAAGTAAGGTCAATGCTAAGTCAGACAAAAATGTCTCAGCTCATCATGTGGCCACTGAAAAATGAGCATGAATGATAATTTCCAGTAATTGGAAAGAAGGCATCAGAAGACGTTTTGGCCAACTCCAGCCATGCATTCTGTCGAGCTTGTCCCGTGTTTAGGTTCAAGATGTTATTGGGTAAAATGTTTAGGAGTTTTTAAGCCTCTCTAATGTAATTTTCAACAAGAAGAATGTGTGGTAGAGTACCCACAATTTAACTTTAGCCAGATGCTTTTCCCAATTTTTAAATTTATTTTTAGCCTACCACATGGCTTCAGTGGAAACTGAAAATAAGATTTAGACACAGTTTTTGTCACATATGCAGAGTGAAAATAGTAACACTTGGTGTATTTTGTGCAGATTATTTTTTAGGAAAGCAATAAAATGCACTGTGAAATAATCCAGTTTAAATATGCTAATGTTACTATCCAAAGTATCTACAAGCAAGTAAGAAAAATGAAGATAAGCTACACAGCCAGCTACAGTAGTCTAAATATTCTATAGCATTTTGTTTAGCAGCTTTTATTTGGAAGACTTTAAAGTGTTTTTATCTAGAATCAGCTGTCAATGAAACAGATTAAGTGGCAAATATTTCTCAAACTACATTATTATGAATCGTCATCATAACTGGCCAAAACTAGAAAATGCTTCAACACTCTCTCTCACTTTTACACATAGACACACCCTGACTTTAAAGAGAGGCAATGGGTTGTCTTTGGTTTGGTTTGCTTTGTTTGTTGACTGAATTTGCTTAGATGGCTTTAGGTGGATGTGTTGGGCAGGTGGGTGAAAACCCATCAGGAGAGCTGAGTTATCCCACCTGTAATACAAGAATTATTGAAATGACCACCAAACTCAAACCTTAAAGTCAGTTTACTTGCACTTAACCTGAAATAAAAGCTTCCTCCTCTGTAATGGGAAATATAAGGAAGGGCATTCCTGCTAATCCAGGACCTTCTGTTTTGCACTCAAGTCACCCTCAAAAACTAACATCTCATAATCACATATAGCAGAACTGGAGAGCAAAGTATTTACTGGAAAGCTATACACTAAGATCAACTTACTGGAGATGTGGTTAATCGAAGGATAGTGCCATTTTTTATTTCATTGCGATTCTGGAAAAGAAAAATAAAATATGTAAATCTTCAAATTTTAGAAGCTGGTAAAAAAAAAAGAGAGCAAAGGCAAAAATAATCTAGCAGTAACACTATATGATAAGAATTCTTATGATTCGGTTTATTGTCACTTTATTCTCAAAATTATTGAGTAATTTTTAATTATTTCTACAAAGAACTTTAAACTGGGTCTCAGGTATATTAACTTTATATCAAGTCATAGGCAGCATTCAGCACAGAAGTGAATATAAATACAAAGAATAAGAATATGGGGCCCAAGAATAGCAAACAAAAAAAAGCAAGTTTGAAACAAGGCAAAGGATCATAGGGGAAGAGAGGAAAAAATGAAACAAGAATAAACCAGAGAGGGAGACAAACCATAAGAGACTCTTTTTTTTTTTTTTTAAAGATTTTATTTATTTATTTGACAGAGACAGAGATAGCGGGAGCAGGAATACAAGCAGCAGGAGTGGGAGAGGGAGAAGCAGGCTTCCCGCCGAGGAGGGAGCCTGATGTGGGACTCGATCCCAGGACTCTGGGATCATGACCTGAGCCGAAGGCAGACGCTTAACGACTAAGCCACCCAGGCACCCTCAAACCATAAGAGACTCTTAATCTCAGGAAACAAAATGAGGGTTGCTGGAGTGGAGGGGGGTGGGAGGGATGGGGTGGCTAGGTGATGGACATTGGGGAGGGTATGTGCTTCTGGTGAGCACTGTGTATTGCGTTAAGACTGCTGAATCACAGACCTGTACCCCTGAAACAAATAATACATTATATGTTAATAATAATAAAAAAGAAAGGTTATTTAGAAAATATGACCTAGCAATTCTGCTAGGATTAAAGCATACGTTTACCCAAAAACTTGTACATGAATGCTCACAAAAACATTATTCATAATAGCCAAAAGTTGTAAACAACCCAAATGTCCATCAATTGACGAATGGATAAACAAACTGTGGTATCCCCATTCAACAGAATATTATTGGGTAATAAAAAGAAGTATCGATACATGCTAGAACATGAATGAACCTTGAAAACATTACACTAAGTGAAAGAATCCTGATGCAAAGACCACATATGTTATGATTCCATGTGTATGAAATGTCCAGAATAGGCAAATCCATTGAGACAGAAAGGAGATTAGTGGTTTCCAGGGGCTCGTGGCGGTGGGGGGGCGGGGAGGGGATGGGAATGAATACTGACAGTCACAGGGTTTCTTTTCCAGGTGATGTAAATGTTCTAAAATTGATTGTGGTGGTGATTTCACAAACCTATGAATACATTAAAAACCACTGAACTGAACATTTGAAACAGTGAATTTGGAGGAATGTGAATTCTCAGTAAAGCTATTTTTTGTAAAGGTTCTATTCAGGAGTTTGGTTTCTTAACATTTGCCGGCTTTAAGTGCATGTCGCCTTTTTTTTTAAAGATTTTATTTATTTACTTGAAAGAGTACAAGCAGGGGGAGTGGCAGAGGGGAAGGGAGAAGCAGGCTCCCCGCTGAGTAGGGAGCCTGATGCAGGGCTCGAACCCAGGACCCTGGGATCATGACCTGAGCCGAAGGCAGACGCTTAACCGACTGAGCCACCCAGGGCCCCTTGCATGTCACCTTAATGTTAAGAACAAACAGCATAAATAAGCAGATCCCAAATCAGTCTTCTTCCACTTGGCAGGTATATTTGAGGTGAGTGTTCTGAAGCTGTCATTTAGCATCTCCGGCATTGGAAGGAGAATTTCCCTGGCAGTTTTATTTCCTGCCACCAGAGTACGCACCACACTCAGCTTTCAGGAGGTGACCTGATGGGAGTCACACAAGCACATGCCCCACTCTGGAGCACAGAGGCCAGGAAGTTAATAAAGTGCCATGAGGCTCATTGTCCTGCATCATTCTGGACAAGCCACAAAGCTAGAATTTGCTCAGCAGGTACACTGAGGTGGTGGGAAATTTCTCAGGATAAGATGCCAAAGAACACATAGAACACTCGCTCTCTCCCTCAGCCAATTCTGACTACTTACTGGAAAAGGAATTTTCTAAAATAATTACCTGAAAGGGAGCAGGCTTCAGGCCCGTATTGTCTCCCAAAGAAAATCTAACCTGAATGTTTTATACCGAGTACAGGATGGCCTGAAAGCCCTACTCTGCCAGATCCAACCACCCACCTTGGGCAATTCCAGCCCAATCTAGAGCATCCCCGCCTCCTCCCGCCCCCCCCAGACACCCTGCGCTTCCTCTTGAAAAAGCAAGCTCCTCATTACTGGAAGTGTCCAGCAAGGGTTGAATGACACCAGGGGCAGGAATGGTGAAATTAATTTCAGTCATTTAAAAAATCTTTGAATCCTAAAGTTCTGTGGCTCTATGAGAACTGGGAGAGGAAGAGAGCAAAGACTCATGATAGAATATTAAGGAAGCTGAACACACAGTATATCTCTTTCCTGCTCTGGTTCTAAATGAATTGAGAAAGAAGAGAGTCAGAAGATGAAAAACCTAAAATATCCCCTTTATTAGTTTTCATGGAGAACAAGGCTCAGAGGGAGAACCAGTAGACAGTGAACTGGGCCCTCAGGTTGGCAGACCTGTTGAGGTAAGACCTAAAGCAGTTTCCTTCCCAGAGGAAAGAGGGGCCCAGTTTATTCTTTCCAAAGAGCTAGTCAAGGAGAAAAAGAGGCCCTGCTGATAAAAGCAGCCAGGAGGATTTAGGATAATATCTCATCATGGAAATTTGGGGTGGGGGTAAAGCATTCCTAATAATAGCAATAAACATTTATTGGAAGTCACTGAGCTGAAGGATTGTTGGGTTTTGTTGTCATCCTTATTTAACCATCATAATGACTCTATGCCCGGTTTTTTAAAGAATTTTTTTAAAGGAATCTCTACACCCAATGTGGGACTCAAACTCACAAGCCCAAGATCAAGAGTTGCATGCTCTACTGACTAAGCCAGCCAGGTGTCCCCAACTCCATGCCCATTTTAAAGATAAGAAACCAAAGTTGCTGAGAAGGTAAGTCACTTGCTCAACATCATGGAGGGGGAAGGGAGATGCAAACCCATCCTGGAGGGAAGGGGAGCTGTGACACCAGAAGCTGTGCTCTATCGCTCTGGAAGAAGACAAAGATCTTGCCTTTATCCTAAGAGGAGCATTATCCTCATCAACTGGTCAACATCCGTGAGAGCAAAGAAGTTAAGCATGGCATTAACAAATGCCCTGCAGATTCTCAGAGGCTCCCTGTGAGGCCACAGATACAGGACACAGGGTGGGGGCATGACTGCGGTAAAATCAAGCAGCTGGCCCCCATGTTGACTCCTGCAACGTTGACTCCTGGTTTTCTGGGATCGAAGTACGAGCTCTTTGAAGAAAGGGTCTTGAGAGTTGTTTGCTGAAAACAAAAGCAGTATTATAACCACTGACGAGCAGGGCTGGGTTCAAATTCCTCATCTACCTCGCACCAGCTGTGTCTGCTCTGTGCAAGCTACCTAACCACTCTGATGTGAGTCTTCTCTTCCCTCAAATGGGGAGAACAAGGCATTGCTTAGAGAACAGTAAGAACCACAGGTGACACAGATGCTGAGCCTGGCCTAGAACTGGCTCAGACCGAGAGTGACTGCCACCGTCAGACAGACAGCAGGCCCCATCCCTCCGCCTGTCTCCTTGGGCAGCAGTTCATTCTCCTTCTCTCTTTTCCTTGCCTCTGAAAGAGTTGTTCTTAAAAGAGTGTTTGGCATTTTGGAATAAAAGCAGATACGTAGAAGAGCTGTGAAATACGCATGGAAAACGTTAAGGTCCCAGCAGAAAGGTGGATGGGACCCAAAGGGAAAGCCAGGAGAACCAGCCACATCGCACTCTTCTCCCCCGGCTCATGCCGCCTTCCACTCTCTGAGAGAGATGTGAACTTGGGCAGCAAAGGAAAGGGCTTGCGCTTGCCCTGATGTTATAAATTCCATCCAAGCCACATGGCGCTTCAGTGCAGAGCGGGGTCTCCAGGCAGGACATTCTGGATGTGACCCGCATTTCACTTCTTACCGGGGGAGTCCGGTACAAGTGACGCAGCTGTCCTTTGTGCTAGCTCCTTCGGCGGCACCATGGGGATAGTTCCCCTCTCCAAAGGTTGTGCTGAGGAGTACCTGAAATCCTCCATTTACGGTGCTCGGAACAGTGCCTGGCACGTGGCAAACACTCAAAAAAATAAAGTCGGCTGTTTTATTAAGGCACAAAAATACCACCCAAAAAGTACATTGCTGCACCTCTTTGTTTTCAGCTAGTCTCTCTACGTAATCTGATCAATAAAAATAATAGTATAATCTAAGTTATCCTAAGTCTAAGACCCTAAATTCAGTAGCGCACGCAGCAGGGTAACAAATATTCGCAAATGTATGCGTCTTCTGCCAACAGACCAACGCAGCTAAGGAGTTGTGGCCCACAGTTTGTTGCACCTCAAAGGCTGGGAAGCTGGCCCTTGCTGCTTTATCATTCTTGGGCCTCTACCTCTGTTTTGGAGAGGCACGCCTTGATGTAGTCCTCCAAGCATTCAGTAAGCGCTCTGTGTGTGTGTGCGCGCGCGCTCAGAATGCCACCTCCCTGAGAGTCAATGTTAGGTCACTATTGCTACAGTCGCTACTGTGATACTCTTTCTAAAACAGCAAATACCTGTGGCCTGGCACATGGGTACTAGACTCAAGATGCAAAATCAGCAGGAGATATGTGCTAAGAGGTTGACTGCAAGGATTTGGCTTGCGTGATTGTGGAGGCTGGCTAGGCAGATCTGAAATCCATAGGGCAGACCTCAAATAATACTAGAATAAAATTCTAAACCTACTATGCACCTGGCCAAAGATGAGGCTTAACTCCTGTCTTCGGGAAATTCAATAAAGTGGAAGATTGAGGTGCTGTATCTGCATCGTGAAAAAGCTGTGGCCTCTACAGGGGGTAACCAAGCCTGCACAAGCACATCTGTGTGACAAGAAGAAAAGAAGAAGAGGATACTCAGCGAAGGCCTTTAGTGGAGGTGAAGTTCAAAAGGGCCTTTTAATCTATAAGCCAGGGTTTCCCAGGAGAGAAGAAACAGCACAGCGCAAAGGACAAGACATCCTCACGGAACAGAGAATAGTCCTGTGTGGTCACTTATGAGCCCGGGATGCACAAAGAATGGAAAGATATGATACTTATGAGGTAGACTGGCCGTGAGCCACTTAAAGAGGGAGGGGCAGGTGTACGTGGTGTGAAAGTCCAGCTCTGATTTGCTGCCCATGAATGTGTCCCCTCTCTGAGGCAGCCAGTTGGACAGTATGGTAGCCATATTTGTGCTTAATGCTTCTACTCCGTAAGTAGAGAATCACAAGGCTCATGCTTTGGGAACAAAAGTGGTATGTCTTCCTTCATTAGAAAGGAGTGCAGGAATTTCCTTATAAGAACTTCCTAAAAGACTCGTAAACTCTTCAGTGCAGAACATCAACTTTTCATCCAAAGATTCTTTGAATCCCTCGATTGGAAATTCTCTGCTCTTAACCCCATGATCCATACATGCTTTGAAAGACCAGCCGAAATCAAACTTCCAATTCTCAATAAATTCTGATGTTACTTTCTGTGATGGTCTTTTGATACACCGATTTGACTAGGCTACCATCCCTAATTATTCAATCAAATATTCATCTAGGTGTTACCGTATAGGTATTTGCAGGTGTGATTAAAGTTGATAATCAGTTAACTTGAAGTAAGGGAGATTATCCCAGATAATCAGGATGGGCCTGATTCTATAGATTGAAAGGCCTTAAATTCTACCGAGGCACAGTAGATTCAGCCTTTACCCCAGAGTTCCAACCTACTCTTCCTGCAGGTCTGCCCTATGGATTTCAGATCTGCCTAGCCAGCCTCCACAATCACGCAAGCCAATTCCTTGCAGTCAACCTCTTAGCACATATCTCCTACTGGTTTTGCCTCTCTAGTGGAACCCTGACCAATACCTGACCTCCACCTGCCAAGACACTGCCAAAGCTTTGCATGGCGGTGTTTTCCCTTACTGCAGTGAGCAATACACTGACCAGCTTTGTCTCAAATCACCATTAAATGACATATAAGAACATGCGGGGAAGAAAAGAAAATAATGGGTCAACTCCTTCCCCCTCATGGAGAGGGGTATTCTGCAAAAATGAAGAACTGCATTCATCAATTCACAGGCCAAGAAACTGCCCCTTGCCCCTCTCTGGGAAATCAGTCTTCAATCTTCCATTTTCTGCACGATCTTCAGTTCATCTGCTTTAGGGTCACCATAGGTGCACATTAAAATGCACTCCATCCAGAGCCACTGACTCAGGGGCCTGGGATGCTGCATTTTCGCTATTATCCCAAATAACTCGGATGCACGATAAAGTTTAGAATCATCCCAGTCTCATTCAAAAGACTACCCAGCACACTTAGAATAAGTGTTCTGAATTTCAAGGAAATAAAGTCTGAGGCTAACGAGACTAATGCCAGGTCCTCAAAAACGAAGAGAAGAAAAGCAGCAGCAAGAACCTTTCTTCAGGGAAATGTCCCAACTGCACACAGTGTATGAGAAGAAGTGACCGAGTGAAAGCCAGCTAAAGCCCTGATGCCGTATTTACTCATGCTCAGCAGTTCCAGACTGGACTAGCCCCTGACATTCACAGTCGTCTCAATACGATGTCTTTGTGTTTCTTCACAGAACTAGCTCAGCAACTCGGCCTCTGTGTGGGTTGGATAATAAGATCCTGCTGAAAAATGTCACTGTTCTCCTGTTTTTCCCTCTGAAATTTGTTTTTCTCAGTATGCCAACTTTCTCTCTAGCCAGACAAATTAAGAATTATTTCCTGGTCAAAAATCCAAGTGGTACCCCTGTTTCTGTTATTTAGCAAGGAAAAGAGAAGGCCAGAGGGGGAGAGGGCGCTTAACGGCCCCGCAAATCCAGATTCCTGGAGGGCAGGCAGCTCTACTGCTTCTACTCCGTAAGTAGAGAATCACAAGGCTTTGTGATTCTCTCTCTTTTTCTCTCTCTCTCTCTCCAGATGTGACAGGCTCCTCACCTTGGATGTATTACTACTAAATAATGCCGTTCTTTACATCCATTACTCAATCAGCACAAACACTGATTTTGCATGTAAACCTGATCCCTTTTGTCCTTTGTGTGTCCGTTTGAGTGATCTTCAAATCTTCAGGCTGAAGGAAATAACGGAGGACAGTACATGATATATTGGTTGCTAGGTTACCGAGCAATGCCTCCAGACAGAGGACTACCGGTCTACCATTTGAGGAGGGATGTCAGAAATACCCTAAAATAAAATCTGAACCTCCGAAACCAGGAAAAAGAGACTGAGAGGTGGGGGGGGGGGGCGGCGGGTGAGGAAGAGGGATAAGAAACAAAAGGTGGCAACATTTTCTAAATGCACGTTTCCTGTAATTAACATTCTGGCCTTTCCCAGGTTCGCTTACCACCAGGGACCATGTCCTCACCACCCACGACAGCTTGAGCAGGTCATCTCCGCCCATTAATTGAAGGATTTGGGTTTGACTTCTCTTCTGCTCTATTTTCCTGCCCCTAACTAGATTCTATTCTCAGTTGCTTTCCTTCCATCACTTTATTTTTCACAGCATCCAGACATCCTTTACACAATTCCCAAAATGGAGAGAAGGAAGAACGAGGCAGGTGTTAAGAAAGATATCTACTAACTCCCTATTTGTGGTGTGCAAACACAGACCATGGAGGTGGAGGGCCTGTTGCACAAGAACCGGTTTGCTCTCTTTCCATCGGTAATGAGACCCGGGTAAAAGGAGTGGAAAGAAGTGGGCAGACGGCTTGGAGGAGCCCAGGGAGTCAAGAGGGATGTAGTGAGCCCAAGGGAAGAACATGGGTAGAATGCCTATCCCCCTTAGCATTTTAATCAACCACTTGTAGAAGACAGAGATGAAGAACAATATGTTTTTCTGGAGAAGAACATGCTGTCTTATCTTAAAGGAACATGCACTCTTAGATGTTCGCTGTTGCTGAAAACCAGGCAGCCTTTCAGTAAGGCAGAGAAGTTACTTGCTTCCTCGGCCAAGTTCACGTGGCAGAAATGAGCCCACACCTATCTTCACCTGGTGACCAGGCCCAGGGACCAAAAGCTCAAGGTTAAATCCAATCCATATCCAGGTCCCTCTGACACCCTAGGACAGAAATTGACTGCGTCCAATTGTGAAGAAGTAAGGGAAGGATATTATTTAGAAGTGAGTCTCAAACTCAGCCTTGAAGTGAAAGGAGGCACTTGCCTTGAGCACAGGAGCTGAGGGGGATAATTTTAGCAATCCAGACTGCATCAGCACCAGCAAGGGCAGACTGTGAGCATCAGGGGGGATGAGGACATGTATTAATAAAATCTCTCTCACTATAGGTACTGCCCTGGGAGAACAGTAAGGGTGTGAGTCTGATGGACCGACAGGGGTCTGGGAGCCTGGAGAGCGCAGTGGACCTCAAGGAAGGAAGCCCAGGCTGGGCCTGAACCAGCTAACTTCCCATGTGACCCTGGGCAAGTCAATTGGTTTCAGTTTCCTCATCAACAGAATGGAGTCAAGGGGCCCAGCGCCAAAGGTCAATTCTCTTCTCTTCTCTTTCATTGTCAGTACGACACACCAAGAGGAAACATTTCAGGCTTTTGAGCAAAATGACTGATCGTGCTGAAGGGGATGTTTCAGAGAAATGACTCTGTCAGCAGCAGCGAGTCAGAGGAGGCTGGCTGAGGATGAAGGATGCCTGTAGCCCACTGCCGCCTCCTGTCACCGGGGGCCAGCCTGCAGTCTCCAGCCCCGGCACCACTGGCCTCAGGCATCTCTCGTCTCCAAGGTAACGAGCTAATACAAGAACCCAAGATCTGAAAAGCTAGTAAGTCTTAAGTGCTATGACAAAAATATATGCCTTTCCTTGCATACATAACTTGAAGGAGAGGAAATAGGGCCACATTTTTGGTGGATGATTCTGTCATGTTTAACAAAAGCCTTAAAAATGTTCAAAATCAAATTCTACGGGTTTGTCCTACAGAAACATCGGAGCAAAGAGCAAAGCCAAGTATCCCAGTTAATTATTTATTGTGTCTTATCTCAAAACCCAGCTTTCTTGGCCCCACTCTGGGATACTAGAGCTGGACCCAAGCATTTCCCCTTTGCCATCCAGGAGAATGTTAAGCTTCTCCAGCAGAGGGCACTGAAACGATCTTGCCTGGTCGGACAAAGGCAGTTCTCTTTCCATCCACCATTATTATTTAATGTGGAAGCCCTCAGGCCTCCTGCCCTACTTCCCCCTTCAGCGGCCACTTCTAAGTAGCTCCACCAGCAACAGACTCACTTCTATGGTCCAACATAGGCCTGCATCCTTCACCATGGTGGTGATGTCCCTGTGGCAGCCAGGCTCTCTTTGAAGAGCCCTGGGGAGAGGGGCAGTTCCCTCTCTTGGTCTTTAGTTCTCCAACTGTCCATTCCTCGGACTAGAGGCCACAGCTGATCTGCGGCAACTGCTTCTTCTGGACTCTGATCAGAGTCCTCTTTTACCCCTTTCCTGGCAGTTAACCAGCTCCTACTAGTTACCAATTTTTTTTTTTAAAGATTTTATTTATTTATTTGAGAGAGAGAGAGAATGAGAGAGAACATGAGGGGGGAGGGTCAGAGGGAGAAGCAGACACCCCCACTCAGCAGGGAGCCCGATGCGGGACTCGATCCAGGGACTCCAGGATCATGACCTGAGCCGAAGGCAGTCGCTTAACCGACTGAGCCACCCAGGCGCCCTAGTTACCAATTTTTAAAATAAAATTTTCCTGTTCAAATAATGGTATGGGTTCTATATCCTGACTGGACCCTGACTGATATACAAAGTCTCCCAAAGATTCCCTAATAGGAAGGAAAACTTAAGTAAATATGGTTAGGCAGACCGAGGATATATACTACAGCCACTGAAGTGCTGGTATAAAAGAATGTTTAATAATACACGAACAGGTCACATTATATTGTGCAGTGAAAAATGTAGGTTGCAAAATACTACTGCAGTATGAGTGCAAATTGATGGAATATAACGTGTGTGTATACACCAAAAAAATACCGGGGCCTGTGTAGATAACTGCATGAACAATGCTCTTCACTCGCAACAGGTGCAAAAGAGGAAAGAAAGCAGGAAAAATACCAGTTACTGTGGGTATTTGCCCAACCCAGCTAATGAAGATTATCTATGTTTCTGGGGGAGAGAGCAACCTCGCTGGTTTTGACAGAGGAACCAACACAAGCAGGAGTGAACACAGGCAACAGTCCTTCCCCTGCAGTCCTGTTTGGTCATCCATTTGAGAGAGACTCGATCCACAGCCCCTCTCCACTGCCATCAATGTTAACCTACCCCCCAATCCAATGTCACGTGCAGATGTTTAAACCTAGCTTATAATGTTGCTGGCAAGCTCCAGCCTGTGGCCTCAGAAACCCACAACGTGCTGGAGGAAAGAAGTGCTTCTTTCTTTCCACTTACAGGAAAGACGCTCATGCTTGCAAAACACACACTTTTAAAGGGCCATTCGGAGGGCCCTGGCAGGGTTCACCAAGGATGCTGTGACAGCTGCGGAAATGTTGACTCCACGGCTGATTCTAGGCAAGGCCAGTGCAAACAACAGACTGGAGAGAGAACAAGATGTACACCTCGGTAGCATAGAGCTGTGGAACAAAGCGGGCTGGAGACACCAAGGAGGGAGGAGTGAACAAGCTTGCGGGCTGGCTTCAAACGGACAGCGTCGTGTCACATGGCACCCTGAACGTAACCTGCTGTGGTGTGACCCACCTACACACTGGCCGCAGAAGGACCTGATTCAAAGCACGGCTTCGCCACTAACAGCTGTGTCACCTGGGCACTTGGCACAGCACCTAGCACATAGCAGGTGCTCAGTAAAATTTGCTAAATGAATGACGTATGCACAGGACAACATATCTGGGCCTCCCTCCCTGCCACATAAAGACAGTCACCTCGACTAAATGGTACTGGTGTGGGGATTAAATTAGACAGTGCTAATGAAGGCTCTGTCTTGCACACAGTATGGACACAACATGCCATTCATAAAGAAGGGGCAGCTTCAGTACTGGGCACTGAAAATACGGAAAATTTGCCCGACAAAGAAGGGGGAAGAGAATGTGAAGCAAGGGAAACACAGATCAGGCCATTGTGTTCATCTGCCTTGGGACATCACGATGCAGAGATTCTTTCTCTTTTCTGTTTTTCCCCATGATCATGGAGGTTTTGGCAGTCTGGTGAAGCCTATGGGATCCCTTCTCTGAATAATGTCTTTAACTGCATAAATAAAAGGCATAAGCTTGCAAAAAAAAAAAAACAAAAAACAAAACCCAGTAGTTATGCACATACTTTTAAAATTGTATCAGAGTAACATACATGCTGTTTTATCAATGCAGTTATCAGCAGCTTTCTGCAGAAAGAGCCAGATAGTACATACTTTAAGCCTTGTGGGTCAGAAGGTCTGCAACAATGATACATAAATAAATGGGCATGGCTGTGTTCCAATAAATTTTATTTACAAAATCAGGTGGCAGCCTGGATTCAGCCCACAGGCTAGTTTGTTGACCCCTGTATTAACGCATGAAATAACAAGATATATTATAAGGTCTAATAGCTACCATAATTCCTAATTAAGTGTAATGATGATAAATGACATGTTGAGGTGGCTCTACTAACACTAATAGATGGAAGTATCTATGATTGCTTCTGGTAACATGGGCACAGATACTGCTTTATACTACGTGGCTTCTTGCTACACTCATGATCGAAGTAATGCAAAATTTCACATTCTCACAGAGTTGTAACTCTCCTCCTAAATAAGTTCATGGACCCCCGGTGAAAATGGTGGTTTTCCATGGCACATAGAAGAAAATCCAAATACCTACTATGATTTACAAGGCTCAGCGTGATATGGCCGCAGCCAACCTTCCCAATCATATCCCATCCATTTCCCACCCCTCAGCTCACTCTCCTGTTCCCCTTTTGTTCCTATCACACCAAGTTCTTCATGCTTCCGGGCTTTCATCCTGGCTGTTCCTTTCCCTGAAATGCTGAGCTCTGCCTCCTTGTTATCATCAAGTTTTGGCTCAAATGTCTCATTAGAGAGACATTCCTAACGCCTCATGGCAATCTTGGCCAAGGCTCACAGATGGACATCCGGGGCCTCACAGAGCGATACGGACTGCCCTGGAGCTGGCACGACCCAATTATGACGACCCAGAACCCAAACATTAATCTTGGGTAGCACAAATCCTTACAGGAGAATTATTGTTTAGAGAGGAGGTATAAGTTTTCTTCTCGGGGCTCACAATGTTAGAAAAATAAGGGCCCTAAGCTCCCGCTGCTGGAAACCATGTCCACACTCTTACAGCTTTACTTCATTTTTATCTGGTTATTTGTTAACTTGAACCAAGCCAAGTCATGCTTCTGACCCATTCTTGAGCCTGTATCCTAGGGCTGGCCTAGCAGGCTGAACCTCAATAGCAACACCTACCGCACTCTACCCCCAGAGCTTTATCACAAGACGTCACTCACTTCCTTCATACCACTTACCCCAATCTGAAAATAAATGCCTTGCTCAGTCTTTACAAACTTCCTGTCTGTGTCCACACACACGAGAACATATGCAAGAGAAGAGTGGACATCTTCACGTTTTGTCATCTTCAGTGCCTAAAACAGTGCCTGGTGGGTGAAATGTGTTCAAGAAATACTTTTAAAATGAATGGAATGGGTATTTTAATCATAAAAGGGACTAAGAGCCAGAGTATATCCGTAAACTAAAGCTTACTGGCCACTTATGTCTTCAAAGACAGAAATACTGTCCCTTTCTTCCTCCCACAATGCAAATAAATCTTAAACCATCCTTCCTTCCTTTCTTTATTCTACAACCTTCTATCAACAAGTGTGTATTTATTTCATGCTTACTACGAGGCACATGTATCATTAAGCATTTTTTAAAAGACTTATTTCTTTGAGAGAGAAAGAAAGAGAGAGCATGCAGGGGAGAGGAGCAGAAGGATATGGAGAGAAAAATTCAAGCAGACTCTATGCTGAGAGCGGAGCCTAACACAGGGCTCACAAGCTCAGGACCCTGAGATCATGACCTGAGCTGAAACTAACAGAAGGATGCTTAACCGACTGTACCACCGAGGTGCCCCTCATTTAGCATTTTTTTAAAAGAGAGAACTGAGGGGCGCCTGACTGGCACAGTCAGTTAAACGTCTGACTCTTGGTTTCGGTTCAGGTCATAACCTCAGGGTCGTGAGATCGAGCCCCACACAGGGGAACATGCTCTGTCTCTCTGTCTCTCTCTCTCTCTCTCTGCCCCTGTCCCTCGTGTTCTTTCTCTCTCTCAAATAATCAATCTTTATTTTAAAAAAAAGAGAGAAATGAAATATATTTGCTCATGTTCCAATATCAATCCACATGTTTAGAATGGTGTTGAATGGAAATGAGCTTTATTCCCCCACACCATTCACCTAAGCTGCAGCCTCAGGCTGCCCTGGCCCAGGAGCGAAGTCACAAACAGCCCCCAAGCTCTGCAACAACTGAGCTCTGCAGCTCACGAGACTGTCCAGAACCACTCTCAGGAGTTCACCTGCTCCTGCCCTAAGGGAAAGGGCCCTGTTATGAGAAGAAGTGGGAGGGATGCCCTAGGAAATCAGGCTGTGGACAGCGTGGGAGGGCAAATGCCCAGCAGCGTGCACCAAAGAAAGAATGGGCTTCGGTCTGAACCCACATGAGTTGCCTTCATGCCGTACTCTCCTCTCCCTCCTTGCACCAGGAGTGAAATCAGAGTTTAAATAGAGTCTTCTAGGGGGGTTAGTAGGGATAATAGATGTAAGAGGAGGTAAGTAAACAGTCAAACCTTTAAATAGTATTAAAAACTCATCTGCATTTTGGCTTTTCTCTGCCTTTTTCCCTGGAGCACCCCCACTGCACTCAGACATCCAGGCCTCGTCTCCAGAAGCTGTCTGTCTTGCCAGGGTGGGTGGGGGGACTCACTCGACTTTCGTCGAAAGCACCAGTGACATCGTCAGCAATAACAAGACTGTGCCAATTCAACTAGGAAGGGTGTCTTCCTTAAGAGTTGATCCAAAAACAACTGATAAAGAAAGCATGTCTTTTATAGACTTATTCTCTGTCATCTATGTGTCTAATTCAGATGAATTAACTAATTGGTTTGAAGGGACAACTACTTGAATTAAATGCCTTTTTTCACATAGAGACTCTACAATGAGATTTTGTGTTTCTCATTATAAAAAGATCCTATGAAACAAGATGACACACATCAGAGAAACATGGGCTGATTTAAAAAGCCATTTAAGGGGCGCCTGGGTGGCTCAGTCGGTTAAGCATCTGCCTTCAGCTCAGGTCATGATCCCAGCGTCCTGGGATCCAGCCCTGCATAGAGCCCTGCATCAGGCTCCGTGCTCAGCAGGGAACCTACTTCTCCCTCTCCCTCTGCCTGTCTGCCTACTTGTGATCTCTCTCTCTGTCAAATAAATAAATAAAATCTTTTTTGAAAAAGCCATTTAAAACATGGCTTTTAGCAAAAGATAAAGATTTAAATAAAAATGAGTTAAAATCCAGGCTGTACAATTAGTCATAACCAATCATATTCAATGTTACTTAATCTCTCTGATAATTTTGTTAATCTTAAAAAAAAAAAAACGAAATACACTGACTGGTAAATATATCTCAGTGGTTTTGAAGTATTTGTAGAAATTAATTAAGCTCAACAGAATGACTTACAAGCAAAGGATCAATAAATAATACATAAATAGCTATAAACAATGGAAGTGCTCAAAAACAGATATAATTTATGATGGATACAAAACTATGAGGTGCCTAGGCATACATTTTACTAAATGTAATTAAAGGAAAAAATTACAAGACTTTAACTGAAAAATGTGAAAGAACATTCGAATAAATGCAGATATATTGTATTCATGGATGAGATAGATAAATATCCTAAAGAAAACAATTTTCCCCCAAAGTTAATCCATAAATTAGTTCAATGTCAATTAAGATCCTAACAGGATTTGACAAGCTGATGCTAAAATACATATAAATGGTAGAGTATGGACTAGGCAGGATGATTTTGATGAAGAAAAAGAAGACAGGTCCCTCCTACTAGGTATCCAGTTTTGTTACCAACTTGGGTAAATGTCCGAAGCTGTATGATAAGGAACAAAACGAAGAGCCACACAGATGCCTATATTTGAGAAAATTTGACTCCTGGCAGAGGTGGGAAGATGGGCAATGAATTGTCGATAAATGGTGCTAGGACAAAAAAGATAAAATTAGATCCCTACCTAATACACACACACATTTTCAAACTGGATTAATGACCTATATAAAAATTGAGACTTTCTAGCTTTTGAAAGAAAACACAAGAGACTATGTTTCTGACAGATGGCTAGAGAAAGTGCATTTAAACAAGACATGGGAAGCCCAAGCGACAAGGGAAAAAAATGATCAATGTGATCAAATTAAAATGGTTTTTTAACTTCTTTTTGACAATAGATACCATTGAAAAGTTAACAAACAGCTATGGACTGAGTGGAGATATATAAAATAAGAACTTGTGTCCATATCCTATGAAGAACTCCTATCCATCAATGAGAGTTCAGCACTCCCCTCCCACTGCTGGACAGAGACTGGACAGGCAGTTTGTAAAAGGTAAAGTCCTAAGAGAAAGCAACATAAGAATTATGTTCAGCTTTTGGCAGTTAGGGAAACATTAATGAAAACCACAAGAAGCCGCGTGGCACCCCCATCCACGTGGCTAACATCAGGCAAGACCGTGACAGCAAGCGCTGGTTAGGACAAAGAGAGTAGGAACTCTACATTATGGGTGGCAGTAGGATGGTTGAAAGCAGTTGGGCAATTCCTGAGAAGGGTGAAGATGGGCCTCTAACCCAAGGGCTTTCTACACTGTCTTCTGGGAAACCTTGAAATGAGGTCGCGTGAATACACGTACAAGGATATTCATTACCGTACTATTTGTGATACCAACATTGGGGAAACAACGGCTTCCCAACTGGGTTTTATTCATGCCATGGGATATTATACATAATTCCTCTCAAAAATACAACTTTGGTTGAAAACCTTAAATTGCAAAATGTTACCTACGGTATGACAGCAATAACTCAAATTTAAAATGCGAAACAATTCTCTATATTATTCATGAAAACATAAATATGTAGAAAACCTATAAAACATGCATGAGAATAACATACATCAATTTCAGGCGAGTATTTACCTCTGGGGAGGGAGGAATAGCAAGAGGAACAGGAAAAATGACAGAGTAGGGCTTAAGCCAGACCAGCACTTTTTTTTTTAAAGATAATCTGAAGCAATAGGCAAGCTATGAATATCTATTAACATCTAGATGGCTGGGTGTATGGATGTCAGTTACATCATTTCCTGTGCTTTTTTGGTGTGTTTGAGATACTGCATGATTATAAAGTTTTTAAATTACCATTTAAATGAATTCTGCTAAACAACAGTATCACTAGAGCAAAACTCATCTGTCTGAATCAAAAGTAGTGACTGCATTTCTCACATCTTTGCATTACTTTGTAATGAGGGGATAATTAAGGATCAACATATATTTAAAAACGATGTGCTGACTATAAATTAGCCTTGCACAATCCTGCTCTTCTTTTCCCTGCCAACAGTTACATTCTTAAAACAACCAAAATGCAGTCTTTTTAAAAAAGTGCCTATTAGTCAAGCCAGTGGTTTTCAAATAATGAAATCCTTTTGTTCTAGAAAGGGAGGAAAAAAAAAAAAATCCCTCAGATGATGCCTCAGAAGCTAAAATAGACAAAGAGGTATTGTGTTAATATTAACATGTTTTATGAGCTTAGATTTGTAAGTGTATATTTTATTAAGATAATCAATAGGAAGAAGGAGGATTTTTTATTAACATAAAAATTCAATATCTGGTATTGTGGATGATTATTACAATAATATAACAAGCTCCCACATTCAATTTACTTTGTGTTTTGTTATCTTATTCAATATGGAGAAAATCTGGATATATTCACACAGTGTACTAGTTTTCGACTGCTGCCTAACAAATTACCACAAATTTAGGAGCTTAACACAACACAAATGTATGATGTCACAGTTTCTGTGGGTCAGGAATCGAGCACATTTTAGCTGGGTCCTTTACTTGCGGGGGGTCTTACTGGGCTGAAATCGAGGTGTTGGCTGGCTGAATCCTAATTTGCAACGCAGAGGCCTCTTCCAAGTTCATTCCAGTTGTTGGTGAATTTATTTCCTTGTAGTGGTATGACTAAGATCCCTCTCCCCCCCATTTTTTAGCTAGCTGTTGACCAGGAACCACGCTCAGCAGTTAGTTTAGCTCTCATATCCTTACCCTGGAGCCTTCTCCACAACATGACAACCTGCTCCTTTTCAAGGCCAACAGGAGAGCATCTTTGTAATGCTTTAGCTTCTTTTAAAGGTCCCATCTGATTAGGCCAGGCCCACGAAGATAATCGTCCTTTTGATTAAGCCAAAGTCAAATGATTAAGGACTTTAATTGCATCTGCAAATCCCTTGGACCATACAGTGTAATAGAATCACAGAAGTGACATCCCATCGTATTCCCAGGTCCAGACTGCACTCAAAAGAGACAGAGTTCTACTGGGTATGCAACACTAAGTGGTGGGTATCTTGGGTGCCACCTCAGATCCTGCCAACCACACACACGTACGTACCTGTCAGCGGTCACTGTTTCTGAAAGCCTACCTTGAAATCTCAGGAGTTTCTCCAGATGCTTGGAAAAGATACAATGGGACACTTTTTCTTTCAAATCTATATACCTAACATCTAATCTCAACTCTCATTCATTCCTGATAAATATTCAAAGTCAGACAAAAAATATTCAAAACTCACAGAAAGGCATGGAATAAAATTGGATTTTCACCTGTTACTGGACACCAGCCATGCTCCTAAGCCAATATATCTTAACTACCTGGATCTTCTGTGAGCCAGCCCTACACTTGCTTAATGATTTGGCTTGAATGGATAGAGTCATGCCTGATTTAAAGAAAAACAGCACAAACTCCCCAAAGACACGTTTATAAGAAGTGTAAATATATGCCCAGGGATGGAGGAAATGAAATGCTTCCTACGGAGGTCTTTTTAAAGTCAACTTAACCTGGCACCTTAAATTAATAATGATGAAGCTATTATTACAGTTTATGTTGATTCTTTCACTCATGCTTAAATAGCTCAAAATAATATTTTAAAAGGCTATATAAATCAAATACATCTGCAATTCCTAAACCACCTCTGAAAACCCCTAAAATGGAAGATCTTGGTTTCAGTTCCAAAATTGATACTCAGGGGGCACCTGGGTGGCTCAGTCCTTAAGCGTCTGCCTTTGGCTTAGGTCATGATCCCAGGGTCCTGGGATCGAGCCCCGCATTGGGCTCCCTGCTCATCAGGAAGCCTGCTTCTCCCTCTCCCACTCCCCCTGCTTGTGTTCCCTTTCTCGCTGTGTCTCTCTCTGTCAAATAAATAAATAAAATCTTTAAAAAACAAAAAAACAAAATTGATACTCAGAAGCTGTGTAACCTAAAGCCCCAAAGCCCCTAAGACCTCTGTGTGCTTCAATGAAATCACCCATTGAAGTGGCTGCCGCCTAGAGGGTCCTTAATAAATGGACTGCATAAGCAGGATCACCCAGTTTAACTCATCGTTAAACTTTTATTTTGTAACGGAAGAGTGAAATAATTACAAAAAGACTGAGTTTAAAGAATGGACACGTTAGCATTGTTTTAAAAATGAAAAGGGAGGGAAAGGAAGAGGAAAAAAGGCAATTAAAAAGTCCAAACAAAAAGAACTGATTTTAAAATTGAGTATTTCAACCATGAAGGAAGTTTGACAAATAAATAGAAAATATGACTCACTGAGGGATGACCATGGACTGGGCACCTTGTATATTGTCTTGCTGGCATTAGCATTTTAATTGTCATTGTACAATGTAAAGGACAGAGTATATTCACTAACAACATGTTAAGATGTCCACTATGTATTAGGTTAAAACACAAATTGTGAAAGAATGTGTAAGCTATGATCTCATTTTACAAAAACAAATACGCACCCAAACTCATACTACGTTTGAAGTATGTATATTAAAATGTCAGTTTTCACTGCGTAACAGGATTGTGATCATTTGAACAGTTTTTACTCTTCTTTTCTTCTAATGTCTCAAAAGTGCTTACTCTACGTAAATTTTTTAAATGAAATTTGATACTTCCTATCGGTCTGCTGAGAAGCAGCAAATAATGGAAAAGGGACTATTTTATGTAAGTTGTATTAAATTAGTAAAGTGGCATCTTGTTATTTTTTTATATCTAAAAATCTAAACCTAACTAACAGGGCATGTGAGTCTGAAGGTGCAAGAGAGAGGGCATCTGAACACAGAGGAATAGAAAGAAAAGTAGATGAACAGAGACCAGGAAGAGACTTTTTTTTAAAGATGGCTAATAGGGGCACCTAGGTGGCTCAGTCAGTTAAGCGTCTGCCTTCAGCTCAGGTCATGATCCTGAGGTCCTGGGATTGAGTCCTGCATTGGGCTCCCTGCTCAGCTGGGAGTCTGCTTCTCCCTTTCCCTCTGCTCCTCCGCCAACCTCACGTGCTCTCTCTCTCTCACTTGCTCTCTCTCAAGTAAATAAGTAAAATCTTAAAAAAATAAAATAAAATAAAAGATAGCTAGCAACATAAAGATGTTACTATGGAAAGATGGAGTGAAAGAAAAATGAAGTTACAGACAGAAAGACAGAAAGGAAAAAATAAGCGGGAAGAAACAGGGTCACAGGAGAAAAACAAACATTAGAGAGCAGAGAAAGAATGGCAAAAGAGAAGAAATACATTTTAAACAATCATAATGCAAGAGGAAGTTATCCCTTCCTATTCATCTCTTAATGAAATGGAAAATCTTAAATAAGATCACAAAATGAATCATTTTTAAAGTTATTTTTTGGTTTTTGTTACTTTTCTCCTCATAGGAGTGAGAAATGATGCGTGTGCTTGATAGCCAAGATTAACTTGACCTACACCAGTCTCAGAGACTGGACAGGACTGCAACCAATCCACCAGGTGTCTTTCAGATCTTTCTCTTTGTCTACAGCACCAAGTTCAAGACTATCTTTGAAAAGTGAAGAGTAGTTAGTTACCAATTTACAAGTGCAGCTGATGTAACAAAGCTCTCTCTTTTATTTTTTAACTTTAAACTTTAGGTATGGTAAAGGAAGTGAACCGATATCCCCCAAAATTGTACTCAAAAGAAGAAGCTGTAACTATCAAAGTGCCTAATGGATTCCCTCTAAATTCCTGTGAACACTTCCTCAGTTTACACAATCACTGTGCCCCCTGCTCCCCACTCTCAAGAAAGAGAAGCGATAGATCTTTCCTCCTCCTGTCCTTCATCAATGTGAAAATCGTCTCATTGCTGCTCTATGTTTTACTAATGTAAAATTTCTTCTACTTTTCTTACTTTATGTTTTCTTCTTCCTCTTAGCTTAAGGAGTTGAAATCTAGCAAAAGTGAAAAGGTAGAGTTTGATCTTTGAATAACTTCTGGAAAGTAGTAAACCTATCTGAACCCTCTTTCCTGAAAGAGAAAGGTAAAAAGATGTTGCGTGCAAGTGGCTTAATTAAAAAGCCCCAAAGTTCTTTGCCAATCCTCCCATAGAGAGGAAGATCCCCTGCCCTCTCCCCTGGAATCCGGGCAGGTTTGTGACAGCTTCAAGCAGTCGAGTAGAGCAGAAGATTCCGGAGCACTTTTAAGGCTCGATCACAAAAAGCCATGCAGCTTCTGCTTGGCTCTCTTGAAACACTGGCTCTTAGAAAGTGCCCTCTCAGGGAGCTTCCCAGAACACTGGCGCATGCTGTGAGGAAGCCCAAGCCACATGCAAAGGCCACATGTAGGCACTCCCGTTTACAGTCCCAGCTGAGCTGAGCCTTTGAGTCATCCCAGTCCAGAGGACAGACATACCACTGCTGAAGCTTCCAAATGATTCCATCTGCCAGATATCTGTGTCTTTCCAAATGAGACTCCAGACATCATCATGCAATGGCAAGGCATCATCCCTGCTTTGCCAAGTCCAAATCCCTGACCCAGAGCATCAATGAGTATAACTAATCGTTTCCACTGATAATGGGGTTTTGTTTTATGTTTCTAAGTTTAGGGTGTTTTTTGATGCAACAGTAGATAATTGGAGCAATGGAGATTAAAAAGAAATGATCACACAGCAGTTAGTACCATAAAATAACTGTGATCACAGTGGAAAGAGTGGGCAACCTAGAACCTCCATGTCACCCACTGTCAGCCTGAAAACAGCTGCAAGCAGGTGGAGGTTAAGATCTCTTTCCTCTGCTCTCTCCCCGGTCTGTCTACCTAACTTTCTTTCTTTTTTTATTTCTCTTTTTTCTTTTGATCTTTGTTCATACCTACCCCTTAAGTCTGCCCTTGGGTCACTGATTTACTGTTGTAGAGGGTATTCATTTTTCATGAAACAAATATTTATTGAGCATTCTTCTAGATATTAGGATAACAAAGGTGAGGAAATCTAACTCTGTCCTTGACCTTGTAATAAAATGTTTTTCAAACTGTGGATCACAACCATTAATAATCACAAAATCATCCTGATGGGTCCTAGCAAACACTTCAAAAATAAAAATAATACAGAAAATAACAGACTAAAACTAACAACAAAAAAGGATTTCCAAGTAGCATAGTGAGTTATAGTTTCATGAATCCTTCATCCTGACACGAACACATGATGTCTGTATTGTGTTTCCATCCTAAAACTTTGAGAAACATAGTCTAATAGCTAGACAAAAATAAATCTCATTTCTGAAGTATAAAACACATGAATGAGATTGTGTTTAGGAAATGTGCAATTAAGTTGTTGGCTTTGGAACACGCTGTAAGAGTCACAGAATCATTCTCCTCTACTAATAACAGGTTTTGTTTTTTACTGTTGGTAGCTTTGTTTAGAAGGAGTGTTCTAGTGTTTCTACGGCCATCTTTGGTGAACAAGTGCCTGCCTTCAGAGTGTGTCACTCATTCTGTATCTGAGCATTTCACAGTTAAATGTTTGAGTACTTGAGTCAATCTATTCATTGGTTTAATAGCTGAATTAGAGAACATGGAATTATCATGACCTCTGGCATTTATCTTTGCCTGCAATTCTAGAAGCAGTCATATCTTACCAAACCCAAGCTAGGGAGCTTAAGCAAAAAAAAAAAAAAGTTAGCTGCCTGTGTAATCAATATGATAGCCTCTATCCAACAATCAGTGGTAAACATTAAATAACACGTCATAAAACCACTGAATCTGAGTAATACTGATGGCAGTCAGTACCTCCTCTCTCCTGCACCCTCTCATTTATGTTACTCAACTTAGACTGGCTTTTTTTTCCCCATCATCCTGAAATAAGTATATATTCTTCCAAGTCTTCCCAAGAGGAAAAGCACCAAATGATTCAAAATGATAGCTCCCATCCAATTCCTGAACTCTAATTAGGAAATTCTAAAACCACCCCAAAAAATGTTTTTACAGAAAACTTCAGAAAGACTACTGCCAATTTAGTTTGAGTCACTGAGAGCAAAACAGCGGGATAGAGGTGAGATGACATTCCCAGAAAAGGCAGTGGCTGGTGGAAGCCCAATACCAGGGCTGGAGAGCTCGTGAGCAAAATGCAGGACAATCTGAGGCTTGTATGCACGTGTGTGGGTGTGTGTGTGCGGGGCGTGGGGGAGGTGTGTTTCGTTTTCACAAGTTGGGCTTGATGGATTGAGAAAAGGCTGAGGGAAGCAAAAGTAGTACCTATCATTCCTATCCCAAACAACATCACAGGAATCAAATACCCAGGTGCACCATATGGCTATCACGCTGCCCATTGCTCAGCCTTTTGTCTTCATCTACTGAATTGGGAAAAATCTAATAGGTCTAATAAAATCTAAACGTTAATAATATTAATAATCTTTTGGTTCCTGACTTGAAGAAACTCAAAATGCAAGTCTGGGGATGATTATAAAACACTGTTGGTTAGCATGTGGCCAGATGCTACAGACTGAATGCTTGTGTCTCCCCAAAATTTGTTTGTTAAATTCTAATGCCCAAAGTGATGGTTTTAGAAGATGGGGCCTCTGGGGAGGTGGGCCTTTACCCTCATGAATGGGATTAATGCCCTTATAAAAGAGACGGTAGGGAGCTTTCTCTCCCTTCTGCCATGTGAGGGCACAGTGACAAGATGGCCGTCTATGAACCAAGAAGCGAGGCCCTCACCAGACACCAAATCTGCCAAGATGAAGGTGCTTCCAGAACTGCGAGAAATAAAATTTGGTTGTTTATAAGCCACTCAGTCTATGGTATTTTCTTAGAGCAGCCTGAAAGGACTAAGACACGAGCAAATACAAGATGACCTATTTCAAAGCATTCTTTGTGTTGGTCAAAATTCTTGCTCCAACTTCTATTCTTGGTGACTTGTTTCCACCATATGTACATGTAATGCCAGCTGCAAACAGTTGCATCCAGTGGTTCACTGGTTATTGGAAAATGGGTCACCACAGTGGAGTGTGACTATGGTAAGCCTCTCTTTCATTTAATGAAAGAGTGTGTGGGTGTGGGGTAGAGAATGCCAACAAGGCTCCTAAGTCATGGGCCGTATTTTCCTTCACAGAAACTCTGAAGTATTTATTTAAGTCTAGCATTCTCTCTGCTCTCCTGTGACCACTGCTTCCTCAGAGCCAATTGCCTGAAATAAAGAACTTGAGATGGGTGAGCCACATGAATATTAATGGCTCCCCACGGTGAGATAAAGCAAAACACACTTTCTCAGATTGAACTATCACATAATTAAGGGTAAATTATCATTCACAACTACAGTTTGATTCTTAGAGTTTGTTATTTGCTACATTGAAAATAAGAATGATAATACTGACTTTGAAACTGGATTACTAGCTGATAATCTGCACAATAAAGATTTATTTGTATAATATAAGGTATGGTGGAGGGGGAAGCTCTTATTTCTCCCTCCCCATGGCTATTGCTGTGAACTAGAGATAAATTCCTAAAGTTGACCAAATTCTCAGCAATGGATCATTTATTCCAAAATAGGGAGTACTTCAATCCATGCAACTGATTTAATTATTATCTTATGAAACTTCATGAATCTTCAAAAATTTTTAATTGATATCCAACTAAGTATAGGTGTGGGGGGGGGGAGAGAAAGAAAGAGAGAGTGAATGTATATACAGTACTTATTTAGGGAAAGATAATTAATAAGCTGTGGGGGATCAAAAGCCAACTTTTTAACACTGATTTAACACTCTAAGAGAAGCATTAAGATTCATTTACTCACCCTACAATTCCTCCACAGTGAATAATCTGAAAGTGTATGTGCATATTCTGGTAATTGAATTAACCAAAATCATACATAATTTATTAAGAGACTAATTGTACTTTCTATCCTGCAAAGAAAACTGCATCACATTAAATCAACAAACAGTCCTCAAACACCTACTTATTTTGTTCAAGGAACCAGGTGAGACACTGTCATGGGGATTTAGAGGTGGAATACACAGTTTTTGATTGTAAGGCATTTGTAAGCCCAGGGGAAAGAAAACACAAATTAGCGCACAAATAGTTAAAACATCAGTTCAAGGCAACAGTAAAGAGACGCAGGTTCTGATTAGCTAACAAATGAACCTAAGAGACAGTAACCTAAAGAAGCAATGATTCTGCTAGCAGTAGAGGAGAGAAGAAATTTACAAAAGGACTGAATTAAGAAACTAATCTCCAAAATTGGGGTTAAGATTATTTCAGGCAAGGGGCGCCTGGGTGGCTCAGTCGGTTTAGCGACTGCCTTCAGCTCAGGTCATGGTCCCAGGGTCCTGGGATCCAGCTTGAGTGGGGCTCCCTGCTCAAAGGGGAGTCGGCTTCTCCCTGTGCTCCTCCCCCGGCTAATGCTCAAGCTGGGCAGTTTCTTCCTGCTCAAACAATTTAGGGTTGGTTAAGGAGAGGAGGTAAGCTATACTGAAGTGGTGGTTATTTTAATAACATTGTTTCCAATGTGTGATTGTTGCTGAGAGTCATCTCCCCAGAAGCAAGGAGTATGTCATTTCCTGTCTTTATCCCCAGCACCTAGTGTTGTACCTGAAATACAATGGGGGAGAGGGGCAGGAGGAGGAGCAGAATTAAATTCCAAGAGTAAGGTTTATTTGGAGAAGAGGAAGGCAGTTTGTCTAAAGCTGAGGGAACAAGAGAAAGACAGCAAATTGAAAATGTTGCCTGGGGTTAGACTGTGGCCCACACTGATGGCCAGGTGAAGGAAGGAAGGAAGTTGGACCTCATTCCCTCTCAGCAACAGTGGAAAGCAACCAGAATGAGGCCTCCAGTACAGGGAGCACCCAGGCCTATGAGCCAATAAGAATTCATAATATGGGTTTTCATCACAGGCAGGAATCAGGGGAAAGATCCAGAGGCTTGCTCCCACTTCTAGTGGTAGTATTCAAATATGGCACTAGGACCACCAGCATTTTGTTTAAAATGCTCGAACCCCAGCCTTGATCTACTGAATCTAAATCTCTAGATTTGAGACATGATCTACATTTAAGTCTGAGAGCTGCTGTTTTGGAAAATGAAAATTCCCCAGGGGGATGGAACACAGATTTACTATCTAGAGAGTATATTATACTGTAAATACGCTAAAACCATTGCAATGTATATCTTAATTGGGCAGATTTTATGGTGTATGAGTCAGATGTTTAAAAAATAAAGCAGAAGAGTTCAGATCCTACTTAAAAGATTTTTTTTTAATGTGTACTGAATCATATAGGTCCAAAAATGTAGGGTCAAAATGTAAACCTAATTGATTCAAAAATCATATTCCCAATAATCTTTCCAAACGTGACCCCCATCAATCATCAATTGGTGTCAACCTAGTCTACCTCCAGACTGAAAACTCTATGAAATCAGGCACTTCATTATCTTTCTCACCCCAGCACGTGTTTAACTGTCAAATCTGAGCAAATCACTTTCTCCCTCTTGTACTTCTATGCCGCAATCTATTATAGATTTTTTCTACTTATTTTCTTATGAATATAAGTTAGAAAATTTTTACATTCTAAATTAGGAGTACCCAAAAGGGAAGCTAAAATTGGATATGTTAGTTGGGTAACTATATGTTAACATTTTATCTGGCTGTGCAAATCAACACATTCATCAAGAAGACAGCACTGTGAAAATAAATAAAAGAGCAGCTTTATTTAACTGCAATGTGTTATTATTAACCTTAGCCAGGATATCAAGGAGGTTAATAGATAGCAAGCATTTCAAGAACATTCTTATCTGGTCCCGTTTTCTCCTTGGAATCAAGAGGGCCACCCAGCATTTGATGTCAATCTCTAGATATATTTCAAAATACCCTTGCATTTCTTTCCTCTCTGTAGTAAAAGGTTTTCTGATCATTTCTAGCATAGGCTGACCACTCTTCCCTTATGGTGTATGCAGACTAATCACAGGGGAGTCTGTAGTCCAATCATTTATGGTTTAGCTCAAAACCCTCTGAAGGCTCCCCGGTGTTCTCAGAATAAAGTTTAAAATCCTAGGGGCACCTGGGTGGCTCAGTTGGCTAAGCATCCAACTCTTGATCTCAGCTCAGGTCTTGGTCTCAAGGTTATGAGTTCAAGCCCTGTGTTGGGCTCCACGCTGGGCGTGGAGTCTAATTAAAAAAAAAAAAAAAAAAAAAAAGGTGTAAAATCCTTATTATGGCCTGACAAGGCTTTTAGAATTGAGGCTTATGCAAAAACTCTCTCGACACATCTTGCCCATTTTAAGGGCCTCCCCCTCCACCTTTGTCCTAGATCTCTGCTTAAATGTCACCTGCTCCAGGCTAAATTAGGTCTGGATGCTTTCCTCCATCCTTTGTGACACAATTGTAACTGGTTAATTTGGGGTAAATACTTATTTGTCTCTCTCTCCTTCTGGATTTTGAGAATCATGAAGGTTGGAACTATCTTGAGCTTAGCACAGTGCCTTGCACATAGGGGAAGTCAATACAAGTTTGTTTTACCGAATATATGCATACACAGTGGTTATTGTTGTTGTTCTCCTCCTGGCATGGCTGTTTCTGTTTGACAGACCTGGATTATGAGCTGGCAGATCCAGTACAAGTAGCCTGTCTAGTAGAGTCCAGTGCTTTCCAAAAGCTGGTGACAGGCATTCCAGCAGACATTAGGGCAGGGAGCATCCATAACAGAAGTCAGGTTCAATCACAAGTCAAAAAAGAAAGAACTCAGCAGTGGGGCACATGTGAACGTGCAGTCCTTAACAAGTCCACAGCAGGCAGCAGGTTGTGAGGGGAAGACAAGGGAGAGAGCAAAGGGGCAGCACGAGAGAAATGCTTAGAGTCAGGAGCCTGAGGAGAGCTGAAGGCACAGGGCAAGGTGAAAAGCAGGAACATTTCTCTTTGCATTCCTGCCTGCTGAGAGCCAGGCTTGGGGCACTGGCCCAGGTCTGCAGGTGGTGGCCCGTGCTGGTCACACCTGGCTGAGGGGTAGGCTTGCCGAAGCAGAGACAGTGGCTTCCATTGAATGAATCCAGAATCTTGTACCACAGGCAGCAGAAAAGGCAATGTCATGTGGCTGGGTCAGGAAATTCACAACATCCCTGGGCTCTGGTTTGCTCAAATTAAGATGCCGATCCCAATGAAAGTTCTTTGATTGAAAGTAACAAAGACCAACTTGAGGTGGTTTAAGGAAAGGGGTGGGACTGAAAAGCCCCAGCAGGTCCTCTCACAAGGGTGCAAAGACAGGAAACAGCAGAAAGGGAAATCAGGATAGGGAGCTTCTCCCTCTCCACCTCCTCTGACTCCCTCAGGGCCCTTCATCCCCACTTACTCTCAATCCTTCCTGCAGGCTGGTTTTACTCCTTGCCCTTACAGCTCAGTCCACCAAACCCTGTAGTTAGCTTGCAGGAAGATTTATCTGCCATCAAATGTGATTCTGTATGACTTTCCCGTTTGAGCAAACACCATCACCCAACTTACCTCTCAATTTCAGATGCCCAGAAGAGATTGCATGGGGGCCCGGCTAGGCTAAGGTGTCAGCTCCTGGTGCCATTAGCTGTGGGGCAACAGGAGAAGGAAACATGGCACCAGGCCACAGAGCTGCTCGTCCCAGGAGCCAGGACAGGACAGCTCCCCAGGAAAAGACATACCTCAGTTCGCTCTGTATTTTGTTTGGTGGTGGTGGTGGTCTGTGTATTTGTGTTACTTTCTTCAGGGAACAGCACACTCCAAACGTGAGGCTTCCTTGAACTAGTAAACTTAAATACAGCCTTGTATTTATTCTCCCTAGTTAACCCTTCCTTGCAATGATTTTTCAGTGACTTTCAAACATTTTTGACCCCAAACCAAGGGAAAAACTTAAGACTATCCCCGTATTGCCTATTAATGTATGAGAAGCAAATATTTCACAAAACAACACCTATAATAGACTATTATTTTTGTATTCTTTTACAGTCCATTCTTAAAGCTCTTCTGACAGACTAAAATGATTTCATTCCCACTAATGAGTGATGATCTACAGTTTGAAAAATGCTATTAATTCTATTGTCCTGTAATTTTATTACTTAAAAAGTTCTACACTTTCACATTATACTTAAAATAGAAGAAAATCTCCCAATCTTTTCTCAGAAATACCTCCAACCCCACAAAGTTTTAGCCACTTTGAAAAGATAAACCAAGTTGGCGTGAGAGGTCTAGTGCTTAAGGACACCAACACGAAACAGGAAGTTGTGGTTAACACAAATACCCCTACTCTCTCTTTTATGGGATAGCCTATGTCCATCACACAGAAAGGGGCATGTTTGAAATAAAATTTACCCAAGGCATATGTACAAGTTTGAATTGTTTTCATTACAGCGTTCTTGAGCCAGGCACACGACAGCCCTGCTCTCATTCTGTATAGTGACCAACAGAGACGTGTACCCCTATGTTAGCTGAGCCCATTCAGAGGTGCCATCCACCATCTGTGTACAAAGCTGACCCCCCCACACAGAGATGGAACCAGTTCCCTGGGGCTCACTCCTTGTCACAAATGGAAAAGAAGCCCTACTGATGATGTGTGCACCTTTGTGGAATTTCTCAGGCAAAATACTTGGCTCAGCAGTGGTGATCAAACTGGGTTACTGGGGCAAAGGTGTATGTAGAATCAAAGGCTTTCTGGAGGACCAAGAGCTGGTAGAATGAGGACGCTGAGCAGAGGAAACCGGGGAGGTAAAAGAGGACGGAAAGACCTATTTTCATCTCCGGCTCCAAGAGCTGACGTACCTCCCATTCGTGGTATGGCATGATGAGAACTGTCGGAATGCCTGCCTGTCTCACAGAACAGCCTAAGAGCATGGGACACTGGCACTAGAATCGGTCTTCCTGGGCCCAATCCCAGCTCACTTACTCACACCCCAGAGCCTCAGTTGTGCCCCCTGTAAAATGGAACGTGTCATAATAAAACCTGGTTCATAGGCTTTTTTTTTTTTTTTTGAAGATTCAATAAGACCAACAGTCTATGTGAAGCACTTGGCGGGGAGAGCTTGCCACATAGCAAGCATCCAACAAATGTTCATGGCAGGTGCAACCCCCAACCAAATAACTCCTAAACTGGCCTGCCACGGTGCTAAAACTCACAAAGGAAGGGAGTTCAGTCTTTGAAGGAATATATTTCCCAAATTCAGGTTAGACGTAGTTAGCCTGCTCCAGGACCCTTTTGCTTCCCTCTTCCCTTCTATAATTACTTGGTTATTTCCTCTCCTTCCTCAAAACCTGTGCCCAGGGCGCCTGGGTGGCTCAGTTGGTTAAGCGACTGCCTTCGGCTTGGGTCATGATCCTGGAGTTCCGGGATCGAGTCCCACGTCGGGCTCCCTGCTCGGCGGGGAGTCTGCTTCTCCCTCTGACCCTCCTCCCTCTCGTGCTCTCTCTCTCGCAAAAAAAAAAAAAAAATAAACACAAACCCGTGCCCATTCCAAGACTATCTCCTCCACTAGACCTTGAGATCACGAATGCAGAGAATGGAACATATTCTTCTCACTAAGCTCTTTGTGGAGGCCAGGACTCAATGTGTGATAACTGAAATGAATTCCACATGATAATCTAGTGGTCTCCTGACTGGGTGGGACATACAAATCCCAGGGACACAATCCCTATCTGCCCAGGTTCTGGGAGGCCTTGAGCCTCTGAGAACCGAGAGCATCTGGGAAGTGAGAATGGAATAAAAAAGGGTGTCCCTCAAATGACCTCCTTTCCTTCCCAAAGGTTGCTGGGGCCAGCTTTGCTGAGAGAGCCCGAATGAGGCATAGTCATCTCTCTTACTACACAGTAAGAATTCATCTAAATAAGATCTTGCCAAGGTGTATCAGGATACTTTATACATTCTGCAACAGGTGGTAATAGGGATTAACTGTAGAGTATACAGTCTACTAATATTGGCCTTCACCATGCCCCATGTTATCTGCATGCTTAGGGTTAAGGATGACCAGGCAACTTTCCTAAAAAGAACAGTATTAGTGCAATAATACTACCTTAGACAATTATACACTCCATACCAAAGGCAAATGAAAATGTACGGTTGACCAGTGACAGCACGGGAGTCAGGGACACTGACCCCAAACTCAATAAAAAATTCACGTATTATTTTTGACTCCCCCAAAACTGAGCTATTAATAGCCTACTGTTGACTGGAAGTCTTACCAATACCATAAACAGCCAATGAACACATATTTTGTATGTTATATGTATTATACACTGTGTTCTTACAATGAAGCTGGAGAAAAGAATATGTTATTAAGAAAATGATAAGGAAGAGATAATACATTTATAGTAACTGTACTGTATTTATATTAAAAAAAAAATCTATGTATAAGTGGACCCGTGTAGGCCAAACCCCTGTTGTTCAAGTGTCAACTGTACTTTGCTAATCCCTCATGATTGGAAGACTACCTGTTACAACTTCCTCCAAGTTATCCTCTTAGGGAATAAAGAAGCCACAGACTGAAGCTGTGATCACACACAGGCTGTAGCTTCCCGTATTTATTTTCTTGAGCTGGTTACCATCAAGTTCACCGGCCTGGGGTCAGTAGAGAAAAGGCATCATAAACAAATCAGGGCCCAGGCAGTGGGGACCGAGGGTTTCCAGGAGGTGACCTAGAAAGCTTTGCAGAAAGATCCACCTGGGTCCAAGCCTCAGCTTGACCACTGCCCACGTGCGTGACCTCAACAACCTATTGCTTGGTCTCACCTCCCTCACTGTAAAATGGACACAATAACACATGCATCACCAGACGGAAAGGAGATAATGAGCTGAAATGTTTAGCCTTGCTCTATATAAAACTCTTTTGGGGAAGACAAATTCCACTGGAATACTTAAAGTAAACATACAATTCACAGA
Source organism: Leptonychotes weddellii (assembly GCF_054177405.1). Classification (NCBI taxonomy): domain Eukaryota; kingdom Metazoa; phylum Chordata; class Mammalia; order Carnivora; family Phocidae; genus Leptonychotes; species Leptonychotes weddellii. The sequence goes on along the minus strand of NC_138380.1, from coordinate 36,568,611 downwards.
AATAAACAAGTGGGATACATCAAACTAAAGAGCCTTCTTCATAGTAAAGGAAACCATCAACAAAATGAAAAGGCAGCTCATGGAATGGGAGAAAACAATTGCAAATCTGATAAGGGGTTAATGTTCAAAATACACAAAGAACTCACACAACTCAATGGCAAAAAACCCAAACAATCCTCTTAAAAAAATGGGCAGAGAAACTGAATGGACATTTTTCCAAAGACATACAGATGGCCAGCAAGTACATGAAAAGGTGCTCAACATCACTCATTTTCAGGAAAATGCAAATCAAAACTAAAATGATTCACACCTGTTAGAATGGCCATCATCAAATACATAAATAAGTGTTGGCCAGGATGTGGAGAAAAGGGAACCTTCATACACTGTTGGTGGGAATGTAAATTGGTGCAGCCAATAGGGAAAACAGTATGGAGGTTCCTCAAAATTGCAAAAATAAAACTACCATATGAACCAGCAGCCCCACTTTTGAATATTTACCCAAAGGAAATGAAAATAGGCTATCGAAGAGACACATGCACTCCATGTTCACTGCAGCATTATTTACAACAGCCATGGTATAGAAACACCTTAGTGTCTGTCGACAGATGAACGGGTAAAAAATATGCGGTGTATGTGTACAATGGAGTATTATTCAACCATGAGAAAGAAGGAAATCTTGCCATTAGCAACAACACAGTTGGACCTTGAAGGCATTATGCTAAGTGAGGTGAGTGGGACAGAGAAAGACAAATACTACATGGTATCACTTAAGTCAAACTCATAGAAACAGGGAGTAGAAGAGTGGTTGGGGCACCTGGGTGGCTCAGTCGGTTGAGTGTCTGACTCTTGGTTTCGGCTCAGGTCATGATCTCATGGGTCGTGACATGGAGCCCCGTGTCAGGCTCCATGCTCAGCGGGGAGTCTGCTTGGAGATCCTCGCCCTCTGCCCCCCTTCCCCCCACTCACGCTCTCTCTCTTTCTCTCTAAAATAAATAAATCAATCCTGGGAAAAAAGAAAAGTGGTTGCCAGGAGCTGGAGTGGAGGGGGACGCGGATAGGGACAGGCTGGTAAAAGAACACAAACTTTCAGCTTACAAGATGAACAAGGTCTGGAGATCTAATGTAAAATATGATAACTATAGTTGATAATGCTATATTATGTAACTAAAATTTGCTGAAAGCTTTGCAGAAAGTAGAACTTAAATGTTCCCACCAAATAAATAAATAAATAGGTGAGGTAATAGATGTGTTAATTATTATGGGGGGCACACTTTCATAGTGTATATTTATGGTCAAATCACCACGATGTACACTTAAATATCTTACAATCTTATTTGTCAATTATACCTCAATAAACTGAAAAAAGATACACAATTCACTTTTTATTTTTTATTTTCCCTCTCTCTTTCTCTCTGGGACATCACCCTGAAATATAAAAGTTTCTGGGGCAGAATTTGAACTTGTGAGTAGCTGACTTAACTTTCTGTAAGGGATTTGCATGCAATGCTTTTGCTGAGAGCTGCCCAACAACATGACAATCTCTCCCACTGCACTGAAAAACCAAAATTAATGACCCAATAAGCAAATGAAGACTATTTTGGAAAATATGCTGGATAACATGAGAAAAGTAGGGGAGGTGCCTTCCCAAGTCTCTTAGAAGAGAGTCCCAAGCATCCATCCATCAGTCACAAAATGTGTTAGCATGTCAAGCCTGGAGAATTTTTCTTCTTCTTTAAAATTACAGGTGATATTTTATCTCTGGTGGAGGGAGGGAGACCACCTCATAGGCAAGGGAAAATCAGCAACTAAGCAGAACATGCATAAGTTTCAAAAATTAGTCACCGGTTACCATGGTGATGCAAATATTACCTAACAACTCACTGGGCTGAAAGTTACCAAGATGATACTAAATACATTACTTCAAAATGGAAAATGGGCTCTATTTATAGGAGCACTTGCAAGGAACTAGGTGGACCTAACAGCAGACTGGAGGCAGCCCAGTTTGCTCCCAGGATCCGAGGTCCCTCTCCTGCCCCGTGCATATCAAGTCAAGTTCTGTGTCACATGCACACACAGCTGTGCCCAGGAACAGCTGCGGAGGGAAGAGTGATGACATTTTATTTACAAACAAAGGGCAATGAGTGGGAAGATGAGTCTTCTCACTCCCTAAACTCTTAATAGAAGAATAATCTCTGCTACCGCCCACTGAAGATGGCCAGACTGGGTGACAGACTTAGGTGGAGGTCCCTTTCAAACTCAACGTTAACAGTTTCCTCAGGCAATGCAAGACTTTCTAAAAAAATGACTGAGATGCCTGATAAAATAACAATTTTCCCACTGTTCTGCAGAGTTTTAATTTTATGAGTATACATTAATCTTAATTAGAACAGAAGCATAAATATTATTTGAATTTTTCAATTAGCCTAAGAACTGGCGGCACACAAACACACTCCTAAGTCAAACTTAGAGCATAGCTTGTGTTCACGATGCACACTGTCTGGTACACAGCGTACCAGTACCAAAAAGCAGCCCCAGACCTGTATATCTCCAAGTGGTCCCGGGGTTTCCACATTAGAATTCCAGGGAGGCTCTAAAACAATGCAAAGTCCTAGGCCATTCCCAAGGCCAGCTCCATCGGAGTCTCTGGAGGTGGGATCTGAAAACGTACATTTCTGAAAGCTTCTCCCTTCAGTCTCATCGTAGTAATCTCCAGTAAACTGAGGTCCCCTGATAATGAAGACAGAAGACAGGACAACCCCCGGGGACACAAGCCAATACAGGTGAATCCAAGGCAGGGATACTTGTGATTCCATGACTTTTGGCTGTGGTTTTACCACAAACCAGGGGAAAAATCCAGCACAATATACATGTATTGTGTATATGTGTGTACAATACAAGGATTTACAAACAACACAGGTGATGTGCTGTGACCTATCCTATTATATTCTCATTTTTAATGCTATTGCAGCCAACAAAATTGATATCACCACCCACTAATTGGTGATACTTGAAAAACCCTATATAACTTCTATTCTATCCAAGCTTTTCCGATACATCCCCAAAAGTTGCAATATTTGAGTTATCTCTAAAAGGCGAACCAAGTTGAAACAAGGCAGAATTCTGCTGAAAGATAGCCACAGCAATACATTTAACTGTGAACATTTAACTTATTTATTTATATCCTCTTTATGTCACAAAGAACAGCATGCAGAGCATATAAATGCAGTATAGAATAAATGGAAAATATTGAGAAAATGAAGCTAAGGGAAAATAAAGACAGGAAACTGTTTGTGGAATGAATCAAAGAACAAGCAAAATTAAATACAACACAGGCCAGGAAATCTAGTCTACTTGTTTACTCTCAACTTTCTGTCAGTTAGTATGAAGAGGAAAACCTGATCAGTTATGAAAATTCCAGGGTCCATCTGGGAAGAACAAAGCCATTTCTAAGAAGCGTTTCCAGGCCTCTGACTATACTCCCTCTGGGCTGGACTGAGTAACACCCCTTCACACTCACACACACACTCACACACACACACACACTCTGGGGAGAGCAAGCCCTCACAGAGCAACAGAACCCTTGTTACTGCCTCACCTTGCACCACCACTTGATTCACGGGTAAACTCACAGTCACTCCAGGGACTGCTTATTCGGAGGAACAAAGCCTGGAGCCTGAGGTCACCCAGTGCCCCCTCCTCCAGGAGCACTTTGTATTCACTTCTGTCCCAGCGCTGACCACCTTGTTGTAATGAAAACTGTTCACAGGGCTGACCCTTCCCTCCCCACCAAGCCCACAAGGTTATGAATAACATATGTCCTTCCACAAGGACAATATTGGCTCTATGTATTTCAGTGAATTCTCCATAAAACTGAGCTAAATGCTAAGCTCTTCTAGAAATTCCCAAAAGGCAAAGTGACAGAAGCACCAAGTCTGGACTTCTTTTTTTGATTCTATCATTTACTAACCCTGAGATATTGGCCAAGCCATCGGACTTCTATGATTCAGTTTCTTATCTGTTAACCAAAGCCAGTAATTTGTATAACACAGGTTAGTCTTGAGGAAGAAATCCACAAATGGGCCTGGCCCATATTAGCTTTCCCTTCTCCTATCAATATCTCCCTAAGATATTGCTTTTACTTGCTGTGCAGTCTTCACCACTCCCTTCCTCCCTCCAAGCTTCCTAAAGAACAAAAAAATAAAAAACTAAAAAAAAAATCACCCAAGAAGCAAGCAAGTACCCAGGAGCCACAGAACACTCCGTGTCTACACAATGCCACCTTTGGAAGGTTCTTGTCACTGTTTCAACTACTTTAAACAGGACTTAGAGATCGTTCTTCAAAAAAAAAGAAGTCTGAGAAAGAAGTCATTAAACGTCAAATGAATGCTTTAACCAAGGAATAAGAAAGAAAAATAATTAGTAAATTCACTGTCAGGAGGCAAGGGTAGTTGCTAAAACGGGATGCAGAAACATGTCTGGTCTTCACTCTGCAATGGGCTGAATATTGCCTTAATACTAAGGTAGCGGTTGTTTGCGAGGTATACTCCATTTTCATGGACCGTAGAGACTTAAAATTTAGACCACCGTGTCTCGTCTAGTCCTGAACAGAGGAAATATCAGTCATGTTTTCATTTTTTCAGATACGAGTGTCCCAGATGGTTGACCTACCTTTTCGGTGATATAGAAGTTTGAGCTATCAGCATGCTGCAGTGCAAAGTACTCATGGTTGGCAAGGGACCACCTTAAAAACACAAGCAAAACTGATCAGAAAAACAAACGATGGTCATTTTCATTTCTACAGCGTGACACAGTTAGATGAATGAAGCACCCTGCACTCGGAAGGGGGCCCACACCCAACATACCCCACAATGCAGCTCCTAAAACAAAAGGACACTAGCCTGACCAACCATTTCCTATGTGGATCATCTTGGTCTTCTTGGTCTTATTCCACGCCTAGTGCCTGGAATATTTCATCTTCATGGCTTTGAGCAGGGGTATTTAAATACGAAGTTATATTCCTCCCCATTTTGAAGGAGTGGAGCAGAAAGTAGGAAACAAAAGAAATGGATGCAATTTAAATTTTTGATAATTGTTTCATTCCCATTGCCTCTGTGTTCTACAATCCCCCAATCAGTGTGCTTGCTGCAGATGGAAACATTCCCATTAAGTACCCCAGGTCTTTTTTTTTTTTTTTAAAGATTTTTTATTTATTTATTTGAGACAGAATGAGAGAGAGAGAGAGAGCACATGAGAGGGGGGAGGGTCAGAGGGAGAAGCAGGCTCCCCGCCGAGCAGGGAGCCCGATGCAGGACTCGATCCCGGGACTCCAGGATCATGACCTGAGCCGAAGGCAGTCGCCCAACCGACTGAGCCACCCAGGCGCCCAGTACCCCAGGTCTTAAGTAAATTCCAAGTAAGACTCGCTTCATAACCTCATGCAACTTCTCTAAGTGCTTCTCCTTTGGATTGTTAGGACAGCCAAGGACAAGGAGGGAAGCTCTAACACTGGGAAGTTCCTGCAGCTGCCAAATTACACACAGGCTTGTCTTTTAAATTCTTTTATCTTCTATGGGAACCTAAATGGTCCTTTCAATTTATATCAGATGGAGTGTGTATTTAACCTCAGGAACTTCAGACTGCTCCCTGCTGAGTAGGGTGAATGAACCACAACTTTTCAAAATAAATAAAAATGATCCCAGTGTGCATAAGCCAGCCATTTCACACTTTCTGCTCTTTGAGGAATAACAGTAATTTTTTGGTATAAGAGGGCATGTAAATCTTACACAGTAATTCGTGATGGGCAGGTCAAGGAGTGGCTGAGGAATAAAATTTTATAACTGCTCAGGAATATTTTATTAGCTTCTCAATTTGTGGACTGAAGCAACTCAGATAAATCCTAAGTCATACTTACCCATCACAGACTTCCTTTATTATTGCAGACAGCGGTTTTTTCTGCAAAATAGCAAAAAAGGGAAACGCTGTTAGTTTCATTTCATCATTTTAAATAAAAAGAAGAAGAAAAAGAAGCCTAATAAAAAGATATCTACGTAAGGAGAATTTACATTTGCTATTCTTGGTTGTTGTCAATAAGTGGGTTATTTGTCTCCAAACATAATCTACTGCCATCCCCACCAAATATATTAATGATTTATTGCCCTTGTGGTCCTCTTTTTGATTCTTAATGTTATTAGTTGAACAAAATGTGCATCATATTTAACTTAGCTGCATTAAAATCGAGATGAAAACATAGGGGCAATGAAAGCCCCAAGGTCAAATGATAACCGGAATTCCTCGGGATTAATACAGCGGCCAGCAACCAGCAGTTTGGCTTTATGCAAACAAGCTTGGATTCATGGTATTTTTACGAGACCGTGTGGCAAAGGTAATATGAGGCATTGCAAAATTGTTCCTGCAAAGTGCATAGAATTCTCCTCCTCACCGTGGCCCTGACCAATGCCAATCAGACAGCAGCTTGAGCTGGACACACTTGAGTAATGAGACCGTGACACCATGCGCCACGGTGTCAACTGGCCGGCTGACTACAGCTGTGCTCTGGGCTGAATAGCCACAGCTGTGCTCCGCCTGCCTCCCGAGAGAAGGAATGCAGCAGAGAGACACACACACAGCTCAGCCAGGCATGTTGAAAGTTCTCTACTTTGGACACAAACAGACGCGGTCTGTCCCCTGGGGTGGGCGGCAGTGTGTCAACCAAAAGAACCAATCACAGACAAGAAACAAGGGGAAGAAAAATCAAAGAAATACAACACATGATCTTGGATTTTCAGATACAAACATACAAAAAGCTGTCTACATGTACACATGTTCTGCTTCTGTCCCTCTGAAGGGCAATGTGGTATGGGGAGGGGAATTCTGAATTAAGCAGAACCGCTTCAAATCCTACCTCTGTTCACCTGTCTGCCGTATAACCTACAATTTCCTGAAATTTGCTGAACCTCAACCAATTTATCTGTAAAATAGGCATAGGACCTATCCACTCCTCAGGGCTGCTATAAGAATTAAATTAAATGAGAATTAATACAAAGAGCAAAAAATTTCAAAAAAGGGTTAGGGTTCTGGCTTCTCACCCTCTTGTATCACAGAATAGATTCCATTTTCTCCTTACATCCTTGCCTTTGGACACGATGCTACTACCCTGTTGGTGAATTCTGAACACTGTTCACAGTCCTTTCTAAGGGCCTCCAGCCCCAGCTAAAAGCTGGGTCCACAGTATTCCCCCAATGAACTCCCACCCACCAGAGGTTTGGCCTCTATGAGTGAGTCCACCCCATGCGTTCAAAAGAACACCTGACTAAACTAAAAACCCAGTGGGAAGAAGGGACACCTAGAATCACTGAGGAGTGGAAAGGTGCTGGGGGTATCCCGACATCCTGAGCTGGTCTCCTTTAGAATAAGATGAGAAATGGTGATTGGGTTTTACAATGAACCTACATGTTACACAAGCCAAGGGCTTCGCAAGAACTTCTCCACTGTTTACGGCTTCAGCGGTGAGTTAAGGGGCAAAGGTGTTCTCACAACCAAATGACAAAGGAATTTTAGGAACAAAATTCTGCCTAGAAGAAGACTCTGCACTTCCAACTGCCAGAGCCTTCTCCGGGCTAATCGTATTTCACGAAGACCTGCCAGTCCTAGCCCCCTCCTCTTATGTTTTGCCCCTTCAAAACTGAAATCTAAATCACAGGGCTGGATGTCAGCCTTCAGTTACACTGCAATAACAGATCAGACCAAGAAAGCGTTGCCGCTGATGTAGGAGAAGGCACCTAAAACAACAGCTCCCAGAATTAGACTCCCTCATTGAGGTAGAGTTTTCATTCAGGTCTGATTCATAGATTCGGAACCAAATCTGAAAAGACAGCCGTCTATGGGGTACTTTCATATTTAGAATATTCTTCAGTTGGGGGGCACCTGGGTGGTTCAGTCGTTAAGCGTCTGCCTTCGGCTCAGGTCGTGATCCTAGGGTCCTGGGATCAAGCCCTGCATCGGGCTCCCTGCTCAGTGGGGAGTCTGCTTCTCCCTCTCCCACTCCCCCTGCTTGTGTTCCCTCTCTCTCTGTGTCTCTCTCTGTCACATAAATAAAATAAAATCTTTAAAAAAAAAAATTCTTCAGCTGGATATATGAAAGGAGTACAGACCACGGGGGAATTCAAGAGATTTAAAGAAGATTACAGAAAAGCTCTAAACTACCGATGTAAAAAGGAATCACATTTAACTGAACATAATGTACCCATCATGCAGCCTTCACCACTTAAAATGAATGTTATGTGAGGATGGGGGCTGGCTCCACGACCCGCGTCCCACACTGCCCCTCCACTCTTCTTGCTATGCCAACGAAGCATTAGCCCTCACCACCCAAAGCTAGTTCCAACGGCCTTTCAGTCCTCGGCTCCCCCATTGCGCCCACCTTATTTAACACTATTACTACTACCTTCTTTTTGAGACCCTCTTTCCAGAGCTCCTATGGTATTTCCTTCAGTTTCTACCGTTTTAACCTATCAACCTTCAATAAAATCCAAGAGAGCCTTCATTGTTTCTCTTTTGCCTCTAACTAACTCCAAATTTCTGTTCTTGTCTCTTCCGCTTTTACCTAATCGGTCAGTTCCTCATTCACTTCAACTGCCCTGAGTGTATATATAGTTCTGGCCCCAAGTACTCGCTTGCAAATCTCTGATAGCTTGCTAGATATAGCATTTAACTCTCCTGCAGGCACCTTATTGAAGATACAAACAAAAACCATCATTCTCACCCATCAATCTGCCCCAACAACAGCCTGGTCCCAAAGGTCCCCCACCCCCACCATGACGTCTTGCTCTCGGGGCACCACTCCTGCTCGGGAGCATCATTAGCCTTCATTCCTTCACTCTCCAGGTCAGCTTGGTTACAAGCCCCTGTAGCATTTTCACATCATGACTTCTCACCTCCTAACTACTCTTCTAAAATACGGACATTCCTCATCCCAACTCCTGTTATCAGACAAACCTTCCCCCAATCCCGTCACCTCTAACTCTGCCTCCTGAGTCCCAGTGCCATTCCGGAGTGCTAACCACTTCTCACAAATTTTCAGTCAAATGCTTCACCAGCACATCAAAGTCTCATTCCTATCTTCCATGACTTCCGACACTCGACTTGCCTACTTTGGGCGTTTTTTTTTTTCACATACATTTCTACAGAATTTTTCTTTGCCTTCCCCTTTTCTTTACCCTGTTTTGTGATACACAACTTTACACTGAGTCTCATCGTTATTTCCTCCACCACCTCTCTCCCCCTTATCCTTTCCAGACCTTACTATCACCTTTATTAAGAGTTCTCAGGACCCCAATCACCAGATCCTCACAAATACGTCTCCACATCCCCGGTTTTTTTCTCTCTAACCCCTACAAGGACCATAATCAGACAAAATCAGACTTTCCCTATAAACTTTGCTCAGGTCACTCTTCACTCCAATTTCCTCTACAGATCCCCAGTGACCATCACCTACACAGTATAAATCCTTTAATTAACTTGTCATCCGAGGCCTTCCACGATCTGGGCTCAAGCAGTCAAACTTTCTACTAATGCTGTACGTGTTGCCCATGCTTCTGGATTCTGATTCACCAAAAAAAAATCCCACTTCCATACTTTCACCTTACACCATTTGTTGAAATGCCCTTCTCCTTTCTGTTTCAGCTCTAACAATGAACTCTTACTACCACTAATATCCATGTCAAAGCCACCTCCTTCAAGCAGATGTCCATGATCTCCCCAAACACACAGAGATCACTCTCTATGTACTTAACACATTAAATAAATCACTCCTAAAAACTTTGTGTCTGTCTTATCTTCTTGTCCCTTGAGAACAAGATGTCTTAATTCATCTATGTTAATATCCAGCCTTCAGTACTAGTTACCACAGTATAAAGGGGCTAATAGAATCTAAAAGGAGACTCAGTACACTTCTATTCAACGGAAAATCCACACATTCATTTTCTGTTAAAAAAAAAAACAAAAAACAAGAAAGTGTTGAATATAAAGCAAACCATTCTGAAGACTAGCCTGGATTTATTAGCACACATCCCCCTTCCTACCATGTAAACTACCCTGGGTGGCTCTAAGCAGCTGCTGATTGTAAGTGGTGAGGCACGTGAAGGCTGTCACTACTCCCCACACAGACAATTCTAGAAGGAGTTATGTGATTCATGCCTCGGAAGAGCACTGAGCAAGCTAGCTGATGACGAGTGTAACTCAACCGGTGATAAAACAGATACCAGTCAAATGACTGTCACCATCCCTTAACAAGGTCACGCAGGTGAGCAGCATGACCATAAACAGGACTGAACAAGATACCTCAAGCCGAACATGCTAGTCTGGCGTCACCGCTTTTCTCACTTCCTATATACAGCCCTCAGTCTGACACGAGCTCTTTGCCTGACTTAAATTCCAAGCCAAACACCGGCTCTGCCCATGTTTTAGTTAACATTTGCTCAGGCGACAGGAGAGGTTTCTGCCTATCTGCCCAGATGGCGAAGACTTGAGAGTGGGGTGACATCTTTGATAGCTTTCAGTAGACCTGATGAACAATTCGTCTTTCACCTCATTGAGAGAAAAGGCTCGGGAGAAAAGAAAATGTGGTCTAAAAGGCTAAAAACTGATTCTTCTCTCCGTGATTTCAAAAAGCCTAAAGGAACTAGAAATAAAATTCTACACTCTGAATATACCTGGTTTTAGAATATTGAGACAAAATTATTTTAACTACCTGAGTATGTTTTCATAACTTAAAAAAAAATCATAACTGGGGCACCCGGCTGACTCCGTCGGTAGAACGTGTGACTCTTAATCTCAGGGTCATGAGTTTGAGCCCCACGTTGGGTGTGGAGCCTACTTAAAATTTAAAAAAAAAAAAAGTAACTAAATTCCTTAAGCTTTTTGTTTTGAAGGTCAAAACTATCTTCTTGGACTCAGCAGTGAGCTGAGATGGGAAACACAGGAATGTTTTTAAAGATAACCTGGAAGGGGCGCCTGGGTGGCTCAGTCGGTTAAGCGACTGCCTTCGGCTCAGGTCATGATCCTGGAGTCCCGGGATGGAGTCCCGCATCGGGCTCCCTGCTCAGCGGGGAGTCTGTTTCTCCCTCTGACCCTCCCCCCTCTCGTGCTGTCTCTTTCTCATTCTCTCTCTCAAATAAATAAATAAAATCTTTAAAAAAAAAAAAAAATAACCTGGAGGGTCAGACAGTTATCAGATTTCAACATGCCCGGGATCAGGGATGGCCTCAGACCTCCACGCTCTTTTCCTCCTTCCCCTTTGCAATGGTGAGGTCATCTTGCAGCATTCGAAAGTCTTCCTTCACTTTATGTTATTCTGTGAAAATCTTAATGTTGGCAGAAATATTTTTATTTGTCAAACAAAGTATGCATTTCCATATGAATCTGATTGGCAAAGTACGATGTGCCAACGGTTATATTCAAGGAGTAGCTTTTTTTGTTTAAGATTTATTCCTCCCTTTTCATTTTAACTCTTATTCTCCAAAAGAATTCCGTTATTTAACTTAATTTGCCCAAGACAGTAAGTCCAGAAAGCAAATTTCCCATACAAAAAGGTTTGTTTATCTACTTTTCATAAAATCAGCTAGATTTTTGAGAATGGCCAAATTCCCTAGCAATTCATTTTGTTTTTTAAGATTTTATTTATTTATTTGACAGAGAGAGACACAGCTAGAGAGGGAACACAAGCAGGGGGAGCGGGAGAGGGAGAAGCAGGCTCTCACCGAGCAGGGAGCCCGATGTAGGGCTCGATCCCAGCACCCTGGGATCCTGACCTGAGCCGAAGGCAGACGCTTAACGACTGAGCCACCCAGGCGTCCCCTAGCAATTCATTAATCTATGTCTCTGGCAACACTCTCTTCTCTCTGGTCCTTAAAGTGGGTGTTGGTCCTTTGCTTTCCTTTTTATTATCTCTCCCTTGCCTTTAATGAAATGCCAGTATCATAAATTCCGGAATCCATGCCTCTCACTCTGACCCCGCTTCTAAGGTCTACTCCAGCATTTCCAATAACCCTCGTGTGGATCCACGTGGATCCCGTCATCCCTTCAGGCTTAACACTTCATCTTCTTCCTTACTAAACCAGATCTTCCTCTTGGCTCCCTTTTATCTCTTAAAAAAGTTATTCTCCCACCCAAACCACATGGCTCAAGACATCAGAGAACCCTGGGAAGAAACATCCTTGGGAATCCCTGCTTATTTATTTCAGAGGGGGCGGAGTCCAGCCTGCCTTAAGACAGCACCATGGTTCTGCGCATCCACGTCCCCTCCCTGACATGCCTCTGATGAGCACAGTTCCTATTTAACCACCTGTTCCTATCCTTTGGCCGAGGCACCTGGCCTGGAGACTTACGCAGCCCAAACGCTCACCTCGGGGCTCTGAGGTCCGTTGGTGCCCACACTGCCGTCTTAACGCCGGCCCATGGAGGCTGGCAGCACCCCCAGCCGATGTGACCCAGGTGACCACATGCCTGTGAGCCCCTGTAGATTGTGGGCTGCAATTCTTGCCTCTACATTCACTTCTCAGGCACACACTTGTCCTAAAATGGACATCCCCCAGCAAAGAAAGCCTGGCTTTACTGAAAGCGCATTCACTTCAAATGTTTTTAATGACCCAAGGAGGGGGGGAAATGCTTTTGTGATGACATTAAGTTAAGAGACACCAGAAAAGCATTTAAAATGCTGAAGTTTTATCTACTCCCCACTTTTGGAGATCTTCCCTCAACTCAGAGCTCCCGAATAACTTTAGAAAAGGACTTCCTGGGCTTGAACCCCCAACTTCTGCAGCTCTGGGTTTTGTAACCTGAGGCTTACGACTGCCCTTGGTGTTTCCGTCTTCTTTTCTGAAAATAAAAACAGTCCCTCGCACACTGTAGTGTCGCGAGTCTGACTTGAGACGGCGTAAGTAAAACCTCTGAGACAGCACCCAGGACAGAGTGCGGCCCTGCACATACCAATGAATAGGCTCTCTCAATTCTCGTATCCCGTCTGGACAGTTTGCAGGTACTCTCTTAAAAAGTTGGTTACATACATACACGGATGAATACCCAATTCCTCTTTCTTCCTTGAGTGACTCCAGCCCCGTTGCTGCCTTTGGCTCTCATCTCCTGTTCTTCCTTCTTCGGCTCATTTTCTTTCTTTTTTTTTTTTTAAAGATTTTTTTTTTTTTTATTCATGAGAGACAGAGCAAGAGAGAAAGGCAGAGGGAGAAGCAGGCTCCCAAGGAGCAGGGAGCCCGATGCGGGACTCGATCCCAGGACCCTGAGATCATGACCTGAGCCGAAGGCAGACGCTTAACCATCTGAGCCACCCAGGCGCCCTTTCGGCTCATTTTCATTTCGTCTGCCCACTTGATTATACTTGCTTTGGAGGCAGAGACCACCTCCGAGACACCTCGGTCACCTCCCGGGCGAGTGGCTGCCAGACGCCCGCACGGCGTGCAATTAATGCATACTGTTTGATTAAGAACACATCTTTTTTCAGACTTTTCGCTTCTTTCCCTTTCTTCTGGTCCCTTTCCGACTGCCACTGAAGTTCGGGCAGGAGCTAAAGATGGAATGTAGCAAGAGGAAAGCAGAAGCAATCCCGATCTCTGCCATGCATCAGCCCTTCCATATGGCCATCACCTTACAGTCTTTTAATTGCAAAACTGCTTTCCACAAAGACTTAAAAGTTTTTTGTTCCTAGACTATTAAAAAGCCTTTCTCCAATGCTTTAAAAGAATGCGACAGATGCTTTATTCTGACACTTTGAGGCGATTCAGCACAGTGCTTGGGATTCTACTTTGCTTTATAAATGGAAATTCATCGAACATATTCTGCACAGCAGTTAGGAGTAACACTGGCCCAGAAAGAAAAGAAACCCAGCTTCCAAACGTCAGGACGCCTCTGAGAAGGGAAACGCCTGTTAACTACGACTTAGTCTACGATATGATTTGGAGAAACTTTAATGTACGATGACCCGCCTAGTTCCTGGAGGTGCCTCCTGACATTGTGCCAATGACACCACTCATCTTAGAACAGCTGTATCTTCCCCCCAGTGAGCCCTGTAACTACTCTTCATGCTTTGGAGCCATATACCTTCAGCGTGGAGGAATCTGATGCACTCTGAGGGGTGTGTGTGCTTCCTCTATTTTCCTAATAGCAGCCTAAATAATCTGAAGGAGAATGACAAAACCACACTTTCCTGGGGCAAATTCAGCTGGTTCTTGGAAAGCAAGTATTTTGACAACAGTTCCAATGTGAATCACTGACACAAGGTTGCAGGAATTGTCAGAAGCGACAAAAGGGCTCACAACGACATCTCCGAAGTAGTAAAGCCCTGTGTATCATGTTAATTTTAAAAACTGAAAGAAGATAGGCTATGCCACCCTTTCCTTGAAAAATGAGGATTCGTTTCAAAAATGGTTTCCTTATAATGACTTGTTTCAAGCTTCATGAACCTAATTAAATATCACATTTTGGCCATATAAAGTACAATCTTTGTGTCATAAAAATTACTGGACTGCGGAGGTGAGCAAAGACATAAATAATTAGCACTCTTATGTGTTAGTGGGTTAAAGACAAGTGATAAAACCTTTCTCTTTTAGGTATTCTGATATACTTCTCAGCAGACACTGTATTTCTCTTCAATTGTAAGGGAAACTGCAATTTTAGAAAGTGACAAAAATATAAAAAATGAACAATGCAAAAATGAAGCACTACTCATATCAATTATCTTCTGTGATTCTCCTTCCTAGTCCTTGACTATTTTATATTGTCCTAATATCAATGTTGGTAGAGATACGAGAAACAAATTTTTTCCCCAAATTTCAGTATCTCAGGCAGCAACAACAATCAATTTCTCAATTCCTATATACCTCTCAACCTACCTAATATCAGTCCTCTCCAAGAAGTTTGCCCAGATGACTCCCCACTGGCTGGCACGACATGTGACTCCACCACACATTTGCAACCAAGTATTCTCTATGTGAAAATGAGGGACTCACACTGCAAACCAAGTCAGGTCTTATGGTCCGCCTACCTTCACTCATGTGAAATAGTCTACTTATTTGTGTCAAGTACATATGTGGAAGGTGGATAGTATTTATGTGCATGGTTTAAAATCTAAAAGGCAGGGGTGCCTGGGTGGCTCAGTCAGTTAAGCGTCTGCCTTCGGCTCAGGTCATGATCCCAGAGTCCTGGGATCGAGCCCCACATCAGGCTTCCTGCTCAGCAGGGAGCGTGCTTCTCCCTTTCCCTCAGCTGCTCCCCCTGCTTGTGCTCTGTCTCTCTCTCTCTCTCTCTCTCTGTCAAATAAATAAATAAAACCTAAAAAAAAAAAAAAAGAATTATAGGGGCACCTGGGTAGCTCAGTCATTAAGCGTCTGCCTTCAGCTCAGGTCATGATCCCAGGGTCCTGGGATTGAGCCCCACATCGGGCTCCCTGCTCAGCGGGAAGCCTGCTTCTCCCTCTGCCTCTGCCACTTCCCCTGCTTGTGTTCATTCTCGTTTTCTCTCTCTAATAAATATAATCTTTAATAAATAAATAACATTTAAAAGGCAGACAGGCTCAGTAAGATAAACAGAAATGACTGTCAACCCGAGTGGGTAGGGTATTATCAGACCAGGTGAGCACATACAAGAAAGCCAGATAAAGCTCTGAAGGCAAAGTAAGGTTCAGGTTCAATTTAAACACAGGATTATGAAGGTTTATCAACTACAAAGAAACTGAGATTGGATATAAGACAGCAGGCAAAAGCACACTGAGAGGAACTGGTGGTAAAGGGAGTTTTAAGAAGTGAGTTTACTTTTTCAGTTTTTCCCCCTTTTACTTCTTGACTCTCTTTGCTATGTAGTAGGTTTCCTTCTTCGTGAGTGGATGCACTAATGCCAATTCGTCCTTCCTTTTTGAATGGTAATGGATGTGCTAAGACATCTGCCAGCAAGCTGTGCAAGGACATGGGCTTCCAATTCTCAAATATATGTCCCAGAAATGGGACAATGATAATCTAAGGCTGAACCATAGCCGTGAAGAGTTAATAAAACAGGCTCTTCTGGAACTGTCTGGAATATGCAAACAAGGGCCACAACCTCACACACTTTCTAAAACTCCCCTACCTTTGACATATCACCAACCCAGACTTCTATTATCTATCATCATTTGGCCAGCCTTTCTGATACTAATGATAATAATAGTAGCTACTTATTGAACGACTACCATATTTCCCCTACAAGATGTTATTACTAAGTCTATTTTACAAAAGAGAAAACTGTATGAGGATCTTGAGATATTAGGTAGCTGCTCAAAACTGCAAAGCATATGGAACAAAGTCAGAATTTGAATCAAACCTATATAATTCCAGAAGCCTTGCTCTTTAACTCCAGCCCACATCTGGAGTCCTGGCCACTGTGAACAACAAGCCCAAGTGCCCAGAACTAACACCCAAGGGGAAGGGTGCTGGAATTATGGACATCCTGGCACACAGTGAGTTCACGATAAATATGATTTAAGGAATGATGTTTTAGCATTACCATGAGAATAGTAGATGACCCTGCATCAGGCATTATCCACATAAATTATGATGAAATCCTAAGTTAACACTGAACCTTTTTTTTAAGATTTTTTATTTATTTATTTGAGAGAGAGAGAGAGGCATGAGCAGGGGGGAGGAGCAGAGGGAGAGAGAGAGGAGAGAGAGAAGCAGTTTCCCCGCTGAGCAGGGAACCCAATCAAGGGCTTCATCCCAGGACTCTGAGATCATGACCTGAGCCAAAGGCAGATGCTTAACTGACTGAGCCACCCAGGCGTCCCAACACTAAGCCTTTTTTAAAAAAGATGTATTTATTTGAGAGAGAGAAAGAGCATGTGTGCACTCGTGTGCACATGGGGAAAGGGGCAGAGGGAGAGAATCTCAAGCAGACTCTCTGCTGAGCACAGAGCCTGGTGCAGGGCTCGATCTCACCACCCTTGAGATCACAACCTGAGCTGAAACCAAGAGTCGGATGCTCAACCCACTGAGACCCAACCCTGAGACTTTTCATATCCAGTAGAAGAATTCTTTGTGCTTAGGTCCCCTTCTCACCTTAGGCTCAAATCCACACCCTCATTTCTCACTTCACGGTAGTCCCCTTGTGTCTCAGGCCATTTTAACTTGAGTGTGTATCCTTCCATAACCTCAAACTCAAACCTTTCCCCAAAACTCTCTTTCCCAATTTTCAACTTTTACTCATCTTCTAGTTTGCCAGAAAATAAGCTTGCAGTCATTACAGCTTCCCTGCCCTTCCTGTTATTTGTCAGCTTTCTGACCCTACCAAGTCAATCTCACGGTTGACTCTCTAAACCGTCTCCTTTATTCTGCCCAAGGGTACAGAGAAGCAATTAAAAATAGATGCTCAGGGCACTTCTGGTTGAAGGTACAGTAAATGCAAAGGCATGGCTAAATGGATGTTTGTGTGGCATGTGCACAAATGGGAGAGAGGGAACAAAGAAGAAGCCAGAGGCAAGAGATGTCTACGTCCTGAAAACAACTCTTGATGATTTGGACCCTTCACGAATTTTTAAGCAGGAAAGTGACATAATCAAATGTGCATTTTCTAATGATAGTGATTGCCCTGGAGGGGCCAGTTAGGTGGACAAATTGGCCAGTGTACTGAAACCCAAAGAAAATCTGAAAGGAGGTATAGCCATACAGAAACCTGCCTTATTCTCCTGAACCCATCTGTAAGGTTCTGGACTGTGAGTCCACCTAAATATCTTTCCACTAGTGTTTTCTATTGTGAGAGCTGCCACCACCATTTGCCCAGCTAGTCCCACAAGAAATGTCGAAATCATCTTCAATGTTCCCCCTCTCCCTTACCCCCCCGCATACAATCAATCATCAATTTCCTGTTAATTTAATCTTCTTATACATCTTGATGAGACCTATGTTAACACTTCTTTCTATCTCCCATCATTATCGTAAGCCATGGCATATCACTTCTTGCCCGGACCACTGCAAGGACTATCTAATTAATCTCTTATTTCATTTTATCTCTCATAAAACATAAAGACAGCAAACATATTTCTCCCCTCAGCCGAGATTTCAGTTTAATTGAGCAAAAATGAACTCTAGCATTCTGCTTTTCCTTCTGAAAATGAATTGCAGATTTTAGGCTGCTTTCTAGGTAGACTTCAGCAGAGAAATCTTCTAAAAGTACAAATCATACCATGTCGATCCCCTGCTTATAAACCTTTCCTTTTCCTGTGTCTCTTGGACAAAGTACTAAGTCCATTCAGCTCCTCATAGTAGAGCCTCTACTTATCCAACCAGCCAAATCCAGAGCCCCTGTTCTCTCCCACTGTGGAATTTCTCTTCAATTCCAGAGAGGTAAAATATTAGCCAAGATCTCTTCACATATTGCCTCTCCACCATTCAATCCATTCTTTATTAGTAGGACTGCCAATTAGACATAGGCCGAAATCTCTTAATGTATCCTTTTAACACAACTTCGCATTCATATTTTTCATTGTTTCATCTTTTGGGCTAGGTTCTGGATGAATTCCTCATTTTCATCCTCCGAGTTATCAATTCTCTCTTTAGCTTAATCTACTGTAGGGTTACTTTGTCTATGCATTTTATTGTTTTTATGTATCTTTCATAGTTTTTTTTTTATATTTCACTTACCGTATATATATTTTCCATTTCTAAGATTTCTAATTGGTTCTTTCCCATATCCATATATTCCTCAATTTATATCTGCCTACTTTGTGCTCATAATCTCCTGCTTGTGTAGACATTGTCCTCTCTCTTTTAAAGTTCTGCCCCTTGGGGGATATCTGCCACACTTACGCTTAAGTCCTCCCTTGTTGCTCTCTCTGTTCCTCCACACTGCCCAGAGAGAACAGGGCCACCAAAGCAACAGCAACAGATGTGATGAAGAAGGACCCGAGGAGGGCCAGTTCTCAGAGGTAACTGATCGGACAGAAAAGCTGAGGGAGAGAGTAGAGCCTAGGAGGACATACGGCTTCAGCTTCAGCAAGCTGGATGTATATTCACATCTATCACTAGAAAGAGGAAAGCATGAAGATTCAGAAGCAAAACTACACAGGTTTTGGAGGAGAAGGAACAATAAGGACAGTTTTGAATATATCGAGTTTGTGGAGCAAGGGACATATAGATGGGCAAGGCAAATGGGCTGAAAGGTAGTTGATTATATGTGTCAGGAGGTCAAGAAAGAAGTGAGACAGAAACGACCAGCATCCTATGGTGATGAGGCTGATAAATCCAAACCAATCCCCACAAACTTGTCCCAGAGTAATGACACATTCACAGCCATTTTGGTTTTTTGGTTTTTTGGTTTGTTTGTTTTAGAGGGAGGAGGGGCAAATGGAGAGAGAGAGAACCTCAAGTAGGCTCCATGCCCAGCGCAGCCTGTGGTGGGACTGAGGTGGGGCTCGATCTGGCGACCCTGAGATCATTAGCTAAGCCCAAATCAAGAGCCGGATACTTGGAGCACCTGGGTGGCTCAGTCGGTTAAGCATCTGCCTTCAGCTCAGGTAGTGATCCTGGGGTCCTGGGATGGAGTCCTCCCACCACCGTCGGGCTCCCTGCTGAGTGGGGAGTCTGCTTGCCCCTCCCCCTCATTGTGCGTGCTCTCTCTCTCTCTTTCTGTCTCTCTCTGTCTTTCTCTCAAATAAATAAAATCTCTAAAAGAAAAAAAAGAGCCAGACGCTTAAGCACCTGAGTCATCCAGGCGCCCCCACAATCATTTTGAAAATGGATATATCTTCTCTCAAAGCCATTTGGTTGTCTTTTGACTATGGATGGCTATGATGGAAGGACAAAAATAAATCTTTATAAAGCCGATTAATAAAATGTAATAATATATTTAGAATGCACAGTGGGAACAAGGAAAGGCGTGTTCCTCTCACCACGGCCACCCCCTTGCAGAAAGATTTCCCTGCTGAAATCCACCTAGAAAGCAAACTAAAATCTGCAATTCATTTTCAGAAGGAAAAGCGGAATGCTAGAGTTCATTCTTGCTCAATTAAACTGAGCTCTTGGTTGACGGGAGAACTATGCTTGCTGCCTTTCTCTTCCAAAGCATGGCAAACTCTATTTTACGAGGTTAGATAGACTCCGTCACACACAGAGAGAAAGAGCTAAAACCAGAAAGGGAAGTAGCCCGGTTCATTTTAAAGGAAGTTTAAGAAATAAATGCAATAATGCCAAAGCCAACAGGTGCAAAAATCAGATGAGGGATGACTATTCCTGTCACAGTGTCATTCTACCTTATTATGACATCACAAAAAGCATCAGCAGCACAGCATCACACTGGCTTTGGCGCATCTTTGTTTTGTGGAACAAAAGGAGCTCTTGCAGGTGCTGTCTGTACTCTCTGAGAGCAAGGAGAGTTGAAGAATTAGCAGGACCATTTTACTGATGAAGGTGTGAGGCACTCGCTGAAGGCTACCGTGGGAACCAGAAGGTGTTCTCAGCACAGAGCGTCAGAAATCTAGAGGGCCTCACGACGGGGACTTCCAAACCTGGGTCCCAGAGCACCAGCATCACTGGGGAGCTGGATAAAAACAGGAATCCCTGGGCCTCCAACTGTACCTACAAATAATCCTCTCCGTATGTTCAATATGTTTCATATGCGATTCCAACGCAGAACCAAGCTTGGGAACCACTGATTTAGTCCATTCGAGACACAGAAATTGGTCTATTGCCCAAGGGACATTTGGCAATGTCTAGAGACATTTTTGGCTGCTTCAAGTAGGGGAGGGAATGCTACTGGCACCTACTGGGTAAAGGCCAGGATGCAGCTTAAATCCTAAAATGCACAGGACGGCCCTCACAACTAAGAATCATCCAGTCCAAAATGTCAGCAGTGCTGAGGCTGAGAAATCCTGATATAATCCAACTGCTTGGGAAAGAACAGTCCAGGAAAATCACATGACTTTTAATTTTCGCCACACAAGGTTGGAATCTCCCATTCCAGAAATTCAGTCTCATTTTCTGGATTCTATGGAATTTTAAAATTGTTTATTGTGATAAACTACACATAACATAAAATTTCCATTTTTAAATGTACGGTTCAGTGGTATTAAGTAGATTCCTGTTGGGTATTCTGTGTGCTATGTGATCTTAAAGCTCCGAATTCAAAACTTCTTATTTAGAGCTCAGCTGTCATTTTAGTTCACCAGGCTATCGATATTTAAATGTCATGGGAATTCTGGGTTTTCAAGCTACAGAACTGGCTTTAATGCACTTAAGGGGACGTTTGTATTCTTGGTTCCAATCTTGCCTGAAACACAAAAAGCTTGTTCTCTTCTACGTACCACTCTGAAAAATTCATAATTGACTCCTAATGGTTACCATTATTAAGCAGAGCGTTGAGTGATTATCTCACTGAATCCCCACAATGCCGGGAAGGATGCATGAATATTGCCAAATTCTTCCTTACAAAGCAGGAGGCTTGTCCCCAGTCACACAGCTCTTAAGTGACAGCCCAGACTTTGAGTCCATATGTGTCTACCCCCAGTCCATGCTTGTAAGCACCAACCAAACCGCCTCTAAGCAGTGTCCAGCCCCAAAAGGATGTCTCGCTTCAGGTGGGCTCCTTCTGTAGTAACCCAGGTCACTTGCCACATTTTCCCTAATTTTTTAAAAAAATACCGTCTTTGCTTTCAGAACACAATGCATCCCTGGAAATCACATCATTAGTGGATGGAGCAAGCAAAATGGCAAGGATGTATGTGTCTGCTCGAATCAGACTGCTGTTAATGGTGGGGGCCAACTGGGGAGGGGGCATCAGAGATGGAGAACCTGAAAAAGAACTACTGAGCAAGGAAAAGAAATCAGACAAAGACAAATACTACACACGGTATCACTTATATGTGGAATTTTTAAAAAAAATCAAACTTACAGAAACAGAGAATAGAAAAGTGGTTACCAGGGGCTGGGTTGGGGGTGGGGTGTGTGTGGAAGAAATAGGGAAAGGCTGGTAAAAAGGTACAAACTATCACCTGTAAGAAGAATAAGGCCTAATGTATAACATGGTGACTGTAGTTGATGACACTGTATTGTATAACTAAAATTTGCTAAGAGAGTAGAACTTGAACATTCTCACACACACAGACACACACACACACACACACACGATAAATATGTAAAGTGATGGATGTGTTAATTAACTCGACGGGGGAGCAGACTTTCACAGTATATTTGTACATTAAGTCACTGTGATGTACACTCTAAATATCTTATAGTTTTATATGTCAATGTACCTCGATAAAGCTGAAATGAAATTTTAAAAAAAAGAGAGCTACCCAATAGATTTATGGTTTAGAAGAAATTGCCTGGGTTTCAGCATCACTCAGTGCTGGATTCAAATCAGGAGCTTCCTAGCTATGTGATCTGAGGCAGATTAATGAACTTGTGAAAAATTACAGACTAGGGAGTCTACAGTCTGCCTTGTTGGGCTGTAATAAGGGCGTGAAATCCTCCGTGCCGAGCTCATGGTCCATGCTTTCATCACTACTGCTACTGCTTTCACTATGTACAGAATGAGCAAAACCCCAACATCAAGCACAACAGTATAAACATGCTTTATGCAAGTAATGAGCTTTAGGAAGGTCTTGGGTAAATCAAATTTATACATCTTAAATGTACTACAGAAATAAGACAGTTGAAGGAAAAATGCAGGCAGTCATTCTGTACATGCTTGCCTAAAAGCACATCATCTAGGTTTCTTTTAGGCAAATAAAATCCCCAACCATATATGGGTAGGGGGTGCTACTATAAGTTTTCTGTTTGGAGGGTGGAGAATATCAACACTTTACTCTCATCCTTACTGCTCATAGTTCAAACCTAAAGCAGACACACACAGAAACAGAAATCAATGTGAGGGATCACAGCATACAAATGTACAAAAAACACAGGCTGACCACCAGGAGCATATAATCTACTTCAAAAGACATGGGTACATTAAAAAATGTAAGTAACATTCTGTGCAGAATATATTAACTGAATAAAAGCTATAGGCAAAGGAAATGATATAAGAAATCAGAAGGATGGAGAAACAACTGCATGATAACACACAAAAAAAGGTTTGAGTAGGAAGGAGGCTCTGGGCAGTGCTCAGCGAAGCCAGGATTTAAAGGAATGAAGAGCCGAACACAAGGGCAGGAGAAATCCAAGCAGGCTTACTCTTAGAAAGAAACTGCAAGAGATGAACAAGTGCATAAATGTGCATGGACACACTTCTAAAGGGGCAGCTTCTCTAAAGCAAGATGGCACTTGAAAATTGCACACAGCACCTGCACATACCTTGAACCCTGGATAATATGAAGGGAAATCAGGGAGGGAACATGAACTTAAGTTAAACAATCTGACTCAAGTCTCAGGATCACTCAAGAATCATCTCCATGATTTTTTTTTTTCAATTGTGGTATACTCTCTTCAAACAAAATCTTTCCCCAAAGCATCCAAAAATGACACAGGTCAATACAAGCTGCTGTTGCAGGAGTGACCTTGGAGAGCCCGGAAGCACACTGCATACACTCCTCACCCCTGAAGCATCTGAGGAGGATCCTTGAGAAGGATCCAGCTAAGGTTGAAAACCATACATCTCTCCCCATCATCTTTTCTGGGCCTGAACCTGAACCCAAGTTGTCTGTCTAATGCCCAGATAATAGAGATGATCCAGACCCCTTGCCTGCCCAGATGGCCCATGCTAGCTTTTCCTCAGTAGAAGTGGGCTCTATCTCCTTGTACAGACAGGATGGAGTAGATACACTTGGGGCTATAAGCAACACATCCAATCCATCCGTCTTCTACATGAAATAACTTCCAAAAGTCGGTAACACCTATGAGACTGCCCTTCTGCAGGTTTACGTCTGGGCAGTTTCACCAAACACCTGCTTGTGTTCTATTGGCAGGTGAAGGTTTATCTAGAGAATAATGTATCCATCAAACAGAAGAATTGGTGGCCCACAAGTCAGGCAGGCTGGTGACAGAGCTGGTATTACTTAGATAGAAGTTATACTTGAAGCCAAGAGATAACATGGAATCTAGACCAAGAGGATCAGTATCAGTGTAGAGGGCTAAGCATCGAGGCTAGGACAGATTTAGAAAAAAGGAGAGACATGGAATCATGAAGGAAACTCACAACACCTAATCAGACAAGGGGGGGGAATCTCAGAACTGCAATTTAATGAAGGGAAGGGGGTGTTTCAAGAAGATAAGAATGAGCAGCTTTGCCAAGTGTAACCAAGAGAGCGAGGTCAACCAAGGCGAGTGAAGACCACTTGATTTAGCAAAGCAGAAGGCACTGCGGCCATCAGAGGGCAGCTCCGGGGAGAGGAAAGTTGTTACTCATCCTAAGGTTAAGTAGACGCTGATGCCACACAGGGAGTGGCATATACTGAGAACATTTAAATCAACTTGGAACGGAAAGACAAAAACTAAATCACACACTAGCAAGAGAATTACTAGGTCGAGAGAAGGGTCTTCCAAGTTAAGAATAGAAAAGCTTATTGGTGAACAGCCAAAGAGACAGGGGTGGGGGCAGACTGAATGCCCTTGGAAAAAGCAGGACCACCTCTTCCCTGCTCTGCCGGCCATGGGAAAGAGGACGGCAGGAGACAAAGGCGTCATGGGCTCCGTGGAGGCATGCAAACACATCAGCGGAGGGGCTGTGAGACACAGGCCGGAGTGGAGGATTTCGGGCCTCGGTGTACTCCTTGGAAAGAAAGGCATGCAGGGCAGAGGCAGGAGAAATGGGAGGCCTGAAGAGCAGGTGCAGGAACAGAACAGCTGCTGCCCAGAATGCCGGTGAATGGCCAAGAAACGGAAGACGGTATCACCGAGAAGTGCTAGGGAGCCAGTGACTATTCCACAGCACAAACTGGACAATGGCTGTGTGTCCAGTTAGCATTCTCCCTTACTGCTAGATGATGCCTCCCATTTACTCTTTAGTTGTTTCTCCTTCCTAAACATTAAAAACATTAGGCAGAGAAAGAAGGAGAAAGCGAGGGAACTGTTCATGACGAAGGGCAGGTAAAAAGGAAAATGAGCACGTCTCATTTTCTTTTTTTTTTTTTTAAGATTTTATTTATTTATGAGAGAGAGAGAGTGAGTGAGAGAGCACACCAGCAGGGGGAGGGGGTAGAGAGAGAGGGAGAAGCAGGCTCCCCGCACAGCAGAGAGCCCAATGCAGGACTCAATTCCAAGACCCTGATATCATGACCTGAGCCAAAGGCAGATGCTTAACTGAGCCACCCAGGGGCCCCAGGTCTCATTTTCTAATCGAAGGAGAACATACTTAAACCAGCAGCAATGAGGGCTGTCTTTACGGAGTGATTACCCTGAGCCAGGCAATGTCCTACATTCTTTTCACACATTTCCTTTAATCTTCACAACAATCATGAAAGTGGAAAATCATGACGTCAGCTTTACAAAACGAAGATTCTGAGGCTCAAAGACGGTAAGTGAGGCTCTCACAGAAGCGGGGGCTCCAGGGCTCCCACCCAGGTCTCAGTGTCCTGGAGCCTGGAGGGCATCGGTTTGGCCACACCAGCTCTCAACAGACGCCCCTCGTCAGAGTGGTGTGGGCTCCTCGCTCTTGATGGAGAACTATGCTCTGCAGAAAGCAGAAACCAGAAGAGTGCGTGGGAGCCTTTCAGGCTCAGTGTGCCCCCGACAACCACCCACTGTAGCCTCAAGTGGCTCCTGAGGGTGAAAACTCAGCAACAGACAGCAAAGGCCAAAGCAGAAGCCTCCAGCAAGAGAGCTTACACCTCCTTTGACAGCCTCATACGTAGCGGTAGCGCAAGCTCCACTTGTAAAAAGCCCTTAGGAGCTTTTCCTACCGAGTGGAAACACAGAAATGTCTCCTCACAATTTAGAAAGAAGACAAACCAGTCTACTCATGCAGACATCCCCTTGAACCAAACGGGCATGGGTAGCACAAGGCTGAGCAGAAATGATATCCCCACTCACCAGGAAGCTCCCTCTCCCAGTTACCCATTAATTAAATATCCATTTATTAAGGACAGACTGTTCTCCGGGCACTAGAGAAACAACACTCAAAAATGAAGCCCTTTCCAGACTCCTGACTATTTCTCATGAGCCCCTGGATCACGAGGTGTGGGAGCCCCCACATCAAACTCACTTAGGGCTCATCACAAAGCAGATTAAAAGCCCCCACGCCTGGCCAACAGCATCAACATCTCTGCAGCTGGGCTGGAACTGGGCATTTTTCACAAGCTCCCTGGGTGATTCTTGGGCACACTCCAGGTCAAGTCAGACCACTGGTTTAAGTTAACACTCAGTGGCAACACAAGGTGACAAGTGGAAGAATACTCGAGGTTTTAGGAGAACACAAGACAGCGATACCTTACCCAACTTCCAGAAATAACCTTTTAGTGAAATAGTAGCCACCCAGGGTAAAAAGGAGCAGAGTTTTCTGAACAAAGGTAACATGCTATGGGAAAGGGGCAGGGTATGTGACGCTCAATGAACATGGGAGAAGATCAGAAGAAACCCAAATGACAATCACTGCTTAAGTCCTCACTGCATGTGCAAATACATTTCTAATTCTTGTGCCAACTTCTGATGTGATCAAGAAACACCACCTGACGTCAACACAGCCGCCAGGCTCTCCCTCCAACTTCAGCAGCTGCAGGGTGATCAAGGGCTGGGATTCTAACTCTTTCTGTGAGGCAATGCCAGGAGGCCCACAATTTGGCCAACTGTTTAAAAATACAATCTTGAGGGGCGCCTGGGTGGCTCAGTCGTTAAGCATCTGCCTTCAGCTCAGGTCATGATCCCAGGTCCTGGGATCGAGCCCCACATCGGGCTCCCTGCTCTGCGGGAAGCCTGCTTCTCCCTCTCCCCACTCCTCCTGCTTGTGTTCCCTCTCTCTCTCTCTCTCTCTCTGTGTGTCAAAATAAATAAAATCTTTAAAAAAAAAAAAAAGTACAGTCTTGAGAGTAAGGGAGGCCTGGGTTTATGTCCTGGTCTCGTGGACTGGCAAATCACTTAATTTCCATGAACTCAATATCTGCATTTGTAAAACCAGAATCATCACCAAGAGTGACACAAGGAAACATCATGTACCTCCTGATACAAGGCCCCGAGAAGGTCACAATGTCATCTCTCTGGCATTTCACCCCAAAATGCAAAATCTGGGGGGAAAGCACCAGAGAAATCCAAACTGAAGGACATCCCACAAAGCTGTCCTATACACTATAAAATTATCAAGGTCACAAAAGATAAAGAAAGACTAAGGAAACATTCCAGATCAATAGAGACAAGAGGAACAGGACAATAAATGTAATAATACATGATCCCGGAGCGGTATTGGACTGGGGAAAACACCTATAAAGGACCTTATTGGGACAACTGATGAATCTTGACTATGGGCTATGGACTCAGAGTTAGATGATAGTTTTGAACTAACGTTCAATTTCCTGGCTTTTATAAAGAGACAATGGTTATGTAAGAGAATGATTTCGTTCTTAGGCAAGACACAACGAGTACTTAGGGGCAAAGGGGGGTGATACCTCTAAATCACCCTTGGATGGTTCAGAAAAAAAGATATATATTAAAAAGAGAGGAAATAGAGAAAACAATAAAGCATATGAAGCAAAACATTAATAATTAAAGAAGCTGGATAAAAGGTAGCCAGAAGTTCTTTGCCATTTCTCTCTTTGAAATTGTACTGAAATAAAGTTACTCTTCAAAACTATCAGGCCATGAAATAATAAGGAAAGACTGAGAAACTATCAAAGGCTGGAGGAGACCAAGGAACCATGACAACTATATTACAGTGCGGCTGGCAATCCTGGATTAGATCTTGGAACAGAAAAAGGATATTAGTGGAAAAACTGCTGACATCCAAATAAAGTTTGAAGTTTAGTTACCTAGGTCACATGCCATTGTTAATTTCTTAGTTTGGGGAAATGTACCAGTTACATTAAGATGTTAACATTAGGGAAAACTGACTGAAGGGTATATGGAAACTCTCAATAAAATCCTTGCAATTTTTCTGTAAATCTAAAATTGTTCCAAAATATAAAAGATAAGTTTTAAAAAGTAACAAGACACACACACAGCAAAGGCCATCGCCAAAGGCAAGAACAGGACTCCACAAACCCTTAAGAATGTCTATCAGGAGCTGCTGTTTTACAGCAGAGGTTCCCAAACACCAGGGGCCATGGCAGAATGAAAAGGAAGTCATTTACTAAACCACTGACTTAGCATCTCTTGGCAGAGGGTCCCCAAGAACATTTCAACAAGTGCCCCAGGTGATTCTGATGAGACTCAGACTTGGGCACCAGGTATCCAACTCAGCACTTCTCAGACTTAACTACATACAGGAGTCCCCTGGGGATCTAGCTAACATGCAAATTCTGGGTCAGGAGGTCTCGGGTGGGGTCTGAGACTCTGCATTTCCAGGGAGCTCCCAGGCGAAGTCCAAGCAACTGTCCTCAGCCACACAGATGGAGAAGGCAAAGCAACAAGACAGAAGGGGCCTGGGTCCATGACACTGGAGCATCACGCCAGGGCAGGACTGCCCATGTGGGTATGAGAGGCCAACTTCTCTTTGAAGCCGTTGGTTCTCTCGGTTGTAGCCAAACCTAATCCTAACTATATTGAGTTTGCACCAAGTAGTCCCAGACATATTTTAAAATTCAACTCATATCCTCTCTCGAACAGCACATGAAAAAGGACAAACATCTGTTACCTGACACAAATGTAGATAAAACCACTGGGTGGGCTTCTCCATCTGCACGGGTTGCTTCTAGAGCTTCACAAAAACAACCTCAGAGAGCAGTTAAAATGACCATGATGAGCTGGACTGATGACAACTTTTTTGACCACAATCCTAAAATTTTACCCTTTCTCACATTCACCCTCAAGCTCAACTAGTTCTGATTTGACCTTTATAATTTATTTTGAGTCTTTTGGATCCACACAATGCCATACAACTCTTGCAGTATTCTTCAACCAGATAATAAAATCTGACCGGGGGCAAAAAAGTATAGATCATAATCATAAAATAGTATTGAGAACATAAATAAAAACTGGAGTTGCCATGGTACCCTAATTTTGAAAATGTCGAAAGCCATCTAGAATCCTATGTTATTTGCTTTATGAAACCCAAAGTGTACATTAAGTCTCAACCTTTTTTTTTTTTTTCCCTTAAATCATCTGCTCTGGAATGACATAAGTAACCTTCCTGAGATAACCTGTAATCAAATCCAATCAAAGCTACACCAAAACACTGTCAAGATTCAAGCTAAAGGATGCCTTTAAAGGTAAGGCCATTTAAAACATCTTCTGGATATGTTTTTTAATTTTTTAAAGATTTTTAAAATTTATTTGAAAGAGAGAGAGAGCACAAGCAGGGCGAGCGGCAGGCAGAGGGAGAGGGAGAGGCAGGCTCACCAAGCAGGGAGCCTGATGCAGGGCTCGATCCCAGGACCTTCGGGATGATGACCTGAGCCGAAGGCAGACGCTTAACTGACTGAGCCACCCAGGCCCCCCTGGATATATTTTCATTCAGTAAATATCCATGGAGATTTATTACATGCCAGACAATACACAAGACACACAGTGCATTTTACACTAATAATAAAATTATAATTGGCTGGGATGCAAGACTGAGTCCTTCTATACCAAAATAATAATCTCATTATTAAGCTGTTAATATAATGCACTTGTTGGCTTCTGCAAAGATCGAAGGGGAAAGTGAGTCAAAAAATTAAGTTTTGTATTGCCTATAATAAAACAATCTGCACAAATTCATAAGCCCCTGCCAGGCAGGGCTGGGACAGCCTCCACTGTGTCCACTGCCCAGAACCCTGTCCACTAGGCCCTCCCGCCTCTCTCACAGCCTCAGACACAAACCCTGTATTGACGCAATCCAAGCCGACGTTGAACGAGTATAAAAACCCCATCCATCGCCACTGTATGTGGTACAGAAATCAAACTACACTGCAACTATTATTGCACAGATTTTTCAACACAGCCGGGTGGGGGGTTGGAGAGCTATCCAAAGTCTGTGAAAATGCCAAAACAGAAAGAAGACTGAAGATAACCCCCACGCTGCTGCCGGCATTACTGACCTGATCGATTTCCATGAGTTTGGGGTAGGCGCCCGGCCATTCTATGGCCACCTTGACGATGTCCGCGGGCGGAGGCATGGTAAACCCCGACAGTCCGAAGCTGGTAGAAGCGGGATCCTACGGTGCAGACGGCCGCACGTGTCTACACCTAATGAGGAATGACAAAAAGAAAGAAAAGTTGCTCGGTGCCGATGCAGGGCGAATTCTGCTTCATCACTTCCTGTTTTCACTGGTGGTTTTAGGTATGAGAAACGGCTCTGGGTGCAGAACACAGGGCACCAACTGCACCACCAGCCGCTCCCGAGGAGAGAAGACAGATGAGGGGAAAGTGCCGACGCCCTGGAGTCAAAGCCTCCAGCAGACGCGGCCCCATCGAGGGATGGTGTGTCCCTTACCACCGGCTTCGGCTCCACACGGTGCCCAGGGTCGGAACGAGCCGGGCTCACTCTGTCCTGAGACACATGTAAACTTCTTGCGCTCAACAGTCTCCGGAAGAACAGATTGCCCAGGAAGTCATGGTCAGGAAGCAGCATTTCTTTAAAGTGTTTTCTGTGTGTCACAAATAGAGCTCTGCGCTATAGCAACCAGGATATCGTGAGGAAGGAGAAATGCCCCGAGGTTCGCACACATGCACACGCACGCTCCCTCCCCAAGGCCACAGTTCACACACGGCGCCTTCGGGGCGGGGGAGCCCATTGACTGATGCGGATGGTGCGGCATTCAGAACGGACCTTGAATCAATTGTGTTGCTTTCACAAAGGAAGATCCTCCGCCGCCTCTCCCAGATGAGCCCGTGCGTGTCTCTAGGATGACTTTTTTAACTTAGTATTTTTGAACGGGTGAGACATTTCATGTGATTCAAAACTTAAAGGTGTGTGTGAAAATATAGCGTAGAATCTCCCTCCTCCTAAAGTTACACATCCACCCGTTGTCCACTTTTACCCCTATTTCTCCATCTATCCCATTCTTGTGTGCCCCTCCAGAATGGCTTCATGTATATAAGGCAAACGCAAAAATATATTACATTTCCCCCTTTCTTTAGAAAAACAGAGGTGGCATGCCATACCCTTTTTTTTTTTCCATTTTGTGTATTTATATATTAATGCAAATAAAGCATCCTGGCTCCTTTTACAGCTGCATAGTTGTTCTCTATATGGGAACATCCTATCTGATGAGCTCGTTCTCTGTCACCTCGGCCCCCAGGTGATTTCCTACTTTCGGCTATTGTCAATGAGGCTGTGGTGAAGAGCCTTATGCTCGCATCATTTTGCACATGGGCAGGTATATCCTTACCATAGATGCACAGAAGTGAAATCGGTGGGTCAAAGGACACAGGCAGTTTTATTTTATTCTATGTTTTTAAAGACCTATTTATGGATTTGAGGGGAGGGGCAGAGGGAGACAGAGACTCTTAAGCAGACTCCGCATTGAGGGCAGAGCCCAACTCTGGGCTTGATCTCACAACCCATGAGATCATGACCTGAGCCAAAACCAAGAGTCCGCTGCTTAACTGACTCAGCCACACAGGTGTCCCGATCATATGCAATTTTAAATTTTGATAGCCATTTCCAGACATCGCTCCATAGGCATTGCACCAATCTACACTCCCTCCAGTAATGGATGAGGCTGCCTATCTCCACACAGCCTCACCAACAGACTGAACATCTGCACACTGGATGCACTGAAGAAATATATCACATGTACTTTTTTTTTTTAAAGATTTTGTTTATTTATTTGAGAGAGTGAGAGAGAACATGAGAGGGGAAAGGGTCAGAGGGAGAAGCAGACTCCCCGCTGAGCAGGGAGCCCGATGCAGGACTCAATCCCGGGGCTCCGGGATCATTACCTGAGCCGAAGGCAGTCGCTTAACCAACTGAGCCACCCAGGCATCCCAAAAGGCAGTCACGTGTACTTTTAATGTGTATTTAATATGTATTTCTCTTATTGTGAATGAGGTTGAACATAAGGAGGCAAAGTCCCATGTCCACTTTCCTGTGAACTGTCCAAATCTTTTGTCCCTTTTCTATTGGGTTCTTGGTCCTTTCTTTTCAGAAATTGATGTGTGTATGCAGATTTTGATCAAACACATGCCTTTGGCTCTTTATCAGACCAGAGTAGGCCTTGTCAGTTACTATCCCCATCTCAGTGGTAGCTGGACATCACTGAGATGATGAAGATAGCAGACTTACTAATGGCCACCCGGACAGCACTGGCAGTTAGAGAAATAACTAACTCCACCAAGCTGACAAGTACCAGAAATGAACCCAAACAAAACTGCTGCTCCTTTGGCCAAGGATGATGAGGGAAGCCTGCTGGGAGGCTAATCAGTGCTAACCGGCAAAAGCAAATCTACAAAGCAGTGGTTCACTCATTCAACAAACAATTATTGAGCCCCACTATTCTGTGCCAGGCCTGTTCTCAGTGCTGGGGATACAGCAGCAAATCTAGATGTTAGACAGCTCAAGGGATACAGAGCAAAATGCAGCAGGGAAGGAGCATCTGAAGGGTGTGAACGTATCTGCGTGAGAGCGGCCGAAGTACAATGGTAAATAGGTAAATCTGGGAAAGCTCCACTGAGAAGGCAGCATTTGAGCAGAGGCTCGTGAGATGTGAGGATGTGAGCCAGGAGGACATCTGGAGAAATTATGTTAAAGGCCAAGGAAACGGCCAGTGCAAAGGCCCTGAGGCAGAAGCAGGCCTGGCATATTCCTAAAAGAGGCAAGTGGCTGAAACCAAATAAGGGCAAAAGTAGTTCCAATAGCAGTTGGGTCATAACTTGGGAGGGTCATTCACCATTCTCTTGACTCCCTAGACGCTCTTGGTTTATGACTCCTAAAGAAGAAAGCTCATGTCCCTGCTCAGAGTATAAATTGGTACAACTTTCCAGAGGTACTTTTGGCAAACTGTACCAAAAGCCTTACGATTTCGTATTCTCTAAGTTATTTTATTTTTCTAGGATATTTCCTCAAGAGATAATTATTCACTTAACTATAACAATGACAATTGCTGTTTTGGTTATGACCCCCAAAACTTAAAAACAACTGAATATTCTACAACAGGGACTTGTTAAATAATTATGAAGTCTCATATATGCAAATACAAGTAGACGATCTGTACTGGGGTCTTCTTCTTCACAGTCTGTATGCTCTTTTATTCACTTGAGAATTCTACAGACAATGTATTATGTCTATACCACATCACTTCAATTCAGGATCCATATCAGTTATATACCCTAGAATAAGAATTAAGAAAACAGGTTCTAATGTGAAAATAGACTGTGTAAATATTAGGTAACTCTATTCAAACAAAGAACACACAATTTTGAGGGTCAAGAGAATACGTAATGAAAATTAAAATGCATTTTGAACCTCTTCTTCCCTCCTCTGCACAAAATAGTCTAGAATTACACTAAAAGGGGTCATCTAACCACCCAGGAATCAACAACCAAAGGTGATTTTCTTCCCCTTTAACCAGTATTTATTTCTCAAAGACTGTTGAGACCAAACCTGTTGAACAGGTGAGAATACAATGATGTGACTCTCCCTGAGTCCCTGTGGAGAATAAGAGAGCAGCAGTGTACAAAGGAGCCATTGAGAAAGCCAAGAGGCTAGGGGGAGTCCCCTGGGAATTCACTTGACAAGTCCAATTAGACCTCATCAGCGTTGCCCACAACAACAAACAGCACAGATGGGGCTCCCGTGGGGTAGAGTCAGGTGCACAATCGCTGAATGAATAATCCAATCACATCGTTATCCTCAGAAGTCCACATCTTATCCTCTTGAATTTATATTTGCATGAGGAACAGTTAATTCTAGCTCATCAGAGCCAGCAGCAGTAAAACTGAGCCTAATGTTGTCAAAATTGCCCAGTAAATATAAGGCATGTAAATCTGTGTAAACAGCCTGATATAATAATTCTTATGCAAACTAAAATTTAAGAGCCTCTAAAGGGAAGTCTCTGCAGCTGGCTAGACACTCCAACCATTCTGTCTTGTAAGGTAACTCTCAAGTCCCTGGAGGCAACTGGGAAAGGGGTGGAGAATTCTACAATGTCCCTGCTTGCCTGCTGATTGATTTACTTTATTCCCATTTTAACATGAAGATTCTACAACCTTAATATGCATGTCAAATGGCTTATTTATAGTTGAGTGAATTTAATGAGGGATGGAGGAGTCGCTTTTTATTTGGGAGTTAGTTACTCAAGTCTGCGTGTCAGTTAGATGTGACTCCATAACCCTTGAGCAAGTGGAAATTTTCTTTATCACTCTGTTGAATGTCTCCTTCTTAGCCTTGGGCCACGTTTCCAAGACAACGGAGAGAAACCGTTCTTGATTCCATCTAGAAATCTGTCTGTCTCTAGACATTGTTCTTTGCCCAAAGTTCTACACGCCTCTGAGTTTGAAGCTCACCTCTCTGTAGTGTCTTAAAGATCTGTTACATCTCTACATGTTTTCCAGTCTATCTGATTAGGTCTTGGGAAGAATAAAGTTCCCAAATATCCGATCTTCACCCCCCTCCAATTTCCCATATAGTTTTCACTTTCGGTCCCTGTAATGGCTTTAAAACCTTGTATCTTATTTCTAGTCTTTCTGTTACACCAGCAAACTCTATTAAGAGAGAGAGAAAAAAAAATCAGCCTAAGAGGACATTCCTATAGGAGCTGTGTAATGGAAAAACTAACACACTTGCCCTGGTGAACTGTGTGCCCCCACCATTGCACTGAAAGAGCCTGACAGATGGACCAGTAGAAGCCAAAAGGCAGATCAATGGGAAAGAAACACCAAACAGCTGGATAAATGACTTGCTTCAACTCCTCTGTCCCTTCCTTCCTCCCCAGGAAAACTGTCCTCTGCCCCACTGGCCATCATTATCTACTGGTGACAAATTATGTAAAGATTATGGAAATAGTGGGGTTAGCGAATTTGAATAACTTCCCCCCAATATTTACATATTCCAGAGGGTGGAGGCCCCTCTCACATGATTATGGGCTACTGTGTTCCCCTGAAAATGTTGAGGTCCTAACCCCCGGTACCTAAGAATATGACTGTATTTGGAGATAAGGCCTCTAAAGAAGTAATTAAGTTAAAATGAGTTCATTAGCATGGGCTGTATTCCTATCTGACTGTCCTTATAAGAGGAGGAAATTTGGACACAGGTACAGAGGGACAACCATCTGAGGACACAGTAAGAACAAGACATCTACAAGCCAGGGAGAGAGGCTTCAGAAGGAACCAACCCTGCCAACACGCTGATCTCAGACTTCCAGCCCCGAGAACTGGGAGACAATACGTTTCTCTTACTGAACTCTTCCAGGCCGTGGTGCTTTGTTATGGCAGCCCTAGCAAAGCAATGTAACATTGAAGACAGAAAGCATAAAGAAGAGGCTGATGATCTGACACAAAGACGCTTAAAATCTTGCCATTCCAAAAAGCACCATAAAAATTTAAAAACAAATAATAAACAATCAAGAAAATAGTTGCAATAGCTGTTGCAACCTGGTATAAATATCCTTAATAATGATCTCTTATAAATATATATTTTTTAAAAAAACCACTTGCAGAACCTAAAAAAAAAGAAACAAAGTAATCCACACAACAGGAAATGTATGATCAATAAATACCCAAAAGATCACCCTTAATAGCAATAAGAGAAATGCAAAGTAAAAGATCATACCTTTTTTGTCTACCATACTGGTAAGAAATGAACTTTATTGACTGGTGAGAATGTGGGCAAAATAACACTTTCATACATTGATACCAGCAAGAAAAAAAACAGCAAAAGCAAAAACCCTTTAAAAATAAATAAAATTTAAAAAATAAATAAATAAATAAATAAAATTAATTTCTTTTTAATCCATAAGATGTAGAGTAATAAATTTGGCTATTAGAAGGTCTGTTCTCCTGAAACCACTAAAGCAGGGTTTCTTAACCACAGCACCATTGACATTTTGGATCCGATAATTCTATGCTGTGGGGCTCATCCTGGGCACTGCGGGATGTTTAGCAGGCATCCTTGGCCTCTGCCTAGTATTAGATGCCAGTTACACAATCAAATTGGTCGCTTATAAACTGGAGACAATCAAAACGTCTCCAGACATTGCCAGATGTCCCTTGAGGGACAAAATCATCCCTGGTTGAAAAGCAGGGCACTGAGGTGACTGACTCTAATCTTGCTTTTATAAAAACGTATTATATGGACCAACTTTACAAAGTGGGCAGTAATAGTCATGAATATACTATTTTAACTGCAAAAAAAAATAAAAGGGAGAGATGAGATGCGGAACAAGAATCACTTAACAGATAAAATTTTTTTAAGTTGCTAAAATCAAGAGGAAAGGGAATTTATATAAAAACATGAAAACCTTGCTACCACTTGAGGACAATTTTGTGACCTTTTACTCTAGCACATTTTCCCTCACACACAGCTCTAGCGAACTCTTGTAGCTTTGGTTTTTGTCCGTCTAGTGAGCTTTTCCAGCTCTTCTCTTCAGGTGGCAGGTCCTGTCCCACAACCAAGAGTGGGCATATTGGGGCCAATGACAATGCCCACCTCCCTGGCAACAGTGATTGATTGGTCCGAGGGACAGACACATGATCCAAGCAAATCAATTTCTGGGGACCACTCTATGAGGCCTGGAAGGAAGGAGTTCTGTCTTTCTGTGAGGCGTTGTTTGGCAGCTGTCTTCCTCCATTTGGGGACAGGCCATCTGCGATAGGAAGGGATGGGGCAAGGAGAAGCAAAGACAAGCAGCGAAGAGACATAGGAGAGAGGAAAAGGGGACAAGAGTCCTAATATATTGAGCTCCAGGCTCCTTAACTTTTTTCTTCCATCCTGTGAGCTCTCCTAATACTCTTCCTACATATATGAGCCCATAAATTCCCTGTTATGCTAAGTGAGTTTGAGTTAGGTTTCCATCACTGGTAATTGAAAAACTCCTAACTAATACATCAACCCTATCATATCTGTTTACCTGCCCCGAGTTATAATCTTGCCAGTCCCTCGAGAGACAACTGGCACACAAAACACACACTGAAGTTACACAATCCAACCCTGGAGCTAAATAGGAATGATATTTTATTCACCAGTTCTAGAGCTCAGATACCTGCATGTCCACATTTCTGACGGAGCCTTCACTGCCTAGAAGCTGCTTGTCCTCTCCTGGCCTACAACCAGGAGTCATGCAGGCATTTCAGGAATTAGCCTTAGCCCGGCCGGCATTTCCCATACAACACTGCTGCCTTCAGATATTAAGTAATGTAATGTAAAAAAAAAAAAAAAAAAAAAAGATGAAGAAGAAGGAAAGGAAAGGGAAGGAAAGAAAAAGTTAAATCTCTTGTAAAACACTGAATGAAATAATAGCTAATTATGGAACCAACTAGTTCATGTACCATATACTTTGTGTAACAACCTTATAAAATCGGTACCATTACTAAACCATTTTACAGACTAGGAAACTAAGATGCACAGACATCAAGTAACTTGCCCAAGATCTCATATCCAAATATGGAGCCCAGCCAGAACTCAATCCACATCTGTCTGATTCCATAGCCATGTTTTTAATCACTATACCACTTTTTAAAAAAAGTTCCTTTACTATAGGGCTTCTCGGACCTTTAATGTAATATATGTGTACTGTGAAATTTTCGTATGCAATACATAATATTTTCCAAATGTATCTTTC
Organism: Leptonychotes weddellii; assembly: GCF_054177405.1. Taxonomy (NCBI): domain Eukaryota; kingdom Metazoa; phylum Chordata; class Mammalia; order Carnivora; family Phocidae; genus Leptonychotes; species Leptonychotes weddellii. The sequence goes on along the minus strand of NC_138380.1, from coordinate 36,530,804 downwards.
TAGAAAAAAATTTTTTTTTCATGGAGCACTGGTTTCATATGGGACACACTTTGGGAAATGATGCTTTGAGACCATTTTCCTCCTTTGTTTCTCTGGAAAAAAAGAAGTGCTGAATAGTTTTGGCCAGATACACAGTGGAAAGTGGCAGAGAAAACTTTCCTTTAGCCCCATATTGAATTATCATCACCTGCGTCTATGGAATTAGCTCCAGGAAAGCAGCCCAATTCTTTTGAGTAACTCTTTCCAATTCACAGTGGACAGTAAAAATTCAATTAACTACAACTTCTACTGTGCAAATGAGCAGAAGATAAACAGCAGAAGAAACTGAGTATTTGTATTTGTGAGAGCTTGAATCTCAACATCTCCCCCTTCCTGCCTTAAAACTTTAGATGGTGGGGCGCCTGGGTGGCTCAGTTGGTTAAGCGTCCACCTTCGGCTCAGGTCATGGTCCTGAGGGTCTGGGATCGAGCCTGGAGTCGGGCCTCCCTCTGCCCCTCCCCCTACTCCTTCTCCCTCTCTTGCTCACTCTCTCAAATAAATAAATCTTTAAAAACAAAACAAAAAACTTTGGATGGTGATTCAGGGCCTGTAACACATAAACTTCCCACAGCCTGGCTCCCGCCTGCTTCTGAGCACCACCTTGTGCACCCACCCCACCAACGGCACCCCTGCACCCCATCCCCAAATACGCACGCGACGACTCGGTCAGTCACGGCAAACAGGCTTTTCTTTAAGATCATCCTTTTGCAGGCCTTTTGCAGGGGCTGTGGGAAGCACTGCACACAGACGGCATGCCCCAGCCCAGCCAGGTCAGGATCACTCTGCAGGTGCGCCATGGTCTACCGAGTGGGGAGGAAAAGCACCAAGACAATATGGCTTTCTTTCTTCCTGAAACTACTGGCTGTTTCCTGGGCATGGCAAATTCTTGTGCCTCTTGCCTTTGTTCATAACGTTCCCTCTCCCTGGAATGTCCTTCCCTCCCACCCTTGGGTTGGCTTCAAATATTCCCACCTAGACTTCAAAGCCAGCCTCCTGTGCTAGGTCCTCCAAGAGACTTCCCTGACCCCACAGCCGCCCAAGCTAAAAAGCAACTGCCCCGGGTGTCTTCTTCTGTGCTTGCGATGCACCTGCCAGAGCACCTCTCCATACTTGATGCTATTAGTTTATGAGTCCCCCAAGGGTGGGGATCATAGATCTTATTCATCTCTGCACCTCCAGTCCTGACCAGATGGTGTGGAGAACAGCAGCTCAATAAACAGTTTTCAGACAATTGAATGAATAAATGAATAAATCACTCTTTCCTTAAAAGCAAAGTCAGAGGTTTAAAAAAAAAAAAAATGTGAAGGATTACTCAAGCCAATGATGCATTTTTAAAATCCAGAATTCCTTTCTCAGAAAACCTTCAGGCACTTCTTCAAGCAGCAGCTATTCATTTGTCCCACTGGATGGGAATAGAATTAGAGGTGCTCAGAGGTGAGAATAGGGCCTACTCCAGATTTGTTTTTCCTCCTGGAGAAAGTCTCTCAGAAACAAGAGGAGACAGGAGCTGAGCTGCTGGTTCTTTGCCCTTTGCTAGGAGCTCTCTTACACTTTGGGAATCAGCACCTCAACTGGAAAGGTCATTATTTTACAAACTAAGGCACACACTTCCTCCTTTATTCTGGTTTTTGGATATTTGCTTTCAAATTCCTTTTCAGTTGTTGTGATGCCATTGACTGCTCCCCTTCTGCCCCCCCAGGCCCCCCCAGCCCCCCTGCTCCCAGCAGGCAAGCCTTGTCACTCCTGATGTGTGCTGACATTCACCAGTGGCAGAGGCAAAGCTCAGGCCCAGCTCTCTATCTCCGAACCCAGACTCGAGGCCACAGGAAATGCTGGAGCGTTTCCACCATCCTGTGAGTCAAACACTCAAAGTTTCCAAACCTGCTGATCAAAAAACAATATGTGAAACTTCTTTCTCCCTCTCTCTCCAGCAACAGCCGAGCTCTAAAGGCCACCCTAGGAAATTCGATTGCATCAGATGAGCCGCGAGCGCCTTCCGCGAAGGCGGGGTGCTGGGCCATGCGTCCTCAGCCTGGCACCAGACAGCTGGGCCCAGGGTTAGTCACACTGAAGGGCAAGGCACGCATGGCACAGCGTCACATCCCAGCACAGCACAAGCCTCTGCCTTTCTCTCCCTCCTCAGCCCTTCGGGTTTAATTTCTCCAGGGGAACACGAGTGGGCGAGTGAGTGTGAGGTCAGATGTCCGCCTGGGTGGCAAGCCGGGTCCTGCCAGGCCCACAGCTCTGTGACTTGGGACAGTTACATGACGTGCCCAGCCTTCAGTGTCCTCCTCCGTGACCCTGGAACAACAGTGGAAACTTTCTCACAGAATGCCGGGAAGACTAAACATATAAAGCAATGAGAACAGGGCCTGCTAGGGTAGTATTAGTGAGTACTGATTTAGCAGGCATGGGTACTTGGCTTCAGCCCCCGGGGCCTCCCTAGCGAAACACACAGAGGTCCTACCGCTCGGTGGTTCTTCCTCCCTTTGGCATCAAAACAGAACTGGACAAACTCTTCTGACACTAGAGAGGAATGATAACCCAGTTTCAAGTCCAGGGAGGTTTTAGAGATATGATCACTTTTTCTTTTTTCTGGGTTTTAAAAGATGAGCGCAAGTTTCTAGGCAAGTGACGAGGCTGGGAGGAATTGGAAGGGGAAGGTTAGTGTTAAGATTCGGGAAGGATCCACCTGCCTTTCAAGGGCAGAAATCCTGATGGAATAAAACAGACCCATCTTCTGTCCCGACCCATGTCTCACAGGAAAGCTCTCTAAGTATAGAGAGGTGACGGGGACTCAGCTTCTCAATCCTTTCTCTCCAAGGACAAGTGGGTGTGGTCTTCAGTTCTGAGACAGTTAAGAGTCCCTCAAGAAGGACGGAAGGGGTGCTCTCTACACGGAGAGGGACCTGCCCCACTATCACTGCACAGCTTCCCAGCTGCATGTCACTCCAGCCCTGCAGAGTGACTTCCAACCTCACAGTCTGAGGGCCAGATCCATCCAGCTGCCCTACTCACTGACTTCGCTGTCCTGTCTTCCAAGTGAGTAGCCCTAACGCAGTAATGTTATACCCAGCAAGTTGACGGAGGGGACGCATGATCCGGCTAGGGCCTGATGAGCATGCTTGCCTGACCTGGGCCCCGCTGCTCCCCAGAAGCTGGGGTTTTAGTGGGAACCAAGGCACTGTGGCCAGTGGTGACAAGCAGTACTACTAGGGTATCACATCCTGGCTCTAGATAGAACTTTGAAATGTTTCTCAGGAAAGTTTCCATTTGAAAACATGAATTTCCTCCATTTTCAGGGCTTTCAACAGCTTATCCCTCTGGTAATGAGGCACAAGCCCACACCCCCAGCAAGATAAACAAAAAACAAAACCTGACTTTTCTCTCTTATCCCCTTCACCTTGGGAGGCTCTGTCAAGACTCCCAGGATTATATGATAGAAATCTCCTCTTCTGGTTTTTATCTGGGCTCCCTCACAAGTTTGCTGCAATGTGCCTTAAGATAAAATGCTGTCAGGGCACATGCTATCCGCACTGACAGGGGGCCACACTTTGAAGAGTTTTTCACACAAACACCAGGATCATAGTGGATCCAGTGGGCCAGTGTTTGCTGTTGGTGAACAAAAGGATTACTCTTCCATAGGCATTTATGTGAATCTAGAAATTCCTTACCATGTTCATTTAAAAATAAAAAATAAAAATAAAACTGGTACAAACTGGGGGAAAGATGGTCTGCCGTTCTGTTCTGAAAACCAGTATTACTGATTACAGCCTGGGGTTGCCAGTCTGCTTACTGCCAACCCGAGGATCACGTTCTGGATGGATTTTTTTTGTTGCAAGCTCATTTCCTCTTCACTTTCCCCTGGAGAGTGCTTCCCTACACTCAGTTTTCATGCCCTGGGAAGAGGGGAGATTAAAAGCTGACAAGAGGAAAACAGAGGGACTTCTAACTCAGTGTGGCAGTTTGCTGAGTACCTTTTAAAATTTACTTTGGTAAATGAACAGGATGCTGATGATTTAAAAGTCTTTTTTAGGGGCACCTGGGTGGCTTGGTCAGTTAAGCGTCTGCCTTCGGCTCAGGTCATGATCCCAGGGTTCTGAGATGGAGCCCCACATCGGGCTCCCTGCTCAGCAGAGAGCCTGCTTCTCCCTCTGCCCCTCCCCCCTGCTTGTGCTTGCAAGTGCTCTCTCTCTGTCAAATAAATAAATAAATAAAATCTTTAAAAAAACTTTTTTATCTGCACTCAGTTCTGGAAAACTTGGGATTCAACCTGTTAATATCTGCTTTGATAAAGACTCAGTCAGGCAAAAATCAAACCAATAATAATAAAAACAACCACAAAAATGTGAGCGAGATTGTGAAAAAAAAAAAAATAGAAAAGGCTGTCATGCATCTTATCATTTTACTATTACGATATACTCTGCCTTGCCTAGAAAAGAGGTCAGATATTATAAATCTTTATGGAACACTTGAGTTCTGCTGACAGGTCTGGTAATGGGGTCAGATTCTAGGACCTAATTATCTGAGGCATGAATTTAATGAATGAGGTCAAAGAAAACCTGATTTTACTTGGACACCTAAGAATCTTACTTTTCTCATCTCTTCAAATCAAAGCTAACTGCTCCAAACTTTATAGAGGCAAGATGGCGTAAGAAAGAAGACAGGTTTTGGAATCAGACAGATTTGGATTTGAATGTGAAAATGGGTAATGTTCTAGGCCATGGCACAAGATTATAAGATTTGCATTTTGCCTTAGGCTATGGGAAGAACACACTGGAATGCAGCAAGAATAGTCAGACTGGTGGAGTTTGGTAAGAAAGAGATTGAGCACAGTGGCTTGGGCTGATATGGTGCCTTGGCAATGGAGAAGGTGAAGGATTTATGAGGCCTTTAAAAAATAAAAATCAACAGGAATTAATGATAGACTAGATACAGAAATGAGGGAAAAGCTGGAGCTAAGGGTGACCCAGGATTCTGGCTTACTTAACAGAAGAGATGGCGATGTCATTTATTGAAGTAGGACTGAATACTCCAAATGGAAGATAAGCTCTTGGCCAATCTGTTGACCACTATCAAGTCAATGGATGTATACACTCAACCAGAGGAACCAGTGGTCAAGTTCAACCCACCAGTACAAGAGATACCCCTCGGGGCACCTGGGTGGCTCAGTTGGTTAGGCGACTGCCTTCAGCTCAGGTCATGATCCTGGAGTCCTGGGATCAAGTCCCACATCAGGCTCCCTGCTCAGCTGAGAGTCTGCTTCTCCCTCTGACCCTCCCCCTTCTCATACTCTCTCGCTCTCTCATTCTGTCTATCAAATAAATAAATAAAAAATCTTAAAAAAAAAAACAAGAGATACCCCTCTTACTCACCTCTTCCTTATGGACCTCTTTGCTTCACTGCAGATTACACCTAAAATTCATGGCCATTTTCTTCTTAATTAAGTTGAGAGGCATCAGGGCACAACAGTTAGAGCCGCAGATTGGACTCAGATTGCATGTATTCTAATCCACTTTCACTGCCTCTTAGCCTTGTGGCCTTGGGAGAATGGCTCTCTGTGCCTCAGTTTACTCAACTGTAAAATGGGGAAAACCACAGTACCTATCTCACAGCTTTCTTGAGATGAGTAATAAGATGATGACGGTAAAAGCTAGTGTTTATATGACTTACCATGTGCCAGGCACCCTCCTGAGCAGTACAGGTAAATGAACTCATTCAGTCTTCCCAACAGTCCTAGGACATACGTGCTGTCAAAATCCCCATGCTAAAAATGAAGAAATACAGACTGAGGAAACCAGCCACTAACTTGGCTAGTTAGCAATCTAGCCAGCCCAAAAGTCTGTGTTCTGTACCATTACAGTGAATTTCCTTTGATCTTAATACACACAAAATGTTTAGAACAGGGCCTGGCACATGGTGAGAGCCAGTCAATATTAGCTCTATTAATCTGCAAATCCAGGGTTTTACAACAAATACAGTTCATGAGGAAGAAGGAGGCTTTAGGCATTTTTCCATTATGGATCCCTATTGTACCTTCCCACTTGGTACTAACATAATATTGTCGGTGACGTAGTGAACTTGGTTCTGACTTTGACTCCATGGAAGGGATCCTATGGCTGAGCTTTTCAGGCTCACCACAGACTTACTTCTTGACACTGTGAGAGAACCTGCAATTTGACCCTACCTCTGAAAGCTCTGCGGGAAAAGTACCCCGTGACTCAAGCATAACCTCCTGTCAGGTAAAACTGGGATCTCTTGACGGCCTCTATGTTTTTACCTTTCCACTTAATGAATGGATAAACTTTTGTGTGAGTTGAATGTACTCTCCTACCTCCCTAGACAAAGAACAGAGGGACTCTCTTATAAGCCGATAACATGATTTTATTCCCACTAACAAGGAATAATCTTAATGGACATCTAGCTCTGTCCAAGTATATAGCCTCAGAACAAGTACTCAAAACTGAAATAATGACTTTTTGGTATGAGGCCCCAGCATTTAATGAGCTTATTATGGAAAAAAAACCCTAAATAGCAAAGCAATTCATTCAGGTATAAGACAGCTTACTGGGAAGTTACACAGCTTAAAGTAGAAGTTTACAAAACTTGACTGAGATTTAAAAAAAAAAAAAAATGAGGTAGATCGACATTTCAAATATTAACTTAAAGACTGCCCCAGCAAAAATTCATGCAGCTACATGCTAAGGCACAAATTACTGGGGGACCAAGAGACACAAAATACCTTTCTAAGAAAAATCCAGGATCTGCCTGAGGTTACTCCTTGACATACCCATGAAGAGGTAGGGTGGCTGCCCACTCAAAAGTGGGATTAAATTAGGCTCATCCAACTTCCATAGGATTTCAACCCAATCCCCAGATCAACCGACGAGGAAAGGCACATTCCATAGCAAGTAACTGCCAAGAAGAGTAAAGAGTAATTGCACTCTGTACCTTTACCAGTATGTGCAGTATTGAACACATTGCCCTCTACACAGATGGTGACTGCTTTGTTTTCACTAGGAAAACTGTATAAAGTCTTAAGGCTTAATAACAGGAAATCTATTTAATAATTTATGGTAAAGCCATAAGAAGTAGTCATTAAAAAATCACGTCTAAAAAATCTATGACACTAGACAATATTCCCAATATATTTCACTGATTCATTTATATCCATTAACATTTAAATATTAATAAATATTTATTCCAGTAGACACTCACTACAATGCCAAGAACTCAGAACAACTAGACCTCTCATACATTATTGGTTAAATAGTAGGTCTCCGGGGCGCCTGGGTGGCTTGGTCGGTTAAGTGTCTGCCTACAGCTCAGGTCATGATCCCAGGGTCCTGGGATTGGCCCAGAGTTGCACTTCCTGCTCAGCAGGGAGTCTTCTTCTCTCTCTCCTTCTCCCTCTGTTCAGTCTCTTGCACTCTCTCTCTCTCTCTCAAATAAATAAATTTAATAAAAATCTTTAAATAGTAGGTTTCCTTTAAGAAACAGTTTGGGTGGTTTCTTACAATATTAAATGTACCTTTTCCATATGACCCAGAAATTCCACTCCTAGGCATCTACCTAAGAGAAACGAAGGCATATGTTCACACAGTGCCTTGTAAGTGAATGTTCATAGCAACTTTCTTCATAAAAGCCAAAAACTAGAAACAACTCAAATGCCCATCAATGGATGAATGGGTCAACAAGTTGTGGAATATCATCCATATAATGAAAGAATACTCGGCAATAAAAAACAATGAATTACTACACATGATAACAGAAATGACTCTGAAGAGCATTGTGCTAAATCAAGGGTCAGCACACTTTAGCCTACAGGCCAAATCTGGCCCTCTGCCTGTTTTTGTCAACAAAGTTTCACTGGAACAGCTCTGTGTACCTTCGGTTTATATATTTTCCAAGACTGCTTTCATGCCGTAACCAGCAGAGTTGAGTACTTCCAACAAAGACGCCATAGCCTACAAGAATGTTTACTATCTGAATCTTTACAGAAAAAGTTTGTCAATCCTTATGTTAAATAAAAACAGCCAGATACAAAAGAACACATACTGTATGATTCCATTTATATGAAATTCTTGAATAGGCAAACTATATTGATGGAAAACACATCAGTGGTTACCAGGGTGTGGGCAGAGGGGTTTGACTCTCACAGGTCACACAAGGGAACTTTTTAGAGTGATGAAAATGGTTTGTATCTTGATTGTGGTGATGGTTACATGACTGTACACATTGGTTAATGTACACTCACTGAATGAAAAGCGATTAGTTTTGTTCTATCTCCACAAAGCTGACCAGAAAGGACATATAATATAATATATATATAATATATATATATATAATATATCAATTACTACCTCCTACTAGATGTTACCAGGTACTACCTCTTGCAAGGTATCCTTCCAAGCGCTGGGAAGGTGACATTGAATTTTGTGTTGAGACCAAGTTTCTGCCCAGACAGTGCAGTATAAAATGGCAGACTCTTACACTGACCCATAGTAGACCCACAGTATAGTTTAGTTTAACTAACTATTAAAGGGCTCGTTTCTTCATCCTAATCTTTCTCTAGACACTGTCTCTTTGCAGTCTCATACGATCCCATAGATATATTTTAAATGTATATGCAAAACCCAAATTTTCCTCCCTTCCCCTTTCCTTCCCTCTCTGTCTCCTTTCCTCTTTTCCTTCATTATTTCCTTCCTTCCTCCTCAAATAGCCAACTGCCTACTTGATACAGATATTTAGTTATCTCACAAGCATCTCAAAAAGCATATCTGAAACTAAACTCCTTTCCCCCAGAATTTGTTCCTCCTTCGGAGTTCTCCATATCAGAAAATGGGACTGTGGTAGACCTTTCCACTAGGTTTTCTGTTTCTACTCTTCTTCTGAGCACCAGAGAGGATTACACTTCCAGCTCCTTGAAATAAAAGTAAAGTAAAATAAAAAATACCCATATACATCACCTACTCTGGCCAACGACATGTGAGTAGAAGTGCCTAAAGAGTCCGTGTGTGAACCTTCATGTCCTCTCTTCCCTGTCACAGCAAATTTGGTGGACCCAAATTTGTTAAAATGGTGGGCAGTCCAATCACTGAGTTTAGAGGACAGCTGCCCTAGAGGGTCACTTGGATGTGTAGCCCACTTTGCCTGACTGGAGACTGTGCTATTGGCCTGAGATTTTTGAGGCTGTTGTTACCACCCCAGGACTTAGCTTCCCTGACTAACATAAAAGGACTTCAGGTACTCATGCGAAAACCCAGGTGTCCTTGACACTCCTTCTCCCTTATCGGCCACTTCTCCTTCACCACCAATCCAATTAAACTCTCTCAAATCTATCCCATTTTCTCCATCTTCATTGACATTCCCTAGGCCAAACCAACATCTCTCAACTGGACTCTTCTAACAGGCCTCCAGTCTCTTCTCCACACAGCCACCAAAGTGGAAACCACAAAAATTTTCTAATGGCTCTTCTGTTTAAGTGCCTTCAATGGCTCCTCGTTGTACTCAGGCTTGAATCCAAAGTCTTTAACAGGTCCTCAAAGGCCTATAGAATCCAACCAGTGCCCACCTGTCCAGACCTCATTCTTATTTACTCTCACTCTCCCTTTCTCTCCCTCTTCCCACAGTAACCTCCCTCCCTTCATCACAATCTCTGGCCCTCTTTCGGTCGCTCTAGCATGTCAAATTCCTACCATGGAACTTAGTCTCCCCTTCTCTCCATTTTTCCTTTCTGCCCCCAGTTACTTGGAGTCACTCTAAAACACATTTACTACTCTTTTTACTTCTTACCTTTCATTTCTTACTAGAAGGGGGAAAATAACTCTTGAAGAATCTCAAGAAGTGATAAGATTACATTCTCAGAATTCATAATACCATAAGATCTAAACACTGGCAAAAGTAGAAAGAGAAAGGAAGTTATCTCCAGTGTTTGGGAATTGGGGAAAGGAATGAAACAGAGTGAGTAGGAAACCAAAGAGGCCAGGGAAATGTTCTCTGAACTCTAATGACTTCATGACCATCACCGCCCACTCCCATCAGTGCTTCTGTATTTAATCCCAATCCCTCAAAAATCCCTCACTTAATTCAGCTCTAAGACCCTGCCCTAGGCCACTAAGTCTCTCAGATGTAAAAGAGTCTCCTCCCTACAGAAGGCCAGAGAATGCCCCCATACATCCCCATCTCGGGGGCCACTATGGTGTCAAAGGATGATATCCTCCCAGCAAGACAGACTGGAATGCTCAATACATTTTTCCCTTAGGATCAAATTCTCCAAATAGTCTTTATCTGTGTCTTTATTAATACAAAATGAGAATTTAGAGATACTCAGGGGACCTTCATATGGTTGTGTCTAACTTTGATTCTGCCAAATATAGTATTGAATCCATGAATAAGTGTTCCAAGTTTCAGACAAAAATCTAGAATGTTGAAACATACTTACGCTTAAATTAAGAATCTCCTGAAGAGTTTTACTCACACTTGACCATTTGTGCTTTCAACTAAATGTTAATCCAATTGGAGAAAGAGACTTTCTTTTCATGTTTGTTTGTCTTAAAAATCTTTAGTGAACAGGAAAAATAACACATGAGTTCTATAAGGCATGCTTTAGTGCTTTAATTCTGGTCTTTATTTCTGCTATGGTATTTTTTTTTCCAGAATTCTTTTTTTTTTTTTTTTTAAGATTTTACTCATTTATTTGACAGAGAGATAGACAGAGCCAGAGAGAACAAGCAGAGGGACTGGCAGAGGGAGAGGGAGAAGCAGCCTCTGCACTGAGCAGGGAGCCTGATGTGGGACTCGATCCCAGGATCCTGGGATCATGACCTGAGCCGAAGGCAGACGCCCAACCATCTGAGCCACCCAGGCGCCCTTTTTCCAGAATTCTTAATTCTTGTAATTAAGTTAAGAAAAAATTCAAGCCAAACCAAATTTGTTCTTCCTGTCATTTCACCATCTTAAAATTCTGTAAGTATTGTTTGAGAAAGGGGAGCAAAGTAGAGTGCTTTGTAGACACATCCTGACTTTCAGGTGCAAGACAGCTCAGCATATTCCTTTTTCTATCACCACTGATTAAAAAAAAAAAAAAATTCAAAAAGTGAATCCTACTGAAGATCGGTCAGAAGCACCTTCCTGACAAAGCTCAAAAAGTTTCTATAAACTCTTATATGTCTAATACTGGAACTTGTTAAAGATTATCTCTGGATGGTATCCAAAACATCTTTATTGTTGACAGTTGTGACTGACTGTCATAACTTGAAAGGTAAGAAATGTGGGTACATTGTTCAGCTTTTACCACATAAAAAGCTCTTCGCCTGCAGAGGTTTACATCTGAGCCTGCATGGAATGGGAAAGCAATCGTAGTTTTCCTGCCTCCTCCCATGTACTGGAAAACACATCCACTTTTACTGAAATAACTTCTAATATCAGGCCACATTTTCACTTTGTGTTTTAAGTTCTCTGATGTGGTCCTAAAGTCTTAGGGTAAAATCAAAGGCTGTGAAACTTCACAGAGTGAAGAGTCCTTCAAATGAGCACCTGGAAATGAAAGAAGCTGTTTCGGTGAATCAATTCGCAAGCTTGCTGCAGGGGATCATGTTGAAGTGCGGCGAGGAGGAGTGAAGCCAGGAGCTTCAGAGCTCAACAGGAAAGAGATGGCATCCAGGCTCCGGCTAGTTAGCATTGGCCAACACCAAAGCAGCAGCAGGACGTAAAGGGCGGCAGGAGACCTGCTCAACACTGGTCCCTGAAAAAGCTCTCCTCATTAGAAGAAGCAGAAGAGAAAACTATCATCTATTGCATGACCACCAAAGCGCCAATTCTCAAACACAAACTACTCATCTCAGTCATTATTTCTTATGACCAAAACTTTGATCCCAGTGATTATGAAAGTTCAAACCCAGTGTGAAGACACAGGAGAAAATGTGGCTTCCGAGGTAAAGTGGAGAGCTGAAGAGCTAACCAACTAGTTAATCGATGCACACAGTCTGAAAATTCTTTTCCTCAATAGTAGACTCTTGTCTCAGTTGCTTATAATTATTCCAACTCATCTCTTACCTTTTCCTAGGCATAGAGAGACATAGAAAGTACCACCATGAACACCACTCTCCTTCCCATGTTGTCATCATACCAAATATGTGCATTGACTTTAAGCTTCATAAGTATAAAAGTGTGAAATAGTTAATATTCACTGTATGACCTACTAAAGATTACAACCATTACATTGATAAGAAAACATCTGATAAATGAATCACCAAACTAAGATCCCACTTGTGTTCACCACTAACAAGGTCCTTTCCACCAATGAGGTTTCCAAGGTTATTAAAATGACCCAGAAATTGTTTCTGAATTCTCAGCAGAAAGCCCCATCATAATCAAAGGGACTAGAAGATGTAAAGGAAAATTTAGGTAGAGTTTCCTTACTTTTGCCTCTCAATTTTCATACCTATGTCTATAAGACAAAGGAAGAAACTATAGTCACATCCTCTAGGAATGGAAAATCCAGTGTATTTTTTGCTTCAAAGTTAAATTATGTTGCATGCGACAACAAGCATTATTAGTAATAATGACTGTCTATCAGGCTTTAGCATTAACTATTTATTAAATATTAAAATAGACAAACCAAATTTCCAACATCCCTCTCATTTCATCACACAAAGAATTTCTGTGAGGTAGATTGGCAAATACTGTCACATAATCTCATTTTACGAATAGGTGACTGAGGCACAGAAGTTAAGACCCAGCTGGGAATCAGACTTATTCCAATATCCTAACATCTACCGCTCAAAATAGTAGCCTAAGTAAGACAAAGCTATGGGATCATGTACAAAATCAACTGCACTTATCTAAGTTGTATGTTTCTATTTGAAGAGAGGAAGTCAGACTGAGAATTTCCCACCTCACACTGAAGAGTTTCATCCATAGAGCAACTGAAGGCTGGAAAGACATGTAGCTTATACATGACATGCCCTTTCCAAGGTTCATTCCTCTAGAGTCTTTAGAATAGCAACATCTCCCAACCTGATGCAAAGAACCAGCCCCAACTAAGTAAAAGCACTCTCCAAACTCCTCCAAGGGGAAAAAGAGATTCTTTGCTCATTTCAAAATATTACCAAGGGCCTATCTTCCAGCAATCATGGAGCCTGGAGATCCTGACAAAGAATGAAGGAAACCCAGGTTGCTGCTCGCAAGGCCTTTCCATTCTTATTCTCAGCAACCAGACAACAGGCTAAAGAAATCATTGAAAAAATAAAAGAACAAAAAGATAGCAGATGCTCCTAAAATACTTTACACTTACATAGTTCCATTATGTCTATAAGAATATGAAAGCAGGGGCACCTGGGTGGCTCAGTTAAGCGGCTGCCTTCTGCTCAGGTCATGATCCTGGGGTCCTGGGATCGAGCCCCACATCGGGCTCCCTGCTCAGTGGAGAGCCTGCTTCTCCCTCTCCCTCTGCCTGCCACTCTGCCTACTTGTGCTCTCTCTTTCTCTATCAAATAAATAAATAAAATCTTTAAAAAAAAAATATGAAAGCAAAATCTCTTTGATAATGAGTTTTTACAAGCCCAACATTTTCTGGCCTCTGCCTCTTTCTGTCCACATCTTCTTACTCCACTCTTCCTGGCTCACACTCTTCTGGCCACATGGGACTTCTTGAAGTTCCTCAGAAATACTATGCTTCCAACCACTGTTCCCATAACTTCCCATAGCTGCTTGCCCACCTTATTCAAGACTCACCCAAATGTCATCTCCTCACAGAAGCCTTCTCTACATAACCTAATGCCAGTAAAATTGCCAGCACACATACATTCCTGATCATCCTCTTCCCCCCTCTGTCACTCACCCTCCTTTACTCCCCACTTGTCACTCCCTTGCACCATATTACACACTCACCTATTTGTTTATTGTCATAATTCCACTCTAGAGTGTAAACTATGAGGTAGGGATGCTGTCCTCTTCACCATTATACCTCTAATCATATAGTAGGCTCTCAATAAATATCTGGTGAATGAGTAACTAATAAATAAATAAACTGATTAGATTTGGGGCAAGCCATTTATTTCTTAGACACTTTAAGGAAATTCCTCAGAAGTACAGTGAAAAATAGCAGGTAACAGGTTCAACTCAGTAAATGTGTAACCTGGAGAGACTGGGGATAGACTACAGAGGAGAGAATTGGTTACTTAAGCATGGTGCAAATTAAGCATCACCAGACTGTAACAGAAAAAATTGGGAGCATTGGACCCAGGTTCATGTAATCAGAATACTCTAAACAAAAACAAAACAAAACAAAAGCTAGAAATAATAGCCAAAATGCAGTAATTTACAAGAAATTCTTTTAGAGCATATAAAACAAGCAGAAATAAACTACAGCAACCATATACTATTTCCCACTATCTTCTCCTCTACACTAACCTCCACTGCAGGCATCATCATCAATCACTGAAAAAATCTAATTCCCTTCTGCCCTGGCTAAATAGGACATCAGAATCACTAACACACAAGCCAATTGCAATTCCTTAAAGCCTTTTAGAAAAGTAGACAAATTAGGAATAGAGGGAAACTTCCTTCCCAAAGGATGTCTAAAAAGCCTACAGCAATCATCATTCTCAATTACGAACAACTGAGCATTCCTTTTAAAATTGAAAACAAAGCAAGGAAGTCAAATAGAACAACCGCTCTATTAAATATTGTGCTGGAGGTCCCAGCCTACACAATAAGTCAAGAAAAACAAACATTATAAGGATTGAGGAGAGATGGGATGCCTGGGTGGCTCAGTCAGTTAAGCATCTGCCTTTGGCTCAGGTCATGATCCCAGCGTCCTGGGATCAAGCCCCGCATCAGGCTTCCTGCTCAGCAAGGAGTCTGCTTCTCCCTCTCCCCGCTGCTCCTGCTTGCTCTCTCGCTCTCTCTCTCTGTCAAATAAATAAATACATAAATCTCTATTTTAAAAAAAAGGTTTGAGGAGGGAAAGCAAATTTGTCATTATTCAGAGGATAAAATTATCTACCAGAAACTTTATTAGTATTAATAAGATAGTTTGTCCAAGTTTCTTAATATAAGATCAATACATAGAAGTTATTTTCATTTCTATACACCAGCAATAAAGAATTAGAAAGAGCAATCTTTTAAACATACAATTTACAAGAATAATAATAATAAAGATAGGAATATATCAAACAAACTTTTACAAGAGCTTTCCACATAAAATAATAAAATTTATTGAAAAATTTTAAATACCCCCAAATAGATGGAGAGACATAAAAATTTGAGTAAGAGGAATCAATATGGTAAAGATATCAACAAGGATATGTAACAAATATATAGGCCAGAGAAGGGCCTACACACAGATGACAGCTTAGTAACTGCCAAAGCTGACACTGTGGACTAGTGTCAGGGTAAATGAACCATTTAATAAATAGCACTGAAACGATGTAGGGAATTATTAAACTCAACCCCTAGATCACAATCCACATTAAATGAAACAATTCCAAAGATTAAGTATAAATGAACAGAAAGGAAAATCTTAGAAAATATATATAAAAGAGTATCTTAATTTTATCATTAGGTAAGAAGGATTTCTTAAGAAAGATACAAACAGCCCAAAACATAAAGAAAGAAACTGATCAATTCATCTACAAAATGATTAAGAACATTCATCAAAAGGTACCATAAGAAAAAATATATAATAACAAATATAAGCCACTGTTAAAAAGAAAACCACAGGTTTTCTTATGCTCTTATGCTCCATCAAGTCGCCAAATCGGGACTTAATACCCAACCTAATTGCAGATTCAACCTTCCCCAAAATATAATCGTAAATGGTTAGTCAGGAATTTTCCAGTGGGCAGCAATGAGGTAATCTATCACATGGACCCACTACAAGATTAGGTAATCTACAGGACAAGCCCCCTTGTCTGAAACAATTCTTTCTTTTCTTTTGCTAATAACTTTCTTGCCCCACCCTCCTTCCTATAAAAACTCTGCATTGTGTACAACTCTTTGGAGTATCTCTCTACTTGTTAGATGGGATGCTGCCTGATGAATCATTTAATAAAGCCAATGAGATCTAAAAATTTACTTGGTTAAATTTTGTTTTTTTAACATCACTTATTGAAAAGATATTTGTAACATTTATAAGGAACAAAGACTTATTACACAGCATATAAAAAGGGCTCCAATGAATCAATATGAAAAGGATAAGCAACCAAAAGGCATGTTGGCATTTCATGAAAGAGAAAACATGAAGGTCAATAAACCTATGAAAAGATGGTCAACCTCACTGGTAATTAGGAAAATGCAAAGAAACCCCAATATGACACCATTTTATATCCTTGAGACTAGAAAAATTATACAATCTGACAATACCAAGTGTTGAAAGTATGTGGAGCAACGAGAATTTCATGTGGTCCTAGGGAGAATTTAATTTGGCACAAATACTGTGGGGACATGATAACATTGCCTAGTAAAGTCGTAGGTGTGTAAACACCCTCCATCACAGCTGTTCCTCTCGTGGGTATACATCCTAGAGAAACTCGTACTCATCTGCTCTAGAAGAGGTATACAACAATACTCATAGCATCATTCTCACAGCAAGAAGCTGGAAACAATTCAAATAAATGTCTGTCCTGAGAAAAACTGTGGCATATTCATAAAATGGAATACACTCTAAAGAGTGAAAAGGAACTACAGCTACATGTATCAATATGGGTGGATCTCAGAAAGATAATGTTAAGGTTGACCAAGTCACAGCAAATTGCATACAGAATAATTCCATTTTTACAAAGTTCCAAAAAATATTGTCTATATTTACATAACCCTAAAAATAAAAAAAGAAATCATGAATGAAATACTCAGGACAAAGGTACAAAGGTGAGGGAGGGGAAACAGATCAGGGCTTCAAAGATACTGGTAATGTTCTATTTCTTAAGCTGGGCGGTGGGTATGTATTAATGTTTTATTATTCTTCATTAAACAATACATATCTATTATATATCCTCATTTGCCTATATGGTATACTTAACAAAAATGTAAAATTCTATTATAATTTATTAAAATAAAAATGTTAAGTGTTGGTATTTATTTACCTAGAAAATCCACTCACGTGAAACACCATATTCTAGCATGATAACAAGAGAATGAGACATTCCTATACTAATAATGGAAGTATCTTTAAACCTTCTTATATATATTTAAAGTAGCTACATCTCAACAAACTGCATGATGCAGAAGAATCTATGATCTGCTAGAGAATGAATCTTTTCTTTTCCAAAGAAGGAAGGAGCATGTTTTCTACTGAGGTCGAGTTAAATAACCTTCCAGTCTGAAAAGCACAGAATAAATGCAGTCTCTTCCTGGTTCTCTTCATCACTGACGTGTTTCTTATTCCTTGCCTGAAATTCCCTTCTCTCACCCACCCCTTTGCATTTACTCATCACTCCCTAGATGAGTTGATGGCTTGTCATGTGATTATTCAGCAACTCCAGAGGGTGATGGGGTTGGTGGGGCGGAGGTTCAGACAGAGAGAAATGAGAAAGCAACAGAGATGGAGGCTCAGAAATACCTTCTTTCCATGTCCCCGTTACTAAAACTAATGAAAATGATTGTCAAAACGAAAATCCTGAAATGACTTCATTTGCTACAAATACTTGCTAGTAATTACCACTTAGTCATTATCCTGACCTTTTGCAGTGAGTATAGGATGAACACTGGCTCTGCTCAGTTTGTTTGTTATTTAAAAAAAAAAAAAGCAATGAGCTTCTAGTTCTAAAACTCACTGATTTATTATAATTTAGTCCTGTCCCTGCATTTTAAAAATAAGGAAGCTAACAAGAAAAGTGACTGAGGCCACAAACATAGCGTCGTGTGATTAAGACCATCATCTCTGAGATCACGATCACTAACTGACTCTATCCCTAAGCAGCAGGGTGACTCTGGGCAAATCCCATAATCCTCAGTGTTTCCTCGGTTAAATGTGGGTAGTCCTGCTCCCTCACAGGATTGCTGTGATGATTACATGATGTCAAGCGCTTGCATGAGACCTGGGCACATAATAAGCGTTCAGTGTGTCACCACTGTTTTTATGTCCTAGAATCACAAAGCCAGGAAGGTCCAAGATAGAATTTTCCAAAGATTTCTCCTTTTATCCACCCCTAACATATACATCTCATTCTTGAAATGACAGCCATTTAATAACACTTTTTATAACTTTGAGTCAAACTAATAAACTTTTCTCTCCTCCCCAGGGCTAACTGAAACATATGTAATTGTATTTCAAACTAATAAAAATGCAGTAATTCAATAAATAACGGCCACTCTCCCTTCTGCCAATCCCTTCAGTCTAGTTTACATATTTAATGGGTATTTTCAGCTGTGTTTCTAGATAAATCCCTCACTCATCAAGGGATCTGGCAGTTGGCGCCTCTCCTCAGCGCTCTTTTTCCGTAATTATCTTCCTTTTTCCAACCTGGCATTGAGCAGAAGAGAGCGGTAATCACGAGATATCATCTGCCCAGTCAGCCAGGCTCTTAATGATGGCAAACGTAGCCACAGCCAGCCCCCCTCTCCTCTTCTGATCTCACCCTCAGGGCTGAGAAATAGTCGCCGTGTGCCGTGACACCTAAGGGAAAGATCACCTGAAAGACCCGCACCTAAAGTCCTGCCCCACCATGGGCTTTGCAAGTCAGCGCCTCACGTCACAGCAAGAGAATCAGCTGTAAAACTGAAGATGGCACTAGGGGAGGTCTGTTGTGGGAAGGGCACCCTTACCCCAAAGCCAAAAGCAAACAATCTAACAAAACCAATATGCAAAAGTGGTAGTTTAATAAATTTAGACTTTTGTGGTAAATCCCTCTGTTGAGTAGTATGCTTCATCTTTCCATTACAAGAAGTCTAAGGCTTATTTGTTCATGGTGCTATTTTAATTTAAGCAGTGCTTTTCTTTTAAACAACTCGACACGTTATCATAAACGCTTAATGGCTATGCAAACAATTTTTACTCACTTTAAGCCAACACAACTACTGATAGAAGCTCAAAGTGTAAATAGAATCAATCCATGATTCCCAGTTCTCCCCTTTCCTTGCTGCTTTAGAAGCCTCACTCAGAGGTCAACCAAGCCTCCCTCGCGTTTAAGGCACTAACAAAGCAAGAGCATCCAATCGACGAGAAAATAAAACATTATTTGTTACTTAATAGTTCTAAAAAATACAAGGTCATCATCACTAGAAAATGTGCACTGCTTTGGATTTCCTGACACTTATTTTATGATTTTCATTTTAATTACATATGGGGTGTGAGCCCCATGGGTGAAGTTCCCAAGGAGCTAATCTGGCCCTAGTCCAGCTTCGGCCAGCTTTTCCCAAGAGCTCTAGTTTACTATACCCTGAGATCACATTTAAAATATTTAACACCAGCACGGGTCCACAATGACCAATCATAAGGGATGCTGGCCATGACCAGTATACCAGAGAGTCCTGGCTGAAGGCCAGCGCGTTGGACACCCAAGAAGCCCATGAAGCAAAGGGGAGGTGGCGGCAGAAAATGTGATGTTATGCAACCATTTTGTCTGAATTTATCAGCAGCCAGCTCCCAGTTCTCCACGTTGTCCAAGAGCTTATTAATACATTTTTGGAAGTCTTGCAAAAAGCTGAATATACTATATCAGAGGCATCCTTACCACTTGCCAGATAAAGGGAACATTATTTAATCATTTTTTTAAAAAATATAGAACTTCTACACAGTAATTTTTGGTTCTTTGTTCCTATCTCCCTGATTCCTCTAATGTTTCCTCTCCTTGGAAGCAAAGCAGTACTCAAAAGCACACACAATCACATCTTAACAGGTTACTCCTTTCTCAGCTAAAAACTTGGTAACTGAAAAAGAGAAGCCTTCCTGTGTTTAGGAAGCGGATAAACAGATATCAAATGTTTCCTAGCCAAAAAACACTGATTCATGCAGCTCAAGAGGAAAGGGCTGAAGCAGTTAGCAAACATTTAGCATTATACCTTTGCTCAAAGCCCTGACCTCATGTTCACTGTTTTTTAAGCATTTTTCATTCAACCAAAATCAAAAAAGTTGCAAGAAATCTGTGAACTTGTAATTCACAGCATCTCTTACTTACCCATTAGTTAAAAATCTCTGTATCCACAGGATGTGGCAGGTCTTACAAGTTTCAAAAAAGGGAAACTGCCAGACCAAGTGTCTGTCTTTTGGTGGACAAAGATAAAGCACTAGAAGCAGTTCTTCCTTCAGGGATGAGTCAACATAGCGGCCTCACACAGTTATGCAAACGAAGGGTGAACTAGTACCACTGAGAGGGAGGAGGAGTGACCTTTTGTGACCTGAGCAGGGTTGCCCCTTCCAATACTCCTTGATAGGCAGAGTAGATCAATGAAGAGAAGGTGGATACATTTGCATAAGGATAGAGGAACTATCCTCTACCCACCAGAAAGAAGGGATCCAGAATCCCTCTCTTAGGACATTCGATTTAATTAGACTCATGGGCTGGGTTTGTCCTGACAGAAAAGGAAACCTAGAGTCTGAAGGGATTAATTAACAGTCCACCAAAGTGGTATTAAAATTACTTTAAACTGAAAACATCAGAACAATCAGCAGCCACAGAAAGAAAATTATCTAAACTTAAGCAGAGACTCCAGAAAATACATCACCCACTGACACCGACTCCCCCACTACCCCCCACCCCTGACTTGAGGGAGAAGACTGACCCTTAGCACCAAGAAGTATGAATTCAGCTGTTTATTAGCATCAAAAAGCCCAACAGAACTTTCCATACTTTCCCACGGGAGCTCTAAACACCTCTTTTTCAGTAAGCTGGTACATAAACCTATACCTTTGACTATTCAGCAAGTTACCCAATACTGAATACTCCGGCGTGCACAGGTAAATAAACCTTCCCTTTTGCCTGTTAATCTGTCTTTTGTCAGTTAAATGGCAGGACCCGGACCTTTTAAAGCTAAGTGGGGGGTGCCTGGGTGGCTCAGATGGTTAAGCGTCTGCCTTCGGCTCAGGTCATGATCCTGGAGTCCCGGGATCGAGTCCCGCATCGGGCTCCCTGCTCGGCGGGGAGTCTGCTTCTCCTCCCTCTGACCCTCCTCCCTCTCCTGCTCCCTCTCTCATTCTCTCTCTCTCAAATAAATAAATAAAATCTTAAAAAAAAAAAAAAAAAAAGCTAAGTGGGTAGAGGAAAGGTTTCCTCCCAACAGATCCCAAAGACAGGAGAAGTCAGAAGTATAACCCAAGTTCACAAACAGGGTCTGGAGAAAGCCCCCACCAAACCAGGCATGCTGGCCTGGGGAGTCTGCCTTGGAGCAGGAGCTCAGCTCGGGGTGTGCCCTGAAGAGCCACACCCTTGGAAGGCCAATGTCCGAGCGCTGGCGGGGGGGCGGGGGGCTTGTGTGGGTGCCCAGACCAGATACCAGAGGCAGCCCCTAGTTCTGTCTCTCCTGGGCAGCCTGAAGCAGATCTAAAACCTGGACCAGGACTGCTCCTTTGTGGACAGTGGCAGAGCCAAAGAGATGGGGTGTTAACTGACTTCCAATTAATAGGTGCAAAAGAATGCTCAGAAAATTGATATGGACAATGAAAGAATAGTAACCAGATGTGGACGCCAATAGGCACAAACCCACAGAAATAAAGAGAGGGAGAGAAAAAACACAAGCATCATTTTAAAAATTGCTATTACCAGGAATAAAAAGGGGGGGGGACTAAAATTTACAGATGGACTTTTATGTAAATACACTTACATCTAACTTGCTAAATTCTTGACTCTGCTCACCATGATGTTTCTCCTTCAACATTTCTCTTTTTAGAACATGGACCTCTATTCACACAATCTGAGAATCACTCCCAATAGCTTTTTTTTTCTCATTCCATACATTCATATTCATCATCAAGACCAACAGATCTGACCTCCTAAATAGGTCAAACAGTGTCTCCCAGTCTTCTTCCACCTCCACTTTCACCATCACTTCTGCTGGGACTGTTGCAGTAGCTTCCTGACAGGTCCCTTGCATTCCCTTGCTCCTCCCCCTCCACTCCCAATTCCACACACTACAAAGAACTTTTATACTGTCTTATCACCTCCCTTCTTAGAATTTCTCAGTGGATTCCCATTGGTCCTAGAATCCTTAACAGGACCTTATCTTGCTTCATTCTCTCCTTGTTCATTACTTTTCAGCCACTAAGGTCTTCATAGAAAGGGTCAGGCTCTATCCTACCTCATGCTCTACCTGGAAAGTAGGAGATAGTCCATAAATATTTGCTGACTGCTACTGAAATTAGCTACTTTAAGCTCCATATTACCTACAATAGGATGACTATATGACCCAGTTTGCTTGACAGTCCTTGTTTAGACCCAATGAACCAGCAAACTATTTGATAAATTCTCACTTTCACTCTGGGCTGTATGATGAGTAATATACAGGGTCACCCTGCCTATAAGGAAGCTGAAATTCAGAGAGATCAAATAAAGAGTCAGTTCTCTCTATTTGCCATCTACAGACCAATGTCCAGGTACATTTACATGTAGAACATGAGAAGTAGTTATGCTCTATAAAGTCAATGGGAACACTGAATTAGCAAATGCTGAACTATTGCTCCTAGAGGAAATACAGGGTTAGGTTCCTGTGAGCCACTGGCCACATTTTTGTCAGCCAAACAATACACGATTTTGTTTTATGTGTGCTTCTGTTTAAAGACATCTTATTTAATACAGATTGTTCATTCACTAGCCTTGAACTAATAGCAGCTGTACTGTAACGTCTGCCTGACACGCTTATCCTACACACACATTTTCTCTTAAGCAGAGCACAACCTTTTGCATTTAGGAGCACTAGAAAGCACTCTGTCACTACACTTGGAACTAATTTTAAAGGGTGAAATCACAAAGCATAAAAATGTGAAAAACATGGCAATGAACAGACCATGAAAGCACACTTGTTTACAGCAGGAGAGCTGAAACAAGAAGGCAAGAGTGTTGTCTTGTTCGACCTCAGTGGGCAATGTGTTCACTGGGCAGCTCGAAATTTCAGTTTGCTGCACGTCTATGAATGACTGCAAAAGCACTCTAAGCACTGATGTAGAGTTATAAATAAATACTCATGAGTAGGTGAATTCACAAATATGAAATCCGCAAATAGTGAGGATCGACGGGAGCTTATTTAAGGCTATATAGCTGCTGTAGAATGAGAACAGACCCCAGAAAACATCCAACTTCACAGCCTCTGTCCAGTCATTAGATCAGTAGTAAGAGGAAAAAAACTGCTCTTTGAAAAACAGTACCATTACTCTAGGTAGATTGGCCATAATGATTAAACTGCTGGATTGCCAGTTTATCGAAGTTCCGGTAGTTAGTGCAGAGTGAAAGAGGCAAAACTCTTCTTCATGAAGTGGGCAAAAGTCTGCATAAAAGTACTCAGTAATCTACAACTCCGAACCACTGAAGATTTAAACGGCAGGAAACTAGCTACTACTTCTTAAGTGACAATTCACAAGGGAACCCCAAGTTACTTATAATAACAGTGGGAGATTTCTCAACCCACATAGGCTCTAAGATTAACAAAAATATGAATTTATGTGATTACAAATGTTTTTAAGAGTCAAAGCTTGAGCCATCTACAGACCAATGTCCAGGTACATTTACATGTAGAACATGAGAAATCAAGTACTCTTGCCTCTTTCTAGTCTTCGGGGGTGGACAGAATCTTTGACAAGTTTCCAGTACTTGATCACTCTCACTATTCAGGAAGTCCTCTCTGTGGTGAATTTCTCATGTCTTAGTAAATTTTTATGTCCTCCTCTAAAACACATTCAAAACAAGGAGATCAATCTGCAGGTTTATGAGCAGTATGACTAAAATATTTTAAATTACACATTAGTTTTCCATTCAAGAATTTAAGACTATTTAAGGCTATTTAAGAATTAAGCATAAGAAAAATACTTCCCACTGGTCCACTTTATTCTAACTGGCTCTCTTGGCATGTCAAGTCTCACACTGCTCTATTGATACAAGATGATGTTTGAAATGTTTTTAGCTAGTTGATAAAATATTAAAGGCAATCTCAGAAACAGTTGCCTTACATTAAAAAAAAAAAAGAAGAAGTCTTCTTCCTACCATTTACTAGTTTGGGGGTGGGGTTGAAATTTGGTAGAAAATAAACTCTTAAACTCAACTTAGAGTTCATAATTTGAAATAAATTAAGACTTACCAAAAAATTCCAATAGGAATATGAAATGTACTCTTTGCCCAGATTCTCCCGATACTAACATTTTATCACAGTAGCTTTATCTCTTTTTCTTGTATTATTTCTGAACAGTGAAGGAGTTCAGAGTATGCCACCCCCAAAACGTGCTGCGCTAGCATAAGGATTATTGTGAGCAAAAGGCAATTTTTAAAAGAGCAGACACAGGATGAGCTTTCTGCCCTCTGCCAATCTGCCTGAAAACAGAACATAAATTCCCCCATAAAGGTGTCCCCTGCTTCCCAAATCAGAATGAGGACAACCTTATCACATAAAATGAGATGGCACTGAGATGCACCTGCAGAAACAAGCCTTATTAATTAACCCTGATTTCCAGTAGTTGCCCCACATATTCACCTTCCCATAGTTGCTACCCTTGAAAGCCTAAAACTCTTTCCTTTGTCTTTATCACTTCTCTGAAACTTATTGTTTCTTTTAAGATGCTATATAAGCCCAAGTTCCAACCATCCCTTTGAGTTACCCATCAGTGAGTTTCTCCCATGTATATGCACACTGCTTGTGTTAATAAACTTCTCTTTGTTTTTATCTCATTATTCCATCTTTTGTCAGTCTAATGTGCAGGGCCCCAGCTGGAGAACCTGGAAGAATAGAGGGAAAAGAGCTTTTCCTCCTCCAGTACAATCTATGAGAAAGTTGCAAATGTGATGCTCCTTTATCCTTAAATACTTCAATCTGTAGTTCTGGAAATCAAGAACATTCACTTACATAATCACAGCACAATTATCAAAATCAGGAAGTTAAAATTGATACAATACTATTATAAAATCTACAGGCCTTATTCAAATTTCACTAATTGTCACAATGATGTCCTTTATCATAAAAGAAGAGAGTTTGTTTCCCTGGTCCCGGAGCTAATTCAGGATCACTGATAGCACTTACAGTTCTAAGAATTTCTTTGGTCTCTTTCAATCTAGGATAGTTCTCCAGTCTTTCTTTTTCTTTTGTGACCTTGACATTTTTGAAAAGTAAGGTAAAATCTACAAAAGTTATTTTGTAGAATCTCCCTCTACTTGGATCTGTCTAATGTCTCCTTGCAAGGAGATTCTGGTAATGGATTTTTGGCAGAAATATGACAGGAGTGGTGTCATACCTCATATCAGAAGGCACATGCCGTTGGTTTGTCCCATTGATGAGGGTGTCAACGTTAAGTACTTGGTTACGATAGTATCTGCCCAGTGAGTTCATGAATTCTTACTTGTCATTTATGTTACAGGGCATCTGACACAAAAATTTTAAAACACTTCACAAATAAGTCTACTTACATAGTTTCAATGGCTTGTATTTTTAGTTATATTTTCAGAGTTTTTACTTGAGGGCTCATCTTTATTTTCTACCTATTTATTCCTTTTATTACCAAGTATAATGTTTCTAGTACTTTCCCTTTTTATCTTATAAGGTGTTACAGGAAAAGTGTCTAATCAAGACTATTTTAGGCAACATAAAAAATGATGCTAGTTTTGGCTGCCAGGGGGATGCAGCGCTTCCATTCTGTGCTCACAGTGATGGGAGCAAGTACTCCCTCGACATGCAGAAGGATGCTGGTGAATTCATATACCTCCACAGAAATACTCTGCCAGCAACCGCATCATCGGCGCCAAGGACCACATGTCCATCCAGATGAACATGGCCAAGGCTGAAAAGGGGGCAGGCACATTCAACAGCCAATTTAAAACCTATGCTACCTGTGGGGCCATTTGCAGGATGGGTGAGTCAGATGACTCCATCCTCCAACTGGCCAAGGCCAATGGCATGGTTTCAAAGAACTTCTGACTGGAGAGGATTACAGATGTGGGCTATTTGTTATAAATAAATAATAACCTTCTAAATAAATAAATAAATAAAAGTACACTGGTTTTTGGTAAATTTTCAAATATATAGGTAGGGTGGGGTTTTCTGGGGTTCTTCTATATTTTACTTATGGTGTGTATAGAATATGTTGTTTAGACAATCCATGGAATGCCAATACCTATTTTGGTCATACAAACTGAAAACAAATGCACGTGAATCATATGCCAATACGCACACTGTCTCAGTATTTTTGGGCTGTTGTAACAAAGAACCATAGACTGGGTGGCTTCTATAAGCAACATAAATTTTTTTCTCACAGTCTGGAAACTGAAAGTCCAAGATCATGCTGCCAGCATTGTTGGATTCTGGTGAGACCCTCTTCCTGGCTACAGACTGCCTACTTCTCCTTTTCATCAACAACCCCAGAAAGAAAGGCAGAGCTCACTGGTCCACTGGTCCAGTAAGTTGTAGATTACTGAGTACTTTTATAGGTCCACTGCCCAAAATATTTTAGGCAGAAAGAAAAAGTGAGCTCTGCCTCTTCTTCTAAGAGCACATACCCCATTCATGAGGGCAAAGCCCTCTCACATAACCACCTCCCAAAGGCCCCACACCTCCAAATGCCATCACACTGGGGATTAGATTTCCAACATATGAATTTCAGAGGGACACAACCATTTAGTCCATAAAGCACATTTAATTACTTATACTCAAAAAGTTTAATGAAGTGATACAGATGCAAATAAAAGCACCAATCATTAGAAAAGATACATTTATAAACAAGAATGATGAAAATAATTAGATTGCAGGAAAATGAAATTCTCCATTTGTCAGAAAAACACTAAATTCTAGATCTACTCAAAAGCCTGCCTCAGAAATTTGACCCCAACCAATTACTTCTTTTACTGTAATCTGTAATAAAACTAGCATGGCTTGCACACACAAAAAAAGACAAGAATGCAAATGAACACAAATTTGTTTGAACTTCTGGTCTTGTTGAAATAACATTGCAGATATCATATTGAAAAATATACAGAATTATTTGACAAGGTGTAAAAAGTATACATTCTATACTTCATTTTGAAGTTCTAAGCATAGCCAACACTGCCTAGGAATTGGCTTAATATTTTTCCAGCAGCAAATGCATAAACTTCCTTGGACAGTGCCTGAAAATCTTACCCTTAGCTGGCCTCATTGGGACTCTGGGATCCTTGGCCCACAGTCATCAATTCTCCAGAATAATCCATTTAAGACATAGATCAGATCATGTCACTCCTGTGCCCAAAACCTTGCATCCTATCCCACTTAGAAAACATTCCAAGCCGTATTTATAGTCTGTCGGCCTCTACGGTCTGGCCTGCACCCCACTCAGCACTTCTTTCCCTACCCCTCTCCAGAACAGCTACACTGTCCCTGCTGTTCTCCAGCACACCAAGCACAGGGCTTCTCCTCTGCCTAGAACATTCCCCCACTACCACCACCACCACCAAATTCCCCTGTTGCTTGTTCCCTCTCTTTACTCAGGTTCTAATGTTGCCTCCTTGGGGAAGCCTGCCTTGATCCCTAAGCAAAACAGTGTCCTGTCCTTCCCCACCTGCCTCCCATGCATTATTTTCTTATTGGTGCTCCTCAAAGTCTGACATCATTTCAGGCATTTGTTTACTTGTTTACGTTCTGGATTCTTCACTAGAAAAGAAGCTTCAAGTGAGCATGAGTGTTTGGTTCACCACCATATCCCATCTAGAAGAGACCCTGGCACACCTGACACCTAATAAACATGTGTTGAATGAAGCAGTGAATGAGTGCTTCGATTTCCACGTGACAAAATGCCTGCACACACACACACACATGCACACACACACATACATGCACAGAGAATATGGAGGGTGGTAACTCTGTTCCTTGCATCAGAATGGCCTATAGAGCTTTGAAACACCACAAGCCAGGCCCAACCGTTGGAGATCTGGATTCAGCAAGCATTCACAGGCTGAATTCTGACTCAGAGCCAGGAGCCAGAAGTCTCTTACAAGAGGCTGAGCTACCTATTAACTGAAGATCAAGTCTCCTCTTTAATTGGAGGACTCCTGGGCAGTGTTTCAGATGCTGTGCTTTTTAGCTGCCCACTCTTGGCTACGAATGACCACCTATAAAAGCAGTGCCTGCAGCCCACGTGGTATGGGCCACAGTGACCTCATCCTCGCTCGGCCTGGAGCCCACTTCCTTAAGGAATAAACATACTCTCTTAACCAATGTTTTTTATTTGTGACGAGAGGGTGTGCACACTGAGAATGCAGGTTTCCTTTGTTTTGGAAGCCAACTGAATGTGCAGGTGGCTGGGGAGGGAGGGAGGAATAAGAAAGAGTAATCAAGGTTTGGATAAAGGGCATAAAGTTGCAGGGACAAACTGTTCTTGCCTGGGAGACTCACTGAGAAGAGAATCACAGGGTCTCCTGATAGGTTTTCCAATAGTTTTTAATGCTTATCTTCCCGCCCTGGACTCAATGCATCTCATTGAACCCTCTCATTTAGTTACAGACTAAACGTCCATGTTCCCATAATCCCTATGTTGAAACCTAATTCGCAGTGTGACGGTATTTGGAGGTAGGGGTCTTTGGAAGGTGATTAGGTCATGAGAGTGGAGCCCTCATGAATGGGATTAGTGCCCTTATAAAAGAGACCCCAGAGAGCTCCCTTGGCCCCTCCACCCTGGGAGGACACAGCAAGATGAACCAGGAAATGAGCTCTCACCAGACACCAAATGGGCAGACGCCTTGATCTTAGACTTCCCAGGCTCCAGACGGTGAGAAATAAATTTGTGTTGTTTAAAAGCCACCCAATCTGTCATACTCTGTTACAGCAGGCTGAGCTAAGACACCTCACAACAGTCTTACCGGGCAGTCATTATAATCCCTACTGTAAATGAGGAAGCCACAGTACAGAGCCACTAAGGGACTCTCACACAGTCACCATAGGTAAGTGGAAGATCCAGGGTTCAAACCCAGCTCTTTGGCTTCAACGAAGGCCTCACCATCCCCTGCTGAACTATGGCTGGTGCCTCTATCTCCCAGCTCCCCACCCCCCAACATACACTCAGCTCAGCCCTTGATTCCTTCAACAATTCCTAACCCTGCATGCACATTAGAATCACCTAGAGAACTTCCAAAGGAAATTCTTGGACCCTACTCCCAGAGAGTCTAATTAATTAGGTAGGGTCTAGGCATTAGCATTTTTTTAATCTTCCTAGATAATTCCTCTGTACAATCAGAGTTAGAAACCACTGTTCCAGGTCAGTGGGAAGAAAGGCCAAGCCCTAGTGGAAGTACCACAAACGGCATGTACAAAGAAGGAACCCCCAGTTCAGAAGAGGTCAGAGAGTAGCTTGGCTAAGAAGCTTCTAGAACTAGGGATGTAGTTCTAGCCCATCCTGAAAAGAAGCCTGAGGTACTGAGCTCAAGTCTAGAATGGCAATGTCTGCTAGGGCTGCCATAACAAAGCACCACAAAAGGAGTGACTGAGCCAACAAAAATATGTTGTCTCACAGTTCTGGGGCTACAAGTCTGAGATTAAGGTGTGGGCAGAGCCACGCTCCCTCTGAAGGTACTCAGGAAAGACCTATCCCAGACCTGCCTCCTAGCTTTCAGGAGTCCCGTGACTTGTGACAACATAGCTCCATCTTCACACGGCAGTGCCCCTCACGTGTGTCTATGTCCCAACCCCCTTCATTAAGGGCCCCAGTCATAATGGATTAGGGCTTACCCTACTCAGTATGACCTCATCTTAACTAACCACATCTATTAGGACCTTACTGCCAAATAATGTCACATGCTGAGGTCCTGGGGGCTAGGGGAAGACTCCAGCATATCTTTTCTGGGAGGGACACAATTAAACCCAGGACAGGCAGGTAGAGCCAAACGTTGAGGCAGTGTCCCCCAAGGATGCACTTCGGAACATATTCCTGTGCCAGAGATCCACTTCACTCAGTGTCCTGACAATTTACAATGGGCACGTATACATGTTCGAGACCCAGAAAAGTCCTTCAGGAAAGCCATCTGTCAGCTTTGTTTATCCAAATCTATTTGACCATAAAGCCTTTTCCACCTCGCATCTCTTAACCACCTATGGAACACAATTCAGGAAACACCACAACCGTCTAAGTGTGGAGGAGCCATGATGAATTAAAGCCTCACGTGAGGGTGAAAGTGCCCAGCACCCAGGAGTGGACCATCTGATATGGAGGCAGTGGGTCTCTCCTTGAGAAAACACTAGAAACAAAAGGTAAATGATCATGAACCACATTTTTTTTTACAGCATTGTAATAAATAACCCTGAGTCTTATTCCACAGTCTATGTGGCCAATTTTTTATAATATGGTGATTCATCTCACAGAGTGCCATTTCAGCCCTCTGGGAAGTTGAGCTTGGGGTACAGGGATATTGTAATTTGGGGTAGGACATGTTGTAGCCGGAGAAACCAAATGTCATCCTGGCTCCCCATCGATATTGAGCCGCTGCCTAGAACTACATGGAAGTTGGAGAAAGTGACTTGGGCCTTTTTTACCTCCCTCCCCCATCAGAAATCCACTCAGAACATGACACGGAACCTCATTTACAGAGGAGATCAAACAAAATACAACCACCACCTGCTCAACACAAAATACATCCCTGGATTGAGGAAAAAACTTTGGAAAAGGCAACCTTTAAAGGGCACACAAAATAATCCAACACACAGTGTGGCTTCTAAAAATAAAACCATGTAATTTACATATTTTTGAAGCAAGATTTTGCTCAAACAGTTCCTTGAACATAGGGAACCATGGGCCATTTCAAAACTGAAAGGCTTACGTTTTTCAGGTTTTCGCTTTTGAGCAAACTAGACTTTCTAAACTTTTAATTCAAAAAAGAAATTACAATGCACACCAAAGCAGTACTTTCCACAGCAGCAAATTAGAGAGGGCTAATTTGTGGGCACAGCCATGCCCTGTTATCTGTACCTTGTCACTTTAATTTAGCACAACCAAAACCTCGCCATTCCTTTCATTTTTTACTTGTCCACATAGAATTTCAGCCTTCATGCTGGGTTTCAAAGAGTCCAAAATAAAACCAGCCCACATTAAGCAAAACAGCCACATAAGACCTTTCCTTTATGTGTGGAGAAAAGGACTTTCAAAGTTCAGAAGGAGGATTTTTTTTTTTAAAGCACTAAGTAGTCTTGGTAATGTTTTTAAAGATCTATTTTAAAACGTTGAGATTTTTTTCCTCCATTGTGCTGTCTGCATGTGGACAGACCCGTGGATTTCCTCTAACAGAAGCAACAAAGTTGTTACTTGAAACCTGTACATTTCAATCCCTTGCTAAAACATCTCTCCAAGAGCTACAAGTTGTCAAACTAGAAGACACACTTTCCATCCTCCTGCCCTGTGGAGCATTAACAGGCAAGGATAACAGCGTGGGCTCAGGGGACATGCTGGTCTCCAGATCCTCAGTGTCCTGCTCTTACAACAGCGAATCTAGCCATCCTTCAAGCATAGGAAATAGACTGTCAAGAGTGGCAGAACCGAACGCTACCATGTCCACCTATGGGTGTGCATAAAGCATGAAATACAAGCGTCCCCCAAAACCCTTTATTCACTCTCTGTCACATGCTACCCTCATTAGGAAGAGCCGCTCTTAGAAACAATTACTGCCAACAGAAATACCTGTCGTCCACAGCCTTGTAGGTATCCCTCAGCTTCCCAAATCTCCTAGCTGTCCCCATCCCACCTGACTCTCTTACCTCTTGAAAGGCAGAGCGGATTCCCCAGCATTTTCACCTTGCAAGGAGCAAAAAACCTTAAGTGTATGTCACCTGGGCTCTCATTCTGTAAATCATTTGGTTAGAAATATTAGTAACTGGGGATGGCTTTATATCGGCCCTCACAGTGGCAAGTTGTAAAAATGCACCACAGACAGGGAAATGCAGACTCTTCGGAAACTCAAGTGGTAATTGGAATTCAGAGCTAGGGCCCTGCCATAAATCTGTACTCCGCAGCTGTCATTGGGAGTAAAAGTCTGCCTCTTGACGGAGCAGAGACCCGAAGCCCATTCCAGGGAGCGTCTCCTTGCACAGCGGTCAGCCTCACCACTTGCAAGAAGAGGGATCAGTTTCACAGCCAGCCCGTGCCCCCTCGCCCAGGGGAATGCCTGGCAGAGCTGGAAAGGGCAGAACTCTTTCCAGCAAACAGGAAATCTGACTGACAGAGGCACAGCTTACGAGGGTACCCCAAGGATCACATTTCTTGTTACAGCCTGCCTTTATTTTATTATTATTCTCTGACTCCCAGATGCGAGGAGGCCCAAGGATGGAATGAAAGTGAATGTTATAGGTCCCTCAGCAGACCACAGGCCCTGCCTGCTTTGAATAGCATGTTTCAGGTGATTCTATTTCTAATCCTTTCTCTGGCCCACAGAGTTTGATACTCATCACAGCCCCTGACCCGGTTAAAAAAAATCAAACAGATGGCAAAGACTAGTGCCAGAATTCATGCGGGGCTTTCAGTTTTGCTTTGTTTGCAAATGGAAACCAAGTCTGCTCCTTGAGCCTTGCAGACACTCACCACCCCACCCTCCAGTCTCTTGTGTCTGTCCACCAGGTGCTAAGCGCTCTTCATGAGGTAGCATTTTCACATGAGAGGACGATGTGGTTGCAGACATCTGCCACGGATCACAGATGGCCACGCCAGGGCTGAGCAGCCGACCTGGTGACCATATAGACGCTGCTTCCCCATCCCCAACTGAACCTAGGGTTCAATTTTCCAAGGTATGGAAACCCCAAATCAGGCATGTTCCGGTTATCATTTCTAAAGGCATTTGTGTGAAGGGTCTTATCACGGCATGGGCAAAGGAGAAAACAAAACATAAAATTACACTAAATTGAGGACCCTCATGTTAGACGAGTGTGAGCCAATCCATATATGTATATGCTCCTCCTCTGCATAAATCACAACAACCTTCTAACCATCCTTTGAAGAAGAACATGAGGCTCATGCCTGAAAGCACCCAGCCCTTCGCCACTCACACCAGACCCTTTTTGGCTGGTCTCTAATTCATGAGCCATACAGAACCACTGCTTCTTTCTGTGGGCTGACTTGCATTTCAGATTTCAGGCAACTCTTCAAAAACTGGCTCTGGCCCTCAGGAGCCTCAAGGTTTGGGCAACCTCGTGCGACACCCATCCGGAGACAAATGGCTTTTACATACAGAGCCATTTGGAACCTTAAGTTCCAGTGCTAAGTACCCATGGGTCTTAAAGTGCCCTGGCAGAGACGTGACCACCTGTATGAGAAGGAACTGCAAACACTCCAGAGAAGGGGGGATAAGAGGCTGAGGAGTCTCACACTTGAGAGAGCACTACTCGGCTGTAGAAAGAGAGCTCTCATCCCCGCACACACAGAACAACCAGCCCCACATGGACTGTGCCCCAAAAAGTGAATACCTTTGGTTCATAATGGAGGGGCACACTGTTCTCAAAAGGGAAAAGTATCTAGTTTGGCCAAATCTCTGAAAGAAAGTCTGCAACCTAGGGAAGTTAAAGAACTCTAAAGATAACAAGATATTCTGAGAAGGTAAGCCTTTTTTTTTTTTTTTAAGTCTTTCCTTCCTTCTACGTGGCTCCAGACTTTAAAAAAAACAAACAGCAAAGGGAAGTTGCTATTCTAGAGTGCAGCCTCTCTCTAGCCCAGGTTCCCACATGGCCAGCAGTGGCAAGGGGGAGACCTCTATAGAACTCGAATAAACCAGTCTATGCCTCTGAGAGTGAACATATAAAATCAACCCAGGAGTTAACACAGAATCATAGAGAGGCAAAGGCATTTAAGAGTCTACAACCCAGCTGAGGCTATTACCATATCTAAAGCGAGAACACAGCAGTCAGACGCAGAGAGGTGGCTGACCATGAAAGCAGACAAAAAGTGGAGTCTGGAAAGCCACCCCAGCACTACCCAAGGGAGTACGAGCCCCGCCACAGATTCACGCCTCCACGTCCCATTGCCAAGTGTGAGACTCCGGTGCAGGATGGAGGAATCAGGCTCCCCTCACAGGATGCCTCCGGGCCCTGATCCCACTGGCCAGCTCTTCTCATTGTGATTCCTCATTTCTCACACTCTCTCCTGATTACCACCAAGCTTCCCTTGAAGTCTGCTATACAAAGGAAATCTGCTCGTCAAACAGTGCCATTTGGTTACATTTCTCACAGTAAATCATCATCAAATTGGCATATTGCTTCCCAGTCACTAGAAACCTGCCAATTGCACCTACCCCTGGGAGGTAGCTTTGCTCTCCTTGAGCTGACAGTCTGTCTTTTGAGCCTGTTTTCAGGTAAGGCAACCTGCTGAGGGCTGGTCGTGGGGGAGACAATGACACAGGATGCAGGCTGGCTCTCAGCCATGCCCCTCAACTTTACCACCTCTTCACTTCCAGTTCAGCTCAAAGAAAACCAAGGCCCTCTTCTGCACAATTCCATCACCACAAGTACACCAACAAAGAGTCACATCTCATGAGGTCAACCTGTCCATGGGGACAAGTCCAAGTTTGTTTATTGACTTTTTTTCTTTAAAAAATGTCTTATTGGGGGGCGCCTAGGTGGCTCATTCAGTTAAGTGTCCAACTCTTGATTTCGGCTCAGGTCATGATCTCAGGGTGGTGGGATCCAGCCCCGTCTCAGGCTCCTCATTCAGCCAGGAGTCTGCTGGAGATTCTCTCCCTCTGCCCCTCCCCCTCCACACCCTGTGCGTATGCTTCTCTCTCTCTCTCAAATAAATCTTTAAAAAATTTATTTTGAAGCGATCTCAAATTTACAAAAAAATAAAATTGCAACTATAGTACAAAGAACCTTCTTTCTTTCTTAACCACTTGAAAGTAACCTGCCAACCCCAAGCTCCACCACTCACTGATACTTTAGTGTGCATTTCCTACAGCAATAACATTCTCCTCCATAACCACAACACAACCATCAACATCAGGAAATTAACATGTAATACATGTTAATATTTGCTCTTTGGACCCCATTCAAATTTCACCAAATGTCCCCAAAATGTACTTTATAGCACAAGGATCTGGTTCAGAATCACAAGGTGTTTTTAGTTGTTATGTCTTTTTGGTCTCCTTCACCCTAAAACACCTCCATAGGTCTTTCCTTGATTTTTCTGACCTTGACAGTTTTTAAAATTACAGGCTGTTTATTTTGTATAAAGTCCTTCAGTTTGGCTTTGTTTGATGCTTCCTGTGATTAGAGTCAGGTTACGAGTTTTTGGCAGGAAAATCACGGAAAAGTGAAGCTGCATCCTTTTCCTTGTATGTTACCAGGTGGTGCCTGATTTTGATTTGTCCCATTGCTGGTGACGTTTATTTTTTTTTTTTTCCAAGCTTGGGTTTGTTTTTTGGGTTTGTGTGTGTGTGTGTGTGTGTGTGTGTGTGTGTGTTTTGGTTTTTTTTTTTTCTGGTGGTCAAATCCCCACATGTCCATGAAGACTGCCTGCCCACCCCAAAGTCAGGCTGACCAAGGGAGGGCTTAGGCCTATCTTGGTCTGTACCCTTCTGCTCCAGTGCACCTGCCTCCTCCTTGGAGGGAACTGTAGTGATAGTAATGACAGCTGATTTATACAGATGCATTTATATAAAAAGATGGGATAAAGTAGAAGAAAAGAAAGATGACAGGCTTTTTGCCTTAGATCCTTCTCACATAAATTCTCCAGAGCTAAACAGAGATTAGTTGCATTAAGTTTCTTCATGCAAGAAAGGCCCATTTCACTCATTCATTCATTCAAGCCACAAACGTTTCTGGGGAGCTGCTCCCTGTTAAGCACAGGGACACCGACACATATGGGATGCTGCCTTGCCCCCAGAGGACAGCATGGTCTCTTATAGAAATGTTATAAATAAACAGCTACCGTGCAGTGTTGAGAAGGCGATGCTTGACCCAGTCCAGGCTGAGAGGGAAGCAGTCCAGTCAACATAATCTGCACATTCTGCCTGAAAGCAAATGTAAACAGATTCCAGATCAGACTGGCGCAAAGGTGAACTCCAGGAGAGGGGAGATTGGAGAACAAGGTGGATGGTGGGGCGGCGGGGGGGGGGTCAGTTCTGGGGCAGAAAGGCTTTGGATGCTCAGCAACAGTCTGTAAGCCCTGGGGAACCACTAAAGTGTTTGAAGCCAACTGGCAAGATCATATGGGTGTTTTTACAACAATGAGAGGAACCCATTTACAGAGGGGAAGAAATGGAACAGAGAGAAGGACACGTTAGGAGACAACTGAAGTCATCTTCAGACCAGAGGCTGAGGAGGGTTCATCCAGGACAGGAGCGGTGCGGAAGAAACAGGGCAGATTCTTTAGAAGCACAGGATGCAATATCCACAGGATTTTGCAGAGTGTGAGAAGTGGAGGAGAGAAAAGTATCAGGAGTGCCCAGAGGGCTTCTGGATTAAATGGATGGGAGTGGAGGGGGGGTACCTGTAATCAGGATCCAGAATATAACAACAGTAGGTGTTGCTGATTCAGCACTTCCAGACACATAACCAATTTCCCAACCTCTAATCTGGGATCCCAGGGAAGTTACACTCAAGATGGTCAGTAGAGTATTTCAAGGACAGAGTTCGCTGCTACGGATGGATACCAGGCATGCTGAGTTACAGCCCTAGCACTTTAATTATATTTGAGTTCCTAACGTTACCTGCTGCAGTGATTTCTGTGGGCATAGCTGTGAGTAGTTTTACAGGAAGAGAGAGAGAAAGAGAGGTTTTAAGATTTGTTCATCCTGGGCGCCTGGGTGGCTCAGTCGGTTGAGCGACTGCCTTCGGCTCAGGTCATGATCCCAGGGTCCTGGGATCAAGTCCCACATCGGGCTCTCTGCGGGGAGCCTGCTTCTCCCTCTCCCACTTCCCCTGCTTGTGTTCCCTCTCTCGCTGTGTCTCTCTCTGTCAAATAAATAAATAAAATCTTTAAAAAAAAAAAAAAAAGATTTGTTCATCCTTGCCTCTCTCTCTACCACCTACCACTTATGTCTCCCTAATCCTTTCCAGTGGTTTTGTACTTAAAGCAGCATATCATTGACTTAATTTCATAGCACGCCCCTCATCTATTTATTTTTAAGTAAAGTGAATTATAACCAATTTTGTTTTGAGAACTTTATGAGATCCTCGAGAAAAACTGAAAACACCCCACAGGGTTAAAAAGCTAAGCTTTGGAACCGTACGTTTCCATAGTGAAAGATGAAAACCCAATGTCTGCCCAGGGTCTAGAAGCAATCACAGTTCTGCTCCTCTCCCAAAATTTTGTTTGTTTTGTTAATGTAAAGCAAGCACCTCTGCTACTTCTTGGTTGAAACCACTTCTCTCTATATATCCAAGAAGTAAATATTCAAGTCTGAGGCAGGACATAAGGACTTTCCAAGTACAATCCATCCAATTCCACAATTGCATATACATTCCGCATACTTTCATTTTTACCCGTGGGGAGAAAAAAACACAATAATATCATAGTTGTTTCATAAGTGATCTCAAACTTTTTCCTTCACCTATTTCCATTTATTTATCCATATTCTTTTGAACACTGTATTAGGTCATACTTTGTCATTGCTCTTCTTGGTGAGAAGCATGTGCTCCTCAGAGTAACATGGTGAAGTTGATCTTGATTCATATAAACCTGGGCTCACTTGGTGTCTCTACATTACCCCCACCTGAACACTCTTGAGCCTGTTTCTTCCTAAGTACAGTTAGAGACAATGATAAGCTCACCTAAGATTTATATGAAGATTAAGTTGCATTATGCATATGATAAGGATTCTCTCGACCAAATTTTAGTCAGGCTCCTGAGTCCTCTGCTCAACCAAGCCCAGCATGACCTTCCACCTCTGTTCCTGTGGAGTCCAATTTTAGCAAGAATCCTGCTAAATCAGCTTAAGAGAAAATTCCCACCCTCAGTATCTGACCAAATTCCTCATCCTCCCTTATCCCCCAGGTGATAGGTGATCACCCTGGTCTGTCTTCAGCAAGAATCCTGTTGAGTTGGTTTCACAAGAATCCCCTGTTCTTGATGTTTCCTCTTAGTAATTTTCCATCCATTGACCCCCGCCCCCTTCCTGATGCATGGCTATAAATCTCCGCTTTCCTTTGTTACATTCGGAATTGAGCCCAGTCCTCTTTTTCCCCTATTGTAATAGTTCCTGTAACATCAGGTTTACTGTTTTAACTACTGCCCAGCTCTGGGTCTTTTTGACACAGGTGAAAGCCTCTTACATTGTTCCTAGTGTAAAGTACTTTTCAAAACATTAAAAACATGACCCTCATACAAATATAAGGTGAATACATATTAAAGATGTATTTAATTCAGTGAGAAAACCAACGGGATAGAAAAGTTGTTTCAGAGGATTACAGGAGAAGAGACATATATATATATAGTCACTGAAAGGACTGTTGAAATAAAATCGTTGAAGTAGATACAAAATTGGGTAATGCCTTGCAGGGCGGCAAAATTATATCTTGGGGGATTATTTTTTCTAATAGACAAGAATCATTTGCATGGCACCATTTCCTGTAGGTATTCATCTATCCTTTCCTATTTGTAAAATACCTTAACCAACAGTATATAGTAGGGACACCTATGTGGCTTGGTCAGTTAAGCATCTACTTTTGCTCAGGTCATGATCTCAAGATCTCAGGGACCTGGGATCAAGCCCCATGTGGGGCTCTGCGCTCAGTGGGGGTCTACTAATCTCTCTCCCTCTGCCCTTCCCCCTGCTCCTGCTCTATCTCTTTCTCAAATAAATAAATAAAATCTTTAAAAAAAAAACAGTAAATAGTAAATCAAAGAAAAGCAAAGAAAGGCAATACACCTAGAGAATTAGATAATCCTTGGGTGGTGCCAATAATCCAGGATGACTTTGAAGGGACACACAGTCATCCTTTTGCCTATTTGCCTATTTTCAAGTTTTAAGTATATTTATTTTTCCTTTATACTAGAGTATCATCGGTGTTCAACAAGTGTTGGCCAGAAACTAATTATATGAGAATGCTATATACAAAACCCTACAAGACTCAGGCAAAAAAGTGCTAAGAGGAAAATTCATAGCATCAAATGCTTTCACTGAACAAGAAAAAGGAAGAAATAAAAAAATGACTGCATCGTGCTATGAAGATTATTAACCCAAATCTGAGAGCTGAACCCTAAGAAAGAAAGAATAGTACAGACTGAAAAGAAGAATTTTCATTAGAAAGAAACTGGCTGGATATATAAAATTGGGTATAGTCTTAAACTCTAATGAATAAGGTAGAATACCTGCAAAATATATAATCAGTTGAATTTTAATTTACTTATATATTAGGACAATAAATAAAATAAGACCCAACAGAAGTTCAAAATACTTTTTTATGGCCTCTCACAGTATAAACTTTCTTAATTTCATCTCTTCTTTAACTTTTCTATCCCTTTGGATAGCAATGCTTAAAATACGTCATGCTCAAGACAGGAAGGGTTAGTTATCAAAGGTTGAGAAAACTGAAAGAAAGTTCAAGCTCACCTTTGAATCAATGTCAGGAACATGTAGGATAAAAGTAATGGCTATAAAAGGCATCTGTAAGACAGTCCCATTCGGTAGCACACCAACAGGGTTATGGACAGCATGTTTGTGAAGACAGGGTTGGAATCCCTCAGGTCGATTTACCAGTGATTTCTCTTTAGGCAGCCCCCAAAACCTCTCTGAGCCTCAATTTTCTCATCAACATGGCCAGTAATACACATTTCACTGGGACTTTCATGAGCATTAAATGAGCTCACATCCATACAAACTTTAGCACAGTCCCTGATGCACAACAGATACTAGTAAATATGTCCTACTTTTTTCTGCCCCCGGGGTCACCTTTCTAAAAGATGTGTAAATACATGAAAAGCAGGAAAGGGCTTTTGAACTGTATTCACAATCACCTAGAAAGGAAGGAGGTCAATATCTTTTCATTTTTCTTTTCTGTTCCTACCTCCGGGACTTTAAAGTTTCTTTCACATGAAAATCCAATCACATGTTCATTTAAATGTAAGCATTTAATTAATCATCTAATGTTCTTTTTTCTGAAGCTCTTTTCACTGTTTAACTCAAGAAACAGGATAAGGAAATTCAGGTAGGGAATCCAAAAGGGACTGACTTCACCAACGTTGTTTATCTTCCTGCTTTGTTTCCATTATTTTATTTACCTCCTGACATAGGATTCCTGGAAACTTGAAACAAACAAACAAAAAAACTTTTCTAAGCAAGGAAACCAAATGGCACAAATTTCCTCCCCCTGGGGAATGACAAAGAAAGGCAAGGGACCAGTAGACAGGCCAGACTCTTGTGTACTATGGCTGCCGTCAGCCTCGCCTTCCTCCATAAATCCCACTCAGAAAACTGGAAATAAAGGATGACCCTCACCTTGGCACTGTGATACTATTTCTCCTAGACTCAGTCCCCTGACAGACCTGTTACAGGTCTGCGCCCAGTGTGTAAGTCCTCACTACTTCCCAGGGCCCCCATCTCCAACCCCAGAGGCACAGAAATCTTCCTATTTCTGGCTCCTCTCTGGGAACCACCACCCTCGGCTTAAGACTGACCTCCCAAAAGAATCATTCCCACCTTGCTGGCATGTCCAACCCAGAAATGACTTTCCATTTCAGATGTACTGAATTACCAGACGAAGCCAGTCTGGACCCAGCTTCATTAATGCTAAAGGTTAACGGGACAAGGAGCAGACCCCTCACAGGTACCCTCACCGATCTAACAAGACAACCGCCCAACATCTGCCCTTGAGACCCTCCGGTCTAGATACCATGTTCTGCCACTTGGCTGGACAAAGATCCTCATTCTCCAACGGTTTCTGCCTTGCAACCATCTGGAACCTGCCTCAATCCAAGAGGCACATACATCTGTTCCAGGTTCTGGTTTCCCCTTGATCTGTCTTGCTGGGTATAATTAGCCCACCCAGGCTCTGCCAGGACATGCCTCTGAGGGCTGGGGTCAAGCCCTTTATCCAACTCACTCAACAAACTTCTTGGGGGAAAGGAGAGCAGGAGGGGAATGATTCTCTCCCAAGACTTGGGAGAGTGGGGGGAGGGGTATCAGGCAATTTTTTTGCATGTTAATCTCAATTTTATGTCAAAATTTTCAGCCAGTGAGTCCTCACTGGAGGGACCACCAATCTGTTTTTCACCAGGGCAGGAACCCACTCTGAGAAGGCCCTGTGCGGAGTTAGGCTGGACCAGCCCATCGTGCCCCCCGCTTTGGCCCCAATGACAGCCCCATGCAGGCAGAGAGGGGGATCCCAAGTACTGTGACGATGAGCCACTGTGACAGTGTGTGGCAAAGGAGGAAAGGCTGAGGGTTTTATCTTTTTCCTCCAGTAGACAAATATTCACCACCCTTTTGGACAACGCATGACTGCGCCATCAGTCATAGGAATAAGCTGAGTGGCTACTTTGGGGGAATTTTATAAATTCACAGAAGCCCAAAGCCGTATTATCTGGAATACCCTTTCTTCAACATCCTTAGCAGATTTTCACTTGTCCTTGGAGGACACATCTCCTCTGCAAGTCTCAACCCTCAGTTTGCTGTGACAGAAAATGGGGATAACACTGTAACCCTCATACCACATGCCAGCATAAACTCTTTTCCCTACGATTGTTCTGAGGAGGAAACATTTTAAAATATACAAATTATTTGGCACAAAAAAAAAGTGATCCAAAAATTAATAATGCTCTTTCCCTTGCATTTTTGTGAGAAGTACTAATTATCTTGGAAGGGCAGGGCAATGGATTTTTGTGGCAACTGTTCAGGCTTCTGGGGAGACTCCATCTCTAGTTCTGCCACTTCTTGGCTATTTATGTGGCACGGGTCTGGTATTTCACTGTGTTCCACTACAAAAGGAGATAACGCTTACTTTGGAGGGAGTTATGCCTTGTAAATGAGATGACACATGTCCACATGAAACATCTGAAAGCATATGCTCCCTTAGAACTAGGCCCTTTGTCTTGCACACAGCAGGGTTTCTCCATTCAAACACTGTACCAGCAGCCCGAAAGGCACAGTCAGCCCAGGTTGGGGGGGGTGGGGGGGCAGGAGGACCCAGGCTGGAATCAGTGTCAGTATGCTGTCCATGTATCACAATCTGTGTTGTGTGACCCATGAAGCCACAGCAAATATTTCCAAAAAAAAAAAGAATAGGAAGGGAAGGGGAGGGGAGGGAAAAGGAGGGAAGGAAAGGGAAAAGAAGGGAAGAGGAGGGAAGGGGAGGAGAGGGAAGGGAAAGGAAGAGAAGGGGAGAGGAGGGAAGAAGAAAGGAAGGAAGAAAGGAGGCAAGCAAGCAAAACAAAATATGTCCACTTCACTCAGCAGCAGATTCACCCATTCATCCTCAGGGAACACACAGCTAGTTTTGTTGTTTTGTTTCATGTATTTATATTCCATAAAATTTCATAACATCACTTCAGCACATAAATGCTGATTACAAAACATGTTAACTGAATATATGTTAATAGCCCTCAACATTTTCCAGCACAAAAAAAAATAATAACTAACATCAAATATAAAATGCCCATCTGAAAGGCCACAAATTTTACATAAACACAGACAGGAGTTAGGAAAGGAGAGAAGAGAACACAAATCATCGTTTTCCCCAATGACTCAAGGATATTTGATTAGCTATGTTTGAAAAGACTGAGAAAGATCAAATTTTTGACTTTTTAGAGGTAACACTCAGGCTGCTGACCATCTTCTTATCTTCCACCTCCAGACCAATTCCTTGTCAAGGAAGAAGTAAGATTTAAACCACTTTCCAAATGGCAAAGTCCTCCTCCTTTAGGACAGAGGACAAAACCAATTTTCTTTTAA
The DNA here is from genome assembly GCF_054177405.1 of Leptonychotes weddellii. NCBI lineage: Eukaryota > Metazoa > Chordata > Mammalia > Carnivora > Phocidae > Leptonychotes > Leptonychotes weddellii. The sequence goes on along the minus strand of NC_138380.1, from coordinate 36,487,815 downwards.
CCGGTGCTCGACATGTGCATCTGGCAAAGCTTTCAAGACAAAAATTCCAAGGATTTTACGAAGCACTTAGGAGACGCATAGCCTTGTTTCACCTTGGTCCAAAAATCAGACTCTTAGAATTGAAAGAGACATTCACTGTCATCTAACTCAGGATGCTTTCTCTTAATATTAGCTGCAAAGCCTTATCCAAAGGAAACCCTCCAGGAGCCCTAACCTGTGAGGAAGCTGCAAGTATGCTGTCCAGAAGAAGTGGGAGGCCAGAACCTGGCTTGCTCTATCCCTACTCTCCTTCCCAGCAGGAACCCCTAAGCTCATCTTCAGAAACTCGGGGCTCATGGAAACACAGTTTGAAAGGGAGTGAACACTCCAACCCTCATATCGCAGATGAATGACAACTGAAGCCAAAAAAAGTGACAAGGAACATCAGTCCACTGGATAAATGGGTGAGGCCTGGTCAAACGTTAGAGGGGTTCAAAACAGCCACCTCCTGGCCTCGATGCAGCCAGAGGGACTATATGACCCATCTGAGGCCAATATGATGTCAGAGGAAATCTGCCAATGGTCACTCTTCTGATGACAGAGACAAAGTAAGAGGAGAGCTATTGGTGTTTCCCTTTCCTCTTTATTCCTGTTGAGCATGTGAGGGCGTGATGCCTGGTGTTCCAGGAGCCATCTTGAGACTACGAAGTGCAAGCAAAACACAAAAGGCCAACATACTTAATGTGGGCGAGCAGAAGAGGAGAAAAGAGCTTGGGTCCTTGATGACAGCCTTGGGCTACTTGGTGAATCTGAAGCCACTTGCTCCTGACTTCTGGTTAAGTAAACAATAAATGTCCTTATAGTCAAAGGCACTGTTGGTCAAGTCTTCTGCTCCTGTATCCTATGTAATAGAAAACACTTCTCCAGTACTTCAAAGTCAGTGTGTTACAGTGTGAGTAGCACCTGCATTTCTCCATAAATTATCTCTGACTTCTATTCCCAAACGGAAGTCAGATGGAAAGTTAAAAAGCGAGGAGGAATGGTACAGCCACCTAGGAAGACAGTTGGCACTTTCTTACAAAGCCAAACATTTAGTCTTTACCATAAAACCCAGCAACTGCTCTGGGGCTATAAAGGCATGAAATGACATGGGTGAGTCTTATTTTTTTTTAAAGATTTTATTTATTTATGTGAGAGAGAGAGCACAAGCAGAGGGGAGAAGGAGAAGCAGGCTCCCCGCTGAGCAGAGAGCCCAACGCAGGGCTCGATCCCAGGACCCTGAGATCATGACCTGAGCCAAAGGCAGATGCTTAACCAACTGAGCCACCCAGGAGCCCCTGGGTGAGTCTTAAATGAATATTTCTAAGTGAAGGATGTCAGTCTGAAAAGGCTACAGACTGTCTGGATGTGTGACGTTCTGGAAAAGACAAAACTATAGAAACAATAAAAAGATCAGATCAGTGGTTGCCAGGGGTCTGGAGGCTGGGGGTGCAGGCATTAGGAGGGAAGAGCAGGAGTGAGGAACAGGCAGAGCACAGGGGATTTGGGGGCAGTGAAACTATTTTGTATGATACAGTGATGGTGGCTACATGACGTTATACACTTGTCAAGACCATAGAGCGTGCCTGGGTGGCTCAGTCGGTTAAGCGTCTGCCTTCAGCTCAGGTCATGATCCCAGGGTCCTGGGATCAAGCCCCACATCGGGCTCTCTGCTCAGAGGGGAGCCTGCTTCTCCCTTTCCCTCTGCCCCTCCTCCCCCGCTCATTCTCTTTCTCTTAAATTAATAAAATCTTTTTTAAAAATAAAAACATAGAGGGGCGCCTGGGCAGCTCAGTCGGTTAAGTGTCTGCCTTCGGCTCAGGTCATGATCCCAGGGTCCTGGGATCGAGCCCCGCATCGGGCTCCCTGCTCCGTGGGAAGCCTACTTCTCCCTCTCCTACTCCCCCTGCTTGTGTTCCCTCTCTCGCTGTGTCTCTCTGTCAAATAAATAAAAATAAAATAAAAACATAGAACTGTACAATACAAAGAGTGAATCTTAAGGTAAACTACAGATGTTAATGATAATAATGTATCAACATTGATTCGTTAATTTTTTTATGGAACCACACTAGTACAACATGTTGATAACAGGAAAAACGGTGTACAGAAAAGGAAATGCATATTGGAACTCTGTTCTATCTGCTCAATTTTTCTGTAAATCTAAAACTGTCCTAAAAAATAAAATCTAGGGGCGCCTGGGTGGCTCAGTTAAGCAGCTGCCTTCGGCTCAGGTCATGATCTCAGGGTCCTGGGATCAAGCCCCCACATTGGGTTTCCTGCTCAGCGGGGAGTCTGCCTCTCTCTCTCTCTCTCCCTGTGCCCCTCCCCCCTGCTCATTTTCTCTCTCTCTCTCTCTAATAAATAAAATCTTTTTAAAAAATAAAATAAAAAATAGTCTATTATTACAAAAGAAGGGAGGGAGGGAGGAAGGGAAAGAATCCCTGAAATTATAAGTTTTCTTCTCAAATCAGTCTGGAAACTCAATTTCAAGAGGGCGTGGAAAGGTCTGAACCAGCACATTCCATCCTCACTGTTCCACAAACCACCTCCCCCTACTCCTACCAAGACGGATCTCTGGCCTTCACTTTAAGCGGCTCCTGTCCTCCATCTCCCCTTCACTCCCGTGTTGCAGGGCGCTCGCCAGCAGGCGCGCCATCATTGCCGTAGTGCCCCTGCTCTCTGCGCATCCATCCCGCTCCTCTCCCCCCCACCCCCACCCCCGCCCCGCCCCGCCCTCAGCTTTCCAAGGCATCGCTATGGCTCCCATGTTATTTTTACCTCTGATAATAACATCTCTGGGGGGAAAAAAGTCTCCAGATGCTTCTCTGCATTAATGGAAGTAATAATCTCGTCAATAATAAATCCCCCAGGCCCACCAGGTGGTTTCCATAGGGGTTCTCTTCTACCCCAAGCCTTGTTCACCTGCTCCCCAGCCACAGGGCCCAGAACTCGAACCACTGTGGAGATCTAGCTTCTCTGTGGAAATGGAGCGGTTTCTGAATTCAATTAAATATTTAAAAAAGGAGGTCTCACAGGCCAGTCCCAAATGTTTCCTGGATCTTTTCTTCCACGGTTTTCTCTGGGGTCTGGAAGGCGGACTTCAAATTTTAGCTCTAAACAGACTGAGGTTGTAGCTGGATAATTGTGACTTGATGAAAAAACAAAACAAAACAAAATATCTAGTAAAAAAAAAAATCAGTGATTATTACTTGGCTCAAATCTCTTCCCCTCTTTTTATCCTTTTTCATCTCTTCTGAATAAAATGCAAGTGGGCACATGATCAGTATCTTCATTGAAAGTGTGGACTCTATGAAATTGGCTGGAAGAAGGCATTTGCTGAGCAAACATTCCCTGGAGAGAAGTCACTGTGGCCAGATCAATGTAGCATTGGTAATGGGGGCCACCAGCTGGGGACTAAAATACTTGTGTTAAATAGCATGATTTGGGGTGATAATGGGATTTTTATCTAAATGAGTTATTCCCACAAGTAGGGAATGGGTGTCTTTAATACATTCAGAACAAACAACAGGAATGAATAATAACTAACGGTTCTCCCCACAATGTCAGGCTTTCTCACAACTCCCAGCCTTTGCACATACTGTTCCCTCTGCCTGGAATACCTACCCCCAGCCTCAGCCCCACCGCTGGCCCCTTCTTTGTCACATCCACATTCAGTATTCAGGATACAGTGAGAAACCTGCAACTTTCCCGAAGTGGTTATTCGGTTCCTCCTCTCTGACCCCATATCACCTGGTACCTATCACCTTTCATGGCAACTATCTGTTTGCATGTCTTTATCTCCACTTGACCAAAAGCTTGAAAGACAGGGCCTCCCTTTTACTTGTCTTGCAACTGGGACAGCGTGCTGCCCATAGTAGGTCATCCACAGATGCCTACTCAAAACAAGGATCCCAAAAGAAATAAACACACAAATGGACTTTATAGCATCCTCCATGTGGCAGATTTAAAAAGCCTTATAAACAGAGTCTCTTTCAGCAAGAAATATTTTTCAGTTTGATAAAATATTAACATGCGTTATGTGCATCATTTAGCACAAAAATAAGCCCACAAAGTTTAACTCTGGGGAAAGCGTGATTATGTGCAATTATTCTTCCAAATGACAAAGTAAAACAAATACATTTCCATGTTGCTTTGACTGACACAAATATCTGTGATGCGATGAATTACACACAAACACAAATGCATTCCTTGTAGACAATACTGTTCCTTCATTTCACATCTTATGCGACCACAAAGCAATTAAACTTGCGTGTGCGTGGGGCACTAAAATCATCTTTGGCGTACTTAACTGAGGTTCGGGATGCTGGGCTTGTTAATGGGAAGGAGGTCGTCTGGAAGATAAGCTTACCAGTGTCGTAGCGGTTTCAGCGCAGACTGGTTGGACCTCTTCCAGTCAGTCCCCAGAGGCCTTCCAGAGGAAACTGTGTGTCCCTCAGGGAACAGGGCTCTACCCCAGAGGATCAACTCTGCTGGGCCTATCAGCTGGCCTCTGGGAGGATGGCCTCAAGAGGACTGCCCTCAGGAGCATGGGTCAAAATTCAGTGGGAAACCCATCCTAATAAGGAAAATGTCGACACTTCCTCCCCTTATCAGTAATTCTTAGGTCCACTGCGGGTACAGACAGAATCAGGAAATCAAACTCAAGCTGCAAGAGATGAGAAAACCTGGTTTTAAGGGTATTTTTAAACTGCTCCTAGGACCTTGGCTTCAGCTCATTACATCTCAGGGTTCATTCCATCACTCATGCAAACACTTGAGTGCCCTCCCCAGACTAGGCCCCGTGCCAAGCACAATCAGTTCGCTAAGCAGCCAACGTCTTGGGGTGGCTAGTAAATCTGTACTATCAAAATATTTCCTTTTTTTCTCTACATATACATTTCCCACCTTCGTCACAAATGTGAAATGTTTCCATTTGATTTGATGCTGAATTCAACACAACAAAATAAGGGACATAAAACAATGAGACAGAAAAATATTCTTAGCAAATAAAAGTAATATAAAAGAAGTAAAAAATGGGGCGCCTGGGTGGCTCAGTCGTTAAGCATCTGCCTTCGGCTCAGGTCATGATCCCAGGGTCCTGGGATCGAGTCCCACATCGGGCTCCCTGCTCAGCGGGAAGCCTGCTTCTCCCTCTCTCGCTCCCCCTGCTTGTGTTCCTGCTCTCACTATCTCTCTGTCAAATAAATAAATAAAATCTTTAAAAAAAAAAAAAAAAAAGAAGTAAAAAACACATTCTTAGTATTGTTTTCTCATCTTAAAATGTAGTTGACTAAAAAAAAAAAAAAAACCAACATAGTTGACTAGAAGATCCCAAAGGGCCCTCCAGTTTAAAACGTGATGACTCACTAGTAATCAGGAAAATGTAAATTAAAATTACAATAAGATACCATGTAAGATATTCAGGGCAAAGAATAAAGAATTCCACAATATCAAGTGTCAATAGGAATATGGAGTAAACAGGATGACATACACTGCTGATTGGGAGTGTAAATAAATTAATAAAGCCTGTTTAGAGAACAACTTGATAATTTACAGTAAAGCTGAATAAATCCAGTGGAGTTTTTTTTCAATGTCCCTGATAATCACATACATACTCAGGGTGGCACAGGCAAAAATATTCACTGAGGAATAATTTTTTTTTAAAGTAGGCTCCATTTCCAGCATGGAGACCAACACAGGGCTTGAACTCATGACCCTGAGATCAAGACCTGAGCTGAGATCAAGATTTGGGCACTCAACTGACTGAGCCACCCAGGCGCCCCAAGGAATAATTTTTTTATGGCAAAATTGGAAACAACTTACATGTCTACCAATAGATAAATAAAATGTCATGCGGATACAGTCTAAAGGCCACCCAATATATAGCACTTAAAGGGACAAACTGTATTTACATTCATGGCTGAAACATAATAACATAATAACAAATGGACAAAACAAGATGCAGAACAATACATAAATACCACACAATTTATGTAAATTAGAAAATAATATATATTTTTCAAGGATATGTGCGTGAGAAAATATATGAATAAAATCGGTGGTTCTCAAATAATGGTGACTCCCCTTTTGCTGCTCCCTGGGGGACATATGGCAGTGTCTGGAGACACTTTTCTTTGACATAACTTGGGCAGAGGGTGTTACTGGACTCTACCGGGTATTGGCCAGACACACTGCTACCATCCTACGAAGCAAAGAACAGCTCCCCACCAAAAAAAAATTACCTTAGTCTAAAATGTCAATAGCACTAAGGTTGAGAAACTGCTCTAGAATTATGAAATACAGTTGTTTGTAGATTTTAATTATTTAATTAATCATCTCTTGGCACAAATTTAACTTTCCTGGCATGTATAGCCCTTCTAAGCAACCAGGGGCACGTAAGCAGGCAGGGGAGGGAGGTGCAGAGGAAGAGGGAGAGAGAGAATCCTAAGCAGGCTCCAGCTCAGCACGGAGCCCCGCAAAGGGCTTGATCTCACAACCCTGAGATCATACGTGACCTGAGTGAGCTGAAATCAAGAATTGGATGCTTAACCGACTGAGCCACCCAGGTGCCCGTTTCGGTAAATTTAAATCATGTTTTAAATGAACCAAGGTACATCTTTACTTAAAGAAACTTGCTAATGAAACTTTTGTGAAATTTTTATCATAATATAATCCCAGCCTAATTCATCTTCTGCATTAAGGATTAATGACTGTACTTTATAATCTGTAGCAAGACACACACATATTAAAGTCAAACCTGTCCCGGGCGCCTGGGTGGCTCAGATGATTAAGCATCTGCCTTTGGCTCAGGTCATGATCCCAGGGTCCTAGGATCGAGTTCCACATCGGGCTCCCTGCTCAGTGGGGAGCCTGCTTTTCCCTCTGCCTCTCTCTCTCTCTGTCTCTTATGAATAAATAAAATCTTTAAAAATAAATAAAGTCAAACCTGTCTCAAGTTCCTGCAGTGTTCTCATTTTACTCAAGATCACTAAACTGCCCCTTTTTCTGTTACCCATTCAAAACTTTGCAACACAGCTTGCAAAATATCTTTATAACTAAATTCTAGGAAGAAAATATTCCTGTTCCAAAAGGTACATGAAGATACATGTGCTCATTCTAACCAACCTGAGACTAAAACCATATATATCAAAAGTCAAAAGGAAAATCAATAAATCAATAACTCTCAAATTATAATGATGCAGAGACAAAATTAGATCAATAATTCCAGGGATATTTTTAAAAAACATATGTCTGGAACAGTGGCTGCCAGAGATTAGGGCAGGGCAGGGTTTGGGGGAGTATGCAACTATGAAGGCAGAGCTCTGGGGAGTGTCTGTGTGGTGATGGAACGGTTCTATATCTTGATTGTGGTTGTGATTACATGAATCCACATAAGCAAAAGAATTTTACAAAACTATAAACACATGCAAAAATAGATCAGTGCATAAAACACTGAGGAAATCCCAGCAAAGTCTGTAGTCTAGTTCATTGTATTGTGCAATGTCAATTTCCCGGTTTTGATAATGTTCTAATTAAGTAAGAAGTTACCATTGGGGGAAGTTGGATTAAGGGATGGCTCTATACGTGTTTGTTGGTTTTTTTTTTTTTTTTTATTTCTCGTGAGTGTATAATGAGTTCAATATGAAATTTTTAAAAATAAAAATTAAAACCATGTTGCATATGAAAAAATGATCAACATTATATGTTATCGGGGAATTGCAAGTTAAAACAACAATGAGATAACACGACACATCTATTGGAATAGCTAAAATCCAAAGCACTGACAACACCAAATGCTGGTGAGGATGTAGACCAAAAGGAAGTCTCATTTATTGCTGGTGGGAATGCAGAATGGTGCAGCCATTTTGAAAGGCAATTTGGCAGTTCCTTACAAAATTATACATACTCCCGCCGTATGATCCAACAATCGCATTCCTTGGTATTTACCCAGATAAGCTAAAAACTTTTGTCCACACAAAAATCTACACCCAAATGTTTGTAGCAACCTTATTAATAATCGCCAAAACTCCAAAGCAACCAAGACATCCTTCAATAGGCGAGCAGATACACAGTAGTCTGTCCACACAATGGAACAGTATTCAGCCTCTAGCTATCAAGCCACACACACGCTAAAGGATGAGTCTTATATGCATATGTCTAAGTGAAGGAAGTCAGTCTGAAAAGGCTACACGCAGTTTGATTCCAATTATACGGCTTTCTAGAAAAGGCAAAAGTACAGACAGTAAAAAGACCAACAGTTACCAGGAGCTCTGGGTAGGGGTGGGCAGAAGTATGGGAGGAAGGGGTGGGGTACAGGAGATTTTTAGGGCAGTAAAATATAATACTGTATGATACTGCTCTGTATGATACTGTAACAATGGATCCATACATTATACATTTGTCCAAACGTACAGAACCATACAAAACCAAGAGTGAACTCTAATGAAACCTATGCTCTTCAGTTAATAATAATGTATCATCTATTGGTTCAACTGTCACAAATGCACCACCTGATACAGGTCATTAGGAAGAGGGGAAACTGAGCAGGGAGAGGGGGCCTATGAGAATTCTCTGTATCTACTGCCTGATTTCTCTAGAAACCTAAAACTTCTCTTCAAACAATACCATCTATTAATTTAAAAAATAAAGGAAAAAAACTACGTCAAGTCTATTCGTAAATGGAGTCCATTCTGATAGACCATGAACACTACATTACCCACAGCTGTGAGGAGTTTACATCCGTAATTGTATCCTCATGTTCCCCGTATTAAAGAAACAGCCATCATTCAGCAAGGGTTAAATAAAATCGTGCTTGTGAAACTGCTTTGAAAGCATGGAGGAGCCCTGCAAACAGAGGTGTAACTCTAATCTTGCTCAGGTTACACAACAGCGAGGCATGCTGATGAAGCCCCCGGGAGGAGTCTGGGCAGCTCGGCTACCTAAATGATGTGCAACTCTCTAAGATCTACAGCGAAAAAATGGCAGTGAACACAAATCAGCCCCTACCTCTCTCAAATGCATCTCAGTGAGATTCTGGTATTGGTGGGAGGTGGGAAAAATGAGAGCAGAGCAATATTTGCACTTCCAAGCTCACTGTACCGCGACTCACAATAGCCAAGAAGTAGAAGCAACCCAACCCTGGCAGATGAAGGGGTAAATAAAATGTGGGGTAGACGTACAATGGGATATTATTCAGCCTTCAAAAGAAGTACATTCTGCAAAATGTCTTTATACCCAAAGAACATGCCACGACATGGATGAATCTTGTGGGCTTTACGCTAAGTGAAATAAGCCAGTCACAAAAGGACAAATACTGCATGATTCCACTCACATGTCAAACTCTTACAAACAGAAAGTAGAGTGGTGGTTATGAGGGGCTGGGAGCATGGAGAATGGAGAATGAGGAGTTACTGTTCAATTGGTATGGAGTTTTACTTTGCAAGATGAGAAAGTTCTAGAGATCTGTTGCACAGCAATATTCAGTTCTACTGAACTGTACACCTAAAAATGGTTAAGATGCTAAATTTTATGTTATGTTTCTCACCACAATTTAAAAAATGTTTTTTAATAACATCAAGAGCATGACATTCGCAGAATATTCTGGAAGTTTAAACATTGATTACAAATCCAGTCACAACACTGAAAGTTTGAGTGAAACCCTGACTCAAAGGAGAACAGAGTCTAGCAGAGTATCATAAACCCAGGAGAAAAGAACTCTAGGGAGCTGATTCACAACAATTTTTGCAAATGACAAAAAAGTGAACAAAACAAGTTCCCTAAAACCTACCACATACCAGAAGTTCATGGGGGAAGCTTCATACTGTGACCTCACTTTGAACTAATGCTGATTTCCATTAAATGCTTCAAACTAATGCTGATTTCCACTACCTTCTCAACCAGTAACAATAATGAAAAGAGCTGTCATTAATGAAGCCTTAGTTTTGTGCTGGTTTGTATGCATCATTCCACTGAATCCTCTTAGCAACTTTACATGGCAGATGTCCTGGTTATTTATTGCTGTGTAACAAACCATCCCAACAATCATTTATTTTGCTCATGATAGTACAATTTGGCAGGGTTGAGCAGGCATGGCTGGTCTATGCTTCCTGTGGAGTCAGCCAAGGCTACTCACCTGGGGCTTGCTGCAGGATCTACTCAGGATGGCTCTCCTACATGGCTGGCAAGCTGTGCTAGCTGTCAGCGGGGAGCTCAGCCAAGCCTGTGGGCCAGGTCCTCAATTCCTCCCATTTGGGCCTTTCCATGAGCAGCTTGAGCCTCCTCACAACATGGTGGCTGGCTTCCAAGAGCGAACACCACAGAGCAAGATGGAGGTGCATAGCATATTTCTGATCTTGCCTTGCAAGTCATGTAGCACTACTTATGCTATACTCTATTGGTCAAGATGACCACAACCTTCCCCTCAAGATCAGAGAGAAGAGACAGAAACCCTATTACTAAGTGAGATGACTGTCAAAGTGACATTTGTGAGAACATGTGGAATGAGAGATACTGATTTGGCCATCTTTGGAAAATATAACCTGCCACAATATTATCAATATTAACCACATTTTGTAGATGGGGAAACAACTTTGGAAAGGTAATTAACTGCCTCCCCCATAAAGTCACAAAACTATTAAGTTATGGAGCCAAGATCCAAATCCAGATATATCTGACTCCCAGAGTCCAGAGCCCTTAACTACTCAATTATTCTTAACCACTGTTTCCCACTTCCTCTTCAATCCCCACTCTAAATACTCCAGCTCCAAAGATATTTATTTTCTTTGCATTCTAAGGGCCTATTTTTGTAAGTAACATGAAAATAAACTTGAACTTCCCAACTATAGTAGTTTAGTGACTGACACATAGAAAGCTCTCTAAATTGTTGCTAAATTAGATCTGTGTCTTCTTTTCTGTACTAAACTATGAACTCCCTTGAAGGAAAGGATCAAGTTTAGCATAGCCTGGTATTTATATAAAATCCAAGTCATTTCCTTGCACATAGCAGGAGTTGGATAAATGCTTATTCAAAATGTATTTACTCATTTACACGTCTGTCTCTCCACCTCTCCACCAGACTGTGAGCTACTAGAAGGCAGGGACAAAGGGCTGGCTGTCTAGGTCACAGCAGTCTCCATGAACATGCCCCACCCCAACACACGTACAAACCTACACAGTGGACCCTCCATAAATGCTATGCTGAACAAAGAAATGAGTAAATGAATGACATATAGGAATGAATAATAATCTAAATTGCTAATAATTTTCTTCACTCAAACAAGAGAAAACTAGTACAATTAAAGAAATGAGATCCCATCATTGGGCCTGTGGGTCCAGCCCTAAACGAAGGCAACCTGACTTATATTTTGGGGAAGAAATAAAAAGCAGTGGGTTGCATGTTGGGGGGAAACAGATAAAGCCGCAAAGGAAAGAAGACGTAAATGGAAAGATTTTTAGCTGAATGAAGAAAAGGATGTTATCCACAAGCCATCTACTCTAGCACTTTTTGACGGCCTCCCTACTTTGATGCTGGGGTCAATGCAGAAGGCATCAGGATAAGGGAAGGTAGAAAGGAATTCCTGTTTACTGACACTGTTCCATGCCAGGCCCTCTGCTAACTAAGAGCTTGAGCTTTTGTTCCCACGCATACATTTTCATAATAAAACCTGGAGCGGCTGCAACAGGAAGGAGGAAGAAGTAGCACAGTATTTTACTGGCTCTTAGAAAACTATTTTAAGAAATAATTATGGAGATAGAGCAACTAATTCTACCTCACCAATATTCTGAATGGGAAATCCCACAGGTATGAATAGTGATTGTTAATGGATGAATTCAAAGAGCAATAATCTTCCATACACATATCTTTGTAAAAAAAAAAAAAAAAAAAAAGGAAACAAATGCGGTCCTCTTTCTTGCATTTACCACCAGCTCCCAGTGTCTTCTAGGCTTTCTACATTTACTATAACACTTCTTAATTTTAAAAAGAAATCTCTGCAGCAAGCTCCATGTTCTTTCTTTTCCAGGAACAAGTGGGTAAAGTTCATGGTAGCAGCAATGAAAGGGGAGAGTGATAGTAGAGAAAAAGTAATACCTTCATGCTTTTCATCCTCAGATTTCTTCAAATAAAAATTAATTTTGCTGGTGATTGCCTTTTAAATGTGTTAAATTAAAGAGAGGTAATGTAATCTACTTTTCCAATTTCTCTAATAAAGGGTCTCTTTCCCTGCACGCTGTGTACAGTAATGGCTTTTTTAGGGGGAGGGACCTTAGCAGTATATTGTTATGTTGAGAAAACTAATATTCATATGACTAATGAGCACCATTTTCTTTATCTGGGTCATAAAAATTTCCTGTTACCCCTGGTAATTATGAAAAACACTTAGCCAAAAGTACACATAGTCTCCATTCTCAGAACTCTGCCTCCCACTCTAGCAGTAATATTGTGCCGATCTGAGGTTACGTCATCACGGATGGCTTTAGTTTTGAGATCACGGGGAATGGTGGCTCACGTCTCTCATGGCTATCACCACCCCTTTGTTTCAGTCCCGAGTACATACTTAACTAATGTGCGCTCCACAGAGGGGAAAACTCTGTTTAAAGTCCCCTTCCTGGGGCACCTGGGTGGCTCAGTCATTAAGTGTCTGCCTTCGGCTCAGGTCATGATCCCAGGGTCCTGGGATGGAGCCCCGCATCGGGCTCCCTGCTCCGCGGGAAGCCTGCTTCTCCCTCTCCCACTCCCCCTGCTTGTGTTCCCTCTCTCACTGTGTCTCTCTCTGTCAAATAAATAAATAAAATCTTTAAAAAAAATAAAAAATAAAAAAATAAAGTCCCCTTCCTCACGCTCAACCACCTCCAGCTACAAAACATACGTTTTGAATGAAACAATATTAACTATCATTCGGTGCCATGGCCCAACCACCTATTTAAAATACTGGAAATAATTCTCACGATTAGAATGCATTTTACCAAGCCGTTCTAAATCACTGAATAGGAAAGAGCTCTTCCAAAGAACAAACTGAATTCTTAAGGAAAAACAAAGGAAGTGGAAGGATCCATGGCACAGCTTTGAAACAGAGCTCTGTTCTGAAGGGTCAAGGTGTTTCTGGGGCCCTCAGGGGAGGTTGTGCCCCTCCAGCCCCCACCTCAGCCTGAGCCACTTCTGCTGTAGTAAGTTTCTTCTACGAGACACCTCTTGAATCAATCACCAACTTTTATTTTAAATAACTAGTCTAGTAGATGAAAATCTACTTAAGACATTATTTATACCACAGTTTACCAATTGAAATAGGCTACCAACTAATATGAGGAAAGACTATGGAGGAACAACGAAAGAAAGACCACAGCAATACAACTGTCATTTCTGCTTCTGTCATTTTTTTCCAGAACAGTATAGCTTTTAAAACATCTGTGCACATCCTTTGAAACTCCTCTATTTATTTTTGACACTCCTTCCTATAAATGGTGACTCCTAGGTCCCTCCTCCCTTAGACTGGCCTTTTCTAACATAACACATGGAATGCTTCGGAAATGATGCTGTGTGATTTCCAAGGCGAGCTCATAAAACGGATACAGGCGCCACCTGACTGACTCTATGTCAACTGGCTCTGGGGAAGGCCAGCCATCCTGTCAAGAAGACCCGCACCAACTTAGCAGCCATGTGAATGGGCGACCTTGGAGCACATGTTCCAGCCCCGGTCAGACATCTGAGAACCACCTCAGGATGGACCTTGAGCCAGAGCTGCCCAGCCAAGCTTCTCCTGGACTCATGACCCCTGGGAAGGAGGAGAGGTCACAGAAGCCTCTTGTTGGGTGAGGCACTAAGTTTTGGGTAACTGTTACCCCACGATAAATCACTAGTATAAGAAGTAACTCGACTAGTTGTTTTTTTTTTTCTTTTTTCTCTTTTTTGACTCACAACATCGAGGCTCTAGCCGAACTAGATTACTTAGCCTCTGTCTGACGTCTGTCTGACGTCCCCATTCTTCTCCCTTCCCCCATTCACCCATGACTCCTCAGCTCACCAGGAATCTTTCTCCTCTGAATCTCTTGGAACTTCTGAGCCTCCCTTTGCACTTGATCCTTTGTGGTAGTTATCTGTGTGCTTGTCTCCTCTCCCTGACCAGACTGCAAGAGCAAGAAAGCTGTGTTTCTAAAGAAAGTCTCGATCAACCTAGAATCCACACAAAATACCTTGTTGCATGTCGCAGGTATTCAGTCGATTAACTGAAAAATAGAAGGAAATACCTATTGGTGCAATATGGCAAATAAATAGGGCAAGCAGCAAATGAACCGAGTCATCTGAAGGCATTTTTCACTTCTCAGAAGAAATCCCCACAGCCAAAACATGAGTGTCCGTGTGATGTGCAAACTTACGGCCCACGGTTCTCCTTTTCTCGCTGTCCCTCACCTGTCATTCAGTAAAACACCCTTCAGCACTTTTCTGAGAACTGAGAGAAAATACACAACTAGTAAAGTGAAAGGGTAAATTAAGAGAATCAATCTATATTCACCAGGAAACTTGCACATCAAAATAATATTAAGTGTAAATATGAGTCACATAGCAACGAATGGGTATAATGTCATTACAGCACTCATTTTGCTGAGAAAACTTACAGACTTTCGTGGATGTCAGCAGCCAACACTAATATCGTACCAGATCTATGGGACTGACACACGGGAAACGGATAGACGCAGACTCGTACCTCTGAGTGTTCTACTAGAAACTTGTTCTGTGTTTAGAGGTAACTACAGAAATATTCACCAAAAATACTGGGTGGGAGGGGACCTTATACATCACATGTAGAATATCGATACATACAAGGGCAAAGACAAACTGGAATTAATATCTTCATTAATCTAAATTAGGCATATCCAAGTCACTGGCCACAGTGGACCATTGTTGGCCACCTCTCAAGGACCCATGAGCCCATTCACTCTTCCTAAAAATGATCGGATTTTTCTTCTGGCCTTCTTTGGTCACCACCCTGTTCATTCTCTAGGGGAAGCTGCCCCAGGTCCAGATCCAAAGTTCAACTGTGGCAGGGACGGGAAAAAAAAAAAAAATCCTAAGTGACCTAGAAAGTGGTGGATTTAGACGAATTCTATGGCTCACTATAGCTCTAATCTTTGCACATATACAAGCTTTTATTGCTTAAGCCACTTGGCACTGGGTCTTCTGTTACTTAGGATCAAAGTCATCTTAACCACTACACTGCAAAAATCTAAAAAAACACCTCCTAAGTGCATTATGAGAAACCTTACCTGCCAGAATAAAATAAGAACAAATAAACAAGCAAACAGTTGTCAGGTACATTCCCAAAACACTTAATGGTCTTTTTTCCCCTCTTGAGGATTGCAATGCACATAGCATATATTCAAGACCTTGAGACGTTCCTGAAGTAAAAACAAAACAAAACAAAACCTATTTAATTTTTAAACTAGTTATCTGCGTTGATTTGACTTGGTATTATTTATTACACAAAAGCAAGTAACATCCTGTTTGGAAACACATACTCAATAACAAGTGAGTCAATTCTCAAGGTTATCTACTTATGAAACCTGTGAATTTCTTAATTCCATGCTAATTTCTCCTGCAACCCAGAGCCTTCCTGGGATATCTCCCACTGCTTTCAGTGACTGTGTAAATTAGCATAATGTCAACCTGACCGAAACAAATTAAGCAAAGTGAATCGATCCACTGGCCCAAAATCCACATTACATGAAAATGCAGGGGCCTTTTGAATCACTGAAAAATTCTGGATTGCATCTGCAGTTCCTTGAATGCAAAGATTTTGACGGTATCTGCAATATCAAAAGTACAGGGTTGAGAAGCATGAGACCCCGAGTCAGAGAATCAGGGCTCAAACCCTGGCTCCACTTCTTACAATGTTGGCAAGTATGTCTACCCAGGCCTCAGATCCTCATTATAAAATGTGAATTCTAACAGACTCTACTTAAAAATCTAGTATTGATATAAAATTAAATAAGGATAATCTATCTAGAGCCATTAGCACAGTGACTGGCATATGGTAAGTGTGTGATAACATTCATTGTTGTGGTTGTAACAATTAATACTGAAAAGAAAAATAATTAATATACAAAAAAGTACACAAAAAGATTTATCTTCCAAAAGACATCAGGGCTCCAAGGAAAAAGGAACATAAATTAAAGTAATAATAACTCTCAATATAAAGTAAATGAATCTCACTTAAAGCTAAATATTGATTCTTGATTATTTGCTTTGGGAAGAAGAAAGAACAGAGTATATTAAAAATAAACAGCACCTCAACAATTCATAAACCAAATAGCTACAACACATCTTCAACAAATCTCAGAAAAATCCCAGAACATCAATAGACCCACATAAAATTATGTTCAAAGTATATTCCATAATGAAATCTACAATCTTTCTTAATAATCGGCATTTCAGATGATCAGCACCACTAAATGACCTTGCAAAGTCAAGCCTCTATTTTCAGTTTTGCGGCTGACTTATAACAGAAATAAGGGAACGAACTATAGATAATTCCTTTATTGGACTTCAATCTAAAGCTAAGCTTTATTTAGGTCTTCAACGTGTAGCATTTATGTTCCAAGTCAGATGTGCTTCCAGTTATAAAACTGATGACACAAACTTCACAAAGACAACGTGCGGAAGAAAACAGCAGGTTGACTTGAGAACAACTCGCAGGTTTTACCTTGGTGGATAATATAAGATATGTATCTTTTCTGCAAAGCTATGGGCTATGATTTGGGATCTTGGGAATCCCATTTCCATCAAAGAGTTAAGCCAGTAGAATATGTTTGAAGTTTCACACTATGACTGTGTGACCTGCCGACCCCACATAACTCTGGAAAGAACACTCAACAGTTACAGAACCTGGACTGGACCGCCCGACGGAAGAACCAAGCGGTACCCGGAGATCTTGGAGGATAGGAGGTTTATTTAACGCCGGTGGGCTCAGAGGAGAGTGGTCTCCAAAGGTCTGAGGCCCGAGCACAAGCAAAGGGGGTAATTTATACATTTCTACTTCCACATACTGGGCACTCTTGGCGCATGCACGAAGCGGGGCAGAGAGAGGAACCCAGATTGGCATGCGCGGGAAGCAGAGCAAGGAGAAGAACCGGGAAGAGCCCCGGGGCAGGGGCTGGGACTCCCTTGCAGGCTCGGTGGGCCATCCCAGAACACAGATTTCCCTTATCACAGCCACCTCACACAACAGCCCAGGCCGTGTCCCCTGGAATGCCGGCAGCAGCACCATTCACACAGGCCACCATATGAATGGTGCCACAGAGCCTAGTGGTGCATAAGCCACAAGTCTTACAGAATGACCCTGAAAGGACAGACGCATTTGCTCATTCCAGCTCAAGGCCTAGACTCTCTAGAACTTGCCCAAGAGAGTTACTTTGCATTCACTTTAATGAGCAGCATAGGAGATTTCAATCAAGCAAATACTTGGGCAAACTCAGTCCTGACAACAACCTTGGAAGCAAAATTTGTGTGCAGATGAGCCCCATGGGTCACAGCATCGAAAGAATTAACCTTCGGCTTTACCATAGTGTTACTTTTTGTGTGACTCATTCACTTCCTCAATTTCTCCATGAACCAGCTTATGACATCAAAGGACTGGAAGAAAGTAACTGGCCATAAAAGCCAACACCTACTGAGCACTTTCTATAAGTTGGATCCGATCCTAAGCATTATCTCATTTAATGCTCTCAATAATTCTATTACAGGGCACAATTATTATCTCCACTTAAAGCCAAGGAAACAAAGACCCCAAGCAGTCCTGCAGGTGGCCCCACCTCTGGAGTGAGTACAGCAGGAGTGGATCAGCAGGCAACTATTACGGGTTGAACTGTGACTCCCAAAAAGTTACACTGCAGCCCTAACCCTGGTATCCATGAATGTAGCCTTACTTGGAAACAGGGTCTTTGCAGATAGAATCAAGTTAAGATGAGATCACTGGGGTGAGCTCTACTCCAATATGACTGGTGTTCTTTTAAGAGGAAAACGCCATGCAAAGACAGAGACACCCAAAAAGAAAACAGCCATATGAAGATGGGGGTAGAGATAGAGGAGTCATGTGCACAAACCAAGAAATGCCTGGAGCTACCAGAAGCTGGAAGAGCCGAAGAAGGATCTGCCCCTAGAGACTTCCCAGGGAGCAAGGCCCTGCCAACACCTTGATTTTTCACTCTTAGCATTCAGAACTGTGAAAGAATAAATTTCTGTTTGCAGCCACCCAAATTTGTTGCAATTTGTTAAGGCAGCCCTAGGAATCTAACAGAGCAACCCAGGCTCCCTGAATACTCTCTTCCCTGCCCATGCTTTCCACTTAACCTGACCTGTCTGTTAAAGAAGAGACAGGAAAACTTTTATTCCAGGATATTTTAATGGACTTGAAACCATTACAGGCAGAAAATGCAACATATTTTGAACTGCCTTGAATGATACTTTCAACTACAGCTGAAATAAGAGGATTCTACCCCTAGGTATAAATCAGCACGAGTTATCCTGCTTACCCAATGTCCAGCACCCGCAGCAGCCTGCAACTCTGCTGTCCTCCAAGCCCTTAGCAACTTCAAAACAAATTGTATTTTCAAAGTGCAGTATCTGGTGGCCTCGCCCAGTGGATTGCAGTGAGGGAGGTAAGACCCATGGGAGAGTCCAGAACCTGGACTTGGATCTGCCCAGGTCCCTGGGGTGAGCAAGGCTGAAAGCAAGGAGAGAGGCAGGTTCCGTAGCTGAGAGGGAGTGTGCTCTGCGCCAGCGGAATTCTCTACCTGCTGGATATCGATGCCAAGGTTGCATCTGAGTTAACTCAAGTAACCGGTCAGCATCCACAGGTCAGACTTGAAGTAGGCAGCATCAAGCAGGGCCAAGTGTGGGGAGCGCAAATCTAGGAACACGATAATCTCAGGTACGGACAGGTAGTCGGGAAGTCTTCATGCAGGTCTTATAAGGAGACGTGAGTCCCCAGGCTTGGGTGGGAAGCAAATGTCAGCATGTGCAGTAGAGGGCCATTAAGTCCAGAAGGAGGGTCTGGTCTGAGCCAAAGGCCCAGCTCTCAGCGGGTTATTCTGGCAAGGATTCTGGCCCTTGGAACAAAACAGAAGCCAGGTATAGAACACCAGTCAGCCAGGGTAGAAGAGCATCCAGGATGAGCTGATCAGGAGGTGTCGGTCCCTATGGTCCTAGAGACTGTGCCAACAACCCCACTCCGTAGCCCCAAGAGCTGGAGCTGCAGGGGAGGAAGGGGACTGGGAGCACAAGCAGCTGCTCAGGAAGCAGCCAGGCTCTGACCCAAAGTGTGTATTTCTCAACTTCTTGGCTAAAATGCAGAAAGCATTTTCTGATCGAACAAGGCGAGGATTCCAAGTTCTATTCTAGAACTTCCATGAAAAAATAATCTAAACCAATACTTGTAAATATTTGTAATTAAAAATCTAAATAGAAAACCATATTAATTGAGAAGAGAGTAGTAATTTACCTTTGTTACAGTGCTTGGTAAACAGCAGAATTAATTAGGGAACATGAGGAAGGAGACGGAAATTTCAAGGAAGGTGACTATGTGACTATGCTATCTGGAAATTTCAATAAATTCAGTTTTCAGTGGCTGGATGAGTTCTTTGTTTTATCTGTTTTCCATTAAAAATGCAAGTTTTTTCTTTGTTGTTCTCTCAGGGTTGTTGTGAAGATTAAATGAGATGTGACAGCACTTTAGAAACAGTAAATATTAGGCAAATTTAAGGCTGCAACATTGCTATTTATAAGGGAAGATCGGTAATATCGTTATTTAAATAATTACATACAATTTGTGACATGCAGAGAACTATAAAGATGAGAATAAAGTTTGGTCATATGTCTATCATCCAGAAATGACCAATGCTAACATTTTCATAGTTTCAGTTAAAAAAATTTACTCATTATTTACGTAATTGGGCCACACTGTTTCATATCATTCTGCTTTCACCTATTATATGCATTTTTTTCCTTGCATAAAACGTTTTATCATCATCTGTAATTACTGTAACAGTCCATTGTATGATGACACAATTCAAGCATTTACCTGTCACCAGAGTGTTTTCATTTTTTTATGTGTGACTAATGCAGATTGAACATCTTCAGATATAAATCTTTGCCTGGTGGGCGCCTGGGTGGCTCAGTCGGTTAAGCGGCTGCCTTCGGCTCAGGTCATGATCCTGGAGTCCCGGGATCGAGTCCCGCATCGGGCTCCCTGCTCGGCGGGGAGCCTGCTTCTGCCTCTGACCCTCCCCCCTCTCATGCGCTCTCTCTCTCTCATTCTCTCTGTCTCAAATAAATAAATAAATAAATCTTTAAAAAAAAAAAATCTTTGCCTGGTGTGAATGGTAATAAAAAATACACCACATGTACTAACCTCTTACTAAGTCCTAGGCCCTACGCTTTAATGCATGATCCCAACTAATCTTGATACCACACACATGGCTCTGTTTATGCCGATTTTATCAATGCGGGGAATGTTCAGTCTGGAGAAGTTAAGGATCAGGGAGCAAACAGTGGCTGGGTTACAATCACTCTGGGTCTGCCTCCAGACCCATGCCCTCAGCCCCTTGCAGGCACACAGAGGAGAGGTGAGACCACTGAGTCAAAGCCCATGAAGGGTCCTGGGCTCTCAGTGCACAGAGCCAAGTGGCTCCCCAGAAAGGCTGCAGCAATTTTCACTCTGAAGGCAGTGGGAGGTAGCTGGCCCGCTGCACCCTGTCTAGCACAAAGGGCCCTGTTGGCTGGTGGGGGGGTGGGGGGGACGGGGGGGGGCATCGAGCAAGCACAGTTTGGTTACACTGCAAGTAGGGGAAAAATACACTTTGTATTTGGACATCTAGGAACAGACCTACATTTATGGGGGCGCTAAGAAACCTTTATCTGCATGGCGTCTCTCTTGACTGAGCCCTTCCCATCTCATTCTAAATGAATATTCACTTCTGTACCTAACTTTGTATCATTTTCTAAAGGGAGCCCCAAACTTGCTTAAGCTTCAGGCCCAACAAAACCTGGAATCACAACTGTTCAGGAAGAACATTTAGGGCTGTGGTAGAGACGATGCTATGCATTGAATCAATCCATTGCATTTCCGCAAGCACATCACTAAACCACATTTTCCAAAGCCCTCTACCTTCGGCCACTGTGACTGAGTTCTGGAAAAAGCAAGACAGGTAGGAGACGGGGAGTGTGCTAGCCAGGTGTTGATGCCCAGGGTGACCCCCCTGACCAGCACTGGACTTTGAGGTGACCAATCACTACACTCTTAGTGCGTTGTCACTGATATTTTGGGATCACTGTAACAGCATTTACCCCTAATAGCAGTGACTGAAGCAAAACCTTTGAAGAATTAGGCACACCTCTTGCTGGCTCGGCCTGCAGGCCTCTGTCACAATTACCTTGCTGACTGGGCAGCTTTTCATTCTTATTTCCCCCGAGCCAGCAGAGCTGATTTGCCTCAAGTCTGCACACTTGAATCTGCTGGCCTTAGATTTCATGGCTGGAAACTCTCTTCTGCCATGTGCTAGGCAAAAGTAAAGCCCAGAGTCATAAGCCAAACCCTCCCTTAAAAAGCACACTCTGAGCGGAGAGGCTTAACTCCTTAATGAGGAGACAGAGTGAGTTGCAGTTATGGAACTTCCACCAAACACTTTAGAACCCTGAGGTTTCTGCAGAGGTGCACAGATGTTCCCATCTCTGACAACAGCCAGAAGCGTCTCGCCAACACATCAGCCCATTTCAAGAGAAAAGCAGACGCAAATACCAAATAGGCACCAAGTCCTCTCTCAAATGGCTTCTTTTCCCTGTTTCCTTATTTTAGCCAACTCGACTCTTTCTATATGGCCCCGCCACACATTTTCTCATTTCTTAGGGCACACATATTTCGTAATTATCACCCAGGAGGGCTCAAGATTGCTTGCACCAATCAGAAACCTACTCTGCTCTATATCCAGCCACCTCCCCAAGCACCTTATCAAAATATCACACTTCATTCTGGCCACAAGGTTCTCTCCCGAGAGGCCATAAATCTTTCCCCGTGAGGAGAGTATAATCCTCCAGATTTCAAAGCCAAGCAAACTCAATGCTGGAGGTTCTCTAACATAATCACACCTTCTAAACTCCAGGCCATTCTGAAACTATCACCTCAATTCAACCCTGGCCTCTTCAGAGTTGAATATGCAGCAAATGGATGAAGCTGCCAAAGGAAAGGATGGAAAATTAAAGGCTTTATCAAAATCGGGAGTTGCAATGGATTTTTCTGAATGCTCTTCCAACAAGCAGGGATGAAAGAGCCACACCTCATAAACAGCAGCAGGAGAGAGCCAGGCAGCAGGGTTAACCACTTCCATTGGCCAAAAGTGGCCCCTGTGCTTGGAGCATACAAATGCACTGTGGTTTAACCACGAGGAGCCGGGGCCAAAAGTGATGGGCAGCGGTGTTTCTGACCTGAACGAGACCAGGGAGCCAACCTGTGCTCCCAAAATGCAGACAAGAGGTGCCTCTGTCCCACACAAATCGTGATTTTTAAAGAATGCAGTCCACAATCCAATTATATTGTGCAACTGAGATTTTTGTGGCCCAGTCTGACTGGTTAGCTATAACGGTTGGAACATCTGGCTAATAAGATTAAAGCCAATCCCAGCATAAGAGAATTAGCTTTCCTCTATTTCAACACCACAGACTCATCCTTACCCCAACATGAAACAATTTCACAAGGCAAGCAAACAATACTTATCGATTCCCAATTACGTATCTAGCAACCAGAGAAATAAATTCAATAAGGCAATGGGTTTGCATTCTTTATCAAAGTCTTTTTGGACCTGAGAGAGTCTTATTTCTGTTGCGTTTAGACAAATAATTTACATCTCTCTGGCCAAGAGACTTGAATGTTACTGGCTTAATTCATCTGAGTCCCCCCTCTCCCAAATCTGTGCTTCTTTTTCGCCTAAGGGACCTAATACAAGTCTCAACACATCAACAGCATTAATAAAGAAGCTCATGCGGTTTTCTGGCCTCTTTTAGAGCATTCAGCTGTTGGCAGGAACACACAACACTTTTAGGGAATTTTGTTTAGTCATGAAGCAATTGGCTTTCGTGATTTTAAATGTTTTTGCTGGATTTCAAAATGCTGAAACAGGTACAAATAGGCAGATGCAGCAGGCAACACCTGTCTGCCTGTTTAGGAAAAGTGTTTTAGAATTAGTTAACGGGCTGTGCAAATTCCAAAATGTCTTATTTCTTGTAGTGCAATAATTCAATATAAGAATTCTTGGGAAATTAAAAAAAAATCAGACAAGCATGGTGCCATACTGAATCAAGTCACAAGGTCTGAAAGTACCTCCAAAGGGTGTTTCAGAGCTCCTCTCTGGGTGTGGTGGGCACTATTTAGATATTTTTCTATTTATAGTTCATAATAAAAGCTACCATTTACTGGGCACTCTTCATGTGCCAGGCCTGTTAAGCACCACATAGCATCCTCTAGAAGTCTATATTATTATCCTCATTTTACAGATGAGGAAATTGTGAATCAAAACCATCACATAACTTGCTTAAATTGTCACATCAAAAATGGAGACGGTGGGATTCAGGCCTGGCTCTTTCCAGCTCTAGGTACCATGCTCTTTGCCCTGCACCAATATCTTCTACATTACAGATTATTTACCTAGAATATGGAAGGGTACAATATCCACCATTTTCCTTCAGTAACATATGCCATCATTCATCTTTCTTTGTTAGTCAGACATTCTTCTTCCAGCCTACAGGAAACTCCTACAGATTCAATTAAGCCTGTGTCTCTTGACCTAAACTCTAAAAGTTCTGCTTTCGCTTCTGAGACTAAAACTTGCAGCTTTCCATTTTATTTTATTTCTCAAATACTTACCCCAATTCTTCTCTGCCTCTTTTCCCCAGAAATAGATGTCTGATTTTGCTGTGATGCAGAATGAAATAATCCCTTCTCAGGGAAATACCCTCTTGGGGAAACCTAGATTTCCATGAGAAACCTAGAAATGAATTTGACAGACGGTGTCAGATTCATTTCCCTTCCTCTTCTTTTAAATTATAAGTGCCCTCCACCAGAGAGGCTGCATTTCTAACCACTAAAATGCCCTTCTCTGAAATGCCCGCCTAAACGAAATGATCTGCTTGAGATGACGTATTGGGTGAGTGCTTCCTGAGGCCTCTGCTGGTGGACCTCATGGCTAGGGGTCCCTTAGAAGCAGGGAGTCCCCTGTGGAATGCAGAGCAAGGTCCAGCATGGCACTTCCCTTCTTCCTGGGACAACAAGGCACACTGGAAAGAGCCATGAACATGCCGGGGTCAGACCATCATTTCCTCCATAGCAGAATGGTCTTCCTCAGTCACGAATATCTTAGAGAAGGAGTTGTGCAAGTGGAAAAGCCAATTGCTTTACTGACCCTCTTGACAAGATCTTTCCTACTAGTGTTGACCACCGGGGCAACTGAGAACCTCTAGTCCAATGGACTCATAGAACCTTCATACTGTACTGACATCAGCCATTTTCCCTATGCTTGAATGTATAAAACATCCTTCCATCAGTCCTTTCCAGCATTCATGGGCAGAGATTTAGAAGGCCACAGTGTGCTATATAGTTCAGAAAAATCGCCAGACAGACAGATTGCCCAGTACCCACAGGTACCCCCTAATTCAAGCCATAAAGAACCGGCCATCTAATAAGATTCTGTTTCCCACCTCTGTTGTATCTGAACAAGCTATATACTCCTCAGGAATCTTTTGATATTAGCAATTTGGGTAGAGCCTTAGAGGTATCGGCATCTTAACAAGATGGCCAAGAGCCCAGGAACCAAAAAACAGATGTGGTCTGAAAATTCTAGGCAATGAAACAATTTACCAATGCTGAGAAACCTATAGAGATGATTTTCAAACATGACTTCTCTCATAAAGTATCTGTCTTCTAATGACTGTCTAAAGTCGATGCTGTTCAGAACTGGGCTTCTTAGCAGGGGTGACCAAGAAACCTACTTCAGTCTGCGGACCTCCCAGAACATTTTGTTTTTAACTTCCCAAAGAGTAACACACCACAACTAATGGCAATTGGTATTTTTTTAATTGACCTTTTTGTTACATAATAGGAAAGACCCCAAATCATCAAAAGCTCATTTATTTATTCAATAAATATTTATTGAAAATGCATTCCAGCCCTGTGCTAGAAACTGGGAAAACAAAGATGAAAAAGGCATGCCTTCTGTCTTGAAAAGAATGCCGAAAAAGTAAAAATCTCCAATTTTCATAGATTTACCATTACCTAAAATTGTCAATTTGCTTTCATATCTTTCTCTTGTCCATCTGTTCACTGCTAAGCCCCAATTCCTAGAATGCGTGGCCCCTGGGAGGCACTGGATGGATACTTGTTGAACGAGTGGGAGAATGACAGAAACTCTGCCAACAACTAATTTTGACTTTGGCCAAGTCATCATGAACCTCAGGTTTCTCATGTGTAAAATGAGTTTAAAAGGATTAGGTTAGGTCCCAAGCGTGTGCTCCACAGAATATTGGTTCTGCAAAATGTAACAGGTTTTATTGAAGAAAAAGGGAACCTGTGGTTAACTGCTTTTGAAAACCAACAATATTACAAAGAAAACAGGTTTCTGGCTGCAGGCTTCTCAGCACTTAACATGCTAACAGATGAAGAAAATCTCCCCAGGAAAGTCCTATGGGAGTACCCAACTCCAGTGAGGCTACCAAACCCTTAATTCTCAAGAGTTCTTCAGGCAGCTCTGGGCCCCTGGCACCTAGCGGTTCAGCACACGTGTTAAGCTCTCAATAAATATTTGCTCCACAGGCCTTTAAGTCTCCTAACAAAAGGATTCCTTCTCCATGTTAACTCTTCTCATTGACCTAAGATCAGCTGATGTGCCAGCCATCTTTCCGGATTGGCTCTGCCCCTGTCTGGCTCTATGACCTTGGGCAAGTGACTCACCCTCTCGAAGCTTTGAGTTTTATTATCTACACAATAAGAATATTAATAGTAGTTAATGCAAAGGCCTGCAGTGAGAATAAAATAACATAACGTACGTAAATCCCTCTGCATCATACACAGTAAACACTCAATAAATGTTAGCTGTTCTTGTTACTCTTCACAAACGTGACGTACTTTGGATTCCAGTCTCGGCTTCACCACTAAGCAGACTTTGGCAAGTGGATCCCTGCCTAGCCTCATCACAGGCAAAATGCAGATCTGGATTACATCAGCGTTTCCCAAAATCTTGTTCTTCGAGGACCATTTTCCAACCCTATTATATTTAATATTAAGATTAGCGCATCTTAGGGGTGCCTGGGTGGCTCAGTCGGTTAAGCATCCAACTCTTAGTTTCAGCTCAGGTCATGATCTCAGGGTCCTGGGATCGAGCCTCCCATGTGGGCCTCCGTGCTGAGCACAGAGTCTGCTTGTCCCTCTCCTTCTCCTCCTCCTCTCTCTCTCTAAGATAAATAAATAATCTTTAAAAAAAGATTATTGCATCTTAGTCTCATCCTATGCAAGAAAATCTGTGAAATCATAGGTTTGATGCACTTATACTTTTTCTAGTATGTATTAAAATGAATAAACAATTATTTAAATATATTTTAAAATCCAGCATTAATACCTAGCTCCTCTTCAATACCATAGCCAGGGAAACATTAACTTAGAATCTCCAAGATCCTGGGGCACCCGGGTGGCTCAGTCAGTTGAGTGGCTAACTCTTGGTTTCTCGGCTTAGGTTGTAATCTCGGGGTCGTGAGATCGAGTCCCACGACCATCTCCATGCTCAGTGCGGAATCTGCTTCAGATTCTCTCTCCCTCTCCTTCTGCCCCTCCTGCTTGTACACACACTCTCTCTCTCTCTAAAATAAAATAAATAAATCTTTAAAAAAAAAAATCTCCAAGATCCTTTCAATAAAATACTCTGTATCTTCTCTCTTGAAAAATCACAAACTAAACTTTGCAAAGCTAACCTGATCCCCCTAAGGAAGGATCATGACTCAGACCATCAAAGGGGTCCTTTTTAGAAACTAGATTCAAATCATTTAACAGCTGGAAATCAGAACTGACAAAGGGCACAGAGCCGATTCTCTGACTTTCCAAGTTCGGATATTTCGACTCTCTTTCTCTGTCAAGCAAATTAACATGTGTACTTACTTGGAACAAAATGTTTTGCAAAAATGGACAACTGCTGCAGTTCAATTTACAGACTGAAAGGACATCTCCAGAATGTGCTCCATTAGCTGAGAGGGAGGAAGACATTTTTTTAAGATATATTTTGGGCAAAGACTTCTTCAAATTCTGAAGCTAAAAGTCACAAAAAGCACATAACAGGATGATGGCACCCAGCCAAGAACAAGAGCACCTGCTGCACGCCCTCCCCCTAGGAAAAGCACATGAGGGAGAACTCTGACACCTCAGATGAAATAACCCCCAGTCACCTCACCCTGCTGGCAGCGACCAACGCTAAAAATGTGTCACAGCTCACTCCAATGTAATACCGCCCTCCCTCAGATGTCAGCGAAACCAAAGCCACTATGAGATGGGGGGAAAAAAAAAAAACATAAAGAACACTGCAGACTAGTCATAAATAAAATGACCAAGGCTTCTGTTTTGTAAACATTTTATGGCCTGCAAACATTCAGCCCTTTCATGAGTAGAAACAAGTGTAAGTGGTAGTCTAAAATGTCTTTTCATTAATATCTTTACTTTTAACTGCAATTATTCTAAAGCCCTTTTAATAGCTGTCACTTATTCATTTCCAGGCTGTAGCAAATTACAGTGGGGGAGACGGCTGCTGACAGCTCGCGTCTGCAAATGGCACGTTCTCGTATTTCTGCAAGGTCTCTGGTCCCTCCTTCCCGGCACAGCTACCAGGAGTATGAAAGCCTTGCCACAAGGAGCAGTGAAGACTTAGCGGTGCCCCGGGCTGCCAATTAGGAGCCCTTGGCTACTCCAGCTGTGTCTCACAAGACCTCTGTCGACTCTTTCTCCCACTGAAAAAGGGAGAAAAATCAGTTTTCCCATACGCGCTCCAAACACATTTTATCAATATGAAGGATACGTGTTTGGGAAGAGATGTGTGGTGTGTGTGAGTGTGTGTGTGTGTATGTGTGTGTGTTGGAGGAGGATGGGGACAGTGATTTCATTGGAAAGGAATTAATATTTCAGGTAGCGTTAACAACCTAAACCTCATCCTCTTAGGACACACATCCCAGGGAAAAGAGAACTGGGTCAAAGACACAAAGCAGTCCACAAAAAATAAAATATTTTTGAAGCTAAAATAGTACCTAATAAAAAAATCTGAGTGATCACTTTTGGCACCTGGAAAGTGGTACAGCCTGTCCCCAAAAATTAAAATTGTAGGATACAAAAATAACTCTTCAGAGGAGCTTTCAGAACTCAGGCTAATGAATCCAGTTATGTTGCTTCTTAGTGGTCTTGGCTAAACGGAACACTGGACTCTGGACAGGGATTGGGCCGGACCGGTAAACAACAGAGTATATGCTCAGAGCCCTGTCACATCTGTGTCATCCAAAACACAATCAGACACCAGAACCTTGCGATGACATTTCTTTTTATAACACTGGTTCCTTTCCAAGTCAATATGTAGCCTACTGATCAAAACAATCGAATGGGAAGGCGCACTGGAAAGACCCTTAGGAGATATTTTTCAAGCCTTTATGTGTTCAACAATTCAAAGACTCAATAGATGAAAGCAGAGCAAACACAAATTAATTGCTGTTCAGAAGACGAGCTTTTTACTTTTTAATTAACGTTCTGTCCTTAATCCAAAAGCAGAAGTAAAACATACGATGTACAGTGCTTACGCACCACTGAGGGTGAAGTGTTACCTTTTTCCCCTCAGGCTTTCTTTATCCTCATCCAAATGTTTAAATTTAAGATGCAGTCTTGGCAGTGTGTGTAGTTCAGTGATGCAAATAGTGTGGGATGGCGCCACCCAGAACTCTGTGAGTGGGAGGGCAACCAGGAAATCAACTTCCCTTTTCTCGCTGTGACTCCGTTCTGTCCACGGGAGGATTAGGGCCCACGTACTGTTGCTTGTCTTTTTCAATTGGGGAAGGGAGGAGGTAACGAGAGGCGGATCCAAATAATATTCTGGGAGTGCTTATATTTGCAAAACACCTGGGTTTAAACTGTCAGTTTCCAACTCGTCCTCTTGTCCTCGCTTCTCTCAGCCATTCTGCAACCATTCTGGGGTCTCGAGGCCTCAGGAGGAAAGCAGGAACAGGCAGATATTTGGGAGCAAGGGTTGACACAGATTAAGAAGTTCAATGGGCAGGGGCACCTAGGTGGATCAGTCGGTTAAGCGTCTGCCTTCTGCTCAGGTCATGATCCCAGGGTCCTGGGTTTGAGCCCCACAGCAGGCTCTCCGCTCAGCGGGGAGTCTGCTTGTCCCTCTCCCTCTGCCTACTGCTCCCCCTGCTTGTGCTCTCTCTCTCTCTCCCTCTCTGTCAAATACATAAATAAAATCTTTAAAAAAAAAAAAAAATTCAATGGGCAATCCCAAATAGTGACTTGCTTGAAACGTCCCTGAAATCTCTGCCAGGAGTGCTAACAGGCAGCGAAAGAGGGGCTGCTGTCCAGTTTTACTGCTCTCCCAACGTGCCGTCTGAAAACCCCCCTTCCGGCACATTCTCCGTGCCCATGAGCAGGGCACAGAGGACGCGATGACGAATGCACTGCTGTCATTACACCCCGAGCCGTCAGGGGAGGCGGAAACGGACACAAGCGCACGTTGATGAGTTTACTGCTACGGCCTCCTCCCCTGCAGGAGCAGAGTCCCTCCCCGGGTATCACCATCTCCCGGGCATCGGGTGTTGAAGAATGAGTTAATGAACGAAGTCCACAAATGGGGCCCACAAACAGGCCTCCCCACAGCATCAGGTAAGTCCTAAGAAGGTCACCTGTCCCCGACACACCTTATTTTTCTAAAGAGAAAAATAAGACCCAGCAACCAAACTCTGATACTGGAAAACACAGTGAACTTGAAATCTAAATCATAATGCAGAGAACAGGAAATGTGTAATTTTTTTGTAGACATAACCTATTCTAATAAAATGGCGTGGTTTTTTTTTTGACAACAGTTAAAATTGAGCACATAATTCAGAGTCTTCAGCAAACCTGAAGGGGGTCAGAAGCTAGCCAGAAACCGTGCATCCCAGGAGTCCGGCTGCGACTCCTAATTCCCTTCCAACCAACCGATGGCTTTGAACACACAATTCTGGAAAAGAGGTTCAGAAAGCATATACCCTTTCACATCTATTGCACACGTGCTGGGGCCAGAGAACTCCACTCCTTGGTGACATTTTTCACTTCACTGCAACAACACATGGGCACCATTTCCATTCATACAGAAGGAAACAGGAGTCAGGAGAACGCAATGAATTTGCCCCCAGCAAGTACACAATGAGCAATTCCAACCTCTATCGGTATGACTGTGAAGCACATCCGCCTCTGTTGTTCCCGCAAGGCAGTTCCGAGAAGTGTCCGAGGGAGCAGGCGGGTCGGCCCTCCAGCCGGTCAGGGGCTCCAAGCACTTTCTAGTGCGGTGAGGTTACCACATAGACAGCAGAGTCAAACACCAATCAGAATATTGGTCTTGGCTAGTTAGTCACAGTGTTTCTAGAAGGGAAGATGGGAAGCCTATAAGTTCTTAATCTGTAGAAGCAGAAAAGCTGTAATTCAACTGGACAAGTGTCTGACCTGAATCATAAAAACAGTCGTGGCCTCTCCATCCATCCCCAGGCTTGAAGCAGTTTAGAGGCCCAGGACCCCTTAAATGAAGGGGAGGCAGGGTCCCCTTGAGGAAGGACCCTGGTAGAATGCCAAAAATGTATACTGTCAATCATTGTCCTACCCTTCCTCCAAAGGGACCTCCAGCCTTTCTTTAGGGGAGATGTGCCTTGGGGAAAAGGAAACCATCAGACCTTTTGGAGATTACTAGACACTGGTTTTGAACTGACACTAATACCAGGAGACCCAAAATGTCACTGGTGACCTACCAGCCAGCGTAAGTGCTTCTGGAATTCAGAGGGTTTTTTGCTCAGGTCTATCTCACAGCCAATCCAGTGGGACCCGGAGCCCATCTGGTGGTTACTCTCCAGCTCCAGAATGTGTAATCGAAATAGACATACTCAGCAACCGGCAGAATCCCCACGCTGGGGAAGCAAGTCATTGTTTGTTTATTTTATTAAGGGAGAAAGGGGCTGTGGAAGATGAGAACGTGGTTCCAAAGGCCTGAATATGCTCTACTTTCGGAGTGAACTCAGAACACTGAAGTTTGGGGTTTACCGTGAGTGTGCTATTTGGCTTAAAAGAAATGAGCTTGGCTCAGTGCTGGAACATTAGGATTAATCATTCCAGCAATGAAGAGCCATGACACCTATCAAGTTTCAATTGCTAGCTGAAACCCTTGGTAGCTGCTAGAAAAATAATGCACAATTATAGCCTAGAAACATAAATTATCAAGGCCACGGTGCTCTCAGATTGTAATAAATGAAATGTGGGTAACCACATATGTGGTAGGGATCCCAACCCCCAGTGTGTGTCACGAGCGCCTGGTCGCCCACAGGCACTGGAGGGGAAGGAAGAGAGAAGCATACTCTCCAGACTCAACACTGGCTGACCTGTGGATGAAGGCACAAAGGGAGAGAAGCTTCAGGGTTTAAGCCAAGACATGTTTTCTACATTCTTACAAGTTATGGTCTCTAATACTCATGCCCCACAGGCTTTTTGATGAGTAGGAGAGAATGAGAAGTAGCTACATGAGATATAAATACTTCTGCAGACAGTAATGCAAATGACAAAACATTGGTTTCCTCCTCTGGAAAGTTCATTAAATCCAGGGTAGATTCGGGTGCGGTGGAAGGACAGGAAGGCAGAGATCGTTGCCACCACAGGATTAGGCATTGCAAAACAGTGGCCGTTTGCTTCCCCACCTCGGACATCTGGTCTGGCCCACGCCTCAATCACAATGACCTCAGGCAGGGCTGGTCTTCAGCAAAACGGAGTACAATGAGAGTTACATCCCTGAACCACGTGTCCTTGGGCTCCTCACTCAGGGACAAAGAAACCATTTTTAAGGGCTCTTCCCAAACGGACTGTAGGACACAGTGCTCATATGCATGGATAATAGTGCTTCTTTCTGGAAACATTCAGTGGGCGTCTGTTATGGGCTCGGCACTGGGAACATGCACCTTTGGGACCTCCCATCTACTCAGCACAGAGAAGGACTCAGTGTGTCCTAGGAGACGATAGAAAGAAATCAAGGAAGGTTCCCAGAGGAGGTGACCACGGAGTCGTGTCATGGAGACCAGAGGGAGATGTGGGTCCAGGGCACTTTACTCTCGGCTCACCCACTGAATTGTCTGATGCCTTTTCTGTGACTGCTTTTCTGTTCATTTCAACCCGACTGCACCTGAGCAGGAATTCTGGGCTCCCCCACTCTCTAGGGAACAGCCGAAAGCAGTTCCCTATTACGGGAACTATGGACTGGTCTCACCCTGGCGGAACTCCAGAACACAGTCTCCTGCTCTGGAGGGCAGAGGAAGCAAACCCACGGAGGGGCTTCTCATCCCCCTCCTCAGCCGGCCGGCCTTCCCCACCACCTCCGCGCCCCATAACCTCATTTGGGACTTACAGAAAAAGATTCTTATTAAAATGGCGACAAAACGTAAAGTGAAATATCAGAGACACAGAGGGAATAAGTCACAGACCTGAGAAAACAGCTGCATATGAAAGGATTAGGAAATAAATTAGAAGAAACTCAGAGGATTTAGAATCCATTTCAGGTGCACTAGAAGAAAATCCCTCCAGGACGGAGAGAACAGGTCCCAGTTAAAACCCAGGCAGGAACAGAGGCTGCCTCCTCTACTGGTGGCCTCGGAATGTTTTACCTCAGGGTTTATATTCTTTTTTTCACTCCTTAGCACTTTGGGGGATGATGCTTCTCAAAGTGGAGGCGGGACCATTGGCATCAGATCACCTGAGGGACCCACTGAAATGCAGCTTCTGGGTCCCCAGCAACGCTTGGGCATCTAGAAGTCTAAGAACCACAGAACCAGGTACTGTATCATCCTTAAGTAGGGGCAATATCCATGCTAAATCCCTCGGTTCAGCTGCTGTTTAAAATCTGGAGGGGACACTAGTGACTGAATTGATTCTTTGAGAAACTGTTTGATTCTAAAAGCAGTAAGAGTGCGGTCACATTGTGACCAATTTTATTTTTTTAAGATTTTATTTATTTATTTGACAGAGAGAGAGAGAGCACAAGCAGGGGAGGGGCAGGCAGAGGGAGAGGGAGAAGTAGGCTCCCCGCTGAGCAGGGAGCCCGATGCGGGACTCGATCCCAGAACTCTGGGATCGTGACCTGAGCCGAAGGCAGACGCTTAACTGACTGAGCCACCCAGGCGTCCATGTTGTGACCAATTTTAAATCATGTAAGATTTACACACTGAAGCCAGGAAGACCTTTGCAATACATACATCTGATCACATCACCTCCTCGGGTGAAATACTCCAGTGACTTCCCACTACTCTCCTGATAAAGACCCAGACCCCTGATCCCCACCAGCCCTCCTCCCAGGTCTATTCCAGGCCCAGCGTGCTCCCAGCCCTGGACACTCTGCTCTTCAGTTCCTTCAACCCCCACGCCTGCTCATCACATACGTACCAGGCATCTGTACAGACTCCCCTTTCCCCACTGAAGCCCATTCTCTTCCCAGCCCTCTGACTACATTAATCCCTTGCCGTAGGCTCTTCCAGCATCAGCACCTTTCTTCCCCAGCCCTGGGCCCAGCTTAACTGTCACATTCCTCCCATCCAAGTACTAACCAGGCCCGACCCTGCTTAGCTTCCAAGATCAGACGAGATCGGGCGCGTTCAGGGTGGTATGGCTGTAGACAACTGTCACATTCCGTTGTGTGATCCTTTGATCAATGTACCTTTCTTCCACTAGTGAGCACCTAAGCAGCCCAAGAAAGCAGCAACAGGTCTGCTATTTTTCATAGGAAGGGGACTCACCATTGCGTATGTGTCCCCTATCACCCCCCCATGGTACCTAGCAGGTGCTCAGTACATATCTGTGGATGAACAAATGAATTAAAAAGTATTTTAAAAGGAAATGCTGGAGGCAAAATCAGACCCATGGTAGCCATCAAATACACTCGACCCCTCTCTTAAAAGTTAAGGACTCCAATGTCTCTGGTATCCTGAAGACTAAAGTTCTAGGGTAGTTTCCCTTCCCCTGTATAGGATACTCGATACTTTCTTTGGCACTTATCACTTCAAATGCATGGGCCCAACTCTTCATAATGCAATTCCCAGACTCTGAAAGAAGCAATTTTACAACTGCCATTGTGCCATTTCTCTTGGCCCTGCATTGATCTGGTTACGAACAATTACCCTAAAGCTTGTTCGTTATCTGAAAGCTATATTTTGAAATAAAAACAAACCTGGAGATTTGGCTTCTTATATTTTTGTCCCTCTTTATGCGCCTTAACAGTCTCAGCTCCCGGGGTCAATTCTCAGACTGTTTCATGGCACTTTCACATGCCAGAATCATTAGCAGCATATTCGATGACTGAAAATGGCCCTAAACAAGTCTGCAATAATCACAATTCCCAGGACAGCGGGACAATGTCTGCTGGGAATGTAAGTGACTCCACCACCACTGCCCTCTTCTTTCTGCCATCTTGCTGACAGTCAGCCCTGGCCCAGGTGACGACCTGGACGGTGTTCGCTCACTTGCTCCTGAAGCAAAGCTCTCATGGCATATTCTTCACCAAGCAGCATGGCCACTCAACACAACGTGCCAACCTAACAGGTTCAACTGAGGCAAAATGAATTTGACAAACTGAGGAGGACTCGGCTGCAGGAGAGTTAGCATTAGGTGTGCTGCAGAAAAGAGCTTTGAGTTTGGATCTGCATGATGCTGGGCAGCCAGCCTCTCTGACGGACAGATAGCCTCATCTGTGAAATGGGTACAAGGTAAGTCAATGTGTCTGAATTACTGTGAAACTGATAGATAGTTTGGTCTGAATATAATTCTCCAGTGATTTACTATGAATCTGTTTTTCACTATATAAATCTTCTTCGGTGTCTTCAAACATTTATTTAACACCGGATCCTCTGTAGAGTTACACACCAATCCTAATACATGGCGTAGAGGTATTGCTACTCAGTTGACGATCTAGCCCCTGAACAATCCATTCCTATCACCCTTCTTTGGAGAAGAGATAGTGACAGGAAATTTATTTTACACTGGAAATAGTGTGCAATTTGTCAAGTACCAAACAAGATTTGCATATAGTGATTAGATGAGGGACTTTTCACGACTATAGTATTCGGGGCTGGGGGATGGGAGAGAAGCTACACTCTTTCAAAGCACAAGTTTAGAGAAGTCGTTTCCGTTTGGCACAGTTCTCTTGCACACCCATACTTGACAGCAGTTTAATGTCTGTATGGAGGTTGTTGTTGTTTTTTTTTCCCATCCACTTCATGAAAGCCATTACCAAGTGACAGGAACATGAGCTACTGCTTAATGAGCTGGTGAGTCTGTGAGCTAGTTGCTACCTTCCTGAAGGCACAGAAAGCTGAGAAGTCACCCAAACAAACTGGCAGTAGCCAGAAAGAATAAACAGAAATGGAAACAGGTGGCTTCTACTTAGGAGGCCATAAAACGAATTGTCCAACCTGAGACACTTCGGAAAGGGAAAGTTAGTACGCTTCATTATGCTGGGCCAACAGAGCTATACTGGGTCTAACACTCAGGACTATAGTCATCCTTTTATTTTTCTGTTTTATCCTCAGAGTATTTTCTAATTGGGTTGATAGGCTCAGATCAAAGAAGAAAGATTAACACTTTACTCCCGCCCACCTGCCAATGAATATTAACAGTCCCCCACTTACCCGAATGTTCCAAATGATTCAAAAAGGGACGTTTACCAAGTGTTATTGGAACGACTGAATTTCCTTAGTAGGTAACACAATCACATGAAACCCAGTTCAACTGAATTAAATTTCTGTCAATGGCCCCTTCATGAGTACTCTACTAACTGGGGGTTTCTCACTGGCCTTCCATCCATGCTGGGCAAGTGCAAACAGCTCCCCCCTCCCCCAGAAAGCTGGATTCAAGGAAAGGGAAGGAGCCCCAATTAACAACCTCCATTCTCTCTACACAAGGCAAAATAATAATAAAATAAAACAGCAAAACCCCAGGTTAGTTCCAAGTGAATGGGAGATAGAGACCTATTTACAAGAGCTTTACTTTAGGACCTCAGGTTGCTAACAGGATTCATTATGTCAGTTCTTTTAATTTACAATCGATTGTAATTTTCCCTGACCTGTATTTCAGCAGTCTACCTCTTTGTGTGCTTGAGGAAAAGTTATATAAATCAAACGAACAGTCTAGCAAAAATCTTAGGAGGAATTTCCTGGGCTACTTACAACTCATAAAGAAGATGAAATAATAAATGCATGTCTTTAAAGGATTTTAGCAAGATATTTGAATAAAACACCTGAATAGGAACTAGTGAATTAGTAATAATAACCTCAGCAAATCCAATGCACTGCTTTTTTTGGGGGATCCTACTTTCCGATCATTATTCCATTTAATGCCCTTAGCAGCTCCAAGAGGTAGGGACTTAGATTATTTCTATTTGAATGATAAGAAAATTGAGGCTAGGAATAATAATTAACTTACACCAAGTTGGTCAACAGGTACAGTCAAAAAGATACTTGAACGCTCACCGACAAGCATGTATATATTTAGCTTTAAACCTCAAAGACTCCTGCTTTTTCCTTCTTCCCAAATCCAATCAGCCACCAAATCTTTTTTTTTTTTTTTAAAGATTGTATTTATTCATTTGACAGAGAGAGAGAGCACAAGTAGGGGGAACAGCAAGCGGAGAAAGAAGCCCGATGCAGGGCTCTATCCCAGGACCCTAGGATCATGACCCGAGCTGAAGGCGGACGCTTAACCGACTGAGCCACCCAGGCTCCCCAAATCTTTTTTTTTTTTTCATCAATGTCAACATCCTTTCTCTTTGACTTGCATCCAGCCAGGGGGTCTCCAGAAGTTGTCTCATTAAAGGAAGAGAATGGTCCACTACTCACACTAGAAGGTAGAGGCAGAGAGACCTGTTTTTAAGTTGCATTTACACAGCAAGCACCTTGATTTATTTATTCATTTGACCAAGATTGAGTGTTTCTTAGGGTAGGCCCAGAAAGAAGGAGCTGACGGCTTCCATCTCTCCTTGTCCTTCCTCCTCACCCTCTAATCTACCTTCCCTGTTGCCCTGGGAGTTAGATTTCTCACTGACTTCCAATTGTGTATTTTCCTTCCCTATTCCTTTCCACTCAATCCAAATGCCCAGCTCCCAGAAGAGTCGACACAAGGCCTCTTCCAAACTTTCTCCTGACTACCCTGATTGCTGTATTCCTTGTTCTTTCTTTTAATGCTCAGCTTTCCAGATCTTTCTCAAAGTCACTTCATTGTGAACTCTTTCTTCTGTGATCTGCAAACACTCTACATACACTTACATTTATCACACTCCTTTATGACTACCTATTAATGGGTCTGTCTCCCACACAGCCCCCCTTCCCATACTGTCCCATATGAAGTGGATCTTATAATGTGCAGGAAGTGCCCTGACTACAGAACATAAAATGCAATCAAAATGGTTGCTGAATAAATGAATGAATGAATGATGTAAATAATGTATTATGATGGGAGCTGTAAGCCTAGCAATATTTCAATTTGAAAACATTTATATGCATTTTAAGGGTAAACCACACATTTTTTTGTAAATATACTACAATTAATAAATAAATCTTTATTGTGCTTCTCTTGTATAAACCCAGGGAAATATTTCCCAAACTCTCGATTAAAGAATGGATGGTAATTGAGAAAATAGTCCTAATGAGTTGAAGTCACTTTCTGGCAGTAGAGTTAAGTCTAAAGAGGACGGAAACATATTCATTTCTGGATAAAGGTTTTGATTTAATGAGATTTGTAGTGACTTGCTTATAAATGTGACAAGCACTGGAGAAAATGGGATTTAGGAGCTGATATGATAAGTTTCTTTGTTTTTAAAGACTTTTCATTATTAGGAAAGCTGCATGGAAGTTTATATGTGTGTGTGTGTGTGTGTGTGTGTGTACATATCTTTCTCACACATACATACACATATGCTTACTAGTAAGTGTATGAAAGAATCAGTCCCCTTCCCCCAAATCTGAATTTTTGAGTACTCAGTCACTTCCCACAGAGTGGCCCAGTGTTGGACTAACAAGGGCACAGGGTCCACTCTAAAAATGCTATGAAAATGGTGGGGCGGGGCAAGGGGGGAAGGTGGTCAGGAGTCAAGAAAAAACCAGCCTTACTGAGTGTTATTGGAATTCACTCTTCACTCAGCCAAAAATACGCAATCTAACCAAAGTCCTTCCACTACCTCTACCTCCCAAGCCACATGCCTTTTCAGGGCCATGGGCAAAGCCAGCTGTGGCTCTGTATTTGGATTAAATAGCCTGAAAACAGGGGGAAAAAAAAATATTATTTTGAAATGCATTACGCTTCAAAATTAAGGGTAATTGTGTGTAGCAGCCTGGAAAATATAGCTCATCCAGTACTGCTCAGCCACAGAACCCCACAGCACAAAATGCTGGCTCTCTAAATGCAATTTCAAACTTTAAAAAAAAAAAAAAGGCACAAAGGGCGGAAGGAAGGGTGGAGGGCTGCTCTAGGGCTGTGACTTAGAAGAAGGCTGCTGGCCTTGGGGAGACAGAGCCCGTATGCCAGCCGGCGGGATTTCTAGGTTAGTTAAGCCAGTAGATGCTGCTCTACCCTGCTCCTGCAGCCAGACACCGAAGGTAAATAAAAGGTCGACAGATAATTACATAAGAAAATAAATGTGGCAAGATTAGGACAGAAATCTAACGGCTAGAGCAGGAAAGGACTTCACAGAGAGACCCACCTGAAAGCTTTTCCCCTGACCAGTACAACGTCCTGGTCACACTAATGGAATATCAATATCTATTACGACCCAACTAGCCAAGGTCCATTGTACAAGCAAAGGGGGAGGCTTTTCACCCTGTTCACTCATTCCCACACAGACACTGCCTTAATCTGGTGACAGAGGCCTCTGAAGGAGCCAAACTGAGCTTCGTGAACTACCTCCCTCATTTCATTTATCATATTCCCATTATGTAGACGTTATGGTTAATGCAGCAACCAGTGGCCAGGATTCTAGACCTTGTGTGGAAACTGAAACATAAAATCACTAGCTATGGGTCTCTTCGGCCATAGCATACCAGAAAGAAACACACGGGAAATTCAAACACAGCTGAGCTGGGTTAGGAAGACAATGGTAACACAGGAGGGAAGGAAGCTCCAGAGGAAATCCGAAGATCTAGAGGAAATTAAAGAACATGTATGAGAATATACCACATTAGGGTCTAAGGATTAGGCAGTAAAGAGAAAACTGGGTACTTAATATTGCTGTCAAGTCCAGTCTGTCTGACAGCACACCATTAGTCTTAACTTATGCAAGAAAACAAAACAATGGCTGGGGGGGAGGGTGTCACCTGGGGCGGGGGCGGGTTTGCCCCCGAGGGGACCACAGGCATTTTTTTGGTTATCACGACTGGGTGTTGCTACTGGCCTCTTGAGGGTAGAAGCCAAAAAAGCTAGTTTCCTACAATGCACCAGCCAGACCCCTCGACAGAGAATTATCCAGCCCCAAACATCAAGAGCGCTGAGATTTGAGGCTGCCTGAAATAAAGGGTCAGCATAGAAGGGGCAATAGCCTGCAAGTAGAAAATGAACACAATCAGTAGCCTCGGTATCTCCCAAGGGAGAAACCACCCTGGTTAAAGACTCCAGTCTCTGGTTCCCTTCATTGGTATTAATCTATGGGCCCAGAGAAATAGCAAAAGTCAAGACTCTGTTATATGTACTCCCTACCCCCTACTTGGTCCCTTCCCACCACCAATTGGTTCCATGCTTTTGCTTTTACCATGACTCATCCACAGAGCGGGGGAAAAAGTGTTTGCTAAAGAGTAAGTGTCTATTCTCCTTGGCAAACACTGTTCTCATTTTTGATTAATGAATTCCATTCTGGCTTATCTGCTTCAATATCATGAGCTTAGGTGATGGGCATGCTGTCCCCAAGAAAGGATCCTCTAACTCTCTCAAGGCTAAGAAGTTTAGCTGTGGAGTGAGATACCCAAAGAGAGGCACCAACTCGGCCAAACTCGGCCTCAGTGCAGAAGACACCGCCCTGGGAGCCATGGCAACCCAGGGCATTTCTACCAGCATACAGGTGTGAAGGGCTCCCTGGATGCCCTGCAGCACAGCTCTACACAGGGGTCCTGGCCTCAGACCAGGCTAGTGGAGGAGAATCAACAAGGGCAGAAAATAACCAGTACCGGCATCATGGTGCCTGGGAAAGGAACAGCAGGGGGAAAAGAGTCGGAAAAGCTGGGTGTGGGCTCAGATATACTCTCCAACTATCCCTGTGACATTTCAGTCCTCCAAACCACATCTATATAAAACGGGATAATAACACTCTACTGCCTGTTCTCCACCATTTCCAAAGCAGCATTCCAGGAAGAAGGGTGTCAGCTGTCGAGGCAGGAAGGGAAATTTCACATGGATCCTGTGACTTCCAAGATCTCTGGGGCAACGCTCCGTCAGGGCTTACAGAACCATGGTGCCTTCCAACCACTATTCACGACCCACCAGACACACAGCAGTCCTGGAGTCCAGCAAGTAGTAAACGTTTTCTAACTGAGGAAAGTTCTGTTCCCTGAATTAACCGTGAGAACTAAAATAGCCAAAACTATAGCCTCAATTCCTAAAATTGAGGTTCCAATAATAATCTTGCTCAGATTCTGGAAACCAGTGTTTGTGGGGGCCTAGAACACTGACTGAGAATCGTCATCTCCTTCTATTTATACATGTGACTAATCTCTCCACTCAGTGCTACACCAGGTTGTTGCTGTGGTTAATTCTGTTTGATGAGCCAGCATTCCTTCTCCCACACAGATTCCTACTGGATACTTCACTGTTACTCCACCTTAGGCCGGTGACAGAACTCTGCTCAAACTGTACCTGCACTTATCCTGGGAAAGTGTGGAAAACACAGTTAACTTAATCCTGGATCCTAACAGTGTTCTTCGGGCTTCAGCGCTGGCTCTCATAAATGAGTTCTAATAGTTAACACTCAGACAACCTAAATCATCGGGGGGATTGCAAACTGCAACCCATGTGTGTAGGATGCACGCAGGGGTGGCTTTGCTGTCCCTGATAACGTGGTGCTAGACCTAGTCAAAGGTTTTCATGGTAGTCACACTCTGTCGCCTAGATGGTTGGTCTTCAATATCTGTGTTTCGGATAGAGCTAAAGTTCTCATCCTTTCTCTTCCTTGGCTGCTCTGTCCCAAGCCCAAGTCACCTAAAATGTTTTATCTACTTATGTACACGACAGTGGCTGCCCCCAGAAAACGTGACTACTGTCTCTGCAAACATCCAAAAGTAATTAAAACAGGCATACGGAGAATACTGAGTGTAAACAATGAAAAGTTGAGCAGAGTCAAGTTCCAAAGACCTGAAAAGCTTAAAGACCTCCAAAGCTCTAAACTAAAACTTGGCCATAAAAGAGTACATTGCATCATTTTATTCTTAGTAAGATTAAAGAGTTATTTCAGATGAATCTGCTGCCTCTCCATGTCGCTAGGTGACAAACATACCACCTGGATTTCCAGTTTTGCCAATATGGCGGCATCATGACCTGGCGCACCATCAAATTCTATCAGCAGCAGCATTTTAAAAGTTAAGTCCATGGCTGATGCTTTTACTGCATCTGATTGAACATTTGTAAATAGCAGCTCTTGCAGGAGATTAAACCAACAGCACTTTGTAAGAGGTGGGAGCAGCTAAATATTCCTTAAAGTATGGCCTTGTGAACCACTTTCATCAGAATCCCTAGCAAACTGGTTGAAAATGTAGATTCCTAGCGCCTCCAGAATTATTAAGAGACTTTTTTTTTTTTTTTTTACCACATTAAGCAATACATTTGACCTTAAGATTCAGTGTCTGTGTTGTAAAACGCCCTATTTTTCCATTGTACTTTCTTCCACTTCATGTTTTAAACTGCTGGTTTGGACCTGATAAATTGATACTCCAGTCTACTCCTGGATTGCAAGCCTAAACTTCAAAAACACCAGACAGACTAGTTGACAAGAAGGAAGCAGAACTGGAGTTGTGTAATTAGCAGCAACACATGAGGCTTTGTGATGCAGAGAGCGTTTAGTAATTCCCCACCTTTTCCCAATTCAACAAAATGAAGGCCTGAAAAACCAAGCTACCCACTTGGATGGTTTCAGGCATTAAAAAGTGGTTGCAGGCTTCAGAAACAAACCTTAAGGGTAGGCATTGTCTTAGATCGGGACAGGAAATGTCCTCCATAGGAATGATTAGCTCTAAACTAAACCTTCTTGTTAAGAAAAATGATAAGGTAAGCAAAGTGTGCACTCCATAGAGCCCCTTGGCACAGCCCCAGCCACATCCTCTCTGCAAGGACTTCAAAGGACTCCCTTCCTCCACCTCTCCCCACCCATTCACACCAAACACTCAAAGGGGGTAAATTACTTTAAAACACTTAAGTATTGTCCTATCTCAATACTGTAATTTCATAAATGCTTATGATTTAGAAGCACTATAAAAACCTCTCATCTGTTATCTCTCTTATTTTTCTTTTCCTAGACATTTCTCATTTCTCTTCTCCCCTGCATCTGCCACCCAGTTTCTTTCTGCCTCCCTGTCTCTTTCTGCCTCCCTGTCCTTCCTCCCTTACCCCTTCTCCCCCTCTGCCTTCACCTCCATCTTCCGGGAGGTAAGCGGGATAGAGTGGCTATCTCTGACTTCAATCCATGCACAGTTATGCTCTTTTTCCTAGGGGAGTATTTCTTTGGCTAAAGCAACACATGTTTTGAAAAGACTTTCTCCAAGGAATATGATAAACAAATACCAGATCTGAAGTGGTTATGTGCTATCAGTAAGTTGTACTGGTTTTCCACTCTCCCAAGGAATCACCTCTCTGTTCCTTTCTTCAGGCTGAAATTCTGAGTCGGCTCAAGCACAAAAGGGTCTGCAAGAGGAGCGGCTGGGCATGGTGAGAAGGACAAAGGAAAAAAAAAAAAGCCTGTTACCTGGGTTCACTTGCCACTGATACTGCAATATTTTCCTGGTATATTTCCCATAATATGCATCTCTTATTCAGTCCATCAGCAAGTATTTATTGAGCACCTATTCTGCTGGGAATCAGTCTAGGTTCTGGACCTAGACACAAGACAAGGTCCCTGCCCTCATGGAACTTCCGTCCTAATGGGGGAAACAGACATAATCAAATAAACAAATCAAATAAAGACAAACAAATAAAATAATGCCAGGGGGTAATATGTGCTAAGGGGGAAAACTGAGTAACTTAAAAGGACCAGAGAGGGGCTGGTTGCTATTTTACATGAGGTAATCAGGAAAGGTTGCCTGTAAGCTGACAACTAGGTGGAGACCTGAAGTGAGCAAGGCAGTGAGCCATCTGGACTTGTTGGGAAAAGTTCTTTGTGCAAAAGGAGTAACTTGTGCAAAGGCCCTGGGGAGAGAAGTTGGTGAAAAAGAAGAATGGAAGGTGGTCAGAATGGCTGCAATTAAAAGCAAGAGGGGCACCGGGGTAACTCACTTTGTTAAGCATCTATTGGTTTGGGCTCAGGTCATGATCTCAGGGTTGTGGGATGGAGCCCCACCTTGGGCTCTCCACTCAGTGCGGAGTCTGAGATTCTCTCGCTCCCTCTCTCTCTGCCCCTCCCTCCTGCACTCTTTCTAAAATAAATAAATAAATCTTAAAAAAAAAAGGCAGAAATATAAGACATGGGAGTGGGGGTGGAGATAAGACCATTAATAACACCACCCACCCTGTAGCCCAATGCCTGCTCCTGGATTCCACAAGACCCAGGCCTGGGCCTGCTTGACAACCTCCTTTGCCCTGATATCTACCAAGCTTCTTCCCCAGTTCCCTTCCCTCCTGACCAATGCACCCCCCTCCCCCCCCAGGCAGAGTTCCAACACTCCAGGTCATTCCCTCACAATTTCCCAATTAGACAACCAGTCCATCTAATTTAAAAAAGAAGAAAAAAATCTGAGTAATGAAGTAGGAAAAAAGGCAACATTTAACCACAGCCGTCAAGAGAGAGGAAATGTACCATGGTAAAGAGCAGAGGTTCAGAAGGGCAACTCTAAAAAAAAAAAAAAAAAAAAAAGCCTGCCACATGACAGCAGGAGATCTGGGCTTCTGAGGTTCTGTAAACTGGGGGAGGATAATCCTTGAAATAACCTTGAGAAGTAGGTAGGGAGACGCCCTTAATAGTAGCTGCGGCCAGCCTTTCTGATCTAAAAGTGAACCTGAGCGGGTTATGTCCTTCTAGTTACCAAAGTTAATCCTCAAAGAGTTAATGCATAAGTACAGATCATTAATTACTTTTATTTTATAAACAAACAAACAAAAACCTAAATTCTTCCATTGCCCCACCTCCTCCACCCACCCCCAAGTCAGGGGCAGCGCTAAACCGGGAGCCTGCCGCCTCTGCTTCTTGAGGCAGAAACCCTTGTCTTAGCTTCTCTGAAGTGTTGAATACGAAGAATTAGTGTTAGCAGGACCATGGTGCGAGGCACAGGGCATCACAAAATACGCTCAGTGAGTCCCAGGAGCTGTCCAGAGGCCCCCGGGGCCAGGTCACTGAGGGAGGCCAAGCCCTGCAGCTTTAGGTCAACGCAGGTCCGACCGCCAACAACCTCTGCCCGGAGCTGCCAACTTCAAACGGCCCCCAAGCGGGAGAGGGTCACATGGCGGG
Source organism: Leptonychotes weddellii (assembly GCF_054177405.1). Lineage (NCBI taxonomy): Eukaryota > Metazoa > Chordata > Mammalia > Carnivora > Phocidae > Leptonychotes > Leptonychotes weddellii. The sequence continues at coordinate 36,442,848 of NC_138380.1, read as the reverse complement.
AAGTCCCCAGCTCTGGAGCCCCTCGCGGTCACACACACACAAACACACACACACGCACACGCTCACTCGCTCACACGCTCGCCGCCCTCGCGCGCGCCCGCGACACAACACGGACTTCCCAACCCCAAACACACGCGCGCACCCCCGGGCCGGCTGACTTCTGTATTTCCTCTTCCTCAAAGCTGCTCTTGCGATCTCCGCCGCCGCTCGCAGCTCGGATTCCAGGACCCCCAGAGCTCCACTGCCCCCTTCTCGGAAGGCGCGCCGTGTGCCCCACCCCTCCATGCCGGGATCTCCCATCGAAGCCCCCCTCCCCCGCCGTCGTTCCCGGTCCTAGCCGGGGACCCCAGCAGGTCTCCAGGAGGCGGGTATTTACTGTCTCTCCCGAGGGTCCCAGCCGCCCCAACCGCTCCCTCCCGCCCCTCCGGGCCCTCCATCCCTCTAGCCCATCGCTGTCCCCTCCCAGGAGCGCGCTGGCCGAGGGATTCCCTCCCATCTGCCAGTGCCGGAGAAAAGCCAGAGCCGGAGCCGCCAGTCCCTTCTCCCGCGCAGCCTCTCGGGTCTCCAACCCCCGAATCCCACACTCTCCGGTCCCCAGTCCCCCGGCGCCAGCAGCACTGTCCTCTGGCAGCCCCGACCAGCCGGCCCCGGCCAAATCCTCTCCGCGGGTTCCGGGGCCCGGGGCCCTGCGCTCCATCTCCCGCGCCCGCTCGCTCCGCTCCCACTCCCACACCCGCCGCCCGGCTCTGCCCAGACTTCCCCAACTGCGGAGCGCCCGGGAGCGCCCGCAGCCCTCGCCCCCCAGAGCGCCGCGGCCACCCCCGCTCCAGCCCCGGCGCCCCAAGGGAGGAAACAAAAGTGTCTCCGCGGCGCCCGGAGTCCCCCCCCCCTCCCCAGAGCAGGGCGCCTACTCCGGTACCCCAGCCCTAGCTCCCTCCCCGGCCGCGCTGAGGTCAGCGAGTCGGGGCGCGGCGCCAGCCCAGGAAACTTTACGAACCTGCCCGGGGTCGCAGGACAGCGGCGGTGGCGGCGAGGATTCTCCGCGACCAGAGCTCTGGCGACCCGTGACGACTGAAAGGGGGCCAGAGGCTCTGTCCCCCAGCTCAGGGCCGCGGCGGTGTGGGTGGCTCTGCCTCTATCCCGTGCCCATCCTCGCCCGCGCACACGCACTTACACTGGGGATCCGCCGGCTGCTGCGCCGCCGGCTGCCGCTGCTCTCACTTCCTCTTCCTTCCTCCTGCTGGCCAGAGACACATTTTGCATCTGCAAGGCATCCCGAGATCAACCGCGAACTCTCCTCCCGAGCGGACGCTGCGGAGTGGCCGCCGCCGCCCCCGGCACCTGCGCCGGGACACGAGTGGTTGGCGCTTTCACCTGCCGCCCGCACGCTGGAGCCTGCCTACTGCACTTTGCCTGCGGGTCGGTGGGGGGGTGGGGGAGGGTGCCCTCGACTTTTTGAAGTCCCCCTACTTAAAAAGAAGGAAAATGTCAAACATCGTGCACGCCTCAGATCGGCTATAAATAATATGTGTGCAGAGCATGACTTCTTGGATGAGCTCACACGCGGCGCTTTGCAGGCACTAATTAACTCCGTCACCGTCATAGCGCCACCTCCGGGAGGCCGAGAGCGCGTGGCATCTTTTTATATGCTTTCATTTTTGGCAGCTGGTTTGGAATTTCGAGGGGAAACTTTGGTGGGTTGTTTTAAAGCTACTTTAAAAGACTGATGTGTTTGTTCTGCCGCTCTGCCTCTACCCTTGAGCAGCGTGGCGAAAATAACAGAACCCTTCCTTCCGTCTTATAGTCACCTATGCATTTACACGGTTTATTTCTAATTGCCGGGGACTCCCTAACTTGGCATAACTTTGCATAAAGCAAGACTTTCTACCCCCAGTTTCGTATTTGGAGTACACGATTTAATGCAACCTACTTCAGTGATTTTCAAAGCAAAAATAAAAAACTAACTCCCAGCATAGCTACCAGGAGGGAAATAACAGTCGTTGTAAGGTTGCAGGAGAAACACCTGTCCACTCCCAAATCAGAAATATCTACATTGGCTCTGCCGAAAAAGACAAAGGCGGTTACTAATGCATTCCCTCCAAACTGGCAAAGGAGATAAATCTGGAGCAGGGAGGCACTGGAATCTAAGGTAGAAGGCAAAACTCCTCTTTAAATTGCAGTCCCACCCCCTCCCCCAAGGAGATTTAAATTTTAACCCTGTGCTGGCTGTTCATTAGCAGCCAAGAGCCCCAAGCAACTCTTGAACACTTTAAATGTGGCTAGTCCTGAGATGTCCCCCTTCTGTGTAGAACGGACACAGAACTTAGTGTGAAAAACAGAATGTAAAATAGCTTGTTAATAATTTTTATGTTGATGACATCATTTCAACAAATGATAATAGTTTAAGATGTGATGAGTCAGTTGGGTTATTGTATTGGATTAAAATGTAAATATATATAATTTAAAATATTTTCACTAGTTTCTTTTTACATTTAAAAAAAATTTTTTTTAAGATTCCATTTCTTTAAGTGGTCTCTACACCCAACATGGGGCTCAAACTCACAACCAGGAGATCAAGAGTCCCATGCTCCACCAACTGAGCCAACCAGGCTTTTTACATTTTTAATGTGGCTAATAGAAAAGTGAGATTACACATATGCCTCTCATTAGTGGCTCACATTACTGGCTTATATTTCTCATGAAAAGCCCTGATCTGACCTCTTATTATATGCATAACCTCTAGAGGCAATATTAGTAGCAGGAAGACTTGGGTCCACACCACTATAAGCCAATAACTTAAAACAGCATGAGTCCAGAAAAGTAATTTACCTTCTCTATTTCTTCATCTGTAAAATGATGATATAATAACAGTAAACAGGGTAACTATCAAAATGAAGTAATTTAATAAGCAGGCAGTAAATGGAGCCTTTACTAAATGATGCTCTGAGGCACTTGTAATGATAACTAAGAATTTGATCCACACTTTTTAGCTAAGGCATATAAAGATTTTAACTGTAGTGCAGACATCATGAGCACTCGGTAAATGTTAGCTGTCATAACTGTTCCAAGAGTAAATAGGGAACTCTGTGTCTCCTCTTGCAAAGCAATTAGACAAATCCACCTCCTTGTAACCTTTGGTCCCAGCTCTGCCCTCTGCAGTTAACATGGAGTGAGTCACATCCTTTCTCCAAGAGATAACCTTAGAGATAGATCTTTGAAGACAGACATCGAATCCCATCTAAACATTCTCTCCTGAGGATTAAATGTTCTCGGTTACTCTTAACTCCTTTTCATAACCTATGGTTTCAAATCTCTCTCCTCTTAGCCATCTTTCCCTTGAAGGACGCAAGTCTCGACTTTTAAAAAAAAATTAGTTGTCACATAAATTAATTAACCATTAAAAACAATTAATACAGCCTGAGGTCTTGTCAGTTCTTTCTAAAATGCATCTATCTCACCTCTGATCCAATGACAAAGCAAAGACTGGAAATTCTTTGCTATGTTACTGTTAGGCCGTGTCTGTGCTTATGGGGTTGATATCTGGGACCAAAGCCCCTGGTCCACCTTCTGGAAGTCTTTTCAGGTTTGATGCAGGCACCCAGTTTCTCCCCACATCCACAGATTAGGTAAGAATACTATGGTTCTGGATGACACCCCACTAATGGGCTCTCTCTGCCATGATGAGGATCAGATTCTTTGGGTTCACTAGTTCCTCTTATTTTTTTTTTTCCTTTTCCTTCCCCCCACCCCACCCGTCTTATTTATATTCCACAAATGCTATATAGTGAGACCCTGTTCTTAACCTCCAATTTTTTTCTTGTTAAGCACTGGGTCTAAGGGTCTGTCTGAGGTTTCTTCTTTAGTCATCCAGATTCTAACTTGTCCATTAACTTTATCTATGGCCTACAGTATTAGGAGATAAAATGCCCCCTTCCTTCTATCTCGAACCTGTATTTCTTTTTTTTTTTTTAATTATTATGTTATGTTAATCACCATACACTACATCATTAGTTTTAGATGAAGTGTTCCATGATTCATTGTTTGTGCATAACACCCAGTGCTCCATGCAGAATGTGCCCTCTTTAATACCCATCACCAGGCTAACCCATCCCCCCACCCCCTCCCCTCTAGAACCCCCAGTTTGTCTCTCAGAGTCCATAGTCTCTCATGGTTCGTCTCCCCCTCTGACTTCCCCCCCTTCAGCAGGAAAAATGAAGGGGGGGAGATAGAACCTGTATTTCTAATCATTCTTCCTAATAAAGGGCAGGGTCCCGGCAAACCGTCTTAGAGAATAGCTCACAATCTGGATTTGTCCATTTCTTATGGTGTCATTTCACTTCACCCTTTATCCTTTGTGCTTTTCCGTAGGAGTTGAGCTTCAGGATCATTTTTGGTAGAGTGATATGGGCACTCGACACTGCATCACACTGGTATATCCATCGTCAGTCTGCGCCACTCGTGGTGGTACTAACTTTACCCACTTGGGAAGTGTCACCACAACTAGATCACTCCAGTGAAAAAGTGCATTTTCCCTTTACAATTAATAAGAAATCTGTCCTAGTGGGGCGCCTCGGTGGCGCAGTTGGTTGGGCTTCTGACCCTTGGTTTCGGCTCAGGTGGTGATCTCAGGGTCATGGGATCAAGCCCCACATCGGGCTCCGTGTTCAGCACGGAGTCTACTTGAGATGCTCTCTCCCTCCCCCTCTGACACTCCCACTTGAGCGTGCTCTCTCTCTCTCTCGCTCTCATTCTTTCTCTCTCTCTCTCTCAAATAAATAAATAAATAAATCTTTTTAAAAAAAGAAATGTGTGGGGATACTTTGCACTACGTGAATATCCTATTCCACAACGTTCTTTTACCCAGTGGTTTTAGCATCTTCTGATAATTCGCCCCACTTACAGTTTGATTCCAGCTTGCTTCCTATTTACTTTAGTTTGTTTCCCCAGTTCTGAATTCCAGTAACCATATCTTACTTCTCTCCCACCTCCAGGCCGCCTGGAATTGCCTCGCTCCCCTCCACTCTCACCTGGCTTTGGACCTGTTTTTATGTTCTCTTTTAGAATGAACTCCTATCTCCAATCCTATTGTCTTTCATTGTTTTTGCTCCAGTCTTTCTCCCTACAACCAGGAAAGCACTGTATCCTTCAAGGGTGGGAGGATTTGGGGATATATATTAGGCTAAAAGGTCTTACTTCCATCTGGGCATGCCATTTGCCATATCAGCACTACATACTTTTTGGAAGAATGGAGAGGGCTCCTAGCAGGGCATTGGTAGAAAATATCACAGTGTATTTTGTCATGAAACAATCCCAAGAAAAACAAAGAAATTGTTCCTTGTTTGCTTTCTGCTGTTGGAGATAATTTCAACTTCATGTCTTACCAATTAGTGGACTCAAGAGAATTTTGCTGTCAATTTTCCCACATAATTTCCACACCTGCAGGCTCCATGCTCTTTCCTTCTGCATTTATAGGGCTAAGTTTTATTTGGGGACCCAAAGAAGAACAGGGCACACATCTGTGTAAAGATCACAAACCAAGTAAGGGTGGATCTGCATATTACAAACTTGATATCAAGTAGGTGAGACTCACATCCCTGGTGTTATAATGCTCCAATCAGCTTTCTGAAGTTTGAAGCTTTGATAAGTTTCTTTCAAGTTTCCTCTATTTTCACCTTTGGGGTTCATTACTCTTCTATACCTTGGTTCTTTGGGCATCTATCATCCCTACTTTACTCTTTTTACTATCCCCTATAAACAAATTTATTTTTCAGCACTTCCTTGTTTTCTTCTACTCTGAGCAACAGATTCTCCCCAGCCTAAGGTTAAAAATGTTCTCTTAAACCATGAAAAGTTTTCTTGTGCCCCTTTGCAATCAATCCTTCCCTTCCGCTCACCCAGCCCTAGGCAATCACTGATCTGCTCTGTGACACCAAGAAAGCTTTACCTTTTCTAGAAATACACTTACATGGAATCATAGGGCATGTATTCTTTTAGGTCTTGCCCTTTTACCATGTGTGATATTTACATCAGTAATTCCTTTCTTTTTTCTGCTGAGTGGTATTGCGCTCTACAGATTATTTATTTATTCATCTGTGGTTGGCCATTTGGATTGCTTCTGGTTTTTAGCTAGTATGAGTGAAACTGCTACAAACATTCATGTAGTCTGTATGTGAACATATATTTTCATTTCTCTTGTCCCATTTATGCTTATGGCAGTGATTCCATGGGTGCATCAATTTGTCAAAACTCATCAAAAACATAAACTTAAAATTAGTACATTTCATCCTTCACTGGCTAAGCAAACTGGGGTGATCTCTGTCGTGGAATACTACTCGGCAATAAAAAGGAATGAACTATTGGTTTTTATAGCAATTTGGATGAATTACCAGGGAACCATGCTGAGTGACAAAAATCCTACCCTTAAAAGGCTACATACCATCTGATTTTATTTAAATGCCATTCCTGAAATGATAAAACTGTTGAAATGGAGAACAGATTTGTGGTTGCCAGGGGTCAGAGATGGTGGAGTGGGAAAGTGGGGGAAGCCGAGGCATGTGGCTATATAAGGCTACATGAGGGATCCTTGTGGTGATAGAACTGCTCTTTATCTTGACTGTGTCAATGTCAATATTCTGGTTGTAATATTGCACAGTACAGTAGTACAGTATAGTATACACTACATTTTACAATAATACTAGAATACAATATCACAATCAAGATTTTGACATCGATATGGTCAATAACAGTTGCACAATAGTACAGTATTGTGATATCTTACTATAGTTTCACCATTGAAGGAAATTGGATAAATGGTTCAAGGAATATTTCTGTATTATTTCTTACAACTATGTGTGAATGTACAACTATCTCAAAATAAAAATCTTTAATTTTTAAAAAAGGTGAATTTTATTGTATATAAATTATGCCTCATTAAAATGGATTTTTAAAAAGCTCTTCTTTTGGTCTATAGAACACCCAGTAGTACCCTCCAGAGACCACTCAGAATTCTCCTGAAACACTGTTCCCTCTTTGTCCAGGCACGTGACACACTAATTAGACACCCTGAGCCATTTTGTTCTTCCACCTTTTCCCTTACATCATCTCCAAAAATCACAATGGCATCTTCCAACTTCCCCTCCTGGGTCACCGTGTACAATTCAGTGGGTTAGCACACCTCAGCTCACCTACCAGCATGGTCTCTCCAAAGACATATATATCTAGAGAAACTTGGATCATCTGTAGTTTTATATACATTGATTTTTTTGGATTTAGGACCCAGATTGATTGAAGGTTACTTTCAACTCTCAAAGATCCACCATGCCATCAATTTTATTTCAAGACCATGTCCCAATTTTGGCAGTTCTTTGTCAACACTCTATTGTTTGCCCCCAAATATGACCTTATCTCTTCTTTTTTTTTGTCTTCTTTCATTTCAAAGGAAAAAAGGGGTGGAGGGATTAAATGTGAAAAGATCATTAAAAACAGAGTAGTAATTTAATTAATTAATTGCCAATTTTAAGGCTTTGAACTTGATATGGTTCTTAAGACTTACATAAAAAAGAAAAAAAAGTTTAGCTAAATATTCAGATGAAATATGGAGGCAGTACAATATTAGGTCTCATGTTAATACAATAGCATTTATGACCAAGAACAGTAATTACTCACTTCCAAGTATGTGGATTTGTTCCCCTAATGAGTCTAGTATTGGGGGCATGAATGGGTAAAGTAAAAGGCAAGTAGGATTCCCTATTTATTTGCTTGATGGCAAAAATCTTAAATAGCATTTTGTTTCCATGAGCAAAATGTTTTAGATGAACCTAAAGAAGGTAGGCCTACTTTTCTGGAAAATAGACTATGAATTTGATTACAAATCTGAGGTAGTTTACATGAATAACATAATTATTTATCTTAAATACTCATAATTAAGTTGAGATCCTCTTTAGTTTGCATGTACACTTATGAAAATAGGAAAGTTTTATGATATTTGAGGAAAATAATCTGTGGTTTATTCCAAAAAGAATAATTATAAAGGAAACATACTTCAGCATTTTAGACAGTGGGTTGGGAGTATGTTACTTTTTTTAAGATTTTATTTATTTATTCATTTGAGAGAGAGAGAGTTTAAGCAGGGGGAGGGGCAGTGGGGAAGGGAGAGGAAGAGGGAAAGGAAGAGAATCCCAAGCAGACTCTGCACTGACCATGGAGCCTGACACAGGGCTTCATCCCACAACCCCAACATCATGACCTGAGCCAAAACCAAGAGTAGAACACTCAACTGACTGAGGAACCCAGGTACCCCTGGGAATGTTACTTTTAATTTAATTAAGATAAAAAGTAAAACAATCCAGTATTTATATTCCTTGTCTCAAATTCCTAACCTAGAGACAAGAATTAAGTCAAGGAAGGGCTTTTATTTGTATTCAATTCACATCAACTAAAGGAAAGATACTTTATTATCCTCATTTTAAGGATGCAACACAGACTCAAAGAGGTTAAGTGACCTGCCAAATTCACTATAAAGTGGCAGATGATGATTGAAAACAGATTTTTCAATCCAGAACCATGATCATCCATGCCACACTTCTACAGCTGACTTACGGTGACTGCTGAAGACTTGGATTTGAAGGCTATCAGATGATAAATTGTATTTGGGGAAAAGTACCTCTGCAGTTATTGAAATGAAACAGAACTGGTGTATTACTGTATATTACAAACATTTGGATCAGGGACTGTATATAAATAAGCCCTAGCCCTTATCCTGTTTTACTTCATTCCTTATAAGAAGGAAAGAGAGGAATTTGACTATTTTATCTGGTGAAATTTACTCTAAATAAGGTTTGCTTTAGAAACCACCACTGAGATGACAATTCAACAAGCATTAGCAGGATGAGAGGATATATATGATTAAAGTAAAGGTGGAGGCATTCTAAATATACTGTTTTTCACCCCTCTGCTTTCATTTAAATATATTTTGAAACCATTTCCAGGTTAATAAATACAGATTTGTGTCATGACAATCATTTCATAGTATTTCATCTTATGGATTATTGTTGGATATTTAGTTTTACAATTTTTTCTCTATTATAAATAACAGTTCAGTTAGCATCTTTGCACATACAATTTTAAACACTTTTTCTGTTATTTCTTTAATAAATTCCCAGGAGTGAAATTGTTGGGTCAAAAGATGGATGTATTTTATTTGTTGCTACATATCACCAAATTGCCTTCCAGAAATACTGTATCAAAGCAATAAACTTATAACTGATCTTCCTGCTTCTATTCCCTCTCTTTTCAATCCACACTACACATTCCCAGGTTAATGTTCCCAATGAACTACTTTATTTATGTCTAAAACATAAAGGTTACCTATTCCTACAAATAATTCTAAACTCTAACACTCAATGCTTTCTGCTCTCGGGCTTGCCTATCTCTTACGATTTTCTCTCTCTTCCTTTTCTACATAATTTCTAGGATTTAGTCAAATATGTTCATCAAACAAGCACATTTTGGAAAAGAAAGTCCTATATTCCTTTAATGTCAGCCTCGCAAACACTTCTAATTTATTGATATCTTCACTCATCTTTACCTGTTTTCTTTCTCTGAGAAAGAAATTTTCATCCCATATTCCATTCCTTATTTTAGCTTAAATGTAAATATTCAAATTTAAGCATAAAGAAAAAGTCATGTAAGTTAACCCTAGGAGATCACTGAGGAGGCTCTGTCAATAGTCCAGGAACAGACTGGGAAGGTCCCTTTCTCCTCCAACTCATCCTTTTCCCTACTGCTAGATCTCCATCCTAAGAGATGGGTCTAATTATATCACTTCCTTTTTTTTTTTTTTTCCTTTTTCTTTTAAGCCTCCAATAGTTTGTCCCTGTATACTAACAATAATCCAACTATGAACCATACACAGCTCTTAATAGCCACTTTTCAGATTCATCTGCAGGACAGAGGCACATGTGTCCAGAAACTCCACACCCACCTGAACCCTCCTGTTTCCAAAGGCATCAAATGCTTTAATGCTTCTCTGCCTCTGCTTTTGTCCATCCTGATGACAGAAAACAAAGACAATTGAAAGGCAAACCATTAGTGAGGAAAATATTTGGAAATATTTGTTACAAATATGATAATAGGTTATGACTCTTGATATACAATGAACTCAAACACATCATTAAAATGCTAGCACACCAAAAAGCAAATGAGCAAGGGATATTAAAAGATTATTCACAAAAGGGAAAATGCAGGTGGCAATGGAATACTAATGGAATTTAAGTAAAGAACTCAAAGAATTCAAAAACTATGAGTAACTGTTTTATTCATCGAACTAATAAATATATATTTTTTAAAAAATGACTATGGTAGTCTAGAGTTTAGTGAGACAGACACACCTATATGTTCCTTGAAGAAGTAGAAATTGCTGCAGTCTTTCTGGAAAATCATTTAAAAAGAGCCCTAAAAATGTCCCTGTCTTTTGATCCAGAAGTATCACTCACTCTGGTGATGTTTTTAATTTTTTTTATTTTGAAGTAGGCTCCAAGCCCAGCGTGGAGTCCAAAGCAGGGCTTGAACTCACAAAACTCAGATCAAGACCTGAGCTAAGATCTAGAGTCAGATGCTTCACCGACTGAGCCACCCAGGCACTCCCACTCACTCTGGTATTGTATACTTAAAATAATTAGAGAAAAAGACAAACATGGTTGGCACTAAAGTGTTTATCCCATCATCTTATAAGCTACAACAATCAAAAATTGCACTGAACTCAAATGGTCAAAAAAGGGTAATGCTTAAATAAGTTGCTGTTTATCCATATACTGGAGTATTAAACACTCATCAAAATGACCTGTATATATGAAGAATTTTTAATGATGTTGAAAATTAAATAATGTGGCAAGAAACACGACATATCACTGAATGAAAAAGAGACTTTTATATGTACGTTGTATTTGTATATATGTACAATATCAATTGTATAAATGCATACCCAGAAATATCAGTGCTCCCTGAGAATGAATTGTGTTTGTTGTACTTCTTTTCTTTGCAATTTAAACAGTGGGCAACATATTTCCTTTAAAATTTGCAAAAATTAAACAAAAACCACCTACATTACACCTTTGCATTGCAGTCTTTCACACTCTTCACTACTCTTTTTTCTGTTCTCACAACCACCTTGCTTTGGCGTCTATCACTCCTGTGGCACTTCGCAAGTAAGCCAAGGAACTCATCTTCCTCCTGACAATCAAAAATTCCTCAGAAGCTTGAACTGCCTCTTTTGCAATGCTATGTGCTTTGAAAAATTCAAAACCATTTGTGAGATGACTAAATGCATGGATCACTGAATGACTGTGTGCCTTAAACATTTCTTAGAGTTGAGTTGTGTCTCTTTGCTCTCTGAATGAGTACAGCAGCTCTTGGTTTGGAGAGCCAAGTGGGTTCTGTTTTAAGGGGGCATTCATCCTGTGCAGGCTCACTCTCTGCCTCTGTCTTTTCTTTACATGTACACATTTGGTGATCTCTTTAGACAATGTGTGAGACTCAACTTTTCTACGGGGCTGTTGCCTTAAACACTGATGGAATATGGGTTCTGGTTAGTCAAATGTTTGGGGAACCTACTTTTTTTTAAAAAACATACCTAGAAATTATTGCTATAAGCACATTTTCATAAATCCCATAAATAAAGGACAGACTACTTCTACTCAGACACTTCCTTTATGAATGTTTGGGGCATATTGTTAGAGACCTTTAGAATATTAAGTCTTAAATATTCCAGATTTAGTGGGACATTGATGGCATTTCCTAAATCTCTTTCCTGCTTGCATTAAAAGGGTGTGGGGGGGTGGGGTAGAGGGATCACATCAAAGGCCTCCATTCATTTATTCCCACCAGCAGAATTATCTAAATTACTATTGAGGATTATTTAACAAAAGCATTCATCTTGTTACCAAAATTATGAGTGAACTGAGAAAGACCATTTTTCTGTAAATGAGGATGGCTTAGATTCTAGTTTTTATTCTATGTCATTAATACCTTCTCTCTTATCTCCAACTCTTGTTTTGCAAAGTTTAGGAATGCATACTCTGAAGTCAAAACTTGGGTTCCAATTCAGCCTGTACCACTTTCTAAGTCTCTGGTCTGATGTAATCTCTTAACTCTCTAAGACTTGGACTCCTCATCTATAAGATGGGATAATCAGAGCCCCTGCCTCATAGGGCTGTTATGAGTGCTGAATAAAATCATATATTTTATTTGGGCAAATTTCAGTTGTTCCTAAGATGTCAGCTATTATTTATTTAGCTGTGCAGGATAGAAAAGAAACCAACAAAACAAGTACTATAATTAACAGAGACTTCTCTCTACTCACACCATTTATTATAAATATTACTATTTGGTCAGTTGATTCTTCTTATATTTTGAGTAGTCTTGGAAAAAAGTATTGTAATGTGTTCAAAAACCTATGTCTTGTATATGTTGTGGAGATAGGCAGAAAGTAATTTCTCTGCTCTCCTTCACAGCAAAATTTCTCTCAGAGCTACTCCCCTAACATCTCTCCTTCCTCACTTAGACCCCCTCTACAATCCATTCCAATCTAACTTCTGTTCCTGACACCCCATCGAAACTGCTTTGGACAAGGCCACCAACCAGCTGGGGTGGATCAGCTCGGAAGGAAACCCATCCTCATTTATTCCACTCCCAGCAGCATTCTACACACTGGGCTGTTTGCTCCTTCTCAAGTACTTTCCTTTCATTTTCTCTCAAAACACACTCCCAACATTACTGGCCCCTCCTTCTCGAGCTCCTTTGTTAGCTTTCCCTCTTCCATCTGACCTCCAAACGTTTGGTTGCCTCAGGACTTGGCCTGAGTCTTTTTTTTTTTTTTTTTTTTTTTTTAGGACTTGGCCTGAGTCTTATTCCGGGTCCTTCCAAAGTAATCCATTCCTAGCCCATAGCCTTAAATACTATGTATATGAGAATATCTTTCAAACTAAATCTCTGAGCCAGACATTTCTCATGAACTGCAAGTTCATAAATCCACCTACCTACTTGATTCTTACACTTTCAAACATACTGTGTCTAAAACCCAATCGTTCCAACACCCCTTGCCCCACATCCTTCCCAACTTCAGTAAAATGGTACTACTGTCCACCCAAAATATGTCTCATGCCAATTTACTTCCCCAGTGAAGAATTTTCATTTCTTTTAAAAATAAAAATGAGGTAATGTCACTTCCCTATTTAAAACTCTTGAATGGTAACTCATGACTAATGGATTTAATCAAAATTTCCCACTGACTGCTGGGCCATCACGACCTGGGTCCCTCTGCCTAAGTGACAGCTCATGCCACCATTCTCCCTTGTGGGGGATTCTCACTCTCTGCTTGAGACATGCTAAACTTTTTCTTTTCCTTGAACAGAGCAAGATTGTGTCTTCCTCAGGACCTTTGCATCTGCTATTTTCTCTGCCTGGAAGGCAGTTGCCCAGTTTCTACATGTATAGCTCCTTCTTGTACTTTGGACCGTGGCCTTAGTTTGCCCTCCAATACGTCTGCCTTGACTACCTATGTAAAGTAGACCCCCCCACACACACACATTCTATGAATATCATTCCGTCTATTTTGATCATGGCTCTGTCAAAACTAATCGTTATCTTATTAGATAAGCTCTGGAGCTCCATGAAGATAGTACCATGTCATAGTTCATTACCTGTTCAATGTTATATCTTGGGAGCCTGGGAGAGGGCCTCGCACATAACTCTCCATAAATTGGGTTTATGAAGGAGATACAGGTCCTGTGCTACTTGATAAACATTGTAATGACTGTACAATGGGAAATGGAAACCCATAGGTGGAGGAGAAGCTTCATCAAGGAAGTGATATCTGAATTCAGATGAGTATAAATATGCTGGGGGGAAAGGAGACTTGGGCCAGTAAACAGCATGAGCAAAGGCCTGGGGGTATGAAAAAGTGTGCCACGTTTACATTGTTAGCTCAAACAGGTTTTCTGAAGAAAATAAAATTAATGCAGATCCATAGAACTTGGGGGAAGAAAAGTCAGGACCTAAATAATATCAGACGATGGAAAAAGAGTTTTAAATTTAAGCAGAAAATGCAATTTCACAACTATGGCTCATTTAAGCTACTGGTAATTAAAAGCATATATAGTAACAAACACCACCTGGGTTTGCAGGTGTGAGTAAACTTAAAAAAAAAAATACAGAGGAAGGAATCATTTGGAATTGCTCAAGATGCAACTAAAGAAATCTGAGGCTGTGTGTTTCTTGCCTTTTGATCCATAAGGAGAATGAACATGGTGATGGCAACAATCATCCCACAGAACAATTTAATTTACATCATTTCATTTCACTTGAATGTGACAAACATATAACCAGGCCCTGGGCTGGGTAGTGGGAATGAAAAAAGAAATAATCTTGGGCTTGAAAGAGATCACTATCTAATGAAAGTACATGAGTAGTTGCCATTCTAGCATTTAAAGAAAAGAAGAACCCTCTCTACAACCTCAGTGCAAATGCTGTGCAAATGATGTTTGAATTGCAAATCATTGTTTAAAGGGATTCAGGTCATTTTTTTCCAAAAGTACAACTGGAAGTTTGCACTAAGCCCATTTTCTCACATGTGCCATGTCTGCACATAAGGACAATTTTGATGGTGAATTGCACAGAGCAAACAAATGCGGCTCATGGAAACTGGTTGGAAAATGCCAATGAATTTCTTTTCATTTATATATATGAGACATTTCTTGTAAAAAAACAATTTTGATGTTTAAAATTAATATATATTCATTTTAGAAAACAGTGAAAATTGAAAAAAATATCCTACCATGTTACATATAGATTTTCACACACATTTTAAAAACTAAAATTAGGATCACATCATGTGTCTGCACTTATCTTCATTGATTTGAAGGTTACATATTGTGTATTTTGTGTTGCTGTTGGCTATCTTTAAGGTTTTTTTTAAATAAACATGAAAAAACTGTAATCTTCTTACATCAAAATCAAGAATGAAAAACTATCCTCTGAGTGTTCCTTATATGAAATGTGGAATTTAAGAACCTTTTTTTTCTACCATAATCACCCTAATTCCTAGATTTTGTAACAATTTGAAGTTTTTGATTAAGATTTTGAGAATTAAATTATTCTTTTGTTGTAGAAATCTTCTTTGTCAAAAATTATTTTAGAATTGCATTTGGTACTGTAACTAAATTTTCAACAGTTATTTGAACTAAGTGGTGCCTGTCATTATTGGCTCACTTTAAATCTACAATCTTGAGTTCTTTATTTCAGTTTCTCTTTTAAAAAAAGGTAAAGAGGCTAATAATATATTTTCATATAAACATTTCACTCTGGAAATGTTTTTATGTTGACCTCACACTGTGAGGGAACAACCTTGCATATGATAAAATTCTTACATTTCAATCTTCTGCCTCAAAACTCTGCCAATATTTTGTCTTTAGCATTTAGTGTCACAGAAGAAAAGGCTAAGGACAACCTGATTTTTATCTTTTGCACATAACCCACTTTCCAATTTATAGACTTATTTTTTATTTTCTTGTAGTTCTTGTAAAGCAAGTATTTTGTCAGTATGTATCTAAGTTTCTAGGAATGTGGTAAACCCAATTGAGTTGAATTCCCCAGTATTTTCTGGTCTTTGAAAGTATTCAACATTTATGTCTGATTCTTGCTCTTGTTCTGTCCTGTGATTTTTCTTCAGGTACACCAAATAATTATTCTGTTGACTCTATTTTCTGTCCTAGACACTTATCTCCTTTCTTGTCATTTTTTTTTAAATTTCTTAATTCTCTTTCTCTGTTCTCCTGAAGCGTTTCTTAATCTTGCTGTCTCTATCACTTATTTGATTTTCTGAATTAGCAGTTTTGTTTTTTCCCAGTAATTGTTGCGGTTCTGGGTTCTGCTGTTACTACATTTTTAGTTTTCTTGAATACCTTTCTTATCTTATCCATTTCCCTTTGCATCTCAGGCTCTTCTATTTCTGTTTTTTTTCCTGCTTCTTTTTCATGAAGGATAGATATGTCTTCTTTCATCCTGCTGAGGTTGACAGTTTTTAACAATTGCCTTCAGTTTCTGAAATAAAGTCATTTCAGAGGCTTATTTTTCCTCTGGAGTTCTCAACGTCTTGTTTTGGCATTCTTTATCCCTTGGTAATAACCTTTTTTTTTTTTTTCCACAGGCTTATTTTGTTTCTGTTTTTGTTTTGCTTGCCTATTCATCCCAGAGGAAGAAAAATCCATACAGCCTTCTTTTGGATTTTAATAGCCAGGGCATAAACTGTGCAAGGTGAAGGCAAGCACTTCCCACCTTAGGCAAATTGGCATTCAGTGAATGAGCCACTGATTGTATTTTTCTCTCCAATTCCATCAGCTTTAGTGCTAGAGAGCATTCTTTCCAAACTCCAGTAATAGGCTGGTAGAAAGTCTTGGTTTTAAATGTGGTTGAATGTCTTCCTTCTCCTGACATCTTTATCTGTATTTTATTTTTGGAGGTTAGGATGAGCCATTTGGGACCAATAACCTGGTGTCATTTTTTTTTTTTCTCCTCCATGAAAGTAATTTCCTGCAGGTCCATTTCTCCAAGGCTCTGAACTTCTATTGAGTGGTAAGAGCTTCTGCTATTGATGTATTAGGTTGGATTTCCACCTTGTGATAGAGAGAAAATCTTCTCGCTCTCATCAGCAGTCCTAAACCATCCTTTTCCTTCATAGTGTGACAAGTTAATGGTCAATAATAAAGCATAGAGCATCCTCCTGAGTATTTTTCTTAGCACTCAGATAGGGCAAATCACCAGGGCAAGGATGAGGATGGTTCCCTGGGAATAGAAGCAGTTTATTCATATCCAGTTTGAAACCCTTTTTTATGCGTTTGAATTTATAGGTAGCCCGCCCTTCCAATACTGGAGTTCCACATTGTAATGGAAGTCACCAAGTGAGAAATGCTTGGTTTACTACTCGGGTAAACTGAATCTATGCAAGTGCCTTTTTTATTAACCATGTCTTCTATTTTCAGTATTCTGATGCTTTGACATCTGGGGCCTGGCTGACCGTGGAGGGACTATCATTCCCAGGGTTAGCCAATTCCCAGAGAGAGTAAGCAACTGGCCCCTGAGCATGCCTTTCAAATGCAAACCAACCAATCCAGAGCCTTTATCCCCACCCCCACCTCCTTCCTCTGGCTTTCACACTTTGGGCCACTATCCACTTGCCCTAATCACCCCAGGACTAGGTACTAGACAACTAGGGACAGACCCTATGCCCCAGAACCCACTAAACTTATCCAAACTAGCCAATCCTAAACTTTCTCATCATGCCAGGCCCATGCCTTCTTACGGAAATCACAGTAAAGGCTCTGGCTCACCATTTTCCCCTCTCCCTCTGCCTCCTGACTGACCCTGGCGCTTCCCCATGTAGCCCTCCGTGGCGTGGCGTGGCATGATCCTCCTCTTGGGATCTAAAGGTATAACAAACGATCTTTTCAGGGGCAGTTGTCTTCTGATCTGGTGGCCTTACCATACTTAAATAATAATAATAAAACCTATATTTTAAAGCACTTTTAAATGGCAGAACTAAAAACATTTTAATCTGGTATTTCTTGTTTATCTGTCGAAGTTGAGGAGGTAGAGGAAGAAAGTAATTTAGATATAGAAATCACAGGAGTTTGGTGCAGGGTTGGAAAGAGAAGGATAAAGAAGGCCTCAGAGCTACCTCTCACTTCATGGACACTTAAGCCTCCAATCAGGGCTCACGATATGAATGTCCTTCCTAAAGCAAGTAGGTTGCCAGGAGGTTAGTGAGCATTCTGCACCTTGTCTAAACAGAGGGAAGCCGGTGGTAGTAATGTGCAGAGGGTACCATCCCCATTCGCCGGTGGAGAGGTGCATGCCAACGGCACCGCGGTACCGGGTTGGTCTCCCCATGGGTTTCAACTCGCTGTTTTTCCACACACTTCATTCTGTTCACTGAGTTTCCGTCTCTAACCTTTCTAGTCTGACATGAAACACAGGATTTCCTTTGTTCCCACTTAATTCTTTATTTTTCACAAATTGAATTTTCCCAAATGCTTAAATTAATGTGTGACTTTAAGAAGTAATTATTTCTTTTTCCTTCCAGTGTCAGCGGCATTGACAGGGAACCTAGCTCTGCTCCAGCAAATGAGGAGGCTTGTTAACACTTGCTTTGGTTAGGCGGAGAGAGGACACAGGGCTGCTTCCTTGAAGGTCACTAATAAACAAAGGCTATTTTAGTTCCCTTGCTGTTAAATGTTTATTCTTCCTTTCAACCAACTCCTGTATTTCTCTGAGCTCTTGGTGAATTTCATGATAAAATCCTTTATAAAATTTTTTAACCATTATTAAAGAATTTTGTACCTAAATTATCTTTAAAAAATAAAGTACAGGGGCGTCTGGGTGGCTCAGTCATTAAGCGTCTGCCTTCGGCTCAGGTCATGATCCCAGGGTCCTGGGATCGAGCCCCGCATCGGGCTCCCTGCTCAGCGGGAAGCCTGCTTCTCCCTCTCCCACTCCCCCTGCTTATGTTCCCTCTCTCGCTGTGTCTCTCTCTGTCAAATAAATAAATAAAATCTTTAAAAAAAAAGTACAAGTGTGATTAAAAGTTAATTGTGGTCCTATTGACTTTTTAAAACTAATTATATACACACATTCAAACAATGAATATTAATTGAGTGTCTACTCTTTGTAGGGCACTGTTCTAGGTACTAGACATGCATCAGTGAACAAAACTGAATTCCTTGTATCCTAAGTTAAATTTAAGATAATTTCACCATAGTATTGGCCAAACGCATATAGAAGCAATATTGCCCAAAATATAAATATAGAGACAAAAACCAAAATACCCAATCTTTTCTAATTAGTTTGATCTGAAAAGGGTGGTTTGGGCCTCCCGATGGGGGGAAGGCAGAACACTTATGCAAGTTATGACTGGCAGAGACTCAGCTCCCTGAGCCAGGGTGGGAGGGATAAGGCTTTTTCAGTCACAAAATATTTTGTTGGTTCCACCAAATGCGGCTTCAGCTCTTCAAATATTAACTCCACTAATGAGTTAGTGCAGGTACCACACGTGTTCTAGTAATAGGTGAACTGTCTATCTGAGGGTTCGTTGTTCTGAGTTTCCATGCGTGTTTCAATGGGAAACTGGATGAGGCCAAGTCAGAAACTGCTAGTTAGATGCCACATGAAAGCAGCAATGGCTCATTTTAAGCTAGATTTTCGAAAGCCCTTTTATTCTACGAACAATGAAATTCCATTAATCTTTGAGATTCCATAGTCTAAAGCTAAATGATGAAAAATCTAGCTTATCACTGACCTAAAGCAGTATAGATTTAAAAAAAAAACATTAAATTGTATACTTTATTTTTTAAAGTTTATTTATTATTTATTTATTATTATTTATTATTTATTTTTAGTAATCCCTATACCCAACATGGGGCTCGAACTCACAACCCCTAGAGCAAGAGTCACGTGTTTGTCCCCTGTGTCAGCCAGGTGCCCCTTAGATTTTTTTTTAAACAGCCAGAACATCTTGTTGTTATGTGTTTGTGTTGAAAGAATTAGGGAGGATCGTGTTTCCTCCAGGTGTTATGGCATTTCTTCATTAGTAGCTGGTCAAAAATGACTGGAAAGATGCTCTCTCCTTCTTCATTGAAAGTAGTAGTCTTGCCTGACCAAAAGAACAAAGGTCAAGGGTGAGGGAAGGGCAGGAAGTCCTCACCTGACATCTGGCAGATACCTGCATTGTTCCAGGCACAGAACTGATGCTTGTTGAATGAATACATGGTGACTTGATCTTGAGCATGTGCAAAATGCCTCCAGGAGACTCTGAAAAATATTTGGGCTGGGAGGTCCTTTATATGAAGCAGGGCTTCTGTGAACTGTGGGATTTCCTCTGTGAGTCAAGTTGGAACCTTAACCTGACTCATGTTTTGCCAAAAACCTTGCGAGGCTGGGAAAGCTCAGGATGCTTCTGTGAATTAAAATGGAATGTTTCAACACTTGTTTGTTTAGTCCTAGGATCTCTTCCTTAAGCAGAAACTCCATATTTAGAACAGGTAAAAGTGGAGCTTCTCTGGAGAACCTGGAACATACCCTCCTCGACCTCTAAGGAGCAGAATTTGAAAACACAGGCCTACAGATCAATTCTGGGCTGATTATCTAAATACTGTGAACAGGTTGAAGTGTATTTAATTTTTGCCCTTACTATACCTGATACCAAAGTTAATACTTTCATCTCATTCTCAAGATCCACTGATTTCCTAATCAAATTCTGGAAGATTATTCCATCTGTTCTTGGCTTCATGTAGAAAAGAAAAATACTATCAAGCTTAAGCTCCGGAGATTGAACACTGTGACAAATGCTACCTTATAGTCTGCCATTTGACATCAACTTTGCTCTGAGCCTTCCAATTTTCAAGGCAAAGGTATAAGGGATCAAAGTTCTCCTTGAGGGGAAAAAAATCTCACTTATGTTAGACCCCATCATTAAAAAGGCACATTGTGAGAAGGAACACAAGCAGGGGGAGTGGGAGAAGGAGAAGCAGGCTCCCCTCTGAGCAGGGAGCCCGATGCGGAGCTCGATCCCAGGACCCTGGGATCATGACCTGAGCCGAAGACAGACGCTTAACCACTGAGCCACCCAGGTGCCCCGTCTTTGCCCATTTTTATTTGGGCTATTGACTTTTTATTACTGAGCTACAAGGGTCCTTATATATTCTAGATGCAAGGCTGTTATCAGATATATGATTTGCAAATGATAATGTCTTTTGGAAGCACAGAAGTTTTTCATTTTGATAATGTCCAACTTATCTATTTTTTCTTATCTTGCTTATGTTTTTGATGTCATATCTAAGAATCCATTTCCCAATCCAAGGTCACAAGGATTTATTCCTATGTTTTCTTGTATGAGTTTTATAGATTTGGCTTTTACATTTAAGCCTTTGATTCATTTGCGGCTAATTTTGTATATGATTCTTATTTCTGTTATCTCTTTCTTCTTCCACTTTTAGTGGACGTGTCCGAAGAAGAATCAAATTTAAGGCAACCTGACTGAATAACATGTAGAAATATTAATAAACTGGTTATTAGTGTGTTGAAGAAGGGGAATAATGAGGCAGTGGGTTAGTTGGTTTTGTGTTTGTATGTTATATTATGTGATATACACATCTAAAGCTTCCTGGATAAAATTGTGGTCAAACAATATTCAGAATTTCATCTCCTCTTCCTCCTTGCAAATGAACGCTTCTTCCATTTTACTTATGAATATTCATACCTTGTTTCCATTCTTGCTATACAAGCTGTTTTGAACAGTGCTGCTTACATAACCCAGCTTTTGTTCCTCATTAAAAAAAAAAATCTGCTTTCTCCACAGGCACACACACACACACAAACACACACACACAGAGTGCTACCTCTTACCAATATGCTCATGTGTTTGCTGGCACGGATGTCCCTGCAATTCACCTCTTCTCATCACTCACATTTTAAATAATATGTACATCTGAAGTTTCGCAGTTATTTTTACAGGCACATTTCAGCATGGGGGCAATCTAGATGATAAGAAAAAACCACGATGGTAAGGAAGGGCAAGATAACACACTAGATTATTTAGTCATTCCTTTGTGTTTTAGTATAGAAATGTAAGATTCAGCCATGGAGTAAGCATAATGCATAATTATCACATTGGGATGCTAAACACAGACACTGCATTCACTCTGTGCATAGAGTGAGATCTGGTTCATGGAAAATGCAGGTTTTGCATTTTTCCAACAAAATAAGTGAGTGGGGGTGGAAGGAGACTGGCATTCTGATGATTATTTCAGAATACTAATGCCTACAAGAAGGAGTGGCAACGTTGGCTGGCCTCCACTGCATTATGTCGATAGAAAATTGAGGGTTTCCCCTTCCTCTTTAGATGTCTTTTATGGCAGCAGCGCAACAGGTACTTTTGGTCAACCAACAAGTAATTCTTTTGCACCTCCGTGAAGAAAACATTGTCCGAGTGCTCAGGGAGAGCTAGGACAGGAAAACTAAAGCAATATTCATGAAGAAATTGGAGGACAATTGAGTATCAGATTATGTGATCCTGAATCTGAGGGCCAAAGAAGTACAGAGAGGAGGGAGGTCAGTGAGTGTGGTGGTGGGTGTGGTGGAAGTGTCAAGAAGCTTTCATGGAGTGTGTAGGTTGGGATTGGACTGGGGAGAATGAAAACAATTTTTAACATTAAAGGAGGTGGGGAAGAAAGGCTACACCATATGCGAGGGAGGAGGACAGAAACTAAGCCTGTTGATGGACCAGGCGCCAGACAAGGCCTCGTTACAATCTCACTTAGAATGTTTAACAATTGAAAGGAGGTGTAATAAGTATCCCTTCCAGGAGTTTAGTTACTGGCTTCTGGTCACACAGGTCTAAGCAGTAAGGTAGTGTTTGGATCAAAAGTTCCGAGTCTTCCTCAGCGACACACCCCATAGCTGGTGTGCGGTAGGCACAGAGACTGGAGCTAAATTCAATGTTTTCTGCAGCAGCTCTGGTTCCTCCCTGCTCACCTTCTCCGATCTACCAGGCAACACAGAGACTGAGAACCTCTGTTTCAGATCACTGGGTTCCCAACTTGTTAATCCTTAGAATCATCTCGGGAGTTTAAAACAAACAAACAAACAAACAAACCTTTTTCTAGACCCCACTCCAGACCTAATGAAACCAAATATCCAGAGATAAGATGCTTACATCATTTCCAATTGTCCTCCAGCACTTCATATATTACTGTGGAAAACTAGGTCAAATGATGAACGCCTAATACTACTGTCAAATGATAAAAGTCTGTCAAATGAATAACTAATTAATACATTAGCAAAAATCATTGTTTTAACCACTGATTCGATGACTGTGAGTTTCCTATTGCCTTGGGTTGTTTCTTCAGTATTATACCATGGTCATTCTTTTGGGGAAATATCTGTTTCTGTGTGATGAACATGAGGATTGATGGGCTTTTCCCAGCCTGGAGTCCATCCATTTGGAATGAAGCCAAAGTGCATTTGACTAGCACTTCAAAAAGGCAGACGCATATCTCCTGGCCCAGCGGAGGATCCACACACCACCTTTCCTCGCAATCCTAGCTCTCTCTTCATCCTAATCTAATCCAACTGTGTTAAAACCAGCCTCAACTATTTCTCTTTTCCCAGACTAAAACATCAATGCTTTGTACCCTCTTTACCATTGTCCTATGGACTAGAAAGGTGGTTGATAGACCCTTGCTGATTCTCCCAAACTGACCCAAATCAACTCTGGTCACTGAGCCTTGTAGTAGGGTGGAAGAAAAGACATTGGCAAGGAAGCTTACTTGCTCTTTATTAATTCCATCGATAATCTGATATAATGTCAAGTTGTGGATGTGTTTTGGGTTGGATTGTGTTCTTCAGGTTGATTTAAACATTGCTTGATTTGGTTGCAAACTGAAGTGCTTGATTAAGTGGTTCTGTGATTTTTCCATCACTTTCTTTCTGTATCCATCCACTTCAGCATGCTACCAAGGCTTCTGTAATGAATTGTCCAGATCTCATACAGACAAGTGATTGGTAATATGCGACAATGTGATTAGAAATACTGGAGTTCTCCAAGTTGAAGAGTGCTTCAGTCATAGACATAATTATTAGTGTAATAAAAACAGGAAAATTTAAATGAGATTCACCTCCCTTTAGTATCCAATGGATCTCAGATGATATTTCAGCTTTGGTTCATTTTCCTTTCTGCATTTATTATTCCATTATTATAAAATGTCACATTGCCTATAAAATATTTTGCCTTGCTGTCAAGTTTTATTTGGCTCAGCTTTTAAGTCAGGAGCTTTTGTGGCTGAAGGCTCTTGTCTGTGCCAAAGGAATTTTCCAAGCTACAATGTTTGTTAGTTTTGTAAATACACACATTGTTTCTAAGGTAGTTTGGGAACAACATTGGCTTAAAAAAACTACATACTAAAGCAAAAGACACACAGTCACAATGTGACTCAGGTCTGATGGGAACATTCTTTATCATATAAACTGAACTTTAAAAAATTGCTTTTAGAATTGATTTAGATAGAAGAAAAAAAGGCAAATAATCTATGTCATTCATGGGACAGTAATCACTGGAGAGAATAGCAAACTGTTTGACGTAAAAAGAAAAGAGTTCCTTAAAAGCTTTAACACACATGAGATGATTCAGGTTTGCCACATTATCCTGGTCTGCTCCACTTTCCCACCCACCATTTCAATTTCAGTGACCTTTTTCTTATCATCAGGCTTTCAAAACTGTCACCCAAATTTCCAGCTGCTTCTCCAGCATGTAAAACACCAGCCAACCTGGTAGAAGCTCCAACTGTTGCCCTTTCCTCCTACTGCTTCTTCCTAAATAGAAACTCTTCATTAAATCAATTCTCTCCATCTAGTTTGATGGGCAGCAGTCTGTTACCAGCAGCATATCCTTTCCCTTAGTCTTTGAAAGGGGAACGAATCAAAGTACTGACTGTATTGAGATGAGAAACAATTTTTTTAAAGGATTTTATTTATCTGAGGGAGAGGGAGAGAGAGAAAGCAAGAGAGAGAGAGAGAGAGCACGCTCACGTGCTGGGGAAGGGGCAGAGAGAGAGGGAGAAGAAAATTCCCCACTGAGTAGGGAGCCCAAGGTGGGGCCAAATCCCAGGACCCTGGGATCATAACCTGAGCCGAAGGCAGATGCTTAACCGACTGAGCCACCCAGGCATCCCAGGGAAACAGTTTTTGTAAAAAATAAATCTAATAGGAACTCTGGTTAATTGATGCATTCAGTATGTTTTAGTTCATGCTCATAAGATTTGTATGACCAGACAAATTTAGTGTTCTATCTATAATCTACCAGATTGCTTTTACCATAAAATAAGCCTTCTTTATGGCTGATGTTTGCAGTGCATCCCTTCTAGGCATGAGAAGAGACAGGAATTATTTTTTAAGAAAGCCAATGATTCTCATATAAATCCAGTTTTCAAGTGTTTTGTCAGTAGACAAGTCCCCGTCACCTATAGGGACACCAGCTCTTTTGATAAGAGTGTAACAAGGTAGTAGATTTTACTTATTTTCAGGGAAGGGGCTTTACTTTGATGAGGTTTTGTCTTTGCTAAATACACTGTGGATGGAATTCCTACCTTTATCACAGCTCTAAACATGCTGCTTAGATCACCCTTCAGAACGTGTCACAGTGGTCACTGTCAGCTTTCAGCAAAGACAACAGATGAGCACCAATGGTTTATGGTGAGTGCCATACTGATCTGTATGCGCTTGTGGATTATCTCCATTTCGGACTCCCTTGCTGTCAATTGGCTTGCATTAGAGGTTGTCCATTATGACTGAATAACTATATTTTAAGTCACATGCAATGTTACTGTACAAATGAAGGCTAATGTAAAGGAAAGAACCAATGGAGAAGGAAAATCCCTAATTAAGTATACTAGAAAGACTACATTTTTTTGTTAATTTCCAATAAAACTGAGGCCTTCTGATGCGGCATCAGTCAACTTCTCACTGAAAAGTGAGTATGTGGGCTTGTCATAACCAATGCCCAAGAGTGAGAACAGATAGATAGCAGAAGGAAAATGGGAAGAAGTGTGGTTGCAGCTGTAGGAAGGGAAAGAAGCTGAGAAGACTTTAATGTCGCACAAAAAATAATAAATCACATGCAAAATAATGGGTCCATTGTGATTGCTCTGTGAGCTTGCTCTTGCATTTACATCATCCCTCAATACATGAGACCTCTAGACCAAGAAGGGAAGGTGAAGGAGAGGGGAAAGCAAATTTTCCAGGTGATCCCAGCCAGGAGAAAATGCAGTAAATTTACAGTTGAGTTCAAAAGCCAAGAGGCAGCAGACATCCCTGATTCAGCCACATAGACAGTCCTTTCGTGGCAATTTGCAAAGGTGGGTTTTTGTACTGGGTCCAATTGTTTTGATAAATAGTGCAGCTGATAAAAACCTCCTGGCAAGGAACTTGCAGTAATTGAATAGATCCCCAGGCTGGCTGCCATCCGGGAATATAGTCCCAGACACCCGCTTGGCAGGGCCATTGGGCTGTTCATCCCGGTCAGGAGTACCTCCCTGCTCTCAGAGCTAGAGGCTGCATTCTCACTTTAAAAGAGTCTCATTTCCCCCATTTTACAAGAACAATGGTTTTCAGCCTTCAGTGTGCCTGGGAATCCACTGAGCTTGGCTCACTTCAATTCTCCCGTGCACAGAATAGACTGTGATTTAATGTGGATTTTCATTTCTGCCTCAACAGAATGGATTTCCTGCATGAATCACCTTTATTGTGGTTTTATCCTGGGCCACTTAGCCAAGTTATAAATGATCTTCAGAGGCATGCGATAAATCTTCTGCCCCTTTGATTCACCAATTCTATGAACCAAAAAAGGCTTAAGCTTATTTAGCAATCTATTTCCAGGGACGCCAACAGGGCTTTTGGTAGGTTGACGGCAGAAGACGAATGAGCAGTTTCGGGGCAGTCTATGAAATGGCTCGTGCAAGAGTTCCTTGTATTCCCTGACCCATCATTTGTCTTCCCAAATTCTGTTAGCAGATCTTCTTCCATCTCTGAATTCATGCTGTGTGCAGGGCTCTATCTTTTCAAAGTTGCAACCTTGTTCCAGATACCACCTTGAACAGGTTCTTCTGAATACCAACTGGGACAAACCTCCTTCTTTGGCAGTGTTTCTGGGCAGGATGGGCCAAAGTGAGTTCCACAAACTTCCAGGATCAGCCTCATTAGCTAGGGGAAGCTATCAGGGTTCTTTATCTCCCTCCTGTCTTTCTACACAAACAAACAAACAAACAAAAAGCAGGGATTGCATTTCAGGCAGGTGCCTTGAGAACAAATCATTACTTTTTTTCTTCTACCCTCCACCAATCCTTCAAATCAATGTCTTATTTTGGGAACTGTTCCTAGTTGCTCAAGGCAGCTCACAAAGAATAGATTTCCTGGGTGACCATGCGAGCAGTCCCCCTGATGACAGGGGCCCTGTAAGCTCTTGCAGCTCTGCTCAGGACTGGCCTTGCTCACCTGCATAAGACTGCTCTGCTTTTCTCTCTCTTGCACGTTCCCGTCCCAGAACCCAGCCTTCCTGTGATCTGTCCTTGTCAGAGTTTGGCACTGATATGTACAAGTAAGTATCCAGAGGTAGCAGCCAGGCCAAGGAGCATAGCTGACTCCTCCCAACTCACTGAAGCCCTGTGTCTGTGACTCATCCTGTCACCTGGTGAGTTTATCTTTTTGCAGGGGGACTAGTACACTAGAGGCAGTTGAGAGTCTTCCTCACTAGGCTGACTTTCATTTCTAATGAGGCTTTTCAGAAAACAGCCTGGTCCTCAGCTAGATACCAGGACAAGGGCATGTGGCTGACCCTCTGATGCAGGCTTATGGATGTGCTCCATTGGTCCTCGTATGATAACGAGTTGTGCCCATTTCACACATCAGTGCTTCTTTCAAATTGATGACCAAGACCCCAAGGGGAAGTTTAATTGGATGCAAGTTACCAGCTGCAAAACTCGGAAGTTCATTTCCCTAGCAAGATGGAAATTTGGCAATATTTAAAACTTTTTTATTTTGAAAGTATAGACACATGAGGAGCTGCAAAAATAGTACAGAGAGGTCCCACATTCCCACTACTCAGCTTTCGCCAATGATACCATCTTACATAATAGAGCACATTAACACAGTCAAGAAATTGGCAATATTTTCATGGCAAGGGAGAATAAGCATCAAAAAGCCTCAAATGTGCACTTAGTATTTAGAGTTTTGGTCCAAATTTACTTATTTACTTAAAGAATGGTTATAAATTAGTCACACAGGGACATTCCATGTGTCCCAAAAAAGAAGGATCTTATTAAAAGCCATTCCAGGCTATTTTTATCTCTATTCCTACACAGAAAAGATTCTAGGCAAGAGGTGGTGCATTATTCAGAAAGGGGCTTTCAAATATAAGGGACCTTCAAACAATCTTAGTCACCTTTAAAAATAGGTGTTCTTGACTAATTGGGTCACTTCTGGCATCTTTTTTATAGAATCCAATTCCCCAGATATCTTGAACATTATGTTGGCTGAATGAAGCTTAGGAAGAATGGAAAAGCCAGCCTTTTTAATACTCATGTACCTAGGATGGGTTGGCAAAATGCGGTTGACATTTATTTATTACATAGGAGATAAGAGCTCAGCTCCTGAACTCAGGTCAGGTTTAAGTCCTTTTATCAGAAGGTTGACTTTGAACAAGTTACTTGACTGTTACAAGTCTCAGTTTTCTTAAGCATAAAATGAGGATGACATAGTACCCGAGAAATCCATGCCAATTGATTGGACACTCTCAGGCATAGAGTAGGTGATCAATAAATTTTAGCTGTTGTAAAACCAAAAGACAACCGACAGAATGGGAGAAGATATTTGCAAATGACATATCAGATAAAGGGCTAGTATCCAAAATCTATAAAGAACTTATCAAACTCAACACCCAAAGAACAAAGAATCCAATCAAGAAATGGGCAGAAGACACGAACAGACATTTTTCCAAAGAAGACATCCAAATGGCCAATGTGTCTACATGAAAAAGTGCTCAACATCGCTTGGCATCAGGGAAATCCAAATCAAAACCTCAATGAGATACCACCTCACACCAGTCAGAATGGCTAAAATCAACAGGTCAGGAAACGACAGATGTTGGCGGGGATGTGGAGAAAGGGGAACCCTCCTACACTGTTGGTGGGAATGCAAGCTGGTGCAACCACTCTGGAAAACAGTATGGCAGTTCCTCAAAAAGTTGAAAATAGAGCTACCATACGATCCAGCAATTGCACTACTGGGTATTTAACCCAAAGATACAAATGTAGGGATCCGAAGGGGTACGTGCACCCCGTTGTTTATAGCAACAACGTCCACAATAGCCAAACTGTGGAAAGAGCCAAGATGTCCATCGACAGATGAATGGAT
Source organism: Leptonychotes weddellii (assembly GCF_054177405.1). NCBI lineage: Eukaryota > Metazoa > Chordata > Mammalia > Carnivora > Phocidae > Leptonychotes > Leptonychotes weddellii. The sequence goes on along the minus strand of NC_138380.1, from coordinate 36,413,841 downwards.
AAAGAAGATGTGGTATATATACACAATGGAATATTATGCAGACATCAAAAGGAAT
>NC_138380.1:36378982-36413286 GCF_054177405.1 Leptonychotes weddellii | reverse complement strand
AGGATGGGTTAGCCTGGTGATGGGTATTAAAGAGGGCACGTTCTGCATGGAGCACTGGGTGTTATGCACAAACAATGAATCATGGAACACAATATCAAAAACTAATGATGTAATGTATGGTGATTAACATAACTAAAAAATTTAAAAAAATTTTAGCTGTTGTTCTGAATAATCATTTCTGATTAAGGCATTCTGGGAAATAATTTTTATCGCATTCAGTTTCTTTAAAGCTGGCCCAGATAATTTGTGAAATATCTTTTAGTTTTATGGTATGAAAAGTAGCTGGAGGGGATTTACTGCTCCTCATATTTGGAAAACCATTTGGATTTCCATTGCGGTTATTACTTTCAAATAGTAACTGCTCAATAGCCCATCATGCATTATAAATCATTGTATAACTTCCAGATTATTAACTGTTTGTTGATAAAGTATGTGCATAATAAAATAGTCTAAAATTGGAGCAAAACACAGTCATAGGGTTTTCAGGTCTAACACTAATATAACCTAGGTCCATATAATTAATGTAAAGTTAATGCATCTAGATCCATGGTTATGAAGACATCAATGTCTTCAAAAATGTAACAGATATCATGGAAGTGCTTGTAACAATTAGTCAAACATTAAGGAACATTAATTGTTTTCGAAAAAAATTTATTTGTTGTGGAAAGTAGATCTGTTACCATGGTTGCCTATGTCTTGTTTATAATTGTAGGGTTTTTTTCCTGGCAGTTAAAGTAGTTTAGGAACCAATAGCAAATCCACCCTTTCAACATCAGAGCTACTTTAGTTGAGAGTTAATTAATAAATCACTGAAAATTGCATGTAAATATTAATTTTAGGCTTCAGATTTTGCACTGTATCCCCAAAATATGTTTATGCTTCTTTTTAAACAGAATATTATACTCCCATTTATGTTGGCATAAATTAGTAGGATGAAAAAAATCTCAAAGTTTTTAGGTGAAGAACTATCCGCAAACAGTGTTGGGAAAATGAAAGGAGTCTTAATTGTGGCATTATGAGGTTTTGTTGTCAGATAATGTGATGCTTTGTAAACAAAGACCACTCCACGGTGATTTAGCACAAAAGGCAGATATCTGTGATTGGAAATATGTCCTTTTAGGGCTTATGTTTCAAAAATCAACGCTTCACGAGTAACTCTAGCCTTCTGGCTCCTTATACTGAGAGTCAGCCCAGTTCCCAAGAAAAGGGAACTTGTGTTAGTGACACCAAAGCAGAATGCCCAGGACCAAAACCCAATCCTCTGTATTAAATCATTATTACTAGCAATGTGCATCTATGCTTTCTTTGTTTTTCTCTTCTAGGGAGAGGGAGCAGACAAAGTTGCTGCCTTCAAATTTCTGTGAATTTTGTTTTTATAGAGTATCGTAAATATTAGAAAATACTTGTTTCCACTTGGATTCTAAGAGTGAAGTCTCAAATAGAAGAAACCTGCGTCTACCAGCAAGACTTTCTAGGTAAACAGATTGGTTGATCCACATAAGGAAAGGATAGAGTTTTTAAAGAAAATTTAAGTTAATATCTGATATCTGGATATGGAACTACTTTCCGAGCATAAAATTAGCGATGGAAGGAATCACAAAGAGAAATAACATATTTGACTTCTTAAAAACAAAGAACTTTCACAAGTTCAAATATCATAAATACAATTACATACCAAACAGGAGCAATATTTAGCCACCAACAGGCACAGAAAAATCAGAATATTTTTTTTTAAAGATTTTATTTATTTATTTGAGAGAGAATGAGAGAGAGCACATGAGAGGGGGGAGGGTCAGAGGGAGAAGCAGACTCCCTGCCGAGCAGGGAGCCCAATGCGGGACTCGATCCAGGGACTCCAGGATCATGACCTGAGCCGAAGGCAGTCGCTTAACCAACTGAGCCACCCAGGCGCCCCCAGAATATTTTTAATATTTAACAAGTTTATATTTTTTTAGAAAAAGGGAGAAGAGTCACTAAGTAGCAAATGATAGAGACAATTCACACTGGAAGAAATATAACTAGCTAGTAACTATAATAAGAAAGCACATGAAGTTGCTAATATTAAAATAATGAAACTTAGAAACAACAACAAGATACTGTCTTTTCTTTCACGAAATTAGCAAAGAATTAAAATACTGGATATATAGCATTACCTTTCAATGTTGGTAAAGATTCCTTCAGTATAGTGAGGGCCAGGGCTCTGGAGTTGGATCATCTGGATCCCAAATCTGGTTGTATGATATTGGAAAAGTTATGTAACATCTTTGTGCCTCAGTCTCTCATCTGTAAATAGGTATAAAATAATACCTACTTCATATTGCTATGATTACAGTTAAATGAGATAACACACATAAAACATTTAGCACAGTGTCTGGCACACAAGACAAAAAAAAAAAAAAAGAGGTAGTTGCTATGAGCTCTATTACAGTCCTATTCACTGCTGGTAGAAGTTTAATCCACAAATTGTAATAAAACCAGAAGGCAATATGGCAATACTTAATCAAAAGCCTTAAAAATAGTGAAGTCTATTTTTAGGATACCATTCCAAGAAAGTAATCTGTTGTGCTCAAACATTATGTGCACATGATATGCACAAACACTATCTTTAGGATGGTCATAAAGATAAAATATTCCAAATGATCTAAATGTTCAACAATAGAGAAATGAATCTAACTTGATTATGCGGCATCTCTCTATGATGGAACACAACATGACTATTAAAATTATGCTTTTTAAAGAGGTTTTAATGACTGGCATATGCTTATGAAAGAACACGAAAGAAGCAGAAATGAAATTATGTTTATAACACCTCAATTATGTGAACATAGATATAAATGAAAGACATAACTACAGAAAAATATGAAGGAAACAACTATGTCAGTGGCTGTTGTTCCTGGGCAGTGAGATTATGGGTATTTTTAAAAATATACTTTTCCATGTTTACTTTTTCTACAATTAAGTTGAAACCTGAATTCAGAAAAGATTTGAGATGGCATAGTGGGACATGTCATTTGCTCCTCATAAAATTCAAATATATTTTCAAAGCTCTATGAGGAGAAACAAGAGGAAATAAATCTGTAAGAGACACAAACATAAACACATTTATGTTTTGACCTGATTTATCCTTGTATGGGCTAAACTTAATCTCCACCCACAGGCAAGTTTCTTTCTGTAACTACCGTCAATCAGTCGATCAACAATGTTGTGGGCCTACTGTATGCTAGGCCCTGGGCCACTCAGGGAAGACCATGTTGAGCAAAGCAGAACCTGTCTTCACCTTTGTTGAGCTCATGGTCAGGGGAGTATCTAGCAATTCCAGATAAAATCTCAACAACAACAACAACAACAAAAACTCAGGCTCTCATGTATTTAGAGATTTGTAATTTTGCTGGAGTTGTTCTTTAATTAAAAAATATATAAAGTGCTATTTTTTATGTCCATTATATGGAATGTTTTTTAAAACCAAAAAGAAAAAGCAGGATGTCCCAAGGGTCTGAGATGCTAGCCGGCCTGGTAGAAGAGGCTGCAGCACAGTCAGCTCGTGTCATAGGGAGGGAGCTGGTGTGTGGGGACACAGTGTTGCCAACCTGTGCTGCAGGTCACAGAGAATGCCATTGTTTGTTCCTGGAAGTTGTTGCTTTTGTTCACCAGCTCCCCCACCCTGCCCCAGAGAGAGCGGACAGACGTCACAGTGCTGGCATACTGCTCCTTTGTAAAGCACCCTTATTCCTTCTCCTGTTAGCATTTCTACCCTTTAGTGACCTTGATAAAGACACTTCAGCAAGCAATGAGAATCACTCAAAAAAAGCAGATTCATATGAAATTGTTTCCCAATGTGGAAGAATGAGCTCCTTTTTCTGCCCCGTATTAAATAGACATTCACGAATCTGCATTTATATTTGTGTATATGCACATACACATATATGCACATAGAATAATGCAGATATGCTTGTTTAGAAATGAAAACCCTGAAACACATGTAGACATTTTTGTTAAAAAAATACACTATGCTATTAGTACATGAAAAATAAAACAAGAAGATTTATATAACTTGAGGGGACCACAAAGATTTTCTGTAAATGTTATGATTATAACCACAAGTAAAAATAGGCTAGAAAGACTTGTTTGAAATAGTAGTTCAACTACCCACGATTCAACCACCTGCAGCTTCACCTTTTGGGACAACAATCAAGAACGAGAAAGTAATTTAAAAGTATAACCAGAGTAGACACTGCTAAGTATCTGCCATTTTACTAATGCAGCCTCCCCTCACCCTGCTGGGCCCCTACTCTTCCTCACTCTATACACATTTCTAACAAATTAATGTGGCTATCAGCCTTCCAAGACCTCTGCAGATTAGACAGAGAAGGATTCCTCCCAGGGTACCTGGGTAGAGCAGTTTGTTAAGCATTCAACTCTTGATTTCGGCCCAGGTCATGATCTCAGGGTCATGAGATTGAGCCATGTGTCGGGCTCTGCATTCAGTGCAGAGTGCTTGAGACTCTCTCTCTCCCTGCCCCTCCTCTCCCTCCCTCTCTCTCTTAAATAAATAAATAAGTCCTTCCTACTGCTTTGGTGTATTGATGGCAACATGAAATAACAACTAAAAGTAAGGGGAGAAAAATAAGAAAACCATAAAATGTAGGTGCAAAAATTCAAGGAACAAAGTTGCCTGGTTTCATATACTGCAGGAGAATAGGCCTCAGTGAGCCCTGCAGAAATGGCTACTCACAAAAACTGTGCAGAACACATTTTCACACAGATTGTGCTAAGTGGTTTTTTTTTCATCTGTTTAAGTAAACTCTATCAACATGGGGCTCAAACTCATGATCTCAAGACCAAGAGTTGCATGCCCTACCAACCGAGCCAGATGGGCACCCCATGGATTGTGTAAGTCTTAAAGAAACGGTTAAATTTTATTCGGTATACTCAATTTGAGTTAGAGTGGTGGGAAATTTTTTTTAGTATATTGTCCATTTACAAATATCTTAAAACAAGTGAGTTTAAAGGAGCAAGATTTTGACTCTACAAAAAAAATCTCATTTAAAATAGAAACAGAGGGTGCCTGGGGGCCTCAGTCGTCAAGCGCCTGCCTTCAGCTCAGGTCATGAACCCAGGGTCTTGGGATTGAGCCCCACATCGAGCTCCCTGCTCAGTGGGGAGCCTGCTTCACCTTCTCCCACTCCCCCTGCTAGTGTTCCCTCTCTTGCGGTCTCTGTCAATAAATAAATAAAATCTTAAAAATAAAATAAAATAAAAACAGGGAACTCATTTCAGGAGGTTTTGGAAAGCACACACACACACACACACATGCACACCCATATGCATATTCCTATACAATATTCCCATACAATAATTAGCTGCACTTCAGGAAAATGCTTTCCTTTGTGACTAAAACTAGAAAAAAAACTGCTTTGGTTTAAGAAAAAAAGGTTTTTGAAAATATCCACAGGGAACAAGCAATACATTCCTTTAAACTCCAGATATCAATGTAATTACTTCAAAAGGCAGATCAGTGTGGTTTGACTTTTGAATATCTAATATAACTACCACACATTCCTCCCAGAAGAGATTCCTTTTCATTGCATTCCATAAAATACATTTTCCCCATTCTACGAAGCTCAAACTGCTTCCCAAGTATTCTATTACACACAGAGCTGAATCTGCCACTCTGATTTTTCTTGCAGTGATAGTAACTTAGCAAAAATTCACCTGGAGATTTTATAGTGAAATCTATAATCCCTGATCTTCAAGATACAGCTATAGGAAGCTGAAAAAAGTTTCTGAACATCAAAAACCTGTCAACTGGGGTTTCTTACTACTAGACAGATTTAGAGCAACCTAAATCCAGTTCTCAGAGTTTTGCATAAAAATCAACTCCAGTATATGTTAGGAAAACAGACTCGGGTTCCTACTTTATCCTCACCATTCTGATGCAGTAATTCTTAAGTGTGGCCTGTGGCCTAGGAATGTGCATTTTAACTGCCACCCCTGGTGGTGGGTGACTTACTCTTTGAGAAGTCCTGTTATTTCCAGAGCTATTTGAACAGGCTTTTCCATTCCTCACTTACTGTTTCTCAGTCCGTTTTTTTTTTAATCAAATACATTGGAATTCTAATATAAGATACTTACCTGTTTTCAAGCTTAAAATTGTCCTCTCCTTTAGTTTTGACCTTGCTAAATCAAATGTATTCATCCGTTTGATGGCTCTTTTTGGTCTTGACCACACCACCTAGTGTGAAGAGAGGTAATTGCAGGCTCTTTTGAAAACACAAAATGATTTGAACGCTTCTATGACTCTAGGTAGAGATTTAGCAACCAGACTTTTTCATCCAACATTTCAATGAGATATGCACTCCCTATAATTTCTCTAAGGCCTCATTAAATCTTAAGCATTTATCAACTATATATGATATCAAATATCTAAAATTATTTATTATTGTTGGAACAAATACTTTGTTCAGAGTCGAAATTTCTTAACTATTTAGACTGGCATTTCATCATTTTGTATTTGATACACGTACACGTTATGGTACATTGGGCACCTCTGTAGAGTGTGTACTTTCAACACATGTACAATTTTGTGTCTATTTCAGATTTAGGCCAGAGCATTAGTTAACCTTCTGAATTATTACCAAAGTTGATATTTGAGTCTTTGCATTTGATATAAGATGTTGGTCAAAAAATATTATTTGCTTTGCACTTGGTCAGCATTATAATTCCCAGCTCTCATGTTTTTCCTTCTCCTTAGTGACAATTTGTTGAGTAACGTGGCATATTCTGGTTTTAAAAACAGGCTGCCTTTATAAGGGTTACAGGAAAATTACTGCTTTAAAAAGCTTAGTTGACAAATGACACCAGGCAGAAAACTTAATTTTGTGCTGAATATGAAGCCACAAACATAAATGGATAGTACAGCATTTCCTGTGCTAAGATTTCATGAATAAAATAGGAGAAGCTAAGTTCTGTCCTGGCTCCACCCAAAATTGTAAATTAGGAGTACATTTTGTTACATACTCCCCCAAACTATGCCTTAATTTAAAAAAAATACCTAAATGGGAAAATATGATAAATATTATACTATAAACAAATATATATATCATGTGTATGAAGTAAATATGATATTATAAAGAAATAAGACCCCCCCGCTCCCTTCTTCCCTATTTGTAAGGTATAATCATCTTTCAAGTTGTCTCAATTAACTGCTGCCCAGAGCCTGACTCTGGTCACAGACTGGTGGTTTTTAAAACAGTCAGCAATCCATTTACACATGCCCCCAAAGGGGAAAACATTATTCACTGAATTAAAAGGACTGCCCGTGAAAGCAGAGTGGAATCCTTAGTATTGGAAAGGGTGAGGTGAACAGTCACCCAACAGAATATACTTGGAATGTGTCTATTGCTTCTGGCTGTGCTCTAGTAAGAATATAGCTCACTCCAACAAAAATCATCTCTGTGCCATGACATCTGGGCCTGAGCTGACTGCCACCTTAACAGAAGGACTGGTTGGAATAAGTCACTCAGCATTTTTCAAAATGTGTGTCCATAGAACTCTACTTACTCTGAAGGTTTATAAGTGTACTTGACAAAATGGCATCACAGTCAAATAACTCTTAGAACCATCGTATTCAACAATGTCAGCAATGTTCTTAGTGTAGGATATTTCAGAATATTTAAATTCATTTATCCTTTTTTCATGGAATAGCTCATGAAACAAGTTTTTCTAGGAACTTACTTTAGGGAGTGTTGGTTTCATAGGTTATTTTAACTCAGAAGTATTTTACACACATACACATATATGTTGTGCTTGCGTATATTAAACACAAATTTGGAAAAACTGGACCATTGTTCTTTGTGCTCTGTAATTTACTACATAGTTTACTGTTAATGTGGGAATAGTGTTTTAAAAACATATTTTAAACTAGTCACCGTAAAACAGAAATCATTATTTCATGGTGAAATCTAGAGTTGAGAATTTCTACACAGAATATGGGCTCTGTCCTCAAGACCTCAGCTGGGCAGGAGCAGAAGCAGACATGGAAGAGATAGTTTCAGTATAATGCAGAGAAGATGTGGTTGAGCTACTGCTACAGAATGATCTGGGAAACCATGGAAATGGAAATTGTTCATTTGTTGGACATATTTCATTTGATGGACAATAGGTCTTGGAGGAGAAAATGCTTGAGGGGAATATTGAAGCATAAATAAGGTTAAGGAATTCAAAAATTTGGAATGAGGTGGGGCATGTGCTCTATGCAAAGGACAGCCCCAGGCATAGAAGAGCCTGTCCTATAAAAGGTGGGAGGTTCTGTTTATTAGGAAGGATAATGGGAAGATGAACCTGCAGGTAGGAAGGGGCCAGGTCATGGAAGGAGTTTGGACACAGTGGTTCTCAAACATCTTGGCACATCAGAACCAACCAGAAATTGTCATCTGGTAGGGCCAGGTTAGATGGGGGAATCTGTAATTCTGATAAGCTCCTCAGATGACTTGATGTGGCCAGTCAGCATGAAGGTCTTTGGGAACGATTGCTATAGGATCATTGAAGGGTTTTAAGCGAGTGACTGAGTGGGTTACAGTGCACGTGAAACAGAAAACCTCATTAGTTAAAAAAATATGTGAAAACTAATACATGTTTATTACAGAAAGAAAATGCACAAACAAAAGAAGACGTGATCCTATCATTTATCCTTCAAATCTACTTCTGACAGGTAACCAGTCTTAATTGTTTGATGCAAACAATTATATATATAGTCTTACACACACATAAATGGGATCAGATCAAAATAATAATAGGTAACAACATGTGCCTATAGCACTGTTCTAATAATACTACATATATTAATTCCCTAAATTTTCACAACTCAAGGTGATAGGGATTATTATTATGCCAATTGACAGATGAGGAAATGGGGGCATAGAGAGGTCCTAAAGTGACAAAACTAGCAAATGGTGGATCCAGGATTCAAACTCCAATTGTCTGGCTCCATTATCCTCCATTGCTTTCATATTATTATGCAATTAATTTCTTTACTTAAAAATAGACTTTGGATCTTCAAAAAGTTAAACATAGAATTTCAGATAACCTAGCAATCCCCCTTCTATGTATACCTCCAAAGAATTGAGAACATGGACTCAAACAAACGCATGTACACACATGTTCATAGCGGTTCTAGTCACAATAGCCAAAAGGTAGAAATAATCCAAGCCCAAGACCTGATGAATGAGTAAACAAAATGTGGTTTGTTCATATGATAGAATATTATTCAGACATACAAAGGAATAAAGTATTGAATGAACCTTGAAAAAGATGATATTAAATGAAGAAGCCAGACACAAAAGGCCACATATTGTATGATTCCACTTATGTGAAAGATCCAGAATAGGCTAAGAGGGACAGAAGGCAGCTTAGTGACTGCTAGGCACTGGAAGAAAGGGGAGTGAGGGATGATTGCTTAATGGGTACGAGGTTTCCTTCTGGGATGATAAGGATGTTTTGGACCTCGATAGTGGGGATGATCGCAGAGTGATCAGAGTGAATGTGCTTAATGTCACTGAATTATGCACTTCAGAAACTGTTAAAGCGGTGAATTTTATGTTATGTTTGTTTTACAGGTATTACCATTTTAAAGTACGGAATTCAATGATATTCAGTACATTCACACTGTTGTGTAATCAAGACCTGAAACACAGTAGGGGCATAATAAATATAAATATATATATTTTACAGTTTTATGATTTTAAAAGAAGTACATGCTCATTAAAAAGATTCAAGTAATACAGAAAAGAATTAGTTATAATAACGACATAAGGACAACAGCTAACACACTTACTATCTACTGGGTTGCAGACACTGAAGTGAGAGTATCAGAACATTTTATACTCATAACAGCCCTATAACCTAGAGCTATTCTTATTCTCAATTTACAGATGAGACAACAGAGGCTCAGTAAGATTAGGGATGAATTGGTTAGTAAACAGAATTGAAAATTAGATGGATATTTGTCACAAAGTATTCTTTCTCACAAGGTATTTAAACACAAATTCCAGATGAAACGTAAAGGTAAGGAAGGACAGCAGATGTTATCTAAAATCTAAAAACTTTTGTACTTTTAAAGAACTATAAGCAAAAGTAAAAGATAAATAGTAAAGAAAATATTTTCAATATCTATTAAAAAGAGATACTATATTTAATATGTTAAAAATGGTTACTAAAGAAAAAGAACGAGAACCCAAGAGAAAAATGGGCTAAGAATACAAAGAGGAATTTCATGAAGGAGAAAGTACAGTCATTAAACATGTACTGACTTAAGGAGTGACAATGACTGGGGGCTCCTGGCTGGCTCAGTTGGAGGGGCATGCGACTCTTGATCTTGGGGTTGTGAGTTCGAGCCCCATGTTGGGTGTAGAGATTACTTAAAAATAACATCTTTTAAAAAATGTTAAGAGGTGGGGCACCTGGGTGGCTCTGTCCTTAAGCATCTGCCTTCGGCTCAGGTCATGATCCCATGGTCCTGGGATTGAGCCCCGTATTGGGATCCCTGCTCAGCGGGAAGCCTGCTTCTCCCTCTCCCATTCCCCCTGCTTGTGTTCCCTCTCTCTCTGTATCTCTGTGTCTCAAATAAATAAATAAAATCTTTAAAAAAATGTTAAGAGGTGATATAGATTAAAACAGAGAAGAGATTCCTTTTTTGTCTATAAAATTTTTTAAAATAACATTACCCTATAACTTATGAGGTTATGGTGTTATTGGGAAGCCAACTCACTCATCTCTGGAGAGCAATTTAGTAACTCATTATCTATCTACTGGAGCCTATATTTTTAGCACAGGTAGCTTTGTATAAAGCTGTGTGTTTGATGGTCCCTCCGTTTTGCTGAAAATATTGTCACCCCCACCACCTCCGCTCTGCTATAACCACTGCTATACTCTTCCATCTTCTAAGCACTTCATTTACATGATGCCATGCAATTCTTAATACAAATCTGTAAGAGAAGATCTTTTTACCTCTGTATTTTACTTACAGATAAATGAAGATCAGAGTGATTAAGTAATTTGCCCAAGGTGATACAGGAAGCCAAATTTGAACCCAAGTATTCTAGCATGTTGGTGAAGATGACAGAGAATTCAAAATGACCTTTTATTGCTTCCTGCAGTAAAATCATTTCAGAAATTAGTGATTTCTTTGAGTATTCAAGGTATTTCCTTTCTCTCATTTGCATTTTTTTTTAAAAGCTACCTCCACCCAATTTATACTTATTCACCCTCAAATAGTGGCTTGCTGGTTTTTAACACAGTGGATGTGGATGACCATGGTCCTGTTCTGCATCTATATAGTTCTTCACCACGTTTCATGCAGTTTTAAGACAGACTTCTTAGGTTTTAGTGAGCTTTCATTTAGCGCACTTCTACAGGCTTGAGATGCTCTGATAGTCTGAGCAAATGAAGAAAGTTAAAAACCTACAATCCCTAGCATGTCCTGTTAACAGTGTGGGTCCAGCACTTCAATAAGTGGAGAGGCCCAGAATGCAATGCACTCCAGTCGCTCTGGGGGGCGCAGTTTCTGACTACGTGGAGAAAGGAGAGGTGGTCTGGGGAATGGCTGACCGGTCTTCTGGTTGTCTTAAAAATGTCTCCCTAGGCTCTTTCCTTGGCCTCTTTACGGCGGCGGCAGCGGCGGATTGTGCAGACATGGCCAAGATTAAGGCTCGAGACCTTCGCGGCAAGAAGAAAGAGGAGCTGCTTAAACAGCTGGAAGACCTGAAGGTGGAGCTGTCCCAGCTGCGCGTCACCAAAGTGACAGACGGCGCGGCTTCCAAGCTCTCCAAGATCCGAGTTGTTCGCAAATCCATCGCCCGTGTTCTCACAGTCATCAACCAGACGCAGAAAGAGAACCTCAGGAAATTCTACAAGGGTAAGAAGTACAAGCCCCTGGATCTGCGACCCAAGAAGACACTTGCCATGCGCCGCCGGCTGAACAAGCACGAGGAGAACCTGAAGACCAAGAAGCAGCAGCGGAAGGAGCGGCTGTACCCGCTGCGGAAGTATGCAGTCAAAGCCTGAGCACTGGCGTCAATAAAACACAGACAAACTGAAAAAAAAAAAAAAAAAAATGTCTACCTAGGCATTAGAACAGTGGTTGCATGGCAAAGAGTCTGAATCAGGATGAAGTTGGGGAAGGATGAGGGATATGTGTCCATATTTCAGAATGAAAGCGTCCATTATTTTCAGAGGTAAAGCATCAACGAGTCACTTGCCTTTGTCTATCATTTGACTTTGGAGTTAGAGAAATTTCTCCCAGATTCTGGCAATAGTCCTTTTAAAAAAAAATTGTATTATGACTGTCATTAAAAGAAAAAAAAAACTCTTTGTATGTATTTTTGTGGAAAGTAGGAGAGGCTGTGTCAGGCTGTTGGACAGATATGAGTTTTAACCAATTCTTTTGAAAATTTGTAACAAATAATGAAATCTTGGAGCAAATCTCTGTAGAAATGAGCACAGCTATTTATTTGATAATTTTTCACATGAAAAGCTTAATTTTGGAAGCATATTATAAAAGAATCACTGTGCATAGGGTACTTTATTCCAATGTTTATATTCATTTGGGCCTTGTTAGGACAATTCTGAAGTTAATAGTTACATTGATGGATGGCTCAACTGTTTTTTCCAGGTAAGTCTGTAAGGTTCGGGGAAAATTCTTTATAATAGATAGTTTGGGGGGTGGGGCTATATTAGAAAATATTGGTTAAATTAGCAGATAAATTCCATGTCTAACTGATGATTGCCCAAGCGAAAATGAACCCACGGTCAGCCAGTTTCTGTTCATAAATATGCCAGAGACTCCAGCAGATTGGAAGGCTGGCATTTCTGGTTTGAGCTGTGAAAATAACAAGGCCCAAGTATCCAGCGCAATGTTCTCTAATACCAGTTTCATTTTGCAAGGTCATGGTGCTCAAGGTCATCCTTAAGTAGCTACTGTTTTAGTTCAGTAAGGTCTCTAGCCCTTACTTCACTCCAGCTTTAAAAAAAAAAAACAAAAAACACGTTTGTCTTTAAAACAACAGCACTGATATAAGCTAGAGCCACAGAATGCCTAAGGGTGAACACCGGCTTGTCGTTCCCTGGGGGTGAATACATATGTACACTTTAAGTTTCAGGTTTAATCACCATCCCTCTTCTCTTACTCATTAAATGAATAAAACATCACCTTATTTATAAGATCATATGTATTAAAGTATTAGAATCTAATACAAATGAACGTTTATTAATGTAATGACCTTTCAAACTACACAGATCTTATCCAGTTCTTTTTTTTTTTTTTATTAACATATAACGTGTTATTTGTTTCAGGGGTACAGGTCTGTGCTTCATCAGTCTTACACAATTCACAGCACTCACCATAGCACATACCCTCCCCAATCTTATCCAGTTCTTTTTAAGAAATCTGCAATTTAGACATTATTATTATCCTTACTCTCCAGGTAAGGAAACTGAGGACCAGCAGATTCCACGCCATTGGATGGTGGAACATGGGAGGTGAGCCCTGTTCCTGTGATGTGACCAGAGGTCCTTGGGCTACTACTCTAGGGCTCTTTCTACCATTGCAATGGTCTCTGAATATAGACTGTGCTTTTTTCTCCTGTATTGGAAAGGTTCCTTTGTCACAGTTTACATAGTAACTGCCTAGAAAATATTGTTTTATTTTAAAACTTTATAAAATCTGCCTAACAATATTACAGCAAGTTTGTTTAATATATAAGGGGGAAAACTGTTTCATTGTCAATGTGGAGACTCACTTAGGCCCCCCAGAATTAATATAAAGATTATTTTATTTTATTTATTTATTTATTTATTTTTTAAAGATTTTATTTATTTATTTGAGACAGAGAGAATGAGATACAGAGAGCATGAGAGGGAGGAGGGTCAGAGGGAGAAGCAGACTCCCTGCCGAGCAGGGAGCCTGATGCGGGACTCGATCCCGAAACTCCAGGACCATGACCTGAGCCGAAGGCAGTCGCTTAACCAACTGAGCCACCCAGGCGCCCAATATAAAGATTATTTTAAAGCAAAGACATTTAAGATTTAATAAATGCAGCAAAAAGCCTTCCTTTATAGAAATTTCTGGGAGTGGGGCTGCCAAGAATCCCCTCTCCAGAGGATTTTTATGGCCGTGAAGAAAAAAGCTAAGACCAGTCTGACTTGCATAAACATTATCACAAACTTTCTTATTTGTTCTCCTAGAAATCCATTTGTTCCTCCCATAGAAGCCTTTCCTTCTCCTCCTCCCCCACATTGTTAGGTATATATAAACTCCCATCTTTACTGTTCAGAAAGCCACTCTTTTGTGTATTCCCATATGCATATAAATAAGTTTTGGTTGTTTCCCTCTTAACCTGTAAGTTTATATTTAATTTGCAGGCCTCCAACACTTGAACTTAAGAGGGTAGAATAAAAATGTTTCCTTCCCTACACCATTACCTCAAATCAGATACTTCTAATTTTTAACTGTAATAAAAAACATGTAACATAAATTAGATTATCTTCTTACGTATTTGAATCCAGTCTCTTTTACTGGCTTATTTTGTAGTAATTGCAATAAATCTATACCTTTTTCATAGATAATCATTCTATTAGATACAATTAATGAGTACTATCTGGTGCCAGTAAGTGGGATAAGTTATTTCATGTTTTAGCCCATCCAATTTTCTTGTATCTTTAAGGTAGATATCATATTTTGTATATTGCAAATGAAAAGTTTGAAAATCAGAATGATTAACCAGCTTGGCAAATTGAACACAACTAATTAGCAAAGCGAGGATGGGTGCCTTGCTTTTCTTTAAAATTATCAATTTAATGACAATACATGATTCAGTCAAGGGGTCCTCCTGTAGTACATCTAACAACATTTGTTGGACCATTAGGTCACTTCCAGACTTCAATAAATAACAGAACTAGGAAGTGTTTTGAATGTTGCTTTTCCCACTACTTGGGTTACTTCTTTAGGATAGATTCTCAGAATGTAGTTCTTAGAGTCAAACATTATGGATAATTTTGTGGTTCGTGATACATATTACCAAACTGCTTTGCAAAAGCATTTTTTTCAGTTTGTATAGTAACCATTGTTGAATCTAAGCTGTACTTTGCTTTTGTCCCATCTTTCTCTGGAAGACTTTTTTGAGTGTAATAGCTATAAAACAAATGATAAGTATCCATGGAGGGGTTTTAAAAACACTTTACAGATAGCTCCCCTAATGGCATGGGACTACTGAAATATGGGATACACTGCTGGCCCTCAGGAAGGTAATCATGAACCAGTGGTATATTTAAAAACAGACAGGATGCCCAAATGCATATGTTAAGATAGTGTAATTCTCCCATTTTATCCCTCTCTGGTTGGATCCATGTTTGGGCTTTACAAACCAAAAAGGCAAAAATCTAAAAATGATTCCATTAAGGAATCAGAAAGTAAAGCTTGTGAATCAATATCCACAGAGGTGAAGTGATTCAACTGGGAAGAATCCCTGTAGTCTTCCGGGGGCATGAGAAAGAAGACCAACCCTGCCCGATGTGGGATGCGGTAAAAAGGACACAAGTTGCGAATAAGGGTAACCTGGATTGGAGAGTCAGCTCTTTTACCTACTTGCTGTGTGACTGTGGGCAAATACTGATCTCCTTGGGTCTCAGTTTCCTTATCTGTAACATGGGGATAATATCCTTTTCAAAGAATTGCTGGAAGGACTGAATGAGGTAATGCAGTAACATAATCCACATGAGGAAGATACTCACTAAATACAGTGTGCCGCCTCTCTGCCCTGGGGAGGGAGGGAGGAGAATGGAAGTCAGGACGGCCAAAGGAGCTTCCATTTTAACTGGAATATTTTGCATCTTTTGTACAAATGCACTAAGATCTGAAGCAAGTAGGAAAAAAAAAAACCATTTGTTAATCTGGAGACAGCGCTTGTTAAATTATTTTCTGTATTTTTTTCTGTTTTTCTCTTTAAGTTTTTAATTAAAATTCTTCTAGTGTCTGGCATATAGGGAACACGCATTATGGATTCAGATGTTTTCTCACATCCCTTGTCAGAAGCTGGCATCACTACTCTGGGACACAAGGAAACAAATTCTGGCTTGTAAACCTGAGCCGAAGTGGAAATGTGCCTCTAGGGAACTGCACACCCACCTTTTATAATGAAGTTCAACACATCAAGTTCACCCTCCACTGTGCATACTGGATAAATACAAGCGTCCCTGTACTGCCTTCTTTAGCATTACTACTCGGTGCAGAGACATGTGGTTTTATGTGATCTATAGTCTACAGCTGGCTTCCATTTTCCATATGGGATTTTCTATCAAGGAAAGCAGTTTACATTTTAATTTACTGTAGCATGCGACTCCTGCCAATGCATATGTCACCATGATATCCACCCTGGAGCCCTCCCTTCCCCGCAACGATGTTTATGTAGTCTATACACTTTGTTTATAGTGTCCTTATGGAAATTCTGAATTTAGGCTTATGAAAGTAACTCTTACAGAGCTCCTGAATGTGGTGGACTGCTTTGAAAGGAGGCTTTCCTGAAGCTTATAATAAACCAGCTGATGACCATGTACAGCAGGGTGAGCTTAGAGATGACCTCAAGCTACCCTTCCGTTGCAACAAATATTCATATAACACACAACACATTGTTCATCAACTCAGAGGGTTTTCAGCCTCTCAAACAACACTGGGCTCCTGAGTCGTTTTGTTGTTCTTTTTCAATCTCCCAGCTTCCCATCTTTGTTCCCTCCCATTCTTCCCTCACCTTGATTCTGAGAAAGGAAAAGGGAGCGTTCTGGAAATAGAAATTAAATTAATTAAGCCAACCAAGTGTGCATTGTGATGGACTCCCCCATTATTTCTATTCTATGGAAAAAGACTCATTGTTCACACAAGCTGGGCTCATTGAGAGCAGTATTCTTCCACTGCCAGGAAAAGAGAAAAATAGTCCCTTCCCTTCCCCTTCCCTTTCTTTCCTTCCTTCCTTCCTTCCTTCCTTCCCTCCTTCCTTCCGTTCTTTTATTGGCAGAATTGATGCAGGGGACACGTGGCTGTCAGCTCACTCAGGGGTATGCATAGAGGAATTTCAGAATATTTTAGATGTTACAAAATTGCAAGTTAACAGCTGAGAGAGGTAGTTACGGAAATTAGTCTTTCAAATCATTTATCAGAGTGCTTACAATTCCCATTTCAAGGCAGGTGAAATAATAATGATATTTGGAACTTGAATCCTATTCAATGCTTGCAAGAGAAAGACTATCTGCACCCAAATTCTTTGAATAAATGGAAGAGCCAGGACTGCCTGGGCAGATCTTGCTGCTGCCACTGTTTTGTTTTGTTTTTTTTTCTTCAAGATTTTATTTGACAGAGAGAGACAGCGAGAGAGGGAACACAAGCAGGGGGAGTGGGAGAGGGAGAAGCAGGCCTCCCGCAGAGCAGGGAGTCCGATGTGGGGCTTGATCCCAGGACCCTGGAATCATGACCTGAGCCGAAGGCAGACGCTCAAGGACTGAGCCACCCAGGCGCCCCGCCGCCACTGTTTTAACATGATGCTTAGCAGCAGCCAAGGGAAAAGACGAAGAGAGCTGGTGCTCATTGCCATTAAACAAAATATTCCTCGTGAATCCATATGTCATCCGTGCTGCTCCCAGGCTGTTTGCAACCAGAAGTCAGAAAACAATCCTCAGCCTTAAATGGGACAGCGAAGGGTTTGGCTTCCTCCTTCAAGAGAGAAGAGAAAACCCTTGTCATGAAAATGCTGCTCTCTTGCTCAAAAATGATTCCCTTGGTGTTCCCCAATATTAAAATGGCAACAGCCTTTTAAGCCAAAAAGCAAACTCCTCCAAGTAATTATAGTTCATAAAGGATAACTGGAAAATATGTTGTGGGAAATCAAGGGAAGGAAAGCTATTTTCCTTTTTGATATTTGGCAATATAGCACTTTTATGATATTTGGTTATGGCAGTGTAGCTCAGCTGGGTGGAAGGAAAACACCTAAAAACCCAAAGCCCATCAGTTTTACAATAGTGTTTCAATAGGGTTTCTGCTGAGATTTAGTGCAGTCCTAAGTGCCCTTTTGTGGGAACATCAATACAAGTATTCATAGAGTACTTTGCAAAACGATGTGGGCAAATGATATACAACCAAAATAAAACAAAAAAGACCAGTCAAGTTGAAACCCTGTTACCACCAGAAAACCCAGCACGGAGCAAATATTTTCATGTGATAATTTAAATGATGTGATAATTTAACCAAGATACGCAGTGGAAGACTTGTTTATCCTCTGTCCTCTAATGTGGCCGTCTTAGGAAGGCATCCACTTTTAAAGATGGCATTTAATTACAAGAGCAAATTAGAGAAAATGCAAGAACGATCATAAAACCAAAATTTGGGGGAAATGCCACCTTGAATCTCTTCTGCCCTCTGCTGGGTATTGCATATATTCTCCTTGTTGGGGGCTGAGGTGGGGAGCAGGGTGTGCGGCAGGTGTGGATTTCTCCAACTCAATTCCTCCTAGAACACAATGTTAAGGTGGGTCTGGATGTGACAAATATCTCCATTCTGCTGAATCTTATAGGTAAATATCATGGGAGTGAGTCAGGTGTTTTTTCTTTTCTTTTACTTGTTATAAAATTATGATAAAACATACATCACATAAAATTTACCCTTTTAACCCTATTTAAGTGTACAGTTCAGTGGCATTAAGTACATTCATATTGCTTTGCAACCACCATCCATCACCAGAACATTTTTCACTTTGCAAAACTGAAATCTTATACCCATTAAACACGAACTCCCCCATTCCCCCTTCTCCCAGCCCCTGGCAACCGCCACTTGACTTTCTGTCTCTATGAATTTGACTACTCTAGGTACCTCGTATAGTATTCGTCCTTTAGTGATCTGGTGTTTATTTTTAAAGCTCATAATGAAATAGGAAAAGCACATCTAGGTAATAATGTCCAACTCCTTAGCTCAAAAGAAGCCCCACATAAGTAAATTGCACAAGGTACACAGCTACTATGTGGCAGAGCTTGGTTTGAGTCTAGGTTTTTGTGACTCTAAAGTTTCACCGCATTGATATTTTTATTTTATTAACCAATTTCCTCTAGTGCAGTTACTCATCTTTTACAACATTAAGAAATTCCCCACGGATAAAGAACAGGTCTCTTTCTCACACATACGTTGGTCACCTATCAATTAATTTTAATATGTTTGACTTCTGAGACCTTGAACCCCAAGTATCCTCTATTATCTTACCCTTGGTCTGAAACACTATAACTTAAGAGTGGCTGTTTATTACCTAGAGCTTGGACCCCTTGAGGTCCTAGGATCTAGACAGTCATTGTCACTTGGGTTTACCCTGGTTCAGTAGGATTTTTTAGAGGGACCAGAAAGGAGGCAAAGTTCATCAAAGTCATTCCCACACTAGAAGTGAGGAGTGAGGAGAAGCTTCTAAACTGCATATTTGTAGAATCAGCAAAAGGATTAATTGGGACAAACAAACTACACTGTTTTGTTTGTTTTTTAATAAGCACAGGTGTAGCCAACAACCAAGCAACAAAAAGAAAATTGAATTGTGGTGTGCTTTCCAGGGTTAGCACCTGGTCAGTAGCATGTTGGAACAGTGGGCATGGCTCGTGGATTCTGCTGGTGCCCCTCACTCAGCTCTGATGTCCTCAACATGGGATTCCTGGCATCTAGATTCTGTGTGTTGGGTTCTCTCCTTGCAAGGGCTTCAAGTCCCACTGAAAGTCAGAGTCTTTATTATCTTCTGCATTTCTAACGCTCTAGCTGTTGGTGTTCTTGTTTGCTTGACAAGTCTGTGCGTTTGCTGGAGAAGCAATGTTCTCATCTTGTTAAATCTGTTTAAAAACAACAAGCAGATAGACTATCCTTCTCATTGCTGGTGCTGGCAGTGTTGGGGGGGAATGTTCTAGTTCTGCCAGACTGAGGGAGATCCTGCCCAGTGCTCCTCCCTGTACAGCCCAGGGTAAAGGCCCAGTAAACAACAGCCATGGTTGGCATTCAGCACCCTGGGGAGATCCCATGCAGGAAAATGGAGCAAGGGCAACATTTATGCCTCTCTTCTCTTATTAAATGTCATCATGGAATCTGTTGACATTAGCTAGGCATCGCACTGGCTGATCCAGCTGATGTCCTCGGCATTCTTTGATGTCCTCCTGACACTCACATTCTCCATAACTCAGGCACCCATCCAGCACTCTCAGCTTTGCCCCCAGAAGGTGAGTTTCCAGCACAGTTTAGAAAAATAAAGAGAAATAAGAATGTCTTCATTTTCTTCAGATCATCCTGAAGCCGACTCTCAGGCAAGAATTTAGGTGCAGGGGGCTTCCTCGGAGGTGATCCCAGGGAGCAGAAGCAGGGAGTGCAATGAGACAGAAGAAGAAAGCCAACAAAGGGGACATGGATGAGGGGGCTGCAGGACACAATGGGGACTCAGTCCTTCTAGGAACTTTCTGAGAAACTGTGGAACATGCCTCAGGACCTAAGCATGGCCAGGCTGGGCACTTACCCAAGTTCTTCCCAGGGTTCTATTCTCCCACTCCCTGGATGTACCTGTGTGCAACCTGTATTGCTGAGAAGGCCCCAGGCAGAGTGTCACACTGTTCGGAAGAAAGGAGTGAAGGTGGAGAAAGCTCAAGGCCACAAAACCTAGGTCTTTTACCATGAATCTGAGCCAGAATCCAGGAGCTGGGAGCTTACTCTTACTTAGGAGATTTTAAAATGTGACACACTCACTCCTCTAGGACCTTCAAAATTATTTGATCCCACTGTTTGCTGACAGTAATAGATCTGGTTTCTTGGAATCCTTTGTCTGTGGGAGCAGTAGTGGTAATGGAAATAAAAAGTCACAAGGGGCACCTGGCTGGCTCAGTCAGTTAAACATCTGACACTTGGTTTTGGCTCAGGTCATGGTCTCAGGGTTGTGAGATCGAGCCCTGCATCGGGCTCCGTACACAGCAGGGAGTCTGGTTGGAGTTTTTCTCTCTCCCTCTCCCTCTGCCCCTCCCCCCCAAATAAATAACCTTTTTTAAAAAGTCACAAAAGTCATGGCAACACTGGGCTGAAGCCAGGCTCCCCAAAAACATGACAAGCTGCCTAATTTTGAGGTGGCTTCCAATAAATATATTTTCTGATGGCCACAGAGGGAGGCACAGGTATGAAGATCTAGAGTAAACAAGTGGGCATGGATTCTTAGGAGGTTTTCCTGGTGGGACTGAAGACACCAAGCCAAAGAGGATGGCACTTTGTTGGCTTGTGGAAAAAGATCTTAAAGTGACTAGTAGGTTCATTCAGTTGCTTAGAGGTGATGAAAACCCACAGTTCCCTGGAATTCCCTTGATCCCCTAAAATTCAGACTGGATTGGGGTGCCTGGGTGGCTCAGTCATTAAGCATCTGCCTTCAGCTCAGGTCGTGATCCCAGGGTCCTGGGATTGAGCCCCACATCGGGCTCCCTGCTCAGCGGGAAGCCTGCTTCTCCCTCTCCCACTCCCCCTGCCTGTGTTCTCTTTCTCATTGTATCTCTCTCTGTCAAATAAATAAACAAAAATCTTTAAAAAAAGAAGTCAGACTGGATTAACAGAAGTCAATCATCCCTGAGTATTTTTTTTTTTTTTTGGCCAATGAAAAACTTATTTTGTCGATACAAACAGTTGTAATGATGATGCAAGTGTTTCTGGGTCCTGAGCACCCTGACAGGACCTAGAAGTGCCTGTGAATCATTTGATTAAGATGACACATATGTGTTCTCCTCCATCAGCCTTGGGTATATTTGCCATTTTATATCTCATGAATGGTTTTTTGGCTAATTTTTCTTGAGCTCTGTGCTATGCTGCTAAGGTTGCCATGATTCCTGAACCTGAAAAAGCAGTTGACAAATCCACTAAGGTAAGGTGCTACCCATGCTGAAAACTACTTGTGAGGTGGGGATCCCCTTTCACCATTTATGATTCATTCAACAATGCTTTGACCGAAATGACATGTCACAGGTTAGCAGAGGATCTGATGGGAAAAGATGGGAAGGGAACTTGCCCTTTGTGCACCGTCCTGTGTTTGGGGACGTGGGAGTGGGGATGTACTCAGGGGACATTAACTGTGTGTTCGTCTTGGCAGCTCAGGGGGAGGGTTTGTAAAATGCTGAGAATCTGGTGGCTTCGGGTAAGGGCCTGGGATACCATGATGAAAATTAGTCCTTGAGAGAGAGAAAGGTCATCAAAAGTCATTCCAATACCCTAGACGTGAGGAGGGAAGAGAGAACGTGAATAAATTTGTTCTCTTGGTGGTTTGAGTTTAGGGAATCTATGCATAGTTTGGGTCTTGGCTGTTGTGTGCTCAGAGATACTAAAGTCCTTTATAGTTAATTTTTATTTTAACAGGAGCTTGGGTCCATTCTGGAATGAAGGTTTAGGGTAGCCAAGAACCAAGTGTTGGAGCATGATATACGTGAATGTTGATGCAAATATTCTCTGGCTCATCCTCTAGGGACTGGGCCTACAGTCCCTCAGAGTGGGGCTTCAAAGGAACTAAACCCCCTGGAATCCTGATGAGAAGCTGCTCTATTCCCATTAGAGCAGCAAAAGCAATATGGAAGTGGATGGTTAGGAATTGGAGGTGGTGCCCACATGAGGCCACATGAGGCATTTTTGTCTTCACCCCCATGATCCCTTAAGCTCTGTTCTTTCAGAGCGCCAGCACCGATATTAAGTATTGCAACACCATAGGCAGGACAGGGTAGTGGTGTTTCCGATCAGAGACAACGACTCAGACTTGAGAGTGGTTTCAGTTACTTGCTTTGGGTGAAAAAGTTGTAAATGCCGGAGCAGGACATAGAACCAGGTCTCAGACCCCAGGGTGTTGTGCTTTCTGCCCAGCAATCATGACTTTCTGTCTCCCATGTGTTTCAGCTGCGCCTTCTATTTCTGTACACCCATCTCCTTTCTTTCTTGTTTTCCCCTATCTACCTACCTACCTACCTACTTACCTACCTACCTACCTACCTACCTACCTACCTATTTCTATTCATGTAGGAAATGGCCTACCATGCAAGTTAGCCTTTTTTTTTTTTTAATGCTTAGTCTTTTTTTTTTTTTTTGAGAGAGAAAGCAAGTGCAAGTGGCGGCAGGGATGGGGGGGCAGAGGGAGAGAGAGTGTCCCAAGCCAACTCTACACTGAGCACAGAGCCCGACATGGGGCTAGATCCCATGACCCTGAGATCATGACCTGAGCCAAAATCAAGAGTCAGACGTTTAACCGACTGAGCCACCCAGGTGCTGCATGTAAGTTAGTCTTTAAAAGAAGGGATAAAATTGACTGCGGGACAATAGCCAAATTGCTATTGCTGGTAAAACATTTCTTTAATTTGAGCTAAATTCAGAATTTATTGATAATTCACTCAAAGCATAATATGAGCTATCTGTCAAGACAGAAGTAATTAGTGATAATTCAATGAAAGGGGACAGTTTTAATTTATTAAAAAAGTCATTTAAGAACTTTAGACATTAACAAATTCATGTAGTTAATGTTTTTTGCTGTATATAAACAATTAATGTACTAAGTACTCTGTCCATTAAAGGCAGTTTAGCAGGGTCTCCATTTGGAAACACTTTGTAGATTATTCGTTTGAGTAACTCTATGTACTAGAGTATGATGTTATTAAGTGAAAATGAACTTGAGAAGACAGGCTATTGTTAGAAATTGCTATTCTATCATGGAATTGAACAAGACTCCAGCCTTTATTATCAGAGAGCAGAAAAGGAGGCCAGGAAATAACACCACTTGGCCTCCGGGGAAGGCATAAAGCTCTTCTGCATTAACCCATCCCATTCCATGTCAGAGGAATCCTAAAGAGAATGGATCTGAGTAGAAGTGTATTCAGTGACTCCCAGCACTTAGATGTAGAGAATTTTGAGAAACAAGGAAAGAGGTTTTGATTCCAGGTCAGAATGGAAAGTTTTCTGTTTTTCTTTTCCCTCTCTGCAGATGTGCTCTCCTTTCTCCTGGCACTACTTCTGAAAAAGGGGTGAGGGGCTGCCTCCTCCTTCTACCTCCAGGAACCTATTGACCAGAATCAGATTCCACCTCCCTCTTCCTTGCTTTTCTTTTGCATGATTTCCCTTGGAATGGCTTTACCTGGCCTTTTGCATGGCAATAATTCGAGGGTCAGAATATGAGTCTGGGCCTAAGGGAAATGCATGTAGGAAGTATCTTTGTCAGTTTTGCCCCTTACTCTCATAGCTGTCCCATTTAAGAAGTGAGTCACTGAGCTTCCATTAAGGGTTTGATATTGGGTCTGAGCCCAAAGTCCCACTTAGCAATAAAGTGAAACTTTGTCTAGGTTTATGCTGTGTGTGTTGATCTATGCTGCATTAATTTTCCATTGCTACATAACAAATTATTCTAAAATTTAGTGGCTTAAAATATTAAACTTTTATTGTCGCATGGGTTTTGTGTGTTAGAATCTAAGCAGCTTAGCTGGGTGTTTCTAGTTTGGATCTCTCATGAGGTTGCAGTCATAATGTTGGCTAGGGCTGCAACCATTTGAAGGTTGGACTGGGGCTAGAAGATGAATTCCAAGATGGCCCTCTCACATGGCTGTTAAGAAGTCAGTCTCAGTTGTTGCTAGGTGTTGGCAGGAGTCCTAAATCCATATCACTTCAACCTCTCTACAGGGCTGTTTAATTGAATGCCTTCCTGACATGGCAGCTAGCATTCCTTCAGAGTAAGTGATTCAAGAGAGAAGATAGAATGGGCAAGGAGAAAACTGCAATGCCTCTTAGGACCTAGTCTCAGAAGTCACACACCATTGCATCTCTTTGTTAGAACTTAAGCCCACACTCAAGGGTAGGGGAATTAGGCTCTATCTTTTGAAGGGAGGAGTACCAGATAATTGGTGGACATATTTTGAAACTACCACACAATCCAAAGACTGCTACTGCTCACCAATCTCTGTGTGTCTCCTTTTGTGTTGGGCACACATCTGAATTTTATATCCTTACTCCTTTTTGTTTTTGGAATCAGACTCTTACCTCTGTGACTGAAATTGAGTCCATGCATGTCAGGAGAAGTGATGCTCATTTCTTCCAGGCCTGGCCTCTTAGAAGCCCATCCTCAATGGCCTTGGAGGCATGTTGAAGATGTTGCCTCTGAGCTCCTAGCATCACAAGCTGAAAGGAGCCATGGTGTGACAAATAGAATGGCTCTGTTGTCTCCAGCGGTCTGTGATCTGAGGAAGTAAAACACTTTAATCATTTTAGATGCAGATTTCTGGGTTTATCTCTTATAGCACCTAGATTTATTTACTCTAATAGGATATCTTCAAGAGGGACTTAAGGAAATGATGTAAGATATGAATATGAGTGTAGGATAACTATGTAATTTTTCACATGTTATCATGGAAAAATTTTGGGAAAATATAAAATACAATGCTAGTGGTAATTTGGGGATAGTTTTTACTTCTTTAATACTTGCTTTTGGGGTATTTTCCAAATTTTCTGGTGTTTGTCATAAAATATAAAAATAAATATAAATATTTATTTAAATATAAAATATTTATATTTTATATATAAATATATATAAACTTAATATAAAGTTATATTATAAAATATATAACTTATTATCTTTATTAAAATTTATTTAATTAATAAATTAATTTAATTAATAAATTAAAATATATTTTATAATATAAAGTTATATTATAAAATATATAACATATATTTAAGTTAATATATAAGTATATTATATATACTATATATACAATATATATATAAAATATAACTTATTATCTTTATTAAAAATTTTTATTCAAGTATAATTGACATATAACATTATATTAGTTTTGGGTGTACAACATAATGATTCAATATTTGTATATATTACAAAATGATTACAGTAATAAGTCTAGTTAATATCCATCTTCATTCATAGTTACAATTTTTTTCTCTTCTGATGGGGACTTTTAAGGTCTACTCTCTTAGCAACTTTCAAATATGCCATACAGTATTATTAACTATAATCACCATGCTGTACATTACATCCCCATAAATTATTTTATAACTGGAAGTTTGTACTTTTGACCCCCTTCACCCATTTCATCCATTCCCACCCTCTGCCTCCAGTAACCACCAATCTGTTTTCTGTATCCAGGAGCTTATTTTTTTGTTCATTTGTCTGTCTGTTTTTAGATTTCACATATGTATGAGATCATATGATATTTGTCTTTTTTTGCCTGACTTATTTCACTTAGCATAATGCCCTCAAGTTCCATCCAGGTTATTGCAAATGGCAAAATTTAATTATTTTTTATGGCTGAGTAGCATTCTGTTGTATATGTATATAGACATACATACATACATACATACATACCACATATTCTTTACCCATGCATCCATCAATGGACACTTACATTGTTTCCCTACCTTGGCTACTATAAATAGTGCTACAATAAACATGGGAGTAAAAATATCTTTTTGAATTAGTGTTTTTGTTTTCTTCAGATAAATACCCAGAAGTGGAATTGCTTGATCATATGGTAGTTCTATTTTTAATTTTTTGAGGAGCTTCCATACTGTTTTCTGTAGTGGCTGTACCAATTTGGATTCCCACTAGCAATGCACAAGAGTTCCCTTTTCTCCATATCCTCGCCAACACTTGCTTCTTCTTGTCTTTTTGATAATAGTCATTCTAACAGGTATGAGGGGATACCTAACTGTGGTTTTGATTTGCAATTCCCTGACAACTAGTGATATTGACCATCTTTTCATGTATCTGTTGGCCATCTGTAGGTCTTCTTTGGAAAAATGCCTATTCAGATCCTCTGCCCATTTTTTTTTTTAAAGATTTTATTTATTTATTTGAGAGAGAGAATGAGATAGAGAGCATGAAAGGGGGAGGGTCAGAGGGAGAAGCAGACTCCCAGCTGAGCAGGGAGCCGGATGCGGGACTCGATCCCGGGACTCCAGGATCATGACCTGAGCCGAAGGCAGTCGCCTAACCAACTGAGCTACCCAGGCGCCTGCCTCTGCCCATTTTTAAATCAGATTAGGGCTTTTGCTATTAAGTTATGGGAGTTTTATATATTTTGGATATTAACCCAATATCAGATATATGATTTGCAAATATTTTCTTCCATTTGGTAGGCAGATTTCTCTTCTTTATGATTTCATTTGTTGTGGAGAAAGAAGCTTTTTAGTTTGATGTAGTCCTACTTGTTTCTTTTTGCTTTTGTTGACTTTGCTTTTGGAGTCAGATCCACAACTTATCTTTAAAAAAGCAAAATACTAATTTTGTGAAGATAATGAATCCTTATCTCTATTCTTATTTTTACCACTACTTTTATTTTTGTTTTTCTTTTCTCTCACTTTGATGACTTATTTTCTTTAAACTTTTGGCATCCAGTGACAAAGATGCAGTTGATTATCTACTCAAGAAAGCTAGTTACATGCCCCTCTTGTCACCTCCTACATCAATTGAGATTCCCCAGATAGTAGAGATTCATAACAGGAGAGGGCTAAGTCAGAAGATCTGTTGGGACTTCAGCATAGACCAGGCAGGAGGAAGAAGCCAGGATCTGATGTGCCAGGTGGGCATAGATGAACTATGAGAAATAGCTGTTTATGGCTCTAATTCAGTCTTGGTTTTGCTTTTGCATTTTGTAATTCCTTGCTTTTTTGTATTTTTTTCTTTCAGTCTACAAATTCCTATCACATCTATTCTTTCTTCTCAACTCTTCTGTCCTTGGAGTTCCCTGATTCTATTTTCTGGAGGTCATGTCCTCCATGTCTTTTTGAAGACACCAAGCCAATGCCTTCTAAAATTTTCCTTTCTCCTCCTTCCTTCCTTCTTTCTTTTCTCCTTGGTTTTTGAAACACATTTTTTTTTTAAGATTTTATTTATTTATTTGAGAGAGACAGAGATGGCGACAGAGATAGCATGAAAGAGCATGAGCGGGAAGGAGAGGGAGACGCAGGCTTCCGCCGAGGAAGGAATCTGATGTGGGGCTCGATCCCAGGACCCTGGGATCATGACCTGAGCCGAAGGCAGACACTTAACCGACTGAGCCACCCAGGTGCCCCTGAAACACATTTATATATATATGCTATTCTAAGTTTTCAGGAAACATTCCCTTTTCCATATGCTTCAGGATATTTTATGCATCACCTTGTGTTTTTCATTTGTTTGTTTGTTTCCACATATTTTAATAGGAAAATATCTTTCTAGGCCAACAGATGAGATGCTCAGCCTAGAGGGTATCAAAGAGGTTCAAAGAGGAATAAGAAAGGTACCTGCCTCCTGGGCCTACCATCCCAACATTTATCAATACATCCTAACTAACAGTCACGGTACCGAATACTAACCTTACATCAGAGGGAAGAATGGAGCATTCTGGGGGTGTAGAAGGGGGAGCAAGTAACACTGCCTAGAGACATCAGAGAAGCTTTGAAAAGAAGGGTAAATTTGAACCATATCTTGAAGAATGAGTCATAATTAACCCAGCAGAGTACAGGAGGAAACAGTACATGCAAAGTTGTGGAGATGAAGAGAGCAAGTAATTTGGGATAGTGATTGTATAGGGTGATGTCCAGGGCCAGCAGATGACTGCAGAGGGATAGGCAGAAGGCCATTATGAAGAAACTCGTGGCCCATGCTGATGATTTTAGATTGCACTTGGAGTTTAAAAAAGGACCAACTGTTGGGTTTTAAGTAAGGGGATGATGTAAAGAGTTCTGCGTTTGAAAAGCGCATGGCAGCACAGTGGCAGTATAAAGGATGTATCCAAGAGGCTGCCACTGCAGATGGGGTGATTTCCCATACTCCCTGAGGGACTCCTGGAGACACAAGTGTCCCTGGCCAAGAGGCTACCAATTATTGTGAAAATACGTTTTAATGGTCGTTCTTTCAAAAGAATCTTATTAACCATTTTTCTTCCTTCTATTTAAATATAAATATTTCTATTATATGAAGCATTTAAAATAGCCGTGGATTGCTCTTTCCAGTTAAAAACATGTTTTATGTGCTTGTACCTTGTTTATAGGCTGCTTTTGCCTTTGAATAATCTGAAAATCTCCTCAGAAGTGTGTTGTTTCCCTTTAAAACTTAACTTCCAAACCAATTTCTCCTCCTGTGTCTCCCATGTTCTATTCTCTGGACTTTGGAGACATTAATATGCAGGTCAGTTTGTGTCTGTTGCCTTCTCTACGTCTCCTGGGACCTAAAGAGGTGTGTAAGCCTGCCAGTCCCCTTTCCAGGACCTTGTATTCTTGGTCCCATCATGACATCTGCCAGGCTGTGTTTGTTCACTGGGGCTTTTGGCAGCTCCAGTTGCTTGTGAAAATGAGATGATTTATGTAAGACAAAGAAATGCTGCCAAAATATCAGGAGTTGTGCTGTGTCAGGTAGCTGCAGGTTCTCTGCATGCAACAATAGTCATTGGAGAGTCATTAGCAATTACTTTACGGCAATTTTCTGAGGTGGGGTAAATCTTTTCTCCAGCAACCCCTGTTTGCATAGGAGCAGAGATGCCAAGAGAATGAAATTCTCTGCCTGTGTTCCTTGGTCCTTGCAGGAGTCCTTCTATGGTAGAGATTACATGGTGCCTCTCCTGTTGAGGATCCTTATTCTACGGGATGCTCAAAGGCATCAGAATATTTCTCTGAATTATAGAAGCCAGTGAGTAAAGAATAATCAATGGGGCAAAAGGAGTCCCAGGAATGTATTTCTTTGAAGAAGGCTATGGGGAATTACACAGCGCTGCTATTTCTCCTAATTGTTGAAGAGATCTGTTTGGATCTTTATGACCTGTACTAGTCTGCTAGAGCTGCCGTAACAAAATGCCACAGACTGGGTGGCTTAAACAACAAAAATCTATTTTCTTGCAGTTATGGAGGTTGGATGTCCAAGCTCAAGGTACTGTTGGGGTTGATTTGTGGTAAAGGCTCTCTTTCCAGCTTGCAGATGGCACCTTGTTGCTGTGTCCTCTCATGGCCTTTCCTCTGTGCACATAACAAAGAGAGAGGGAGCTCTCTGGTATCTGTCTCTTCCTTTTTTTTTTTTTTTTTGTCAGATTTATTGATTAGAGAGAGAGAGTTGGGGGGGAGGGAGAGAGTGTCTTAAGCAGACTCCATGCCCAGCATGGAGCCCAACATGGGGTTGCATCTCACGACCCTGAGATCACAACCTGAGCCGAAAATGAGTCAGATACCCAACCGACTGTGGCACCCAGGTGCCCCGTCTCTTCCTCTTTTTAGAAGAACACCTGTCCTATTAGATTAGGGCCCTGCCCTTATGACTTCATTTAACTTTAATGACCTTCATAAAGGCCCTATCTCCAAATGCAGTCACAGTGGGGACTAGGGCTTCAACATATGAATTTGGGGGAGTGGGGGAACAAAATTCAGTCCATAACATGGCCTGACCAGGAAAATGAACACAGAGCCTGGAAACCATGAAGGCCAGGGACTGGGAATTTGAGCTTGGACCTCAGAATTAACTGGATCCCTGGGCATTCTGTGAACCCAAGGGCAGACCCTACCACCTCTTCAAAAGGTTTTGCCTAGGAAAGGATTCCCTGTTGGTCCTTGGTGGGGCCAAAAGGAAGGGCTGCTTGGGACAGTGGTGTGTCTTAGAAGACGTGAGTAAAAAAGCCAGACTAGAGAAATTAGGGATTTTAAAAAAAGAAGCCACTCTGGATAAAATCCATCACTCTCTCAGCTCATGGCTCTCTTCATACCCCTTTCTTTCCTGGTCTCTAATGTTCTCAATGAACTCCAAGTGGCCTTCTGACAATCCCAGGGCTTACTCATTCTTGTCCCCATCTTCCCTTGCCTTGTGAGGTGAAGAGACCTGTATTTTATTACACAAAGACAATCTCAAGGAAAATGCTGAAACACCCCCAAGCAAGAGACAATTCTCATCCTTTGTTTCAAGGGACTGTATCTGCCTTTTGGGGGGCAGGCAGAGGGTGGAAGCAAACACATTTCTCCAGAAACACCCACACACCAGATCAAAGGCAATGTTTCCCAAAGTGCATTTTGTGAAATTGGGCCCTACAAAATATTCTGGGAGGAAGGAGTTAGGTGGACAAATACTTGAGAAAATAGAGAATATTATTTTCTTTTCATAGAGATTCATATCCCCAAGAACAAAAACAAGAAATACTGCAAAAACAAAAAACAAACTGTTTAACTTTTCTTAACCCAGAATTTCCTAGTTAAGTGACCAGATAAGCTACCCTTCTTTGAAGAGCAGAAACTTCTTTGGAAAATATTATTCCAGGTTTCTACTGGTCATGTTGGGAATGGGATGACATAAAGAACCAAAATCACAAGATAAGGTCTATGGTCATGCAATTTATTCCCTCCCAGAGAGCCCTTAAGCAATCCCAAAGAAATGGAAATCCATGCTCATTTTAGCCATTGTCTGCAACTTCCCTTCCTAATGCCATTCCATTGTATTCACCATAACCTTCTTCCACATATCCACTCCAAGTCTGCAGGAAAAGTGTTTCTTTTCATATTGTCTTAAACTTAGAAAAGGGACATCTGGTCCCCATCAAGCTACTAGGTAAGACACTTTTGTGTAATTGAAGTTGAAAAGCATGATTGCATGCTGACTCAGGTATCTCCACCTATGCTAAACAAGGCCATCCTGGCCTTTCTTCAGGGATCATATGCTATTTTCTGTATTTCCTTAATACCTGTCTATGCTGCCTCACCTATAAATTGGGGCAGTTACTTACACCAGTCTTGCCTATCTCCAAGGTTGGTGACAAAGATTAATAAGGTGAAGTTCAAAGAGGCAGTGTTTATTTGGAAAAGAACTGTGAAAAAATACAGGTGGTATTATTACCCTAAGAAATTTATAGGGAACTGCAGAGTCCAAAGAGACTTCAAAGTCAAATGCAGACCTTGAGTCTGGTTCTGGAAGCAGAGGGAGGACAGTGAGTGCTAGAAAATGTGGAGTTCTAGAGAACAGGAGTGGAGGGTCCATACTAGGGACTGGTCAATTGTCCAATGATTGATTGTCTCGTCAAAAAGACTTGGTCTTGCTAAAATCTTGGGGATGCCAGGATAATCTAAAACTGCTTTGGAGTTTAGGGCCCTAAGGGAAATAATAAAGGAGACAGACATTCTCTTGCTTTATACCTGGACTATAAGATGGTTTTGGTAAATCGGGGGAAATACAGTGCTGTCCTCTAGTGACAGCAGAAGCAGCATTAGCAAGCCTCATCCAAGGTGTCCAGAACACAGGTGAAGAGAAGGTCCATATCATGTGTTCGTAACCAACATGGCCTTAATGTCCATGACATCTCAAAGGCTGGCTAAGTTGGTGGACTATGTGGCTCTTGATCTCAGGGTTGTGAGTTTGAGACCCACAACCTACCTAAAAATAAAATCTTAAAAAAGAAAAAAAGGATTCCCTGAAATAAACAGATTCTGGGGAGGCTTAGCAGTGGTTTTTAAGTCCTACAGTAACAAGTAAGAAAAAGTGCTAATGGAAGAACAATTGTTACTGTTAATTTGACCCCGCTTTGAACTTCAGCCTTTACTCCTGCAGCACATCACCACCTTTTTTCCAGAGTACTACTGACATACCTGCTAAAATAACCTAACATCCCTGCTCTCTGCATGGTGTTCAAGAGCATTTGCTCTAAAGCTATGCAGCCACATTCAAATCCTGATGCTTCTACTTACTACCTGTGTGAGCTCGGGCCAATTACTTAATCTCTCTAATCTTCAACTTCCTTATCTGTAAAATGGGTAAATAGCAAAGCAAAGACAAAAATTCAGTGGTGTTCTGAGGGTGTGCAGAGAGAGGGCAATTGGCTGAGATGGCCATCTGGAAAATGCTCTTGGACTGATCAGTTCTCAGGAGGTAGTGAAGAGATAGAGAAGAAGGAAGCCCGGGAGGAGAGGTTGAGGCCAGATCAGAGAGGACTTAGGACACCATCCTAAAGGGTTTACATAAACTCGAACAACCCTAAGACATACATACTCTTCAGCTATGGAGTTGAAGCTGCCTACACTCTAAGAACTTGTTTCTATTTCTGTCTGTATATGCACCTAGATGAAAAGAGTTCCTTATTCATAATGTAATAGAGTCCTGCACTCCTTACCTGGAGTGTGTAGCTCCAGTCATCCAACACAACTGTGAAACAACAGGAGCTAAACAGGCTTCTACATCTTTCCATGTCAAGAGGACTAAGGAACCTCCCCAGGCTTTCATCTCTCCACCCATCTTCCCACCCACTGACCAATTCATCCACCTCTCCATGCCACAAACACTGCCTGCTCTGGATAAGGCCCTCTCTGGCGTACTGGAGATATAGATATGAATAAAATATGATACCTGCCCCGAAGCAGTACACAGCCTAGTTTAGGGGATGTACATACAAGCAGACATGCCATGACCCAGTGGGCTAAATGCTTTGGGAGAGGTTGGAATAGAGAGTGATGGGGTCCCTGAGGGAGGGTGGGGAGGCTTCACTGATGGGGATATTTGAGATGGGTCCTGAAAGGTGAATAGGTGTTTCCTGGGACTGGCATCTTGAATGTGAATTGCATGTAAAATAACATAATATTTTTTGTGTTGACTATTTGTTTTCATGGCAAAGGAGAGAAATGAGGTAAAATTAGCTCAGAGCCCACATATGTCAGGTACTCTATTGGGTGCTTCTTTAAAAATCTTTTTACTTAGTCCACTGTGAGATAAGCACCGTGCTTATCTTCTTTTACTGATGAGAAAACTGAGGCTCAGAGACAATAAATAAATTGACTCAACATCTCACAGCTAGAAAATGCTCAAGGAGGAAATAAAAGTGGCTTAAAGCTTTCTATTTGGGTTTAGAAATAATAATAACAATGATTTATTGAGCACTTGCTATGTATCAGCAATAGTTCTAAGCACTTTACATGTACTAGTTCATATAATTCTTACACTCACCCTGAGAGGTAGGTTCAGTTATGATCATCTCCGTACTATAAATGAGCAAACTGAAGCAGAGGTTGCAATAACTGGTACTGGGGCATGTGGGTGGGTCAGTCAGTTAAGGGTCTGACTCTTGGTTTCAGCTCAGGTCATGATCTCAGGGTCCTGGGATCCAGCCCTGAGTTGGGCTCTTTGCTCAGTGGGGAGTCTGCTTTTCTCTCTCTCCCTCTGTCCCTCCTCCACCCACCCACCCCCACTTGTGCACACTCTTTCTAAAATAATAAATACATATTTAAAAAAGAAAGAAAGAAAGAAAGAAAGAAAGAAAAA
>NC_138380.1:36280403-36378482 GCF_054177405.1 Leptonychotes weddellii | reverse complement strand
GCTTTTCTGTTCAGAGTTGCTGCTATTCTTTTCTTCAATCTCCTGTTGAGTTTGTAGGTGTTCAGAAGGGTTTGATCCCTATCCAGCTGAATTCCTGAGACCAGACGAAATCCAGGTCTCCTACTCCTCCACCATCTTGCTCCGCCCTATAATTAATATTCTTGATAAGACAACTTCCTTTTGAAAATCAGGTCATTATCTTGTGGATTAGGCCCTGAATAAATTTGTAGGGTGTGAAATATGTGGTACAAATATTTCCATCAAGAATTGTTAAAAACAAACAAACAAAAGGAGTTGCAGGTAGTGAACATCTGTTAGAGAGAAAAAAAAAATACTTCTGCAGATTTCCCAAAGGATTAGATAAATAAAGCATTACCTAAACTTATAAAGTCATTTCCCAAACTCTTGTGGTGCCACGGGTTCTGCTGTGGTGAGATACAACTCTAAGGAAACAACAGATGTTCCCCTTTTCCTCACTTTGCTCGTTGTCCCCAGCGCTCCACCCACTGAGTCATCCACTGCTCAGTCGAGTTTCTGAAGAGAGCCAACTCCCTTGAAAACCTCTGGTAATAGAGGTAGAGCCAAGATTTTTGAGAGAGAGAAAGTTCCTTGAATTTTTAGAGAATAGGGAAGGATTCGGGATGATGGAAGATCTTGTTTTTGTCGTGTGGGGGATTTGAGATCAAGCCTGATTCGCCAGGAAGAGGAGGATGCTCAAGGCAGACACCAGGGGGACTCCCTCTTGAGTTTGGGGGCACCTCAGAGCGTCTTCCTTCGGCGTGAAGTCTGAAGAGGCGGCAGGGCCATAGATGAACATGGGAGAGGTGCATAGACATGAGATGGTGTGAGAGAAAAACCTTTGCATCCCTTTCCCTGGATCTCTTGCCATTCTAGGGTGGTACAGGAAGTTAGCAACAAGTTGCCTCTGCCCCTCAGAGGGGCTCACAGGTGGTAGAGCTGCCATGCAGTTAGAACAAAAATAATCAGTACTGTGGGTGGCTCCTGAGAGCAGAGAGCAGAGGAGGAATTCAAATATTTCATCAGTGGGGACAGTGGAGACAGATGTCTGCGAACAAAGATCTAGCAGGACAAGTAACACTGTCAGAGATGTCCGCATGCAGCAGGCTGTCTGGAGGACGAGGAGGTGGGGCCCTCACAGTACAGTGTAAGCGCCCGTGTCCCAGGAACTAACTCACCTCCAAGGAGAGGGGGAGAAACAAGGGCCAGGTGGTGAGTGGGGTACAATATTATACTGGCCATTTACTCAAAGGAGAGCCTGAGGAAAAAACCAGCAGGGAAAGATTTACCTTGGCATGGAAAGTTATAGATTTTTCTCAACCAGGGAAAATTGGGGTTTGAGAACAAAATAAAATGCAATTATGGCAAAACAAAGTTTCATTTTTATATACCCAATTTGGGACTCTAAATTTTGTACCTGGGAGAAAGTAAGTGCTAACTAAATGCTCATTTGGATCCAACAGATTTTAACTGAACTCCTACTATGTGCCAGCCATAGTTCTGGGTGTTGGAGAGACAGAAGTGAACAAAATAAGTTCCTGCCCTCTTGGGGGCTGGGGTGAGACAGAAAGGAAACGGATCTGTATGCCACGTGTCGAATTCTATGAAGAAAAGTCAAATACGGCCGCTAAGAGATGTGTGTGTATTTGTGTGTGGTGTATACATGTGTATTTGTGAATGGTGCACGCATGTGTACGTTTGTATTTGTGTGTGGTGTATGCATGTGTACATTGTTAGATGTGTGTACATTGCATATTCTCTTGCAGAATTTTATATCAGTTGGTCTGGGAAGACCTCACACAGATAAAGCACTGTTTGAACAGAGACCTAACTGCAGGGAAAGACAAACCAAAGCACTCTGGGGAAAGAGGATTCAGGTAGAAAAAACAACAAACATCAAGTCTCTGAGGTCTGAGCAGACTTGAATGAATGAATGAATGGCTCTATTTTCCCTTCAAAATATCATCCTCTCTCCCCCAAATTTATTGTTTGGTTTTGCCTATTTTTGAACTTTGTATGTTTTCTTCTGTGACTTACTTTTTTTCCTCGTGTAATATTAAGGTTTTGAGATTCATTCATGTTGACATGTTGCTGAAATTCATTGATTTCCCCTGCTGCAACCTATTCGATTGAATGAGCACACCATCATTTATCCATTCTATTGCTGATGGACTTTTGGGTGGTTTCCTGTTTGTTTCACTATAAACATTCTTGCATATGTTTCACACCAAAGTTTCTCTTTATGGCCATGCTTTCTGACCCATCACAGCACACAGAGAAAACATTGTTGCTCAGCAAACTCGGAGAAGTTAGAGGGAATTTGGGGATACCTCCATGATTATTGGTGAAAAAATAAATTTTTTATATTACATAATTATATTAAGAAAATGAATTTGTATAAAACTCCCACATAGAATCTAAAAAATCAGGTTTTATGCATGCAGTTTCTGGCCAAGATTTTAAATGATGATCTTTAAAAATTCTTGACAAAAACCATTATTCTCAAGGTTGGGAATAAAAATTTCAAAACCACGTAACAGTAATTCAAAAATGATATTTAAAGAATCAAAGCAGCTCTTCCTTTTCTTCCATTGTCAAACGTTAGGTTGAAAATGCCCTGATAATGCAACTGGATTTCAAATTCAGTCAAAAGTGTTTATATCAACGATTATGAAATAATGAGGAGGCTCTTATTTGCTGAGGAGGCATGGTTACAACTATATGGAAGTCATAGGAACATTCTGCGACAAACTGCTGGAAGCACCCAGTTTAGAGACCGGTGGCTAAAGCTCACCTCGCGGGAGTCCTGCCAGACCTCCCTGGCCCTGGGCCCCGCAGCACAGAAAGGGCACTCCGCAGTTTGTACGCTTTGAGCAGAGCTGCCCCACCTAGCGTGTGGGAAGGTCATGGCTGTGCCTTGGGCTGGTAGTGCTGTTGGAGGACTTGTTTTTTATGTGGCTGGCACACGAGGGCAGAGAGAACCCCTTCCCTGCATGCAGTGCCCGTGGAAAAGAAGCTTGCCTGGGATTTCGCGGGCTATCCTCTCAGCCAGCCAGGTGTCCCATCAAATCCAGGCCTCCTCCACTTCAGCATCCTCTGAGGAGCAGCCAAAGGCCACAGGCAGGGGGTACCCCTGGCTGGAAAGCTTGGCTGCACATGAGAATCATCTTGATGTTTTGAAAAATACCGATGCCTGAGTTTCGACCTTCAAAACAGTCTTGGGCAAAAGTACTTTTCTCCGGCCATTTTTACAGGTGGAGGAATAGGCTCAGAGAGGACAAGTCACTTGTCCAAGGTCACAGAGCCACGGTTCAAATGTAGGCTGGCTCCAGAGCCTGGGCCTTAACTGTGCTGTCTCTCTAAATGACCACACATTCTGAACCTTTACGGTTCCTCACTACTAATTATTAATCACTAATGGCTCTACTGTATTGATAAACTCCGCAGAAGTTTAAATACACAGAAAACACAGGAATCATAAGATACCTGGATGATTCCCAAATGATGCCCTTTTAAAAAACACTCTATTTAAAGTGTTCAAAAAAATCAAGAAATCCACAGAGGCCTTCGATTCTTCTAGTCTCCTAATGAGCGTAAACAGCCTGTCACTCACGTTGGCAGGTCACAGAGTCTACAATTGTGCTTCAGCTGGCCAAGTTCACCTTGAGAGTTAGTGCTGCAAGCTCTCGGTTATTTTCCAAACCAGAAAAAAATATAATTTCTCTGTTAAAAAAAAAACAACAACAACACACAACTTAGAAGAGACCTTGTCCTGGTTCCACTGATTGGGCCACAGAGGCTTGGGGTCCTGGACCAGATGCCAGAGGGGAGGCAGCACTTTGGTTCAGAGGCATCCACTGGGCTTAAATCAGGTCTCTGCTGCTGGAGGGGTCACTGGGAAGCCCACTGAAGTCAGAGCGTGAGAAACATCTGCTTCTTCCTCTTTTCTGAAAGCTGTCACGACAGTAAACCGATCTGAGACAAGAGGGTTTTGTGAGACTTGGTTTCTCCTGCAAACAAGTTGGCAACTTTAATGACCTTTTGGTTGAGTACAGAAAAAACTGTCGAATGGCTCTAAAATTACTGTGTGTTCTGACCTATTCATCAGCCCTCTTCTGAGCACTGTTTCCAGAAGAAAATAGGTAGGATGATACCCATGCCTGTGAGGCATTTTTATTTCGTTAAGAACTCATTTGCCCGCACTGCACCTTGCAAAGGCAAGGCACTGTCTTCCTGACTTCAACCCTCCCTCCCGCCTCCAACTTTTACATCAGCTCTCTAGGAAACCTGGTTCACAGATGTTGGAACCCCAGGTCATTTTCATTTACTGACAACAGTTGCTGCCAGTGCTGGGGGGACAGGCAAGAGCTGAGTATTGAATGCCTTTCTTTCTCCACTCCCACCCTTGCAAGATGGGAAACAACCAAACATAAACACGCCCATCCAGATGTTAAGGATGAAACCAAAAGGTACAATTCCAAAACTTTCTGGAAATCACCCTTGTTGAAGATGGGGTGAAAATAATAAGCCTTTGCTCCACAAACAGAACATGTTTTTACACTGAAATTCCTAAAAACCAGAAAAGATGTATTCTTCCTTTTGTTTATTTTCCAGGAGGCTGACAATTAATTTCTTCCTTTATGTAGAAAGAAAAGAATTTTGGAAAAAAGAAATGGGGCTTGGCTATGGAATTAGCAACAGAGAGCAGTTGGGTAGGGGGAGAGGATTCTAGTTCTTCACCAATAAGGGAAAGTGTGTGGCCCTGTGTCTCATTCTGGGTTTCCTTAGGTAGATGAATCTAATGTAATTTTGTTCCTTTAAAAAAAATTTTTTTTATTATGTTATGTTAATCACCATACATTACATCATTAGTTTTTGATGTAGTGTTCCATGATTCATCGTTTGCGTATAACACCCAGTGCTCCATGCAGTACGTGCCCTCTTTAATAACCATCCCCAGGCTAACCCATCCCCCCACCCTAATTTTGTTCCTTTTTTATTAAGGCAATTAATTAGAGGCTAAATTATTTGATTTTCATATTTTTCAGATTATTTTACTTTGAAAATTCATAGGTCTCTTGTGAAACAAATCATGTGTTTTGGTTCAGAAAATATGGACACTGTGTCTACCCAGGGCCCTTCTATTCAGAAGCCGAAGGGTGGGCCTGTCCAGGACCTGCCAGGCAATTAAAGTCAGGGTCAACACAATGTCCTAAAAAGAAAGCCGTTCTTCCCCACCAGGGCTGGGTGAAGGTGTAGATGAAAGCAAGGGTAGGGTGGGGCAGATGAGGCCATTCATAATGAGACGATTGGCAAAACCAGTGAGAGCAGCCCAAGGGGTTTTCCCATGGCACACAAGACCTCAACTCCACCTGAGGAACTTGGGAGGACCATGGATTCAGCAGGGAAAAGAGTGGGCTCATGATCTGAGATCCCCTTCACACGACCCACGCTGCTTTTCTCTATAATAAAATAGTTGTGCATCTTGTGTATTGCCTTTGGCTTTTCATCCCTTTAACAAAAACGTACAAAACCATTCACTCCAGAGAAACGGAAACCGAGAGAAATTAAACAAATCATTCCAGGAAGCGTAACTTGTTGGTGGCAGGGCCAGGACTGAAAGCCAAGTCTCAGGACTCCTGACCTGTGGCCTCCCACATAGCACAGCACTGCTGAGTACTTAACTGCCTCATGCCGTCTTAGTCTCATTCTGCTTTAGGAGCTTAACATTTATAGCAAGGCCTATTCTGGTGGCTGGAGGCAGGAGAGGACAAAAAAAAAAATCATATAATAAAGGTAGTTTTTCTTTTGTTAGTAGACTTCAGAGCCAGGCAGAGAGGATGAAGAAATAAATAAAGACCAAGGGCCAGAGACATGGCTAAAACCCATTTATCCCTAATCGACATAAGGCTGGCCTCTGTAACTAGACATGTAGCCTCCCTCTGCCTTTCTTCCTCTGGGTAGTTTTGCTCTGTGATTCTTTTTACTGAAGTAAAAGTGCTTATTACACAGTCCAATGGCATTTAATGCAAATTTGAACTATGTGAATTTGAGAAGAGGGTGACCTGAAAATATTAACGTAGTCTCAATTGGTTACCTAAATTGAAAAAAAAAAATACATTCCTCAAATTTATAAAAAAAAAAAAAATCACACAATTTCAAAGCAGGGGGCCAAATGAACTATATGCCATGTTCACATGTGACAGTGTCACTTTGGCTGCTTGATGGAAACACCCTGCCTCCTTTGTCAGTGGGCTGCGGGTCACCCTCGTGTTCGCATGCACCAGAAATTCTGCAAAAGATTTTGGTCACTTTTGTGCTGTTATTTTAATATTCATTGCTACTTAAGCATTTAAAACTTCTCGAATCACAGAACAATATCATCTAAGATGTCATTAAATCATATGGCTCATGTGAGTGCTGAAAATCGGGTCTTGAAATCAGTGACTTTGCAAAAAAAAAAAAAGAAATCAGTGACTTTGCAGTGCAAGTTACATAAAATGCCATTACAGAAGCCAAACAACCACTGAGACAGGCCAAGCAGTAAATTCAGTGAACTCTCAAAGGGAAATGTTAGAGAAAACACTGAGAAGAAAAAAGAAATACTGAAGGGCAAACACGTTACATGTTTGTGAATAGATATATGTTGAGATAAGAGTCCTTCTACTGTGCCCTCTACTATTGTTTTTCCTTTAGAAAAATTAATTATGAGAGCTTTGAGTTACATGAGGTCTTCTGGAACGCATCCTTGACATAAACAAGGATATGCTGTCCCTAAGTGTTATGGGTTGAATTGTGTCCCCACAAAAGATGGTGGGGTCCTAACCCCCAGACCATGTGAATGTGATCTTATTTGGAAATAGGGTCTTTGCAGATGATCAAAATAAGATGAGGTCATTAGGGTGGTCCCTAACCCAGTATGACTAGTGTCTTTAAAAAATGGGGGCATTTGGAAGCACAGACAGGTGTGTACAGAAGGAAGATGACGTGAAGACACAGCGAGAGTGCCATCCACAAGCTGGGGATTGCCTGAGACCACCAGAAATTAGAAGAGGCATGGAAAGGATTCTGTCCCTCACAGCCCCCAGAAGTCAGCAAGCATGCTGAAACCTTGATTTCTGACTTCCAGCCTCCAGCACAGTGAGACAATAAATTTCCATTGTTTAAGCCACTCAACTTGTGATACTTTGTTAGGTCGGCCCTAGCAAACTAATACACTGATTGACTGATTGACCTTTGTTGACATAACTCATTTTTGAGGAGGTACAAATGTTCCCAATGTCTTGGCCAACAGAGGACCGTGAAGAATGCCTCTTGGGGGAGGGAATGCCTGTTCCTGTTAGGTTGCCAATCCCAAGGGTAGTGCCTTTGCTTTCTCATCTGTCATTTCTGGGGCCGTGTGACAAGTTCATCAGACGCACTTCTATGAGAATGGATGACTTTCTGGTGGAAAGTCAGTTTTTGACTGGGGTGATGAGATCGCCGGAGGAACTTGGGGCGCCGCCTGGATGGCCAGGCACACTTCCCAGGGTCTTGTTCCCATTTAGAAAAGAGCTGGTGGGAATAGTCAGGAAGGCTGAAGTTGGCCTAAGGAGGTCAGAGGCAATATTAACAAGTTGCATTTTTATCAAGAGTCAGGTGTGGAGAGTTATAGAAGAGCATGGCTGAATGGAGAGGTAAGGGCAGAGGTGGGTGGGTTGAGGGGAGGAGTCAGAGCTGAGGTGGGGAGGGGATACAGTGAGGGGTACCACGGTTTAAAGTGTTGCACAGAGCCAGCACCCCAAGGAGGACGAGGCTGGGGCTTTCAGTGGACAAACGTTAGGCTGGCGGGGACAGGAGCAGAAGCCCTTCCCTCTGTGCTTGGCCAAAGGACACCAGTGGTGGCATCAGTTAGAAGGGAGGGATCGAGGCTATCTGCAATGGGTGATTCTGGAATTACATGTCTCATAGTTCACAAAACAAAA
The DNA here is from genome assembly GCF_054177405.1 of Leptonychotes weddellii. Classification (NCBI taxonomy): domain Eukaryota; kingdom Metazoa; phylum Chordata; class Mammalia; order Carnivora; family Phocidae; genus Leptonychotes; species Leptonychotes weddellii. The sequence continues at coordinate 36,370,500 of NC_138380.1, read as the reverse complement.
TGGTTTCTTGGGGTGATGTCTATTTCATATGCCGGTTGGTGGTTTCAGACACAAAGTCCAGTGCCAGCTGGGCTGCTGTGATTTCTGAGGTAAAAGCATCTAACAAGGACTCTGTGAACAGAATATGAAACAGATAATCAAAGAGGCTGAGATTCAAATGCATCTCTTAGTCTTTGAATGGCTCAGACCTCTTTTGATCCAGCAGGCACCAAGTTTTTGCTTACATTTCTTCTCCTGTTTTCATCCCTCCCTCAGTCACTATATGAGCACACATGGAAGCAAGCAGAAATGGTGGAGGGGGATGTAAGGGATTATGTATCTTTAGGGGAGGGCGGTAATGACAGCGATCACAATAATAGCAGTGGGAGTCAAGGTAGCTAATATTTCCTGAGGACGTTAGAAGTGCCAAGTCCCGGACCTGATACGTTGATTCTCATTTTTTAAAAGACTTTATTTTTTGAGAGAGAGAGTGTGCACATGAGAGGGAGGAGGGTCAGAGGGAGAAGCAGACCCCCCCGCCCCCCACTCAGATACTGGAACTCCAGGATCATGACCGGAGCCAAAGGCAGATGCTCCTCTGAATGAGCCACCCAGGTGCCCCTGTTGATTCTCATTGTAATCATGTAAGGAAGCTGTTGTTACTCCTTTCTCATAGATGAGAAGCTGGTGTCTCCCAGATTTTAAGGAAATGCTCCACGTCACCCAGATGGTAAATAGTAGACTACAGTGCTGTATGATATCACATAGTGACATATAGTAACCAGAATCTGCCTGGGCTTTCCTTACCACAACTCTCACAAAGTAAGAGATGTGAACCAGATGAGCCCCTTGCTGTGAGATCGGTGGGGGGGAGGGGGCAGAGCTCACAGGACAGTCTGTCCTAGAGAAGTCTCAGTATAAACAAGGGGCTGGACATGAAACGAGAAGTGGAAGTTAGACTGTGCAAGTTCCTGGGTTGGAGGAGGGGGTTGCTAGATGGTGAAATCCAGATTTTCTCAGCATGTTCAAGCAATACACAGCATTGAAAAAGGTAGGGCAAGGACAATAGCATCAAAAGAAAATCATGGTTTGGTCCACTTGTTCCTACTGTGAATTGCTGTTCCTAGAGATTGCAGTTCTGAGGCCATAAAGATGAAATTTCAAACACGACCCCTTTGCCCATTATTTACTGCAAATTGGAGAGGAAAATTTCCTTATCAAACACTGTAAAAGGAAGCTCACTTGCTTTTGAGTTCCTCTTTTGCTTCATCCTCACTTGCCAAATGCTGGCAGAGTCTTGACAGTAATTTTGCATGTAGTTGTAAGCTGTCACTTGGGTAATAAAGGGGAGAGCGTCTAGCTTGAGAGTATGTTTTCCAACATGGCCAGGAGCGTTCTGTACAGAGAATTATGATTAATGATTAAGCTGGTAGCTGAGTTTGACTATAAAACTTGGCCAAGGTCAAGGCTGGCATGAGGGGTGGCCTGGGTGAGGCCATTTGAGGCCCAAGGTGGGGCAGATGAGTGGAAAACCCCAGAAGAACCCAAGCAGGAACACCTTACATGGGGGCTGCAGAAGAGATATTGTGTAAGGGAGGGCATGGGAGGCAGGAAGGAATGGTGAGGCTCTGGGCTGATGTCCTCTCCACAAAGCCACTGTCCTGCCTCTTCCTCTGGCCAGCCTAAGCCACTCTATGGCCACTATCACTCCTGTAGGCTGCTATATTAATTTCCTGTGGTTGCTGTAAAAGTGACCTCAAACTCGGTGCCTTACAACAGAAATTAATTCTTTCATAGTTCTGGAGGCCAGGGGAGAATCCTTGCCTTTTCCAGCTGCTGGTGGCTGTCAGCACACCTTGGTCTCCTTGACTGTGTCACTGCAATCTCCGCTCCTCCTCCTCTTCATGTGTCCTCTCTCCTGTCTCTTATAAGGACACTTGTCATTGGATTTAGGGCCCACCTCAGTAATCCAGGATGATCGCATCTCAAGGTCTTTAACTTAGTGGCACCTGGGTGGCTCAGTCGTTAAGCGTCTGCTTTTGGCTCAGGTCATGATCCCAGGGTCCTGGGATCGAGCCCCGCATCGGGCTCCCTGCTCTGTGGGAAGCATGCTTCTCCCTCTCCCACTCCCCCTGCTTGTGTTCCCTCTCTCGCTGTGTCTCTTTCTCTCTCAAATAAATAAATAAAATCTTAAAAAAAAAAATCTTTAACTTAATTACTTCTGCAAAGACCCTTTTTCAAAATCACAGTTTCTGGGCATTAGGAAGTGGAAAAATCTTTTTGGGGGACCACCATTCAACCCATTATAGGTGCCAAGAGTCAGGGAACCACGAGGACCTATATCTTTGTTGTTTAAAGAAATGTTTTTTGGTCTCGATGGGGACAGTCATTGAAGTAAATTTGACAGGGACAGCCACTGAAGAAAGGACATCATTCCAGGCTGAGAGCTGAGATAGAACACAAGATCTGACAGAACAAATTGTGTGATCAACTGTATTCCCTTCATCCTCAGACTGGAGCTCACTGGATCCCTAAGGTCCTTCTTGAGTCCTTCTACTAATCTGAACTTTGCAAACTTCACCGGTTGTGTTATTACATTTTGATTCCATTTTGAGTGACTATTGGGGTTACCATACTAGGTGCTTGGCAATATCTAAGATGGAACATCTCATTTAACCCTCACGACAATACCAGGTACTGTCATATCCACTCCACAAATTAGGGAGCTAATGCAGAAGGTTACATAATTTGCCCCCAGTCCTAATCCTAAGGCATAGTGGGGTTTTATCTCCAAGGCTGTGACTCTCCAGTGTGTTCTAGGTAATGCCCTCTGGTTTGAAACTCCTCTGAGGGCAGAAAGAATGGCTTTGTTTTCATTTGTTTGTTAGTTTCCCTTTCACTGGGGAAGACTGTGTCATTAATGGATCCCTTTCTCTGTTCCCTGCTGCCTTTGTCCCTTTAGTATCCACAGTCTTAACTCATTCCATTTTGGTTTGGATTTAACCAATTGAAACCTAATCCCTGATACTGTCCACTGAGAGAGCATCAAATGTTAATCCTCCAGGGAAAGTATTTTAAAAAGGAGACTCTGGAAGGGCAAAAAGGCCTTTGAGACTCAGATGATTCTCTAATGACAGAAATTGAAGCAGGTTGACGGGGAAGATGGTTTTGAGAGGAGAGGTTGCCTCAGAGCTTCAGAACAGGTAGAGAAAATGTATGGTTCACGGACCTGCAGCATCATCACTACCGGGAACTTGGCAGAAAGGCAGAATGTGGGGGTGTGCACGTTCATAAGGTCCCCAGGCGACTTGGGGGTATATTACAGTGTGGGAAGCGCTGGTCTAACCCATACTCTGACTTCTTGGTCTGAACTCAGGCTGGAACGGAAAAGTGAATTCAAACTACCTTGTGCAGGTGTTCAGGTGAGAGGGAAGTTTATACAGGCAAGAGAAGCCCAAGATCTGATCTGGGCCTCCCAGACAGAGCTAGCAATTTGCTGGGGAACACAGCTGACTGACTCAAACCCGAATTCATGGGCCAACCTCAACGTGTGGTGGCTGAGTTAGCAAAAATCTACCAAGTCAGATCCAATTCAAAATGTTTTAGTTTTAGATAAGCGATATCTAGTTTCCCCCCCATGAGGGCAAATGTAAAATAGCCTAAAATTTGTATTAGCAGTTAGAGAGTTGGCCAGATCCCCTTTCCTCTGGGAACCAGCGCATTCATTTCTCTCACAGCTCGGCTCATGAATTATTTCCCCTGGAACTGAAATTGGAAGAGCTTCCCTGAGCAAAAAAGCAATTTCATTCCCCTCTGATTTTTTTCTAAGTGCAGGTTAGCTTGAAGCTCAGCACTACCCTGCTTTGCAAAAATGCTCCAAGCTGACCTGTTCTTCTCCACAATGTCATCTTGTGGGTAAATTGGAGCCTAAGAATCGGAGGAAAAAGCAGCCTCAGAATTTGGTGTTTTCTTAGCTTATTGTACTGTATTTCTGGCAAGTCTTTCAAACTTTAAGTGTTTAAAATTTTCCCTAATATTACTTACCTCGCCATCACCTTTAGGGATGCCAAGCGAAGGTTAATGGGATGGTGCAGTGAGTTTGATCTCCTGGGGAGAAAAGGAAGCCTATAAATACATCAAACACTGTGACCAGGTATAGACGAGATTTTAAAAAGAAAGATAAATCACGAACACAATCACCAGTCCACATTAACCTTGCTGCTCAGGGGCGGCCCTATTTATAGGCGTGGCCATTGGAGTCATTCTGATGAGTGAGGGCTTACCGGGGCAGGGAGATCTCTAATGCAGCCCAGCCTTTCCTTCTCCCTTCAGAATTACATCTCAAAACTTCAATTCTTGTGTTTTGATCTTTGCTCACCTCATCAAGCTTGATTTTTATCACTTCCCATCTCTCCTTTGCTGTCATTTCTGTTCTCCAACACCTCTCTTCAGTGCACTTTCTTATGACATTTACTATTCTTTTTGCTCAGAATACTCTTCTTCTCCCATTTTCCAAACATCATCACCTGGTTGGTCCTGATCCCTCGGGTCTCACCTGCCTCCTCCGGGAAGCCTCACAGGGTCTTCTAAGCCTGATTGGAGAGGGCCTCATGGGGTTCCATTGCATCATGGGTTTAAACCCTTTCTAATAATCCCCTGCTTATTCATCTTTCTCTCCTAGACCAGTGGTTCTCAGCGTTGGTTGAACATTTAGAATCATGGGGGGACATTTTAAAACTCCAAATATCTAGATCATACCCCACATTAATGAAATCACAATTTCTGGGGGGTGGGATTCAGGTATCAGTACTTTTTAAAGCTCTCCCAGCGATGCCAGGGTATAAGTCAATTTGAGAAGCACTGTAATAGGTTGTAAACTCATGAGAGTGTGGACAGTCACAATTACCATAATGCTTGGTACATAAGGGCACCCACCAGAGCTTAATGAATGAGTGAGTGAATGAGATGTTGGGGTTGCAACTTTGCAGACCCTAAACTTTGGTTCCCAGGTCACTGTTGGAGGATTATGTTCTTAGGTACCTGAGCCTCTGAGATTCATCTTCAACAGAAACTGATAAATTCTATTTTCAGGAAACGTAACCAAGTTAATCAGACACTTTTATCACCATTCCTTTCCTGCTCCCAGCCATTAGTTCATTCTTTTCCCAGTAAGGAAGCCTACTTAGCAAAATAAAGATTAGATAAGACAAGGGAAGGAAGTGGAAGGTCTTACAGGATGTTTTTATTTGTCTGTGATGTCTGATAAACATCATCTTTCTACTCTAAAGATTCCATGGACTGGATATTCTTGACATTTGAGATAATTTATCTGAAAGGGCTCTGAAAATCATAAAGTGACATTGTTGCTATTATGGCTGCATTTCACTTATTCCCATAACAAATATTCAGAAGGTCTTTATGACCGCACTAAACAATAGGAATATTGCAAAGGGGCCAAGGGGCAGTTGCTCCTTCTGTGGGGTGAGTGTGCTGGAGCATCCTGAGAATGGGTCATTGGCATGTAGGGTGGTAACTCCAGGAACTGAGAGAAAGGAGTGCTATGCAGCTATGTTACCTGCACCGCTACCCACCTCCAGGTTGTGAGCACAGTCAGGATGGAGGCCATCCTACTTCTATTCATTTGCTCAAGGCCTGACACACTTCCTGGCATATTGTAACTACATCAATTGTCAAGATTAATCAATTATGGGCCATCTGTCAGGTCAGATTCTTTGAGGTCCAGGTATTAGAAAACCAACTTAGATTCACCTAAGCATAAAAATATTTATTGGAGGGGCTAGGATAGTTGAGAAAGCCAAAACCAACATCAGAAAAGACAAACACAACTTACAAGCAGAACCTTGGGAAGGCCGTACCCAGGGCTCTTCTGAGGACTTCTGACCCTAGAAACTTGGGCTCCCTTGGTATCATTCACCTCTGCTTTTCTTGTTTGTGTTGAGTTCCTTCTCTCTTTCTATAGGGTGGCTTGGGACATATAATTAGCACAGGGGCAGGCAATGGCTCTGGACTCAACATTTTCCAAATCTTCCCTCTGGAGAGGAGAAGGCTGTCTCTCCTGAGCTTCATCCCATGGGAAAGAATGATGGCCCAGGATGAAAAGGTTGCCAATCCAGACCAATCACTGAGGCAGAGTATAGGCATATACCTATGAAAGGAGGAGTTGGGGTTCTCAATAAAGGCACATGTTCTCAGAATGGTACCACTTGCTGGCATGTGGGTGTTACAAGAGACTCCTGACCCTGTCAGTTATGGGAAATGGGATTAACAGGCTGTGGCTATTAATTGCAGATTTGTAGGAGAAGTAAAAGAAAGTCTAAATGCCCCTCTGCAGGACAACTGCAATGACAATGAAGGAGAACATGTAACTTTTGCAAACCCTAAGCTAAAAGCCCATTTGTCTGGAAATCATGCTTTCATGTTTCTACTGAAATTAGAATAACATTTATCCCATAGTGCCCCAAATCTGGTAAGATAAGATTATGATCATAACTTTTGGCCTGAATGGAAGGTTGGAAAGGCTACCCTGCCCTGAAAAGGGTCGTGCTGGTTATTCACAGAGTGTGGCTGCTGCAAAGACCATCACCCACTGAGTGGGGCTCCATGCAGGTCTGGGGCCCGAAGGATCTGCATCTGAAGAAGCCTTACTTATCCAGACTGTGGGTTTAAACATAAACTGTGCTGTTTAAATGTTCCCTGGTACTTCATTTAGTAGGGGATGGGAGAGTGAGAACTTTGAACAAGTTTCTACTTCTTACTGTCCTGAAACTTCCATTTTATTGCAAATAAAAGACTCCAGGGTGGCCTTGTCCAGAACGAGGAGGTGTTTGGCTAGTCAAAGACCAGTAATGTTTCTTCCACAGTTCTTTCTGATGGTATGAAGTTCCAGAAGCACGGCAGAGAATGCACGAGCGCACTGGCTTCCTTCAAAGTGGAGAATTGAAATAAGCCTCTCTGGTAAGAAACATCTTGTGGATAGCAGAGGGAGAAGTAACAGGGCAGGGATGATGTTCCTCAAGGTTTTCATGTTGCCTGTGAAAGTTGGGTCTGGCAAAATGATATGCGGGACAGAGGTCACCAAGTCCTGCTCACACGAAGCCAAACAGCTTGGACAATGTGGGGACAATGCAGGTAAAGCAGATTTTCCAGGAACAGGTGAGATCCAGGACTGGCCTGGGACCCTGACATAAAAAGAACAAAGTAAGGCCTCAAAGAGGAGCAGATAGGAGAGCTGTGGGCTGGAGTGTTGAGTCAAATCTCAATGATAGTTGGGCAGATCACCAGGCTGGGAAAATGGGGCAGAGGCAGACTTCTTTACTTTGTCACAATTGTCCTCTCCCAGGCCAGTGACCCAGGAAAACACAATGACAGTAGCATTCTTATAGCTCATTTTAAATAGGACTGCTTTTCTGCGGCTGGCTTTGTAGACAGCGTACCCATACAAATCGCTACTGAGTGTTTGCCACATTTTAAATAGGGCTCTTTGGTGAAGCCACAGTTCAGGATAGCAAGAATTTTTTAAACTGCTATTTAAAATAAACACTGCATGGATGTTTCTGCCCTCTGCTAGCATAATTGCTCTCAGGGGAAAAATGATCTTTCACTTAACCAATGAATTAATAGATCTGTGGTTCTGTAGAATGCAGCTCCCCCTCCTGCCACACAGACAGACCTAGGGTTTGGAAGCAAGGGACAGAATATAGAGAGAAGTGGTTCTGCATGAAAGATTGAGTTGAATTCAGAGTTTGTGTGGACAGATAGAGGGAGGGAATAGAGGAGGAAAGAGAATCTGCTGGCTGGGAGGAGGCTGATTTCTTGAGGAGGTTGGGTCGTGAGAAGAGATGACCCACAGAAAAACTGAAGCTGGCTCTCCTGGTGGAAGGACTGGCCAGGGAACTTCTAGAAACAGCACCCTTTTAGTTGTCTCACTTTATTGAAAATGTTACTGTAAGAATAAGATGTTAAAGTGTATACTCCTTTGAAAACCATAAAGGCAAACAGTGTTTGTAGTTTTGATTTAAGAATAGTCCACTTTCATGTATATGCTATGATGTGTGCGATGTAAGCCTGGCCCTGATCATTGCTCCAGGATCATCACATTGCAACCACGGTCAAAGCGATGGCACACACCTGCCTTGCATGGGAGTTTTGTGGGAATCAAGGAAGAAGGGGCTGTAGTCCATGTTTGGGTCTATGTCAGGGGAAGAAAGAGGGGCATCATCAAACAGGAAGATAATGTAATGGAGTGGCCGGCACAGGAAATCAGAGCAAGTGAGCCCTGAGGAAATGTGGGGAGCACACTGATTTCCTCCCCCTGGGCAAGGACTTCTACTTACTTGTTTCTTCCTTTTTATTATTATTTTTTTAAATTCCAACCTCTTATAAATGAAAAGTTTAAATGTCCTGAAATGTTGAATGAATATCTCTCTGATTTCCTGTATGCTCGCCACAGTCAAGAATTGTTAACATTTGGCCATATTTGCTTTACTTATGTATGATTTTAATTTTTACTATTTATGTTATTATTTTTTTGTGAAGCCATTGGCCTGTAAGTTGCGGGACATCATACACTTGAGCTCTATAAACTTAAGCATGTATTTCCTAAATATAAGCCACTATCACTTAACTATTGAAAGGAAGGGTCAGCCCTAAAAGCTAGGGAACTCGGAGGTCACCAGATGGCTGGCTCCTGAGTTATAAAGCAGGGAGCACAGAAAAGGCCCCACTCTCACCTTCCAGGAAGTCTGGTGAAGCAAGGAAATAACCCTCCCACTCCCTGCCCATGCCCACTCCTAGCAGGCGTACTTTGTAATGTGAAAATCCTTGCTACACATCATCCATCTTCTCTCCCTTCCTTTTTTCTCCCCATAGTTGTTTCCCTGTTCTCTCTTCTTGACTCTTGTTTTTTTCTCTATTACTCAGTGAAGCATCTCCTTGTCGTTGCCAACCCCAGGCTGGGTCACAGTTAGGGACACAGGAGTCTTAGAGGGCTGATGTGTTTTGGGGGAGGGAACAGAGAGAGTGCTGCTTGTGAGGAAAAAAGTCTTGGGCATTATTTAGCCCCAGGCAGCCCCTGGCACTGGTTAGGGGGAAGGCAATCTTGGACCTGCCATGGTGGTCTGTCTGTCTGTCAGTCCGCTCTGCCAGGTTCTGTTTCCATCTGTGCATCCATCGCTCTGTCTCTGTTTATGCCTCTATTTCTTTCCTTTCTTGTGTCTGTCTCTTTCTTTGTCTTTCTCTCTGGCTCTTCCTGACTTTTATTCCTGTCTGTCTAGCTCCTTCCTTTACCATTTTTTTCTACCTCATGTTCAAATGATGCTAAACTTAGAGAAGAAGCCTGTTGAAGCAGGGATAAGATATGCCACTCAACAGTATCTGCTCTTTTTTAGGAACATTAGTGTCCAGACATCTGAGAAGCACTTTGGGGCCTTTGTAAAGGAAAACAGTATGTGGTTGTAAAAGAACAATGTTGGCAATAACAAATAAGGACATAAACCACTTCATGACTTTGTTTGTTTCCATTTGGGTGTAAGTACTCATGGGATAAATAGTTACCATTTCAATGGTCAAGATGCTTTATTTACCACACTGCTGTCTGTCTCCCTGTGGCCTTTTTGGGAGGATGAAATCTCCTCTGTGCCAATTAAGGCGTTAAGGAAGAGAGAGGCACTGCATTTCTAGATTCTTGCCGAACAGGTCTGCTAGCTATGAGCCTGAGGGCAGTGCAGACAGCCCCTCCTGGAATCTGCTAGAGTTGTGGTTCCAGCTGGTGTGAGGACCTTTGCCAAAAAACTGGAAATGCCAATGGCATCTAAGCAGGTGCATCTCCCAGAGCAACCCCTGGGCCCCCTGGACTGTGCCCACTCAAGCTCACGGCTCACCTCAAAAACCCTCAAGCCTCTGGTTATTGTTACAGTGGATCTGGCTGGCACACAGACCCAGGTGATAGGCTGAAGTGCTTGAAACGAATCAATAGGACTTTTTCTCTCTAGCATCATTTCATCCGCTTAATTGTCTCTAATGTAAACATATAATCTGGTCGGGCAGGCAACTTCTAAATCAGGCACCAGGAGTCACAGGCACCAATTACAAGACAGCTATGCTGGGTCTGCTGCATTTGAATTCTGCATTAGACCACTGAAATCTGATTTTCCTATTGTTTAGGAAAAACCTCTAGGGGTTATTAAGGTTTGCTGCAAATAAAGTTAGAGACCCAGCATCTTTAAGTTCAATGTAAATGTTATTTATTGGGAACACATTATATGCTCTGTACTGTGCTGGGTCTATGGGGGATGCACAGATGGCTAAAGTCGACCTCAGACCTGAGGCAGGCAACAGAAGTATGGGAGAGTGAGCAGAATCAGGAAGGGAATTGGGAAGCCTTCCTGAAGGGGGTGGGATGATGGGAGCAGGGACGTGAAGAGCACAAAGGACTCAGGTGGGTGGAAAAGAGAAGCAACAGGGAAGCCCAGAGGGAGACAAGCGACAGCATGAAATGCTGCAGACTACAGCTGTTCCTGGAAGTGGAAAGTAAGATTAGAACTGTTCGGGGGGAGGCTGGGAAAGCCTTTCTGGCACTTTGGGTGTTTTCACTGTGTCATGGGAACCATTACAGTTTGCTCTGCTTCTTGCCATCAGTAGGGACTGAGTGTATGTGGTGGGTTGACTTTTAGAAATGTGGATTAAGTTTTATTCTTACACTTTAGTAGACCATGCAGGGCTTGGAGGTCAGAGAGACTTGGGTTCAAATCCCAAACTCTGCCCATCCAAAGAGAAATTAAACAACTCCGAGGCCGGGGCTGCCCCGCAATGTATTCTTTCCTTCTTTCTTTCTCTGTTTTTCTTCTTCTGTGTCTTGCCCCTCTTCCTCCTGTGAGACATCAGAATCTTGATGCCAAGTGATGACGGAGATGGCCTCCACAGGCGAGGTCTCACCTGGGCCAGCTGTGCCATCTCCCCCAGCCTCTTGCATCTGTCTGCACCTGGCACCCGCCCAGATGCTCAGCACTTGGCTAATTCTTGCTAAGCAGCCATGGATGGAAGCATCAGGGAATGATGCAGACTTTACTGAAGAGTCCTTGGGGAGCAGAGGAGGGTGTTTACATCAGACATTCCACAGCAAATCACTTTAAAACCTCCCATTAGAGATTTCTGTTGTTTTTTTTTAAAGTTACCTCCTGGCAGTATGGTCTCTGGACACCAGCCTCTTCTTCTCCCCTGACAGCATCCACTGGCTCTCTTCTTCCCTCCTCTTCTTGTCTCATTAAAATAATTTCCTCCCCGATTAGGCAGAGCGATTCAACCTTGCCCCAATTCTTAACAGCCATTTGTACCCAATCACCATGGTGAATAAATCAAGGATCTGTTCTCAGCGGCCATCTAGATGTAGTGGCATCTGGTGCTATTTGAGCACCCCTTAGGGGTAAAAACAAACAAACAAAAACACCTGCATGAGGTGCTTTAATTTAGGCCCTTATTAAGATGATAATCAAATTTGTAGATAGAAAGAGTTAGCTCTTACTCTGTGATGAGAACCATGTACACGTTGATGGAATAACTATGGTTATATTTGATTAGTTCTAAAGGATATGCAAGGGGTTTTGATATAAATGCCCAGACCCCACTCACTGTGTAACTGGTAATAACTCTTAACCAACAAGCCTAATGGCCTGATTCTGGGGGAATCTGATCCATTTCCTTCTGTACCTCATTATGGAGGAATAGCCCCTTCTTGCCTTTCCATAATCCTTAGCTATTGCTTTTTGTTGTTGTTGTTGTTGTTGTTGTTGTCTAGCTATTGCTTTTTAGCTTAGGACTGGCTGGTGATGCTGCAGCCCCAGCCCCTGCTGCTGCTCCGTGTGGTGGCATGGCCACTGTGTCCTCTTGCAGGGTTACTGTTCTGCATGCTCTGGTGATAGGAGTGGGAAGATTAACTTCCAACCTAAAATTGAGCCCCGAATTGTGTCATATTATGGCACCACCACCATCATTAAATACCACTCTCTCCTTATTGTAGCAGATTTAGATGTTACAATGCAATTACTGCATGTCAAATAGTAAATGGGAACATGAGCTATATGACTTTGATTTTGAGTATTTGTTTATCCATATGTAAAATGGTCATGATAATACTGACTTATGATGCTGTAATAAGGATTAAATGCTCTCTATATTATGTAAATACTTGGAAACTAGTAAGTATGTATACGTTTCTTTCCTACAAGTTCCTACAAATCTCCCTTTTCCACAAATGCTAAGTTGCTATTATACTGTTGATCATAATACGCATTTAGGAATAGAAGAATCAAGATAATAAACTAATATTTGTCAAACATGTAAACTATTACAGAAATCAGGATAAAAACTAGAAAAGAGATGAGAGAGTGAAGGAGTAGATCATAATGGTATCTTTGAGAAAAACATGAAATCATCACTCATCCAACTGGATTCTAGATCAGAGATTATGGAACTGGAGAACTGGATAAAGTAAAATATTATACAGGCTTTTTAATTTTATTTTATAAAGACCTTATTATTCTTTTCAGAGCAGTTTTAGGTTCACAGAAAAATGGAGAAGGTACAGATGCCCCACCTATCCACATGCCCCGCCTCCCCTACTGTCAACATCTCCCACTGTAGTGGTGCATTTGTTACAAATCAATGAACCTACAATGATACATCCTAATCACCCAAAGTCCAGAGATAATTTAGGCTTCCCATTTGGCGTTGTATATTCTACGAGTTTGGACAAATGTATAATGACATATATCCATCACTATAGTATCATTCAGAATAGTTACACTGCCTTAAAAATCCTCTGTGCTCTGCCTATTCATCTCTCCCTCCCCCGAAATCCCCAGCAAACACTCATCTTTTTATTGTCTCCATAGTTTTGCCTTTTCCAGAATGTCATACAGTTGGAACCATATAGCATGAAGCCTTCAGATTGGTTTCTTTCACTTAGTAATATGCATTTAAGATTTCTCCACATCTTGGGCGCCTGGGTGGCTCAGCTGGTTAAGCGACTGCCTTCGGCTCAGGTCATGATCCTGGAGTCCCGGGATCGAGTCGCACATTGGGCTCCCTGCTGAGCAGGGAGTCTGCTTCTCCCTCTAACCCTCTTCCCTCTCGTGCTCTCTATCTCTCATTCTCTCTCTCAAATAAATAAATAAAATCTTAAAAAAAAAAGATTTCTCCACATCTTTTCATGGCTTGATAGCTCCTTTCTTTTTAGTGCTGAATAATATTCCATTGTCTGGATGTACCAGTTTATGTATCTGCTCATCTAGCAAAGTAAATCTTGGTTGATTCTAAGTTCTGGCAATTATGAGTAAAACTGCTATAAACATCTGTGTGCAGATTTTTGTGGACATAAGTGTTCAGCTCCTTTGGGTAAATACCAAGGAGCACAATTGCCGGATTGTATGGTGGGAGTATATGCAGTTTTGTAAATAACCACCAAACTGTCTTCCAAAATGGCCATACCATTTTGCATTCCCACCAGCAATGAATGAGAGTCTCTGTTGCTCCACATTCTCACCAGCATTTTGTTTTGGCTATGTTCTGGATATTGGCCATTCTACTAGGTATATAGTAAGTATCTCATTGTTATTTTAATTTACACTTCTCTGATGATATATGCTGTAGAACATCTTTTCATACACTTATTTGCCATATTTGTATCTTCTTTGGTGAGGTGTCAAAGTCTTTGACCAATTTTTTAACTGAGTTGTTTGTTTTCTTCTTATTATATTTTAAGAATTTTATGTATACTTTGGATAGCAGTCCTTTATCAGATGTGTCTTTTGCAAATATTTTTTCCCAGTCTGTGACTTGTTCTCTTTTTCTTGACAGTGTCTTTCACAGAGCAGAAGTTTTTAATTTTAATGAAGTCCAGGTTACCAATTATTTCTTTCACGGGCCATGCCTTCGGTTTTGTAAGAGCTTTGTTTTTTACCCTAGAAATAACTGGTTCTTTCTAAAGAAGGATGGCTTGTCCTTTATGTGGTGACCTATTATGCTGGCAACCAGGACATAAGACCTTTCATTCCTCACCCAGGGTCCTTTCTGTAAGCCTTTCCAGCAAGCGCAAGATGAACACTGGATTTTTCATCGTGTTTTTAATTTCAACATCTTTTTCCTAATATGATGATGGGAAAAGAACTCTGAACAAGCGAGTTTAAATTTAGTCTGCCACTTAGAAGTGAAGTGACCTTGGATAAGTTACTTCACTTTCTGAGTTGTATTTTTTTGCAGTTTGGTAAGATGATACTTGTCCCATGTGAAGTCATCAAGTACCTGACACGAACTCACTAAACCTTAAACCCAATCAATCATTCCCAAGTACAATGTCTACCTTGACCATGAATATTTGCCAAAAGGCCAGTTTTTCATTTTACTCATTCAGTTCCTTCCTTGGGTTTAAGTTTTCCTAATGGACTCATGTACCTTGCTTCATCAACCTTTTTCCCTAATGTTTCTAATTAAGTGTATGCATTTGATGTGAAGGGGTGTCCGTGTGTGTGTGTGTGTGTGTGTGTGTGCAAAGGGAGTTTCTTTGTGAGCAATGGTGAAATAGGACAGAGTTGTCCAGGGAACACCATGCATTACTGCCAAAGCCCCATATGCTACCGTGTGGCCCAGCCATTGCCACACACTCAAAGATTTTTCTCTGGTGCTTCTCCCACACCCTTCTTTGCTGTGGATACTCAAACACTTGGGACCACATGTTCTAAATGAAGCCTTGGTAGGTGGGCAGCCACCTCCAAGATAAAACCTACTTTAAACCTGAAAATATAATGTGTTGCAGTGTTAACAGTAGAAGCAGAAGATTTTCCAACTGAATTTTAAAATTCAGACCAGGTCACGTCTAGCGAGCTTTTCATCTCAAGTGTTTAGCAGGGTAAGTGTTTCAGTGTGATCACAGGCAGCCCAGGAAGGCTACAGACTTGCCAGAGACCACAGTTTAAAGGTCTGGCAAGTGTGCCACTTGACGGACCCAGCCCAGAGAAGTTCCTCCAACCATATTCCTTTTCTTTAGGGCACTCATCTTGATTTGTAATTGTACAACCATTAGTGTGACTTCATCTGTCTTCCTTTTATACTATAAGCTAAAGAGAATAGAGACTGTGTCTAGCACAGTGCCCGGCACACAAGACTTTCTGTCGTATAAAGGAAGAAAATGGACATTGGCTCAGTATGTATTTATGTTTGTGTCAACTGATTTCTAAATAGACAACAAATAAATCATTACTGAGTGATAATGAGAAGAATCAAATGGGAAGAACATTAATACTTGCATAATTTAAATTTGTAAATTTTATATCAAGCCCTAATTAACAATTTTCCCTTTATCGATTAGATTTTGAGTTTGTTTGTCCCGGTGCTCCAAGAACAATCTTGAATGCAAGTGGGATTTGTATATAAAATAAGAGAACAGTGCTGTGGATTTTAATATTTTTCAAGATATTAAGTAGAGGCTGCCCTTTTAAAATAAAAATATTTAATTATTTTGAAACATCTATTTTCTCAACTGTAGTACAATTAAAGAGTGCTATTTTTATGCAGAAGGAAATGAAATATGGAGGTAAGCATGAAATGACTAGGCACTACTCAGAAATCAAAGAAAACTCAGTGTAGGGAACAGAGGGTATGATTTGGGGAAGAAAAATCTCTTGAATCCATTGAATCCATGCTGAACTAGAAATCGAATAATGACATGAATAAAACCTCATTGACAAAACAGGAGAGCTATTGAAATAGATGGAAAAGGCAGGGTAGGAAATCAAATACAATTCACTTGTGCTGAGAACAACCTTAGTGGCAATGTTTCATACCACAGTTAATATAAAATAAGTCATTATTTGAAAAGAAAAAAAGAAAAAAGAAAGCTCACCTTATTACATCACATCAATAATGCATTTTCTAGAAGCTCATCATGGTTCTTCCTATAAAGGCCAAATAATTCAGAGAATCATCTTTCATGTCTGCTTCTGCCTTTCTGCCTAGGAGGGTTCATTTCATTATTCTGTTTTGGTTCAACCTATAAAAATTCTCAAGGGGTTTTAATGCAGATGAATCCGGGCACTCTCTGTAGCCATCTAAAATAATTCAGGACAAAAAGGAAAAAGGAAATTAAACAACCTATTCCCATTTCTACTCTATATCTCACCCTCATAACAAGGTGTTTTTTGTTTTGGTTATCCAGTAATAAGCTCAATTCTTCATTTAGTTTTGCCTTTAGAGAAATTACCACAGACTATGTGTGTTCTTTTATTCTATAATTATTAGCATTTACTATGTGCTGGGGGCTGCTCAGGGTGATCCAAATTCCTAAATTCTTTGGACCTTTGTCTTCTTATCTGGAAAGGGTCAAAATAATACCTACTTCATATAATCTTGGTAAGGATTCAGTGAGATAAAATAAATGAAATGCCCACGGCAGCATCTGATAAATGGAGGCTGGTTCCATTCATTTTCTTATTTCATTACCTCTTTTGAGAGCAATAGTTGATCACTCATTAACTACTTCCTCATAGGAGCTTAGAACCTGGTGAGGGAGAAAGACAAGAAAACAGAAAATGATATGTGATTAGTGAAATGATGTAGGTATGCACGAGGCACCTGACCCAGTAAGCAGCGTGTGAAGGGTGAGGAAGATTTTCCAGTAAAGGTGTTGTGAGAAGTGAGGAAGGGACGTGTGGGCAGGATCAAATGCCTAGAGGGGAGAGTGAGCTTTCCTGTTTGTGGAGAACTGAAAGTCCTTCTGTCCAGCCTTAGACTGCAGTAGAGGATGTAGTAAGAGAGCTGGCTTGTGGTAAAAGCAACGGCCAAATCATGAAGAAACTTATATACCTTCTAATGTATTTTGGACTCTTACGAGGGCAACAGAGAGCATCTCAGTGTTTTTTTTTTTTTTAAATAGCATTTTTTTTTCAGATTGCAGAAGTTATACCTGTCTGTGAAAGGGAAATACAGAAAGGCTTATAAATGTAAATATAAATGAAAAGCCCCCACAGTCCTTTTGTCCTATTGTTAATATTTTGGTATAATATTATCCACAATTGATACAATACTTTTTATTTCTTTTTGTTGTTGTTACAAACATTGCCTGTTGATTGTAAAAAAACTTACAAGGGATGGGGGTGGAGGGATGGGGTAACCAGGTGATGGGTATCAAGGAGGGCATGGGAGGTAATGAGCACTGGGTGTTATAGGCAACTAATGAATCCTTGAACACTACATCAAAAACTAATAATGTATTATATGTTGGCTAATTGAACATAATAATAGAAAATTTTTTTTAAATTACAGATAATTAAAAACACAAAGAAAACACACCCCAAGCCCCTTCACATAGCTACATTTAACAGCTTAGTGTATATCCATCTGAGTCTTCTCTGTGATTCTATCCTGTTCTTAGTCTCTGTTTGTCAATCTCTCTTTAATGTTTCTTAATCTGTATGTTCCTTTTAATATACCTGGTGAGTATTTCCATACCACAAAATTTCACCTACAGTATAATTAATAATATTAGAATAAATTATTTTTGTTCAATTTATTTATTTAAACAATTTCCTATCGTGAACATTTATGCTTCTCCAAATTTTCACTCAAACGACAATACCATGGTAAACTTTCATAGCTAAACCTTTTGCTAAAAGGTTTAGATTATAGATCTCTAAAAATTCCCATGGAATAAAACATTCACAGTTGCATTTAAGGTATTTAAAGATGTTGGTATATATGCTGCTAAACTGCCCACTGAAACACAGTTCCAGTCTTTCTCCTGCCCTACATCACCTCAACCACTGAGTAGCAATCAGGTTTTTTAACAATTGACAGTTTCATAAGTAAAGCATTCCAACTCATTGTCAATTGTGTTCCTCTGTTTAATATTGAAGTAAAGCCTACTTTCATGTATCAGTTTGTTAATTTTCTCTTCTCTTCCAAATTGTATGTTAAAAACCTTTGTCATTTATTGTATTAATTCTTTTCTTATCAGATCTTATATTAAGGATATTTACTCTTTGTAGTATATATTGAAAATATTTTTGTTTGTTGGTAAGTTATGTTCATGGGCATTTTGTTGCATAGAAGCTATAGGAAAGAAGTTTTCTGGGGCGTCTGGGTGGCTCAGTTGGTTAAGCATCCAACTCTTGCTTTTAGCTCAGGTCATGATCTCAGCGTCCTGAGATCAAGCCCAGTGTTGGGCTCCGCGCTCAGAGGGGAGTCTGCTTAAGATTCTTTCCCTCTGCCCCTCCCTCCTTCCCCACCGCCACTCGTGTGCTTTCTCTCTCTCTCTCAAAAAAAAAATAAATAAATCTTTTTTTTAAAAAAGTTTTCCAACATTTTGATAACTGAATCTATCAATCTTTCCCTTTACGGGTTCTGCTTCTGGGATTGGGCTTAGAAAGGCATCCCCCACTGCATGATTATATGAATAATATTACATGATTTATCCTGGTAATCACATTTTTTACCCACATAGTATTTATATTTATGTAATATGTGAAGTGGAGCTCTAATTATTTCTTTTCCCCCCAAACACTTAGCCAGACTCTACTTGCTTTTCTTATACTGTATTTCTTTAGATAACTTGATATTCTTTTTGTCAGATTCATGTTGTCTCTCTAACTATCCAAGCCTTCATTTATGTCATTCATTGGAGTTGAATCATTTGTTCATGTAAGTCCATGATAATTTTATTTTTTCCTATTTAATTTCTATATTTTGTGGTTATTGAAAATGGGATATTTTCCCACCTATTTCCTAATAGTTTATTTTTTGTTAATATACTTTTTATTTTCACTCTGCTGATTATCTTATTGACATTTTTATGTTTTTAACATTTACTGGTTGACTTTTTTTAGTTATTTTCCTGATAACCAGTCATTATAAAGGAAAACTATATATTCTTTTCCTTTTTGCATTTGCTTCTGTTGTTTCTTTTCTTGCACCAGTACTCCAGTTAGAATTTCCAAGCCTTCTTAAATATGTAAATGTGTTTACTCCTTTTTCTTTTTTTGTCATTTGCTGTTTTAACACCTATCAAAATGATCACCTTGCTATCCCCCTTTCATGTATTGACATTTTCAACATTTCTCAAACTGACTTGTAAAGCACATTATTTCTAGCATTAAAAAAGGTTTTAAGGGGGAGCCTAGCTGGCTCATTCGGTGGATTCTTGTGGTAAAAGCAAGGGCCAAATCATGAAGAAACTTATATGCCTTCTAATGTATTTTGGACTCTTACGAGGGCAACAGAGAGCATCTCAGTGGCTTTTTTTTTTTTTAAATAGCATATTTTTTCAGATTGCAGAAGTTATATCTGTTTGTGAAAGGGAAATACAGAAAGGCTTATAAATGTAAATATAAATGAAACCCCACACTGGGTGTAGAAATTACTTAAAAAAATTAAAATCTAAAAAAAAAAGGTTTTATGATCAATTAAGTTTGGTAAGAGTGAAGACAATTTTTCCTTGTATTTGAACAAATTAAGGTTGTGAGGAGACTTGCAGCCAGGAAATTCCTTTGACTTTGTTTAATTCAGCTTTCCCCCTTATTCTTATTCCAACAGACATTTGAAATATGTTCAACTAATTAATGATATTACTAGAAATTCTAATATTAACCATTGAGTTTCTGAAATTTATATTTCAGAATTAAATTTTCTATTGGGATTTGTGAATTAACATTTACAAATGAACATACCATGTGTTTTGGTTTTTTCCCTCTGTGTGTTATTTCTATTAGAATTAGGTATCAGGATTATGCTAGCTTTCTAATATTAATAAAGAAGCTTTAATCTGTTTATAAGATCAAAAGGAATTTAAATAGCAAAGAAATCATCTTTTCTTTAAGATCTGAACAAACATGCCTGAGAAGTGGCTCCCTTGGGGCCAACAGCTTTTATGTTTTGACAACTTCATCTTTTTCTTCCATGGTTATTGTTCAGCTCAGAATTTTTTCTACATCTTGCTTTAATTTGGTTTCTTATTTTTCCTAAAAGGTCATCAATATTAATGAAAATTTCAGTTTCTCTGCAAAATACTTATTTCTTGAGTTCAGAGATACAATCAATTACAAGCATCACCAGCTTTATATCAGCTTCTCAGGAAAAAAAATCCTATTAAATTAACTAAAAAACTAATTTACTAATTAACAATGGCATACATTCAAATGTACAATTGCGAATGACTTTCTTTAGTGTCTCAAAGTCTGTGATTCTTTTTTCTCATTAACAGTCAAAAGGTTCTGAAAAATTTTGCCCATGAGTAACTGATTATGCAATATGCTATGAAGATAAAATGTTTTTTACAGTCCAAGTGCTTGAACTTGAATAATTTATCACATTTAGGTTTAACAGTAAAATTTAAGTAATATCAAATAATATTAATGTTTCTATCTGTATTTCTAATTTATTAAAGGGTTTGTTTTGCTTTTTTCCCTTAATTGAATAGTGTCCAGCAGTTAGTTAAACAGCTTCTATAGAAAGTCAATCTGTAACTTCTGACAAATAGAAGTTCATTTCCTAAGTGATTAGCCCAGGTCACTCTAACACATTTGAGTATTGAAATGTGTCTGATATATTTGAAGATACACAATGACCAAAATGAAGATAAAAGCACAAATTAATTAATAATTAATATCATAAACCAAACCTTAGTTTTTTGAAAGAATACTTATATTGACAAACCTTTGTCAAGACTGATAAAGTCAATAGGGGCGCCTGGGTGGCTCAGTCAGTTAAGCATCTGCCTTTGGCTCAGGTCATGATCCCAGGGTCCTGGGATGGAGCCCCATGGGCTCCCTGCTCAGTGGAGAGTCTGCATCTCCCTCTCCCTCTGCCCCTTCCCCCAACTTGTGCTCTCTCTTACTCTCTCAAATAATAAAATCTTAAAAAAAAAAAAGACTGATAAAGACAATTAAGAGAGAAGGCACACATTCCTAACACCGAGAAGGACAAAGAACATTAATATAAGACTTAAAGGTACTGACAAGGTGATAATAAAAAATAACGAATAACTTTATGCTAATAAATTTGACCACTTGAAATGAAATGGAAAAATTCCTTGGGATAAAACCCAACAGATTTATCTAAAATACCATAAAATTAAACAGAAAAGATGAACAATTCCATCTCTCTTAGAGAAATTGAATCTATAATTAAAAGTTTTTTTCAGAGAAATCTCCAGGCCCTAATGGCTTTAGTGATAAACATTTTAAAAAGAACTAAAACTAATATTACCCAAGTGCTTTTGGAAAACATAGGATGAGAAAACATATCAAAACCTGTTTTATGAGGCCAACATAACCCTGATAATAAAACAGCAGACATTAAAAGAAAGGAAAATTATAGACCAATATCTATCAGTACATAGATGGAAAAACTCTTAGCAAAATATTAGGAAACCAAATCAAGAAATATATAAAAAAATAACACATATGACCAAGTGAGGTTTATCCCAAGAATACAAAGTTTAACATTTGGAAATCAATCAAAGTAATTCACCATCTTAATAGAATGAAGAAAAACCATATGATCATCCTAATATATACAGAAAAAGCATTAAACATTCATTTATGACAATACCTCTCAGCAAATTAGAAATAGAAGGAAGCTTTTTTTTAAACTGATCAAGCGTATCCACAAAAAAAATCTACGCCTAACATACTTAGTGGTGAGAGACTGAATACTTTTTTCCGTAAGTCCAGAAACAAGGCAAAGTTGCCCACTCTTACCACTTCTATTTAATATTGTACAGGGAGTCCTAGCTAGTGCAACAAGGCATGAAGATGAAACAAAAGGTATACATATGAAAGGAATAATTAAAATTATTTTTATTCATAGATGATTTGATTATATATGTAGGAAATTCTAAATGAATCTGTAAGAACCACTGGAACTAACAAGGAAATATAGCAAGCACACAGGATACAAGTCAATATACAAAATTAATTGTATTTATTTTTTAAAGATTCATTTATTTATTTAACAGAGGGAGAGAGAGAGTGGGGGGGAGGGGCAGAGAGGGCAGAGGGAGAGAGAGTCTCAAGCAGACTCTGTTCTGAGAGCAGAGCCAGTCCTGGGCTCAGTCCCAGGACCCTGAGACCATGACCCAAAGCAAAACCAAGAGTGGACACTCAACTGATTGCACCACCCAGGTGTCCCAAAATCAATTATATTTCTATGTATTAGCAACAAACAACTGAAAAATCAAATTTATTTATTTTTTATTTTTTTTAAGATTTTATTTATTTATTTGCGAGAGAGAGAATGAGAGACAGAGAGCGTGAGAGGGAAGAGGATCAGAGGGAGAAGCAGACTCCCCGCTGAGCAGGGAGTCCGATGCAGGACTCGATCCCAGGACTCGATCCCGGGACTCCAGGATCATGACCTGAGCTGAAAGCAGTCGCTTAACCGACTGAGCCACCCAGGCGCCCTGAAAAATCAAATTTAAAAACCAATACCATTTGCAATAGAATAAAAAATCTAATATACTTACAAACATGTAAGATCTCTATACTGAAAACAGCAAACGTCTGCAAAGAGAAATTAAAGATAACCTGTACCATGGATATATTTCTATCCCTAATAAAAATACTTTATTAATTATTATAATTTTATAAGATTTAAGATCATATAGTTAAATATTTCTCTTTTTTTAAAGATTTTATTTATTTAGGGCGCCTGGGTGGCTCAGTTGGTTAAGCGACTGCCTTCGGCTCAGGTCATGATCCTGGAGTCCCTGGATCGAGTCCCGCATCGGGCTCCCTGCTCGGCAGGGAGTCTGCTTCTCCCTCTGACCCTCCCGACCCTCCCCCCTCTCATGCTCTCTCTCTCTCATATAAATAAATAAAATCTTTAAAAAAAAAGATTTTATTTATTTATATGAGAGAGAGAGAGCATGCACAAATTGGGGGGAGGGGCAGAGGGAGAAGGAGAAGCAGACTCCCCACCGAATCGGACACCTGAGGCGGGGCTCCATCTCAGGACCCTGGGATTATGACCTGAGCCAAAGGCAGACGCTTAACCAAGTGAGCCAGTCAGGCACACCTAGTTAAAGATTCCTAACTTTTTTCTTCTTCTAATGTCTTTTTCAAGATTGTTTTGTCTATTATAGGTCCTTTGTGTTTTCTTACAAATATTAAAATCAATTTGTTAATTCTTACCAAAATGCTGGAATTTCAAATGGGATGATACTGAATCTACTAGTCACTTTGGGAAGGATTCACATTTAAACAATAATGAGTTTTGCAATACACTAATGTATATTTTTGCAATTGTTTAGGTATTCTTTAATTTCTCTCTGCATTGTTTTGTAGTTTTCAGTGAAGGCTGATGATTTTAGTTTTCTTTCATTCTATATTAATGACTCCCTTCTCCAACAATGAGATAATCAGCTCCTGAAATCCTTTACATATTTACCTGTTTGACCAATTCCTCTGGATATAATCAATCCCCCATCACTGCTGCCGCACTCCTCCCCACCGGAGATGACTTCATCATGCTACTCAGGTGCTGACAATCTGTGCTGGGTTTCTCTCGTGCAGACATCCTCCACTCCCTGCTTGGGCTTCGACCCCATGCCTGGCCAGCCTCATGTATATATGCCTTCCTCACTTGGCTTGGGCCCTGACATTTCACACCTTGATTCCCACACATGTAAATGTCTATCTCCCACTGTTGGGTTCTGATTCCTAATACTGGGTCATCATTACCCAACACACACACACACACACACACACACACACACACACACACACACACCCTCCAGACCCTACCTGGACTCTGATATCTTGTGTAAGTCCTTTTTCCTTTGAGCCTTCTCACCCTACTCAGCCTCAGTCCATGCCACTCTGTTCTACATGGGGACACTCCACTAAATGGCTTTAATAGGCAACTGTTTTGGAAATGGAGGAAAAGGAAGAGAAGAGAAGAGCAAGATGGACTTTTTAATAACTCTATCTATTGGGATAATTAGATAGCCATTTGGAAAAGGACAACATTGATCTATCCCTCAACTGTGTACTAGCATAAATTCCAAATTAATTAGAAATTTAAATTTGAAAAGTGAAATTACATATACTCTAGAAGAAAACATGGATGAATTCCTTTATAGAGTGTAGAATACTTTCCTACTTAGGACTCAAAACCAGAAGCAATGTTCACATATATAAAGTAAAAAGACAGGAGGCCAACTGGGAAAAAAATACTGCTGCTTATATCACCTCATGTATAAAGAGCTTCTAGAAATAGAGAAGAAAACTACCAATAAAACTCTGGAGAAATGGCTGATTCCAGGTCTGCAGCAGCAAATGTACAACATAAACCCTGACACCTCAATCTTGAAAGTAAGGAAGTTATTGAAAATCATTGGGGTCATATCAAAAGGACTCTAGAGCTGACTTTAACTGGCTTCCACTTGTCTCAAAAATGGGAGAATTGAACTATCAATAAGGATAATAACTGCAATGAGTTGAGTCATATCAAACATGTTTAAATCCATGCGTTCATAGTGATATATTAAAAAGAAAACCAAACTTGTGATCACCGTTAGAAGATGCAACTGAACCCACTCAATCTGAAAACTGGTAAACAAAGGAAAGGCTTTGTCCTGCATTTTGTGTACAAACTATAATGAAGAATATATACATAGACACATATTCATATTCCATTGATGAGAGAAGGTTCTTTATAAAAGATTTCTAGGTAATAAATGCAGAAAGAATGATAGAATTAGGAGTATCAACATTTCAGAACCCCTAATGAAAACTGGATCCAGGCAAAAAGCAAAGACTATTAAAATCATTTGGTGAAAAGCTAATAAAAAACTTTACAATGAACAGCTCAGGTTGACAACACTTGAATCTACTGATCAATTTTAACATAACAAAAAAGAGAGACAATAAGCAACTATGTGCCTCCTGACGGGATGCAAAAGAAAGTACAAAATGCCAGCTATGACATATTCTTGCCAAACATGGAACCTGAACCTATCAAGCCTCTAAGTGCAACTGTACAGAAAACACAAGACACAGAAAAGCATATTAAACAATACCCTATTGACATAGTAATGCGATGCGGCGTGTGGAAGACTCTACAGAACAAATGACCCACTTTCTTCCAAAGATAGATTGCAAATAAAAATACAAAGGAGGAGGAAACTATTGATTACAAGAGACACAGGGGATATATCAACCAATGCATAATGGGGATCCTGTTTGGATTTGATTCCAACAAGACAACTGTGGAAATAAACAAAAGAAAAAACAGCCAACCAACCAACAATAAAAGCATTTATATGACGTACTGGGAGATCTCACTGACTGAATAAGACACTGAGGAATTCTTTTTTTTTTTTTAAGGTATAATAATGGTATTGTGGTTATATTAAAAGGAAGAGTCCTTATCTTTTAGGATTGACACATTCATGGATGAAATATTATAATGTTGTTTCAAAGTAATCTAGTATTTGGGGGAGAAGTGGGGGAGGTATAGATGAAAGGAGATTTTCCAGGTGTTAAAATGATTGAAGATTGAGCCAAAAAAATCTTCAGCGCTTGCCTATGTTGAGGCCAGACAGACATCTTAGGGGATATCTTTGGAGCGAGGTGCCATATAATCAGCATCCCTTATCCACACCTATTAAAGTTTAGCTATCTTAGTTTTTCACAGTTAGCTAAGAATTTATCTCCATGATTAGCACACATCCTTAATTGCCTTTACTTCAACACTTTCTCCTATAGCACTAAGCAAACACATTTTTTTTTTTAATTTTCAGAATTCATCCCTGCTATGGTTCTCTTTTCTAAGTGACAGAAGTCCTCATAAGCCACCATTGTTTTTGTTTGTCCACAGTTGCCCACATGTCACAGGGTCCCTGTTTTCATAAATGAAATTTCTTTGACAAGCATTAATGAATGGTTAATACAATGCTTGCTATATGTCCAAGACTCATAGAGGTGTCTTAGGGAATGTGGAATAAACAGAATTACAGTCCTTCCCTTTAAGGAAACGGTGAAGGCAAAGTGCTGGGCACATCATAGGAGGCCTACAGAGGTTGATGCTCTTCTCTTTCCATGTGCTTGTTGTTGCTCAGAAGGGCAGGTGACCCAGTCGTGGAACAGAGAGACCAGCTCATATTTCCTGGGTGTTGTATACAAGCTGCCACCATACATAGCATGTGAAATAGGTTTTAAACAAAAGGATTGACCATGATGGGCCTGAAAAGCATCCTTGATTTTTCCCAAGACTCTGACTGTTCTACTCAGTGTTTCAGTGAATACCCCGTCTAAGGGGACATTTTAGCATCATCCTAGGCGGAGTTGAGGCTTTGGAATATTTACAGAAATGAGTCTTCCTACTGGGTCATTACCAATACTGTATTCATTCAACAAATGCACATGTGCCTACCATGTGCCCAGCACTGTCCTCAGTACAGTGATGTAATAGAGAAGAAAACAGACACAAACTCCACTGTTCTGTAGCTTAGGGTGCTGTGCAGAAGACAGATGTTTGTCAAATAACCACATATACACACGCATATCATTGCAACCTGTGGCAAGTGCTTTGAAAAAATGTGGGTTTTTTTGTTTTTAGAATGTATAATAAGAGGATCCAATTTACCTAAGCAGCTGGCTAGGATCTGAAAGCTTCATAGGACGTAATTAAGAGGTGGGATTGTACAGGGGCCGAGGGGTCCCTGGGGCTTGCTGGCAGTGTTGCAGTGTTGAGACAGAAGGGACAGTCTGTGTAAAGACATTGAGGCAGAGGACAAGGAGGAAATTGCCTAGAGATGCTATTTCAGGCATTCTAACTGGGAAACATACTCTGACCCTAACATAAAGGATAACCAACTCAGCTCAGCTATTGAATATCCACAGGGACGAGGGAATGCTGTGGGCTGATGAGTGGATGAGGTTGCAGGAGAAAAAGATGTTTTGAGAGAGCAGCACAAATTCAGGTGAATGCTTTTTCTCTTATCTCTTTTTTTGCCTTTTGGGTCTGTGACTCAAAGGCAAGATAACCAATCTCTGAAACCCTCTGATTTTGGTTGTTTACTGTCCTGAGGAGCAGTCAGTTGCTTAGAGCTGACAGAAACATCTAAGTCATAATTCTTATAGTAGAAGAGAGGAGATGATGTTTTCTTTAAACCATCAAAATGAGTTTTAAATTCAAATCAAAATAGAAAAAGGGATTTCAGAGCTATCCCAAGCATTTGGACAAAAATCAGGTTGAGGTAGGGAGAGGGGGCAGAACAAAAAGAACCTAGGAGGCCAGCACTTACTGTGCATTTGAGTGGATGAATGAATCAGTGCATGAACACTGTGCTGTGTTTTATGTATATAGTACATAATACATATTTATACATATGTTACATTACATACACATACACCACACACACCCACACACAAACCCACAGTTTCTTTAAAATTTCTCAACCATCTTCCCTGTAAGGTCATCACTGTAGCTGCTATTACTTTTATCATCATTTTACTGACCAGGAAAGGTAACTAGTTCAGATTACCTGATTAAGTGTGTGCTATTTTCACTACACCTCATGGGAACAAGGATGGTGTGAGCTTCCTCAGCTGTTTCGTCTTTCTTGCCAACACTGGCCATTTGGCTCAGTACAAGGGGCCAGCCCCACTTTGCCCCCAATACAGCTAACAGTCCACGTTACCCAGTGTCATGGTAATAAGGACTGTTCTCTGCCAAGGCCACTTGGGAAGCAGGCCTTTACATTCTCACAGTATCCACACTTCTCCTGTATGTGGAAGAGAATGCATTTTCTGTAGATCCTGCTTTGCAAATCATTTTGGTTCTCCCCTTGGGAAATGTATGTGCAGGACAGGTTCTGCTTATGAGTCCTTTATCGTGGATTGTTATCAGGTTTACACATCTTTGGAGAGTGTTTAGATTACAAGCAGAAAAACTGATTTTTTAAGCTGAAGTTAAGCCAGCATATTATCCCCCCAAAAGTGAATAATAAAAGTGCCTTTTATTAAAAGCAACACACACACACACACACGCACACACACACACACTGTATACATGGGGAAAACACCCCACACTGCCATCATGGTCTTGATGTAGATTCAAAGACAGGCACTATTTCTACCAGGCAGTGTTCTCCTGGTCTCCTTGGAGCCCACCAAGAGGAGACAAGCATGTGAAAGTCAGGAAGCTTGCTGGGCAGTGGAATAACAAAAGCTGACTATAGCCTCTTCAGGTGAGGAACATTCCAGAGAAACAGCATGATTCAGATCCAGGAGCTATAATTTTGACTTTACCACTGACTGGCTAAGGAGAATTTGCAAGTCACTGAATTGTTTGTGGTTCAATTACCTCATCTAAAAGGGAGAAAAAGAGGGGCACCTGGGTGGCTCAGTCGGTTAAGGGACTGCCTTTGGCTCAGGTCATGATCCCAGGGTCCTGGGATTCAGCCCCACATCAGGCTCATCAGGGGAGTCTGCTTCTCCCCCTCATCCTTGCTCATGCTCTCTCTCTCTCTTTCAAATAAATAAATAGAATCTTTAAAAAAAATAAAATAAAAGGGGGAAAAGGAAAAAGATACTGCCCCTTGCTTCCTATGCATTGATTATTAAAATTCCTAAGAGTAAAGACATCATATTTTCCAAGTGATTGAATTTGGAAGGTCAACACAGAAGCCACAGAAGGATTTGGTGGCCATAAAACTAATATTTGGTCTTTCTGAGTCTCGTATGTAAAATAATACCTTGCTCAGATGAGATCATGTATTTGAAACACATAACATATAATCAAAGAGCAAACACACTGGCACCCAGTAAACATCTCCTATACAATTGTTAATATAATAAGACAGAGCACAATATAATTATTTTTAAAACGCACATGATTTGGAAACAGACATGCCTGGGGTGGATTCCTAGTCTGCCCCCATTTGACATTGGTACAATAATAAACCTTGCTGGGGCGCCTGGGTGGCTCAGTTGGTTAAGCGACTGCCTTCGGCTCAAGTCATGATCCTGGAGTCCCGGGATCGAGTCCCGCATTGGGCTCCCTGCTCAGCGAGGAGCCTGCTTCTCCCTCTGACCCTCCCCCCTCTCATGTACTCTCTCTCATTCTCGCTCTCTCAAATGAAGAAATAAATCTTTGGAAAAAAAACCTTGCTGTTTGCACACTTTTTACATGGGGAGAATAGTTCTGTTGTAAGGAGTAATTATGCAAACCATTTGGTACCATATCTGATGCATAGGAAGTATTCAGGAAGTAGACACTTCTATCTGTCTAGATATCCATGCACCCATCCATCATGTGTCTATATCTTCCAGGGTAGCTTATCATGCTCTGAAACACCTGCTTCTCTGAGACCAAATCACGTCAGAAATATTGACCCACTGAATTCCCACCCTTTTCCAAGGAGGACTAGTAAGATGAGAACATGCAACAAAAATACCTCCTCTCCCCTTGAAATATTACCGGATTGGAAAAGTGAGTGCCCTGTGCATACACTGTGCTATGGAGTGCGCCAAGAGAAATATTTGCAATATTTGTGAGTAATTATTAACATTTATCATAATTGCTTCTTGACACTACTATCTCAGTGTGTTTGGGGTTTTTTTTGCTATAATTCTGGATGCATTATTTTTTATTTGTGATAGTAATTTGGCCTGGTATCTTTGGAGTTAACTGTGCTATTATTAATTATAGATAGTATCACTGAGAAAAAAACATGTTGGAGTTTTTGGGTGTCCTAAATGTCTAAAATCAATTTATGAAGCTGGGACCAAGCCCCATGATCAGCACATAGTAACTGCTAATGTTCTCTTTCCCTCTAACTTAATTTGGTTGTCAAGGAAAGATATGTAGTGTGATTTAAGCCAAAGGATGATTATCCAAATAGGTGGAGCCTCATAGCAGCCAGTATAACTGTCTGTCACACTTGCTTGGTTATATCTGGAGCCCGTGTAAAGGGATATATATTGCACTATATATACACACACAATTTATATATTATATCTATAAAATGTACTTGATTTAAAAACATTTCCACAGAGGGTTTCCTTTAAGGACCTACTCTTTTCTTTCCTTAACTTTATTAATCAAAACTTTTCCTGATTTTTGCTTACCTAGAATCAAATTAAACTAAATTAATTCTTAGAACAAAAACGTTATCTGTCATAAAAGATACCTAATTTTCAGATCCTGAAATTTCTATAACCATGTCACATTAAAAACATTTACATTTTAATACTGTTACAGCAAAAAGGTTAAATATAAAAATACATTAGTTTTGATATTAGTATTGAATTCAGCACCTATTTGGCAGAACTATTTGTACAAAATAATGTAGTTCCTTCTGATAACAAAAAACATGAGCTTTGGTTTCAGTGAATACAAAATACTAGAATAACCATAGTCAACTAAAAATTCTAATAATCCATGTCAATTGTATCTGGTGGTATAGAATTTCCTAAATAGTATTTTTATTATTGGCTCAGCAAAGCATTTTCCCTCTAGGCTATCTAATTTCTGAAAGCACACACAAAATCAGGTGTTAAAATAATATTTGATAAAATGAGCTTCAAATGAGATCATCACAAGTACAGAAATAGTGCTAAATAAATTGTAAAAAAAAATCAATAGTTGGAATGAAAGTCACAAATTAAAAGGATGAATTTTGCTGATGGAAAACGCTCAAACCTGAAGTACAGAATACGAGGCTAAAATATGCCATTACTCAGTTAAATGATTAAATCAACAGCAAGAGGTTTAATCCGTTTGATTTAGCAACCTGCGAATGAACTCATAATTTACAAGAAAACCACTACTTAACCTATTTGTCTTTCTTGTTATCTGCGATAGGATCTTAAAGACGAGAGACAGAAAAAATTGCTTAAAAGTTCAGATGATAGTTGATAATACTGTATTCTGTAATTGAAATTTGCTAAAGGAGTAGAAGTTAAATGTTTTTACCCTCACCCCAGTAAGATAAATATGTAAAGTGATAAATGTGCTAGTTAACTAGATGAGGAGAATTCTTTCACAATGTAAACACATATCAAATCACCATGATGCACACTTTAAATAGCTTACAATTTGTAAGGTGTCTGGGTGGCTCAGTCGGTTGAAGGTCCAACTCTTGATCTCAGCTCAGGTCTTGATCTCATGGTCATGAGTTCAAGCCCCTCATTGGGCTCCATGCTGGGCATGGAGTCTACTTAAAAAAAAAAAAAATAGCTTACAATTGTACATGTCAATTGTAACTCAATAAAACTGAGATCAGAAACAAAGTTCAGAACCCCATTAACTGAATCCTGTAAGTCAATAATATAATAGCTTTCAATATTCATTCTGAGTAAATGACTTTCTATTTTTTATTAGGAGTCCTGAGCACTTGTGCTGTTTTATCCCCCTATTCTCTGCTAAAGACTTTACTTTGGGAAGAAGTTTTTCGAAGATACAGCAAGACTTAGTGCTCCACAATAAAACAATTATACGAGAACTTCTGAGAAGTTGCCAAGAACAATTAAGAAAGTTGTTGCTTTTTATGCAAAACACTCACTGAAGACTAGCTTTGCATCTTAGTCAATGAGCAGATTCTCATTATTTATTTAGATTCATTTGGCAGTTATTCTCTGAAGAGCTCATTAGAGTAAATTATTCCAATACCATGTTCATTTACAGACTCATGTTATTTACCCCTATGTTTATTTTCACATTTTTGCAGATTTACCCACGAAATGTCTTGAATCTAGTCATATCTCTCCATTCCCACCACCACAAGCCTAGCCCAGCCTATCACTTTTCACTTAGATGAATAGAATTGCCTGTAAAGTGGGCTTTCCACCTCTACTTTAATCTCCTCCACCTGTTCTCTACTCCACAGTCCCCATGATGTCTTTTCTGCAAAGAAGCCAGCTGGCATTTTGATAAAGATTACATTGAATCGGTAGATCAATTTGGGGAGTATGGTTACCTTAAAAATATTAAGTCTCTGATCCACGAATGTGAATGTCTTTGCATTTATTTAGGTCTTCTCCAATTTCTTTCAACAATATCTTATAGTTTTAACACCACAAGTTTTGCAGTTCATTTATTAATTTTACTTCTAGGTATGTTATTCTTTTTTGATGTTACTGTGATTGTTTGTTGCTTAATACAGAAATACAATCAATTTTTGTAGGTTGATTATCCTGCAACCTTGCTTAACTCATTTAATAGTGGATTCCTTAGGATTGTTCATAGAAAAGATATTCCTTAGGGTTTTCTATATAAAAGATAATGTAATTTGAAAAAAGAGATAGTTTTACTTCTCTTTTTGTAATCTGGATGTCTTTCATTTCTTTTTCTTGTCTAATTGCTCTGTCTAGAACTTCCAATGCGATGTTGAACAGAGTTGGTGAGAGTAGTCATCCTTGTCTTTTTCTTTATCTTAAGGGGTAAAGCCTTCAGCTTTTCACCATTAAGTTATGATATCCAATGTGAAAGTTTTATAGATGCCTTTGATCAGATAGAGGAAATTCCCTTTTATTTCTAGTTTGTTGTATTTTTTTTTTCATGAAAGAGTGCTGAATATTGTGAAATGCTTTTGTGTGTCTGTTAAGATTGTCATATGGTTCTTGTCCTTTTCCTTCTCCATTCTTCAGATTATATAATTTCTATTGATCTACTTTAGGCATATGCACAGTTTCTCTGGCCTCCTTCCCCAGGGACACTACAGTTTTAGCCAGTTTTCTTTGATTGAACCCCATATTTTTTTTTTTAATATTTTATTTATTTGACAGAGAGAGACACAGCGAGAGAGGGAACACAAGCAGGGGGAGTGGGAGAGGAGAAGCAGGCTTCCCGCAGAGCAGGGATCCCGACGCGGGGCTCAATCCCAGGACCCTGGGATCATGACCTCAGCCGAAGGCAGACGCTTAACGACTGAGCCACCTAGGCGCCCCATGATTGAACCCCGTATTAAGCTTCGGGCTTGTTATCACACCTAGCTGTTAGTCTCCACTGATTAATAGCTGATTTCTCAATTGTTTTTGACAACACCTTGGGTCATAAATTGCCTCATAGTCTGATCCAGTTAAAGCTGGGCTCCTTTGCGGGGGTAGTCTTTGAGGCTTGATTTATCTCAGGAGAGCTCTTCTTAGCTATCTTGTTCTTTGGTTTCTTCTGTCGTACTTCTAGCTGCTCAACAATTTGTCTTGTTGTTATTAAGGAGACTCCTAATTGCTCACCTCTGAGAACCCTACTGCTTTCATTAATTAAGACACACAAAAACTTCTGCTTCTCCCTATGCTCTGTTACAAATAAAGGGGTGCTTTTCCTGATTTCTTTATTTAAGCTGATATCACCTGTCACTCTCTCTTCATTTGCCTTCTATTTTTCTTCATAGCTCTTACATTGACCTGGCATTACATTATATATGGATTTATTTTATTGTCTATCTCCACCATTAGAATGTAAGCTCCTTGAGGGTAGCCTAATGCTATATACCTAGTTCTCAGAAGAATCTTTAGCATATAGTAGACATAATAAATAATAGGAAAATAAGTGATGCAGTGAAAAGTAAAGGAAAAAATGTCAACAAATACCACAATCAAAAGGAAAAGGGAAAATTTTATAGCGAGAGTCTAGCATTTGCATACAGATGACTATTAAGAAAACCTCTGAAGCCTATGATAACACAACAGTGCTGAGAAAATGAAAAGTAGAGTGGAATGAGCAGGTCTAATGCTCCAAATGAAGATGAACTAAAAAATAATAATGATAATAATACTAATTATGGTAACAACACCGCTAACACAAACTAATGCTTAAAGTGGACCAAGCCCTATGCTGTGTTTAGGTCCTTTATTTTATTTAATATTCACAATGATACTTTGAGGGCAGTACTGTTCTGTGGACATGTATCGTGAACACAGAAAGGTTAAGGAGTAAATGCAGGGCACAACTGGCAAATGGCAACATTTTTTGTCCAGACTGGGCAGTTAGACTTCGGAACCTATTTTATTAAGTAAGCTATACTACTATGCCTAAACAGACATGATATTAGGAATGGAGAAAAGGCTCCCCACACAAGTTCTGAGGGATGCCCCACGAGGTACATCATTTGTCTACAATAATTACAAGTGTAGTCTAGGCACTACCGCTTTTCTGTACAGCTATCCACTGGGTTTCTATCACCTCCTGCTGAACATCCTGGTCTTCATGGGTATCCTGTGGTTACTCTAGCCTCCATCATCAATGCACTAATTCACAGGGCTAGAATCACAATGGTTAATGAGTCTGGAGCAGAAATGAAGACCATGCTCAATGGTACTCACTCTGTGTTGCATTTTATCTACAGTCTGGGAAGCCAAGCAATGCTACTCATGCCCAAGTCTGAGAATGTTCCTTGCAAAGAGATCTTTTACCCTCCATAGGATTTAGAACAAGGCCCATGGATTCAATCCTGGGAAGACACTTGAAGTTGCATCCCATCGGCCCATTTTCAGCCTTTATATATCCATATAAGCCTGCAAGTACGGCCTCCTTTTTCCTCTTAAACCAAAGCAAAAGCACTAGTGTAGGTGGATCTATGGGAACAGATGTTCTTTAAGTGCTGTTTGCTGGTCATGACCAGGGTTGAATTTCAGCCTCAGCTTAAACTGGTTGCTCCCATTGTCTCCAAAGCTGTTGCTCCTGACATTATTCTACTTTCACATCTCGTTAATATTTCCAACTTGTATATTAACTTTGTGGCATGCAGGAACCAACTAGAAAAGCAAACAGGATATATGCTGCTTGTCCTCTAGGGTTCTAGTCTCTAAAACTTGCTGCTGGAGCCTCCTGTCCAGAATAGTTTCTTACCCTATGCAAATGATCCCTTGGGAAAATGCCTCAGGCTACAGGAAGGGAGTGCATGAGAATGCAGTTTCCTTACATTTGCATTGGGAGACAGTGGTGTCTTAACTCTGAAGAATTAAAGCAATTGTTAGCTCTGGTGATAGAGTGAGGTATAAACAATGTAAGCTCTGAAATCAGAGATACCAGGTTTAGAATTCTGTTTTTTTCACTTCAATTGAATTCAGCAAACACCCACTGAGTGCCTACTGTATGTATCAGCCACTGCTAGGTACCAGTGACAGAGGTGAATAAACCATTATCCCAAAATGATAGAGTTCAAAGTCTAGTTGGGACAAATCACTTTAAAAGAGGTAAAAATAGGGCGCCTGGGTGGCTCAGTTGGTTAAGCGACTGCCTTCGGCTCAGGTCATGATCCTGGAGTCCCGGGATCGAGTCCCGCATCGGGCTCCCTGCTCGGCGGGGAGCCTGCTTCTCCCTCTGACCCTCCCCCCTCTCATGTGCTCTCTGTCTCTCTCATTCTCTCTGTCTCAAATAAATAAATAAAATATTAAAAAAAAAAAAGAGGTAAAAATAGACAAAGGAGGGCGCCTGGGTGGCTCAGTTGGTTGAGCGACTGCCTTCGGCTCAGGTCATGATCCTGGAGTCCCTGGATTGAGTCCCGCGTCGGGCTCCCTGCTTGGCAGGGAGCCTGCTTCTCCCTCTGACCCTCCCCCCTCTCATGTGCTCTCTGTCTCTCTCATTCTCTCTGTCTCAGATAAATAAATAAAATCTTAAAAAAAAAAAAATAGACAAAGGATGTACTAGGTCAAGTATAATACAAAGTTTCCTACTTATTTGAAATTAAATCAAGTTAATTGAAAGTTCTTAAGCCTTAATTGAATTTCTTCATCCATAAAATTGATGACCCTATTACTTTAAAAGATTATTTTAAGATTTGGAAAAATATATGCATATATATGTGTGTATACACATGCATATTCTCACAGAAACAGAGAGGGAGAAAAAGAGGGAGAGAGAGAGGAAAAAAAAATGGTAAGCAAATCCATATATTTTTACCAAGATTTTCCTTTTGTTAACAAGGTTAAATAACCTCTTGGAACTTCTGCTTTAAGTTGAAGGATGAAGCATTTGCATCTATTCTCTTCCGTTCTAAGTTTCACTGACAGATCTGAAAAATGTAGTTTAAAAGAAATAATTCTTAACAGTGGTGGAAAAATATTAAAGTCTGCTAACAGTGAAGCATAAGTCATAAGGCACTGCAATTATGAAGGAATCAGAGGTAAAAGAATACAACCCAAAATACAGGTTGGAGATGAGTATCTCAGATGGGATCCCTTCCTCTCCAAAGAGAAATTTTATCTTATTTTTTTAAGATTTTATTTATTTATTTGAGAGAGACAGAGAGAGAGAGAGAACACGCGTGCACGAGCAGGGGGAGGGGCAGAGGCAGAGGGAGGAGAAGCAGACTCCCTGCTAAGAAGGGAGCCTGGACAGGGGATCCATCCCAGGACCCTGGGATCATGACCTGAGCTAAAGGCAGATGCTTAACTGACAGAGCCACCCAGGAGCCCCTCCAAAGAGAAATTTTAAAGTCAGATTCGACAAATGCAAACAAGACAACTATCAGGGTAGTTCATTAAAGGTCTTCCTTCAAAATAGCTAGGCTAGGGGTGCCTGGGTGGCTCAGTCGTTGGGCGTCTGCCTTCGGCTCAGGTCGTGATCCCGGGGTCCTGGGATCGAGCCCCGCGTCAGGCTCCCTGCTCCAGGGGAAGCCTGCTTCTCCCTCTCCCACTCCCCCTGCTTGTGTTCCCTCACTCTGTGTGTCTCTCTCTGTCAAATAAATAAATAAAATCTTTTAAAAAAACAAAAACAAAAAAACCCCAAAACAAAACAGCTAGGCTAGTTGGGCCTGCTGCTTCTCTGCTCACACTGCCCACCAGGAAGAGCCCTGGGGAGACTGGGATGGACCAAAGGGCAGAGCAAAGGTAGAGATAAGGCTGTACCTTTGGGGGACAGCCAGGAATTAAAAATGGAAAAGGAACAGTAGACACCAGGCTTTACCCCTAGATTAAAGCCAAGGCATGAGTTTCTGCAGAGACATTTCTGATAGAGAGACTCTCAGAGAAGCATCTGGGTAATAGAAGAAATGGGGAACCCTATTCTAATCCTTTAGGTTCTGCACTCTGCCCAGCCTCATCCCCAGACCCTCCTCTCAATAAAAACCACTAGTCCATAGCCAGGACTTCTAGTCCCAGCAGGGAAACAAGAATTTGTCTTTGGGAATGAAAATAGACTTGTAACCAACAGAGCCTTATGTCTAAACCCTCAACTCAAAATAGGGACATAGAGTTTTAAATTTTCAAATATTTCAAGAAAACTAATAACATGAAACAGAGGCACCAATATCATGAAAACACAAGAAATACACAAGGATGCAAAGTTAATGGGGGGGGACAACAAAAAACATTAACAAAAGAGGATTTGTAGCTCTTATAAATCACGACAGAGTTCTTAGAAGTTAAAAAGAAAACAGATTGCAAAGTAGACATGAGTAAAACACGAATTAGTGGTCTAAGAGATTGAAAGAGGAGTCTCCCAGAATTCACTGCAGAGAAAAGAGTAGGCTGACATGGTTGGCAGAGGTTGGCTCTGACATCAGGCAAAAAAATTGTTATCTGGGGCATTGCTCCCACCGGCAAAGCTAGTAGTCACTTTGCATCTGGGAAGCTGGAGGCCAAGTAGGGGTTTGAGACTCCAGTCAGGGTGGGTTTTAGCATTAATATGGTTGGCTTTGTATTTCACAGAAATTCATTTTATTTCATGTTATTTCCTTCTCTATGTTAAGGCTTTACGTCGAAGAGAATGAGGGTATGAATCTGTTTGCCAATGTGAAGGGACCATCAGCCTCTACCACCCGCTGTTCAAAATTCTTTTCTAAGACCAGTGAAGCAATGTGTGAGATGGATGTGAAAGGCCTCCTGATATGGGTTACTTCTAAGTATCTTCTGGTGGATGGCTGTATGTATAATCTATATAATCCGCAACTTAGAATAGCTTTCCTGTACTTGGTACCTACTGAGGAGGGGAAAGCAAACTCAAAATCTTGGCTGGGGCTGATAACTCATGGTGGCTATAAAATGCAGATGTGTTTTATTAGAGAAACTGTTAATTTTATGATAGCAACTCTGGACTATTTATATCGTGAAAAACTCATAGAGAAGTTTGCCACAATTTCATACCCTAGTGATGCTTCCGCAGATGTTATGGGAGTGTTATGTAAGATCATTAAAGCCGAGCTGCTTGGAGTGTGTGTCCCCAGTGAACTACCTGCCAAGTTAGAGACTTGTCTGAACCTATGTCCCCAAGATAGGTCTTATATGAAAGAACTTTCTCTGATGTGATAAATATGTGCTTTCTCCCTAGACTTTGCCTATGTGAATAAAGGTAATTTTTTTTTCTTATGGCAAAGTTCTCTAAAATAACTATGGACAGTTTGAAAATAGATTTACTATTCTGGGGAGCTGTGGGTAGCCAAAATAGGGGTCACTTTATTTTGGGACACCTTGAGGAAAAGGATGGGAAATTGATTGGGGGATAGGTTCCAAAATCTCTAAAAGTGTAAGTTTTTAAAAGACTATATTTAATGAGATCATTTTTTTGTAATGATTTAGTTAAGGTAGGAATTGTTGACTGGCTTAATGAGACCCTAAAATTTAAAATGAGTGAGCATACAACTTAAAATTCATTTCAGAACAAAGTGTCCTTCACAATTATAAGGGGCTACGGCACTCATACTTCCAAGCAATCTGTAGTCACTCAGGCAAATTCTTGAGGAGCCTGGAAGATTTTCTGCACAGTTGCTAGCAAGAGAACAATTATGAAGCCCACTATGTACCAGCTGAGCAGATGAGAGTCTTTAAGTTAAAAGAGAAATTTGAAAAATATTAGGACCAGCATTCAGATGAGATGTTTATTCTGGAAAACATTTTAAACTAGAGGTTCTCTCCAGTTTATATACTCAAAGACAGTCCAGAGAAAAACTTTTTTTTTTTAATCATATACCTATTTAATCTATACCTATTCTCCCACAATCTTCCTGGGCAAGAAGTAAGAATGGCGGTGCTTTACTGAATGTCTTGAGGTAGGCCAAAGAGTTTAACAAATGGATGGGCGCCTGGGTGGCTCAGTCGGTTAAGCGGCTGCCTTCAGCTCAGGTCATGATCCCAGGGTCCTGGGATCGAGCCCCGCATCGGGATCCCTGCTCAGTGGGGAGTCTGCTTCTCCGTCTGCCCCTCCCCACTCCCACTTGTGCTCTCTTGCTCTCTCTCGTGCGTGCACGCGCCCACAAAAATAAATAAAATCTTTAAGAAAAAAAGTTTAACAACTGGATCATGATTCCAATGATTTGAAATCTTTAGTAGTCTGAAGATGGATAAAACTGGATCTTATATAACACTCTCCAGAATTGCTTCAACATTTGTTTTCTCTACAACTCTATGGCTAACTACAATTGTTTCTGTTAATAGCAGAATTCCATAAAGTGCAGCCCACAGGCCAAATCTGGCCTGCTGCCTGTTTTTATAAATAAAGTATTATTAGAAGACAGCCATTTGTGTATTGTCTATGACTGCTTTTGACTTAGAACAGCTGATTTGAGTAGTTGTGGCAGAGCTCATAAGGCCCTCAAAGCCTAAAATATGTACTATGTGGCCATTTACAGCAAAAGTTTTCTGACCCCTACCTAGAGCATCCCATAACATGACACAAGCTTCCTGAAGATGCTTATTCAAATGAGGGCACACGAGTAGTGAATAATAATGTGCTACAAAATATGAATGAGTGTATCATTGTGGACAAAACTCCAACTAAAGTAAACTTTGTTGTGAGCCCCTTCACAAAAGATCCTAAAGCCTGCTGGAGTCACTACTGTGTAACCCCCAGAAACACTGGCCATGTTATGGGGTGTGCCCACAGATATCCCAATCCATTGGCACCACAGCTGTAGGAGGTTTAACCCTCTGTACATCTACGTGGTTGTAATGCAGCATCGGCTGGTTGGAGACCAGTTTGCCCCACTGAGGAGATGAGCCCTGGGCTGCGGCAGGAACCCTGACATAATGAGCGTCATTTTTCACAAGTGCCACCCAAGCTGGTGAGCGACTGTCCTTTCCGCACCATCACCATCAGGATAAAGGCTGACCAGGACTGAGAGATATCACTTAGATTTGTATTTTCAAAGAAGGTGGTTATTTAATAAATAGAAAAGAAATGTGACTTAGCTAAGAACAGAGTCGTAGATTGATAGGTTTTCATGGAGCTCCAGTTTTGTGTGGAGTTGGTATCAGATCTTAGAGGCTTGTTTTGGAGGGACGTGCA
Source organism: Leptonychotes weddellii (assembly GCF_054177405.1). Taxonomy (NCBI): domain Eukaryota; kingdom Metazoa; phylum Chordata; class Mammalia; order Carnivora; family Phocidae; genus Leptonychotes; species Leptonychotes weddellii. The sequence continues at coordinate 36,330,291 of NC_138380.1, read as the reverse complement.
GGGTGACTCAACATCCCCACTTACTGAGGACTGAGGAGTTTTCTGGAATGTGGGATTTACATGCTAAAACTAGGCAAGTTCTGGGCAAACCAAGAACAACTAGTTACCCTAGGGCCATCGCTCTTCAAAGGCAAGTTTTGGAGGAGAATGAGGTCAGCAGCAGGGCAGTGGGGCTTGTTCCTTTCCCCCTCCCCTTTGATTTACAACTAACTGGGCATCCGGAACCGAACAAAAATGCCTCCGCGTGGTACACCACGACACCTGGGAGATCCACCCACGTGTGCATCCAAAAGTGGGCCGGGAGGACCTCAGAGGATGCTGTGTACCCGAGGGAGTCTGAGGATGGCCCCCCCCACTTGCTGCCATCAGGAAAGAGGTAATCTGGAGAGCACACAACTGGGCATTTGTGGGAAACAGAGAATGTGGGGAGAACCAGCTCGCCCGATGGGAGAATTGGCAAGCCTTTGGAGCGAGACACAGACAATTCTGGAGTCAGAGGAAAGGGAGGAACGGGTGAGGCAGCCCCACTCCCGAGAGCCAGCACAGCGACATGCGGGGATTGTGCTGGTGGCAGCGTGGCAGCGGCCACCACCAGAGGAAGTGGCAAGTCAGGGTGGAGCCTCGTCAGCGCCGGAAGAGAAGCCGAACACTTGTGCTATAGCACCACCGTCTGGAAGTGCGAAGAAAGGCTTCCGGTCGCCCGCCTGTTGAACTGTTAGAATCCAAGTAAATGCAGCCTTCCATAAATAAGAAAGGAGTTTGCTCCTTTAAATGTGACAGCAGAGGCACATTTCATGAAACACTATGAAAAGTCATAGTAATATGGTATCACAAAAAGAAGATGACAATTCTTCAGCAGCTGAACTCAAGGACATGGAATAGTGCAATCTAGCCGATAAAGAATTCAAAATCGCTGTTATGGAGAAGAAATTGACGGTTGCCAGAGGAAAGGGAGGTGGGGATGGGCAAAACAGGGGAAGGGGGGTACAAGATACAGGCTCCCAGTTAGGAAATAAATAGGTCATGGGAATAGAAGGCACAGCCTAGGGAATAGAGTCAATGATACTGTAACAGAGTCGTACAGTAACGATGGTGGCTATACTTGGGAACATAGCATAACTCACAGAGATGTTGAAGCACTATGTTGTACATTTGACACTAATGTAACATTGTGTGTCAACTACATTCAAATAAAAAATTTTAAAACAAAACCAAAACCCCTCAAATAGCTGTTATGAAGAAATTCAATAAACTACAGAAAATTCAGAAAGGCAATTAATTCAATAAACCCAAAAATAAAATTAATGAACAGAAGGACTACTTTACCAAAGAAATTGAAATTATAAAAAAAACCCCATGAAACAGAAATTCTGGAACTGAAGGAGTCAATAGATAAGATGAAGAATGCATTAGAAAGCTTTGGTAATAGGGCACATCAGATGAAAACAACCTGGAGGATAGGAATTTAGAAATTATTCAGGTGGAAAAGGAGAGAGAACTAAGATTTTTAAAAAGTGAAGAAACCCTATGAGAACCATCAGACTCTATTAAGAGAGTCAATCTAAGAATAAAGGGTGACTATAGTTAATAATACTGTATTGCACATTTTAAAGTTGCTAAAAGAGTAAATCTTCAAAGTCCTCATCACAAGAAAAAAAAAACTTTTGTAACTATGTATGGGGAAGGATGTTAACTAGACTTTCTGTGGTGATCATTTCACAATATGTACAAATATCAAATAATTATGTTGTATACCTGAAACGAATAGAGTGTTATATGCCAATTATACCTTGATATAATAAATATAATATATATTTATGATAATATACATTATATTATAAATAATATAAATATAATAATAAAAATAAAAAATAAGTAAAATCAGGAATGATGATATTAGATGAACCCAATTCAGAATTGAGTTTTCTTATAAAAACACCCCATTTAGCTAGCTATTTAATTGCCTGAGATGACATGTAAAAGAAAACAAATATATAGTTATATATTTAATATTATCATAGCATGTCAAAACCTTGTAGTCCTATCCTAATCCCTATCATTAATGGGAGATAAATTCAAATTAATTTAGTGATGACAATTTAGCAATCTGGATGACTATCTTTTTAGTAATGGGGAACTGGAGGGGCAACTGTAGGTATTTACTGATTTTACTTATGTTTCCAGGAAAGCAGAAGCAGAGGTTCTTTGTATGCTCTACTTTCTGTATTGGCCACGGAGAGAGAAGTGTGAGTAAGTGAAAATATAGTGTTTTACACCTCTCAGTTAAATTGTCATGCACAGATAGGACACCTCTGGATGTGACCCTAAAGACTACATATATTAGACATAATAATGTCCCTGTCTTACAGGGTTGCCTGAGGACTATATAAGATAATGTGAGGAAAATACTTACTGGAGGCATAAGTATTCAACAGACGCTAGCTAATAGGATTATTGATCATAATCATTAATGTACCTCTAACATAATACCAAGTTATTACAGTATTTGTTAACAACAGTCTTGGGAAAGTTACCACAATATTTCTGAGTTTTCTTTCCTATCTATAAAATAAGACTAATGAGTCCTACCCCTAAGAATTGCTGAGGGGATAATATAAAAAAAAAATTATGAAATACTTATTTATCCATTTAATTGAGATACAACTGACATATAACCTTATGTTAGTTTCAGGTGTATAATATAATGATTTAACATTTGCATATATAGTGAAATTATCACCACAATAATTCTAGTTAACATCCGTCAAACACAGTTTGAATTATTTTTTTTACAAAATTTTTTTACAAAAATTTTTTTTGTAATAACTTCGAAGATTTACTCTTCTAGCAACTTTCAAATATATAATACAATATTAATGATTTTCACCATGCTGTGCATCACATCTCTAAGACTTATTTATTTTATATTAAATTCTTAGTATCAGCCTGGTACATACTAAGCATCCAAGCATCCATTCATCCATCGATCCAACAATCCAACCATCCATTCATCTACTCACTAAGCAAACATATATTGAGCATATGCAAAGTGTTTTGTGCTATTGTGCTAAGTGTTGGTCAGTCATTGTAGATAAGTCATAGTCCCTTATTTTCTGTTAAATTATAAACATTTTCTGTTAAATTATAAACTTCATTTTCTGTTAAATTATAAACAAAATATGGATATTGACTTAAACATATGACTTTATTATGGTAGATAAATCAAGGTTTTTATTTACAAGTTGGGAATGATAGCAAATGAGAGATCGTGTGTGAATGGGAAGACTTGTGTACCAAGGCAAAGGAACTCAACAATAAAGAGATATCATCTAGCAGACTGCTGACCAGTATGATGAGGCCTATGGTGTTGTATAAGCAGAGGACAAGTTCCCCAGCAAAGGTAGAATAAAACTAATAGGCAGCTTCTGGAGCTAAGGTGTTAAGTACATAAGTTCAATGGCACAGTAGGCATTTGCTGAGTATATTAATAAATTCATCCTCTAAGGTGCGCCTGGGTGGCTCAGTTGGTTAAGAATCTGACTCTTGATTTTGGCTCAGGTCATGATCTCAGGGTAGTGGGATCGAGTCCCACATTGGGCTCCGTGCTCAGCAGAGAGTCTGCAGGACAGTCTCGCTCTCTCTCCCTTTGCCCCTCCACTGACTCGCGTGCACGCTCTCTCTCCCTCAAATAAATAAAACTTTAAGTTAATCAATTAATTAATTCATCCTCCAAGAAAAAAATGCACTATAGAGGTACAGTAACCAAAATGAGGACTGAGACACAAGTGTTGAGTAAACAGGAAAACACGGGATGATTTTTTTTAATGAAAATGAAACTTTAGGGGCGGCTAAAGTAAAGACCCACTAAAACTGTCTCTTAAGTTTCTCTGGCAAGAGCTGGCCATTCTCAGGAGAACTGTGAACTTCTCACTTGAGGAGTGAGTGTTAAGGAACCAAGGAAACCATCAGGGATGATGAGTTCCAGGCAAGGGCTCAATCAGGTGGGGAGGCTACCTGGAACGAAAGAAGTCAAATCCACCCTTAACTACAACAAGCAAGCACAGGGTCCTTAACGGGAGACAAAGCAAAACAGTCAAGAGCCAGGTGGATGTAGAAATAGAAGGTAAGCAAAGAAATTAAGGTTAAGGTCAAGAGAAAATGTCTAAGACTATTTCTGTAAACAGGATCAGGATGCTTGAAGCCTATAATTAGGTGCTGGCCTGGCTTAACCTGGAATAAAGGTTTTTGCCTAGTGATTCAGTTACTAGATCTATGTATGTGTAAATTACTGCTGAAAAAAAACATGGGAGATTAGAATTCTTCCCCAATGTGCTAAGACCTCGTGAGTTATAATACCATTACATTTCTTCTCTATAGGAGTGTGGTCTCCCAGAGTGCAGGGGCTCCTGCTCTGCTTCTAGAAAAACAAGCCATGCTTTAAAAATAGCACCATAGGGGCGCCTGGGTGGCTCAGTCGTTAAGCGTCTGCCTTCGGCTCAGGTCATGATCCCGGGGTCCTGGGATCGAGCCCCGCATCGGGCTTCCGGCTCGGCAGGAGGCCTGCTTCTCCCTCTCCCACTCCCCCTGCTGGTGTTCCCTCTCTCGCTGTGTCTCTCTCTGTCAAGTAAATAAATAAAATCTTTAAAAAAATAAATAAATAAATAAATAAAAATAGCACCATAAAGCTTGTTTCCTGAGAATTACATAGGCCTTGAATCTAGTCCTTTGCTGAGCGAAAGTATAGATTTGAGGTGCATTCATGTTCCTTCATAAAATGCATTTGTCAACCCTAGCAACTACTCTAAAATATCTTATAATATTCTGACATGCATATAAATAGAACACCTCATACTCTGCAGGAAGCCAAGTGAGTAACATCAGTTATTCTAGCAACACTTCATTTCAGGGTGGAGCCCCACTTTGTATAACAGGACATCATCATCATCATCCTCATTGTTGTTGTTGTTGTCTTCATCATCACCATCCCTTGTAATGATATTTCTTTACAGGTGACAATTTTTAAAAATAACTAAATATAGTGTGTGAATGCATTAAATGGTGAAAACCTTGCCTCTGTACTGATGAGGATGTTTGATGGTCTCTGTCTCAGAACATTCTATATAGGGAGTTTGAAATTCATGGAATACCTTAAAGGGAAAGTACTGCTTTAGACAAAGGTCACACAAATCATAAAACAAGCAAAATTTTTAAAATTCTGCAGTAGAGACACAGGCATTATCCCATTGTCTTAATTAGTAAAATGAGGCTCAGTGAGTCTATGTGGTCTAAGGACACCTAGTTTACTAGATAAAAGAGAGGAACTTGAATGCAGCTGAATTTCCAAATCTTTGCATTCTACTGTGAATGCGGGGTCCACATCCTCATTCATGTGGCTGGAAAGTTAAGTTGTGACAGGGATATCTTGCACAGGTTACCAGAATGAAGATGAACAACATACATTGACATAGATATATGGTTTTCATCTAGGCATTTGGCAAGGTTGCTGTTGGCATTCTGGAAACACAGGCTATATGATATTTGGAGAATAACTTTCCTGAAGGACACTCATGAATAGACTGGTGCTCAAATGGAAACTTTTGGATGGGCAGAGACATTCAACTTCAGTTCTGTTCTGTTGGACATCTTGAATAAAGATGTAGTAGTCAGATTTAGGATCTAAAAAGTTCTGAAAAACCCTGGAGCAAAATAAAATTTAGTAACGATCAATGCACAGGTCTTCTCTTGGTTCCAAAAGCACAGGATGGGAGCAAATATGGAGGCAGTTCTTTAAAAAAAAAAAAAGCACCACATAAAGAGATATCATTTCACAGGTCTGAGCACACTGAAGGCATTTGCTGCAGTTCTGGATGAACCCCTAAGAAGAAAGAATTTAATAAACTGAAGGGTATTGAAAGCAGAGAGGCCAGGAGGGTGGAGGAACTCAGAGCCACACCACATGAGTATTCTTTTAACAGATCACAGCCCAGGCTTGGAGAAGAGAAGACTCAGACTGGACAAGGCAAATGTCACCAGGTACTTGCAGGGCTATTGTGTAGAAAAGGGATGAAGCCTTTTTCTCTGTGGCTATAAGGGGGGAGAGGGGGATTGAAGATGTGGGTAGATAGTAGGGTAAGACATTTCAGCTTGTAAGCAATGAATCACTTTAAATGTCAGTACTGTCACAAGATGAGCAGGCAGACTGGATGATTACTTGAAAGGGTGTTTCCATTAACAGTGTGTAACTTCAAACACTGAGATTCTGAGCTTCACAGATCCCTCCCCTCCTCTTTAAATATTTGACATGGTATCATCACCAGCCTCATTTTTACATGGGGCCCCAATATTGGAAATCATTCCTTTTATGTGCTTAAGATGATTCTGAATATCTGCAGCAGGTTCAAATAGAGTTTACTTTGCATATTGATTCAATAGGTAAGAGCAGGAAGCTCACAAATGCCATATGCAAATTTGTTCCAAATGAGCTCCTAAAATGGATTTGGAGCTAATTGTTTTGGCACTTATTTCATTGGGGATGAAGCACTGGCCAAACATATTTCAAAGTGAGGAAGAGGATGTGTTAGCATCAAACCTAGGAAAAGAATGAGTAGCATGCAAGTAATTTGGAAAAGAAGAACATTCCATCTGAAGCCTCAAGGGAGAAAAGAGAATGTTGGCTGAAGTCTTATTTGGAAACAATAGAACTGTGAAAATAATTAGTGTTAAATAACTTACAGCACTGAATTTCCAGTATGGGCCATTTTTAAAAATAAACTTTTATTGTTTAATCTATAGATAGAAAAGTGCAAAAATTGAAAGGGTAAAAACAGATGAATTACCACAAAGCAAGCACATTTGAGTAACCACCGCCCAGATCAAGAGATAGCATAGAGGGCGCCTGGGTGGCTCAGTTGGTTAAGCGACTGCCTTCGGCTCAGGTCATGATCCTGGAGTCCTGGGATCAAGTCCCACATTGGGCTCCCTGCTCGGCGGGGAGTCTGCTTCTCCCTCTGACCCTCCCCCCTCTCATGCTCTCTCTATCTCATTCTCTCTCCCAAAAAAAAAAAAAAAAAAAAGAGATAGCATAGAAGTCCTCCTTCTTTCAGTCACCGCTCCTACTTGTAACTTGTCCTATATCCGTTTTGTTAGTATTTAAATTTTATATAAATGTAATCACTCAATGACTTCTTTTGTGGCTGGCTTCTTTATAGTAATACAATTTTGTGCTCGCTTTGGCAGCACATATACTAAAATTGGAATGATATATTAATACAATGTTTGCAAAATTCACCCATGTTTTTGCGTATAGCATTACTTCATTCATTTTCTTGCAAGAGCAATTCTATACATTCCATGCTTTTGTTTTTGTAATATGTTTATTCTTGATTGACCTCTGGGATGTTCCAGATTTGGACTACTCTACATACTGCTGTTATGAACATTCCTGTGACTTTTTGGTACACACATATGCATTTTCTATTGGGTATGTATCTAGGAATGCAATTGCTGGTTCATGAGACATTTGACATATGAATATAATTCAGCTGTAAAAACAGAGCTTTAGTGTGCCACTTTTCCACTCCTTCTAGCAGTGTATGAAAATTCTATTTATTCCATATCCTCTGCAACACTCGATATTTGGATTCACTAAACTGTATTTAAATTTTAAATTTTAATTGTGAGGTATGAACTTCTATCTAAATTTCAGCTATCTGGTGTATAGTTAGTGGTATTGCATTGCGGTTTTTATTTGCAGCTCCCAAATCACTAATATGTGTTTATTGGGAAATCTTTTGCAAACTGCCTATTTGTGTATTTTATATATACTAACTTAATTGTATTATCTTTTTCTTACTGATCCACATTTGATATGAGTCCTTTATCCTGATAAAGGAACTTTATGAACTATAAAAATCTGTTCCCACCCCATGATTTGCCCTTTTACTCTCTTGATGATGTCTTTGCTGGGCATAAAAATCTTATTTCAATGTAGTTCAGCATATCAGTTATCTCTTTAGTGATTAATGGTTTTTGTATTCTAAGGAAAAAAAAATTTCTTTCTTATCCCAAGGTCATAAAGATACTCCTCTTTGTTATCTTCAGAAGTCTTATTATCTTACCTTTCACATTTAGATCAACTTTCTATCTGGAACTGATTTTATGTGTAGTGTGAGGTAAGGAGTCAAGATTCATTTTCTCATTCATTTGAATGTCCAATTGACCCAGCCTCATTTATTGAAAAGATCATTATTTCCCTCTGTTCCTCTTTTTGCAAGCTCTTTTTTTTCCTCTTTTTGCAAGCTCCGGAATAGTATATGTCAGGTTGATTTTATTTCTAAATGTTTGGAGGAATTGAGTAATAAAATAGACAGACATGGAAATTTCTCTCAAAGGATTTTAGTTACAGATTCAGTTTATTTACTAGATAGTGAATAAACTATTTGCATTTTATATTTCTTCTTTTGGTAAATTATGGCTTTTTAAGTCATTTCACCATTTCATTGAAATTATCACCCCAAAACTGTTATATCCTTTTGTTTTCATTTTCTTAACTATGGGATCGATAGTTAAGCCCATTTTTTATAAAAATCATTCTTGATATTGGTATTTTGTGCATTTTCTTTTTTTCTTGATCTGTCTTCCCAAGGATTTATGAAATTTATTAGTCTTTTAAAATCCCCTTTTAGATTTATTTTCTCTAGCAAATGTTTGTTTTATGTTTTATTGAGATCTGTTTTTATTTTTATTTGTTTCTTTTTGTTCTCCCTCTGCTTAACTTTTTTAACTCATGGAAATGGATACTTGGATGATTTGTTTTCAGGGTTTTTTGTTTTTTTTTTTTTTCTGACAAGAGTAGGATTTGTTGGTGGGCATGAATAAGGAGGGGGCAGTGCTGAAGTTCTCATGAGGGCAGAGCCTGCCATTTGTCCATGGGGCCACAATTAGGGATGTATTTGACCCACAGCCATCTGGGATGAGGCACTTTTCAGCCACCATGTCTTCAAATTTGTCTGCATTAAACTTAGTAAAGCCCCGCTTCTTGGAAATGTGGATCTTCTGGCAGGCAGGGAACTTGAACTTGGCCCTATATAGAGCCTCAATCACATGCTCCTTGTTTTGCACCTTGGTACAGATGGACATGATGACTTGCTCAATGTGGACCCTGGCCAATGTGCCCTGGGGCTTCCCAAAGACATCCCGCATGCCTGTTGAGAGTCCGTGAGCTCCAGCACAGGACATCTTGTGGATAAGGATGCCGTGGAAGGGGTGGAGCTGCACTCTGATGGGAAAACCATCTTTGCCACAGCTTTTCACCATATACATTTTGGCACAAGTATGTGCAGCCTCCAGGGCTTCATAGGAGAGATGCTCATATTCATCGGACACCATGGAGCCACACAGTGAGAACTCATCTACTTTTGCTTTCTTCTGTCCCAGGTCAAAGATGCGGATCTTGGCATCAGGGACACTTCTGTAGAAGCGAGACTTCTGCAAGAACCCCATGTTCTTACAATACTGGTAACATCCGGCGAGGTGTTAGCCCATGGTAACACCAGGATCTTCAGTGGTGCAGTGAAGGAGAGGAGGTTATTTTCAGCTTTTTACTCCTAATAAAAGCATTTAAGTATGGCTTTACTTGTGTCCTGCAAGTTTTGATAAGTTGAATTTTCATTATAATTCAAAAAAAAATATTTCCTGATTTCTATTTGTATTCATTTTTTTAGTGTTTGAATTATTATTATTTTAAGATTGTATTTATTTATTTGAGAGAGAAAGAGAGAGCACGAGTGGGGGTGGGGCAGAGGGAGAGGGAGAAACAGAGTCTCCCTACTTGGGGCTCCATCCCAGGACCTGGAGATCATGACCTGAGCTGAAGGCAGATGCTTAACCGACTGAGCCACCCAGGCGCCCCTAATGTTTGAATTATTTAGAATTATATTAAGTGTTTTTCAAACATAAAGTTTTTATTGTTACCTTGTTTCATTATTGATTTTTAGCCTAACTGTACTGTTGTCAGAAAATGTACATTTATACAATGTTTTACTTTTTTGATATTTTTAAAAATTTCTTTTAAATTCATCATTTGGTTAATTGGCTTGGCATTTGATGTGAATTTTGCATTTGCTGAATATAAGGTATGTAAATTAGGTCAGGTTTATTGATTGCATTGTTCAAATCTACTATATCTATGTTGAATTTTTGTCTGGTTGGGGTATTAGTTACTAAGAGACATCTGTTAAAATTGCCCTATGATAATGGGGATTTGTCCATTTTCCTTTTAGTTGCATCATTATTTTGCTTTATATAGTTGGAAACTCATTATTAAGTGCAACAAATTTACAACTTTAATATTTTGGAAAGATTAACTCTTTTATCCTAATAAAATGTCCTTTGTTCATTGCCAATAAAGTGTCTTGCCTTACAGTCTAATTTATCTAATAAATATATAAAATATAGCTATGCTGTCCTCAGATTCTTTTTTCATTCATTTATTTCAGGGTTTTTGTGTTGTTGTATTTTAGGTGTGTCTCTTAATCAACACTGAGTCATATGTACTTTTTTTCATCTAGTCTAAAAAACTTTGTTTTTGACTCCTCACCCATTTATATATTATTATATTGGGGGATTATATAATTCTTTTATTTCTTCTTTATTGCTTCTCAAAATAAGTCAATCAGAGAAAGACAATTATCATATGACCTCACTCATATGTGGAATTTAAGAAACAAAGCAGAGGATCATAGGGGAAGGGAGGGAAAAATAAAAGAAGACAAAATCAGAGAGGGAGACAAACCATAAGAGACTCTTAATCATGGGAAGCAAACTGAAGGTTGCTGGAGGGGAGAGGGGTGGAGGGATGGGGTAATTGGGAGACGGACATTAAGGAGGGCACGTGATGTAACAAGCACTGGGTGTTATATAACTGATGAATCACTGACCTCTACCTCTGAAAGCAATAATACATTAGATGTTAATTAATTGAATTTAGATTAAAAAGAAAAAGAACAAACTGATGGTTATCAGAGGGGAAGTGGGTGAGAGGATAGGTAAAATAGGTGATAGGGATTAAAGAGTACACTTACAATGATGAGCACTGAGTAATGTATAGAAAAATAAATAAATAAGTAAATAAATAAGTAAATAAAAATAAATAAATATTACTTCTGCCTAGTTCTTTCTCTTCTCTCTTTCTAGGACACCAATTATGAACATGTTAGAACTTTCCCCTGTGTCTTGTGATTCCATGTAATTTTTTACCCTTTCTTCTCTCCTCTATTCTTCAATCTGATATTTTCTTCTGACTTATTCTAGCTCCATCTTCCATGTCTCATTGTCTATTAGCCACCATCAATAATTTAATTTAATTATTTTATTTTTCTGGTTCAGAATTTCCATTTGAATTTTAAAAGATAGATTCCAGAATAAAATACAAAATTCTCTATATTTCACCTTATTTCTTCAAACTATTAATCACAGTTATTTTAAAGTCCCTCAATTTGGATCTCCTTATGCATTTGTTTCTATTTTGTGTTTATTTTCATGATCTTGGTTATTAGGTCTTATCTTCTTTTTTTTTAAAGATTTTATTTATTTATTTGTCAGAAAGAGTGAGAGAAAGCGAGCACAAGCAGGGGGGAGCAGCAGGCAGAAGGAGAAGCAGGCTCCCCACTGAGCAGAGAGCCTGATGTGGGACTCGATCCCAGGACCCTGGGATCATGACCTGAACTGAAGGCAGTCGCTTAACCGACTGAGCCATCCAGCACGCCTAGGTCTTATCTACTGACGTCCTGTTAATATTAATTGAAATTTGAGGAACTCCTCTCTACTTGTTATGTGGGATGCTGTCTGATTCATGGGTCACTTAATAAAGCCAATTATATCTTCAAAATAAAAATATATATATTTACTGAAACTTGAACATTATGTATCCAAATTTTGAGAGCTAATTTACTGATCTAGATAGTGTTATCATTCTCCAGAGGTGACTTTTGCTTGGGGTAGGAGGGAGGCTGTTACGATGATATAGCCTTCAAACCAATAGATTTTAAATTCTTTCCAATTTGTTTCCATTGTTCTCAGGTGGGTTTGTCTGGAATAGTCTTCTCTACCATTACTAAAAACTAAAATTCCCCCAGCATGAGTTATTTTGAAATATATAACATTTCTACTCCTATAAAACAAAGAATGCACACCTGCTGAAACTGAAGCCTTTCCAGACAAAGAGGCCTTCCCTTGAAACTAAAAAAACAGAAGTCAAGTGCACTAATAACATTATGCTCAAAATGAGAAATGTGAAGACTGGAAAACAGGAATTGCAAAATGTTTGCCTAGAATATTCTTCAGCATTGTACAGGAGACCAGAAATCATCACAAATTACCAAAATTATAATTCTAATTAGGGCCTTTAAAGTAGAGAGAACCCAGGGATGGTGTGTTTGATGCTTGCATAGTTTTTTTAATGCAGAAATGTCAAATTAGAGCTAAAAATTGGAGTATATTTAAAATGATGATATTTAATAAATTAGCATTTTTAACCCACAGATTTCTGTACATTACCATGTGATTTGCAAAATAATTATAATATTTATAGAATACTATAGTGTTATATAATACAAATTAGAGCAGTCTGAGGAAATTCTTTTTCTTTTTTTCTTTTTAAGATTTATTTATTTATTTTAAAGAGAGAGAGCAAGTGGGGGGAGGCACCATGGGAGAGAGAGAGAATCTCAAGCCAACTCCTTGCTGAACCCGGACCCTGACACAGGACCGGATCCCATGACCCTGAGATCATGACTTGAGCCAAAATCAAGAGTCAGATCTCAAATGATGGCCACACAGGGCCCCAAGGAACTTATTTTTCTTTCACTACTTCCCATTTATCTCTGTGACTGTGTGCATATCTTCTTTTGGAGATAATATTAAGAGTCTAAAAAGTGAGGCTCTGGACAAACATACTAATCTCAAAGTCAATATTATATATCAATGACATAGCTAATCACCAAAATACATTATAAGAATAGTAGTTCTAGGTCCCCAAGAGTTACAGAACAACTCTATAAATAATTTTCTGAAGGAAATATTATATCTGTATTATCTTTCATCCCAAACACAACACAGTTTATCTCTCCTTTTTGTTTTTGATAATATCACTTTTTCCCCTATTATCTACAAAATTCAGTTTGAATGAATTTTTTAAAAAATGGATTCTTCCAGTAGTCATAAAACCTTAGTATTTCTTGACAATTGGTCTTGCTGTCATTTTGCAACCTGGACTTTGCATTTTAAGAGGTTGGTTTTTCAGTGCTAGTGTGTTTGAAATAGTTTTGAGGTTTTGTGGTTGCTGTTGACACTCTGCGGAACTTAGAACACTTTGGTTTCCTTTTGCTTTAGTGAACTGGCCAGGCCTTTTAAGTGCACGCAGACCATGGGAGTGCCTAAGCAGGCTTACTATTAGAAAAGAATCCTATATGGAATTCAGACAGGTGGTCCATCTCTGCACGTCCTTGAGAAGTCTAGCTTTTTCAGGTAAGTGCAAAAGACCTGGGGTGGGGGGCTCAGGAATGAAGGTTATGCATAAAGAGAGCATGCTAAACTTGCTAATGAGGCTCTAATTCAGAATTTTCAGTCTTGCTGTAAAAAGCAAGCTTATTTACTCTGACTACAATTCCTCCTTTATAGAAAGAACTGTCTAGCTGTGTAGTATACACTGCTCTGAAGGTGACACCTAGTTTTTCTAAGTGGTTAAATATGAACAAAAGTGGTTTCAGAATCTGACAAAGGAAAAAGGGAGTCTGGCTAAAACTATCATAGAGGTCTTCAGGGCATCTGATATTGCATTTACACATTATTGAAATGGTTCTATTTTAAGTATTTTTTTCATTATGAAAATCTTTAAACTCTATCACTGGTAATATTCTCACATATGATTTAAAACTATTCTGGCAGCCCTAATCCATAGAAGAAAACAATCAATAGTAATCAGGTACTTTGAAATTTCTAAAAGTACATAAGGAATAGCATGGAGGATATTAGGAGAAAGAAGGGAAAAATGAAGGGGGGGAAATCGGAGGGAGAGATGAACCATGAGAGACTATGGACTCTGAGAAACAAACAGGGTTTTAGAGGGGAGGGGGGTGGGGGGGTTGTGTTAGCCCAGTGATGGGTATTAAGGAGGGCACATACTGCATGGAGCACTGGGTGTTATATGAAAACAATGGATCATGGAACACTACATCAAAAACTAATGATGTATTGTATGGTGACTAACATAACATAAAATTTAAAAAAAAAAGTACATTCAAAATAACGTGTAATAACGGTTATTGTAATTCTTTTCATTCTATTTTTGCAGTACTACATGACAGGAGGAATCTAAAAATAACTTTAAAATCACACAATTAAAAGTTAAGAACAACAACTGTTCAAATAATTTTACATTAAGCTTCTTTTATACCTTTATTTCCTCTTTACAAGAAGTATTGCACTTCAAATATGTGAAATAGAATATAATATAAGCTTAAAAAAAGTAAATCAGTAATGTACAACTTGGGTTTGAGAGTTTAATATTGCTTCTTTAATAAATTTATAATATAATTTTGGATGGGTCACTTAATTCCTGGATTTCAACTTCCTACATAACTGCATAATTATTTATCTAAGGAATTTATTAAGGACCAGAATTACAACTCCTTGTTTTCTTTTTTATTGGGCTTAAATGAATCAATTAGTCAATATTTTAATTGATCAACAGAAGTAATGAGAAGACCAATAGGTGAGGAATCAGATAGTCTGAATCCTAGTCTTCTATTTTCTAGTAATTGGATGAGAGGTTTAGAAAATATTTTCTAACCATTCTAGGCCAGGGGTTGGCAAATTTTTTCTATAAAGGACTATATAGTAAATAGTTTAAGTCTCACAGGCCAACAAGGAAAATTGAAGATAATATGAAGGTAATATGAAACCATTTAAAAATGTAAAAGCCATTCTTAGCTCACAGGCAGAACAAAAATGGGAGATGAGCTATATTTGGCCTTGGGACCATAATTTTCCAGCCCGTGTTCTAGGCAATGATTTTCATCAATTATAAAATGGAAGATGTAGTAGTTCATGGATGATACATAGGGTGACCCACCAATCCCCTAAAATTGTACACAAAAATCTGAGTGTATGCAAATATGTTATTTTTTAATGGGAAAAAAAGGTCCACATATTTCATCAGATTTTAAAGGGTCCAAAACCCAATTAAGGTCAAGGACCACAGGACTAGTTGATTCCTAAAGATGCTTCCCCTATCTAAAATTCAGTGAAATGTTTATTGGGTGTCTACTATGTCTAAACCACTGTGCTAACACTATAATAGATGTTAAATCATTTTGGCGAAAATAACATGTCAAAAATATATTAAAAAAGATTGTAATATTCACAAATTGGTGATAGCCTTCAAAGTAATAACTTTGAGAAAAATTCTGTAGTCAGGTATTTCTAAGATATTACTTTGCAAAGTGTCTTCAAATATAGTATGAATTATGTCAAAATATTAAGCAAATATTCTTATTGTCTCATCTTGTTTTTGGTGACAATGGTATTAGTCATGACAATCATAATCAAACTTAACCCAAGCAGAATCTCTTTCCTAAAAATATGATTTCCTTAAGAGCAGGAACTATGCTTTTTTCATCTTTGTATTTGGAGACAATATTTGTCACATACTAAGTGCTTAACATCTCTGGAATGGATATATGAATGAATGAATGAATGAATGAATGAAAAGATGAAGACACCATCATGCAGAGTATATGCCATTGATACTGAAGGCTTAGAACCCAAAATGCTCTAAGAACAGTTGCCACCGCCAAAAATTGCTTCTCTTTTTGACTTTGGACATAACTGTGATTTCAAAATACTTGGTCAACTAAAGATTGCAATTCCTAGGGATTAAGTCATCTTTTTTAAAAAGATTGTTGAATTTAATTCACATGTTACAGATGTTCCAGTAACCTAGTCTATGGGATGGGGTGACGGGAGAGTCATGTTTTATTTAAGGAAAAGCTGCATGCTCAGCATCTGAGCGCTTCCTGCTGAGACCAGGTAAGAGGTTGTACCAGCTGGAGCATTACACAAAAAAGATAGGCTTTCTTGGGCAATCCAAAAGTCAGATCTAATAGAATTTATGGTATCACTATGCTCCCTAATAAAGAAGTTCAGCCTGATTTCCATTGCCTGGCCAATTGATGGTGCCAAAGTCTGAGCACCATTCACTGGTGATTGCCCACAGCTACATGGGGTAGAGAATGACTTGTGATCCAAATGTACCTCTCTTCTCTATCCAGGAATAATTTCATTTTCTGAAAGAGAAATTCAGGCTACAATAGCTGGTTTGTGATTCATTCACTTCTCTAGGGAAATTTAAATCTTAAGATTTAAACAATTTAAGAAGTGTTAATGAAAAGCCTGCACAGTCCTGTATATATCTGGAGTTATGCCTGAAATGTCCTTATTCAAAAAAGTGCATCCCACCTCCGTCCCTGCCTTCACCTCCTCTCCCCCTTTAAAACCTGTTAGGGAAATAGCAACATACTATTCACTTTGGGTTGTAATTATAGAGCATGCCTGTGCAGTGTCACTCTGCATTAAATCGTACCATTTGTTCAACTGTTTAGAGGTTTTGCTAAAGTCATATTCCTGCATCTCCTTAGGGATTGAGATTAGCCCCACATACAGTCCAAAACCCAAAACCTTCATAAATGGGATCTCAAATACATAACCCAATTATGTTTAAGGTCCTGGGTCTTGCTTAAGTTATGACAGGATGCTCAGTCCCCTCTCAAAGAATTTCTGAGACACTTGGGGCCATGCTTTCATGTTTTATAAGCCCAAGGCAGTGGGTGTCTCTCATCTGATTGCTGCCCTGGGATCTATCTGCACATCAGCTCTGAACCTTTCTGGTTGGCTTCACTCCAGACGCCTCTGGTTCCTTCTCAAACACAACTAACTTGAATCTGTAACAAATTTTTTTGGCAAACTTTTTCTTGAAGGACTGGATAATAAATATCTTAGGCTTCAGAGGCCATACAATCTCTGTCACAACTACTCAACTCAATAGGTGTCATGCAAAAGCAGCCACAGATAGTACATAAATGAATATCTGTGATCAGTTAAAAACTTTATTTACCAAAACAAGTGCCTGGCCCACAGGCTGTAGTTTGCTAGCCTGTGAACTATATGGAAGGCTTGATGACAACTGAAAAAACTACATTGTTGCAGATAGAAACAAGAGCCTCCAAGTTTGCTAGAGCATCTCAAGAACTCAGACAAACAACCTTAAGGTTTACCAGTTCATGAAAGGATATGATAAAGGAACAAATGAACAGCCAGATGAAGAGATACATAAGTCAAAGTCTGAGTGGGGGCCCTGAGTGCTGGAGCTCTCATCCCTGTTGAGTTAGGGTACACGTCCCGCCCTCTCGCAGTGTGGATATGTTTACCACCCTGAAAGCTCTCCAAAGCCCCTATTCCCCTACTCTTGGGATATTATGGAGACTTCCTCATTTGGCATGATCAATTATTAGCTCCATTTCCAGCCCCTCTCCCCTCTCTGGAGAATGGGAATGGGGCTGAAAATCCCTAGCTTCTAACTGGGATTTGGTCTTTCTAGTTACCAGCCCCCATCCAGAGGCTATCTGTGAGCCCACCCAGAATCACCACCATGAAACAAAAGATGCTCCTAGTGCTCTTATCACTTAGGGATTTACAAGGGGTTAGGGAGTCCTGTGTAAGGGACCGGGAGGTGGGGGGCAGAGCCAAATATATGTATTTCTGATTATTTCACATCTGTACAATGGCACTCATGTAATTTATCACACACTGCCTAAGATTATTTTAATGCAGGTCTTATCTTTTCCCTAGGTTGTAATCTCTTTGCAAAGCAGTGACCCTTAACCAGCACAGACTTTATTCTATGCAGGGCCTAACTTAGAGAAGCATTAGATGGGATTTGGACAAGATATGCAAGTATTAAAAAAATTTGGCAGATTGAGGAAAGAAAATTTCTCATTCATCAATCCGCCCCCCCCAGTCTCTCTCTCCATACACCATTTTATATACAATATATCCTAAAAACATCTCTACTGAGAGCAAAATTGTTAAATTGGCCTGTTTTAGATCTCTTCTCATGAAATAAATATGACATAAATCTTTTTAAATTCTCTTAATTGTTTTCAGGAAAAAAATTTAATAGTAAAATAGGCATTATTATACCTACTTCACTCTTTATGATATTATAGGCAGAGAGACATGTAGAAATACTCAAAGACTTTTATGACTTCTTCTGTCTAGGAGACATTAACACACTTGGAAAGACACAATTTATCCATGTAAAACAAATGCAAAGTTCATGTCATTATGAGAACCTATATTTGTCAAATTTTTAATGGCTTATAAGCAGGAGGTAGGTACAATAATCTTCATTTTACTATTAAATTTTTCAGAAAATTTAATTAAAAGAACTTGAAAGTTTAATGCCAAATTATTTTCACGAAAAAGATCTGAAACAGGCCAATACTAAGATGTTGCTCTTGGCAGACATTTACAGAAAAAAAAAATGGTTAGATAATTTTTATTAGACTACATAAAAAGAATGTTGAGTACAAATCATTAGCCAAATGATGTATAGGTAGCTAGTTTTCTACACCAGGTCTTAATACTATTAAGGCTTATTAGAAAAAATTGAAAGCCTTTTATCAAGAATACTAATTGCTTCCCAGAAGAACAGACTGAAGTGGATTACACAAAAAGCTCTGTTCCAGGCTAGGTTTAGATCATTTTTCCTTTACACTGCTAATGACAGAATCAAAGATTAAGGTCACTTGGATACTGTTGCTGGTCAGGAAAGTGAATTTTGTCTTCAAGTCCCGAGTTTTCCCTGGCAGCCTCCATACACAGGCATGACTTGCATGATGTGAACTCCGAGTGCTGGAGTAATTTAGTGAGTAGAAAGGTCAGTGAAGACGGAAAGAAGATTGGGACTCTCAACTGAGACTTGATGTGTGAAATTTGGAGGACTAACAAGGAATATGACAGTCAGTTACATTAAGGCATTGATTCTCAAAGGGGGTTTGTATCAGAATTACCTGATCAACTTGTTAAGAGTACCAATTTCAAAGTCTCCCCATAAATTCTGATCCAGTGGTCTGAGATAGGGCAGCAGTGGTTTGAATGAGTTCCCTGAGTGGTTTGGCGGCTGGTTCTTTCTCATCCCATGTTCCTAAACTTCTATTTTTTAAGAAGATTTATTTATTTATTTGAGAGAGAGAGTGCGTTCCCATGAGTGGGGGGAGGGGCAGAGGGAGAGAATCTCAAGCAGACACCCTGCTGAGCGTGGAGCCCAACGGGGCTCAATCTCACAACCCATGAGATTATGACCTGAGCCAAAATCATGAGTGGGACGCTTAACCCACGGAAATACCCAAGCGCCCCCTAACCTATTTTAAGTGCTAATAGCAAGGACATAACTAACAGCCGCTCCAAGAGCTTGTGCCTCTGAGGAGGAATAGAGAAGTTTCTAAAATATTCAGAGAGATGATCTGTGCATGCTGGCCTGGGTGCCCAGCACTGTTCGATACATACAAGAGAGGCTATCACAGCGGGGAGACATAGCTTTATTCCTTTTAGCTAGGCTTTCTTTATAAAAAATCATGAGTCTCTCAGCCTTTGTATACTTCTAAAGTGACAAACACATCTGCCATGCCCCACTCCTTGGTCAACTCCAATAAGCCTCAGCTTTTGTGTTGATAAAAAAGATCACATCTAACTCAAATGAGAATAGTAAGGGTCAAAAGTATTAACAAATGAAAAAATGCCCGGGACCCAGTATTATTCAATAATTATCCCCCTTCTTCCTTCCTACTGCCACTGTAGAGTTTATAGTTCTTATAATAAAACAAACTGAAACTATTCCTATCTCACTGTCCCATCTGTCAGTGACATCCAGTCAAAGACCACAGGGACACCTGTAGTTGAAGAACTCTGGTTTATTACTCATTGCAGGGAGGGAGAACACACACCCTGGGGAACCATGGGGAACTCAGTAAGATGGTGTTAGAAACAATCTATTATAGGATTTGGGCTTTGGTGGAGTGATTTGGTGTGGGGGGGCGGTTCTAAGAAAGTAGGGGTTTGTTCCATACTGGATGCTGTCAGAAAGCAGAGGCAATTTTATGCTTTAGTGAAGAAGTAGCAGTCATTAATTTTAACTCAAAAAGGGTATGTTTGGTACTTCGTGTGTGGTTCAGTGACCTTGTTTTTGTCTATGCTTAGACAAAATTACACAGGGGCTTTTATTGTCTCAATTTATCAGGGTGACCATAACTGACAGATCCCCTTCACTCTTTCTCACTTCTGAAATGAAACAGAGTATCGGGGAAAAGCTAATACTTACTTAATATTTGTTTAAATAAAGAGATTGAACATTTATTGACACTTACTATGTCCAACATCACACTAAGCTTTAATCCTCAATCTCACAGGATATTCTCCATATAAGGTGGGGTTAGAAGCCAGATCTAGCTGACTTCTAACCACAGAAGCTTCCAGTCTGGTATACTGTTGCTTTGTTGGCACCATTGGAACCCATGAATGAATTCTTGCCCCTCACTCTGAATTGCTTTTCGGGTGCCTACATGGGTCAGTTGGTAGAGTGTGTGACTCTTGATCTTGGGATTGTGGGTTTGAGCCCCACACTGGGCACAGAGATTACTTAGAAAAATAAAATCTAGATAGATAGATAGATAGATAGATAGATAGATAGATAGATAGATAAATTTCTTTCAACTTTACTTACAACGGAAAAAAAAATCCTTTGATCTATAATCAGAGACTGGCAAAATAAATTATTTGTAAAAAAAATCATAGTAAATATTTTTGGTTTGCAAGTTATATAGTTCCTTCCATGATCACTCAGCTGTCCTTGTAGTAGGAAAGCAGCCATAGATCATACATGAGCAGATGCATGTAGCTGTGTTCTAATAAAACTTTACTTATAAAATCAGCTCGCAGGTAGGATTTGGCTGTTAAACTGTAGTTTGTAAACACTTGATCTAGATTATAAGCAGCCAGAAATCCCAAATCAACTTGGATTTTCAAAAAATGTATTTTATAGTTTGAATAATTAAATTAAATATGTATAAATTATAGGGGGTGCCTGGGTGGCTCACTCGGTTAAGTATCCCACTCGAGATTTAGGCTCAGGTTCTGATCTCATGAGTCGTGGGACTGAGCCCCACTTTGGGCTCTGCACTTGGCGGGGAGTCTGCTTGAGATTCTCTCCCTCTCCTTCTGCCCCTTTCCCCACTCATGCACATATGCAGTGCTCTTTCTCTCAAATAAATCTTTAAAAAATACGTGTAAGTTGTTTATTAAAAACTAAATATACATAATAGTTAAATATGCATAACTATAAATTTGTGGTGTTTTATTTTAATAAAGCTGCCAAAAAATTATATTATATTTTACTTCATTTTTTTAATAAACAACAGAAATTTATTTCTCACATTTCTGGAGCCTGGAAAAACTGCCAAAAATATTTTAAATAAACTACCAATTTCTGAGCATGACAGAATCAGGATGGTGCCTCACATCATTTGCTTCTGTGATCCTGTATAATGGGAACTGCATCTCAAGAGGCCAAAGGGCCTACCTAACAATTATTCTGTGCTTCCTTTCCTTGTTCCTTAAAGGAAAACTCTTGTTAACTAAACTGAAGCTCAGAGGCTAAATACTTGTTCTCAGTTATCCAAACTATGGTAGAGCTGGTGTTAAGCCTTACATTTGTTTCATTATACCCTATGCCTCAATTTTTTTTTTTCTTTTGCCAGGAGGGGCCCTATGGCTCAATTTTAATAAATTATTGAATTGGTGGCCTGAGAGCATAAAAAAAGCCTTGGGTTACCCTCTGAATCTTCAAAGAAAGAATATATGATCAGAATAAACTTAGGGCAAAGGGCATTTTGTTACAGTTTGACTTTTTGAAAAGTTAGGGTTTGGGAGTAAATGTGGAAACTGGAATTCAGTACCAAAGCATCAGAAGAACATTGTGTTATCTAGCCTCAGCACCCAATTCCCTTTTTATAGATTCCTCTTTTAGCAATGCATAACATCATGTGCCAGTGAAAGCAAAGATCAGCTATCATCACCATATCAGACTGTGGCCATCTGTGACTTGAGGGTAGAAGGATGGGGTGGGGCATATCGCACAGATGTTCTACTCTGAACCTCTCCAACCACATGCTATGCCACTGCTCTTGGTTAAAAGGAACGTTCAGTTAGAATCTCCCATGCCCCAAATGTGCAGAAATAATACAAGTGTGTATGGGTAACTGGCACATGAGTATTGGTATGAGTTTGTATTTAAAATTGAATATCACACAATGATATTTTCATGCAAATTAATACATAATATTTATATATTAAGTTATACCCAGCTCCTACATATTTCTATGGATATAGCCCACTAGATAATATTCTTTCTTTTTTTTTTTAAAGATTTTATCTATTTATTCATGAGAGACAGAGAGAGAGAGAGAGGTAGAGGGAGAAGCAGGCTCCCAAGGAGCAGGGAGCCCGATGCGGGACTCGATCCCAGGACCCTGGGACCACGACCCGAGCCGAAGGCAGACGCCCAACCATCTGAGCCACCCAGGCGCCCGATAATATTCTTTCATTTAGAAGAATCCAGCCTATGTTCTTCCTCACCCACAAGCTCAGTTTAAAACCCCCCTTAAATAAAAATTAAGAAAATAGTAGTCCATAAATATTTTTTCATACATTTAAGTGGGTTGTCACAGGAAGAAAGAAGGGGAGTCGTGCTTTGTGACCAAGGGGGACTTTGCTAAGCACCATTATATCTCAGCACACCTCTGTCCTCCCTTTCCTTTCACCTCTGCCTGGAGTTGCCAGATTTAGAAAACAAAAATAGAGGACTCCGAGTTAAATTTGAATTTTGGATAAGTGGTAAATACCTTTTTTTAGTATAAGTATGTCACAAATATTGCATGGGATACTTGTACAAAAAAATTATTTGTTTATCTGGATTTCAAATCAACTGGGTATCTTCCATTTTATATGTCAATTCTACACATGAATACTTACACCTCAGTTTTCACATGGTGACTTTTCTGGTTTGATAGAATTGAATTCAGTTTCCTGCTCAGCCACGTATGAGCCCTGCCTAGGCAACCTACTTGACCTGGAGGTGATAATTCTTATAGCAGAGAGCTGTCAAAGGATTATAAGGAGAGAATGCAAGTAAATCCCCTAGGTTAGGGCCAAGAATATGCAGCTACTCAACAACCATTGGCCAAATGTTTATTTCCTTTTCTTCATTTAAATTCTCCCTCCCTCTCCCTCTTCTCTCAAATAAATAAATAAAATCTTAAAAAAAAATTCTTTCAATTCTTCCCCTAACTTCCCTGAGAAGACTTAGGTGCTGCTCCCTTTTCCCTTACAATAGACTGTACCTATTTCTCTTCTTGTTCTTCTTTTTTTTTTAAGTAGGCTCCACACCCAGTGGGGCTTGAACTCACCACCCCAAGATCGAGACCTGAACTGAGGTCAAGAGTCAGATGTTTAACTGACTGAGCCACCCAGGCACCCCTAAGCTGTACCTATTTCTATTATAACATTCATTATATAGAACTTCAGGCCTGTTTTGTAATCATGATGGTATAGACATATCAATTCCTTCCTTTCTTTCTTTTCTCTCTCTCTCTTTTTTTTTTTGTTCATGTTTGCCTAGTGTAGCTTTTCACTACTTTTTTCTTTCAAACTTTCTAGGTTCTTTTATTTAAGGTGTGTCCTAAATAATGGGTTTCTAATGGATTTTTAGACAGAAAGTCTGATAATCTTTTTTAACTGTAGAATTTGGTCAAAAGTCTTCATTTTGCCCATATTCCTGGAAGATAATTTTGCTGGGTATACTTTGTATATCAATAGTTATTTTTACTCATTGTTTTTAAGACAATATCCTACTGTATTCTGGCCTCCACTGCTGCTTATAAGAAGCCACTTGTCTGTGTAAAGTATTTTTTTTTAAAGATTTTATTTATTTATTCATGAGACACAGAGAGACAGAGAGAGAGAGAAAGAGAGAGAGAGAGGCAGGCTCCCCACGGAGCAGGGAGCCCAATGCGGGACTCGATTCCAGGACCCTGGGATCATGACCTGAGCTGAAGGCAGACGCTTAACCAACTGAGCCACCCAGGCACCCAAGTATTTTCTTTTTAGGTGATCTGTCTTCTCTAATGGGCTGCCTTTACATCAGCGGTTCCTATTCCTTAGTATTCTGCAGTTTCACTTTTCTAAGTATGGCTTTCTTTTTCTTCATCCTGCTTAAGATTTTTTGAACTTACTGAACCCGATGATTGTTAATTTTCATCAGTTCTGGAAAATTCTCAGCCATTATCTCTCAAAAAACTGCCTTTACTTTGCTCTATCTTCTGTTCTAGAACAAATTTAGCCTCCATGTCACTTCTTTTTTGTGATTTCAGTGTTCTTGATAAGAACATAACATAGTTGCCGAGTAACAAAACTGAAGCCAGGCTCTCTGGCTTGAATATAATGGCTCTCTTATTAGGTATGTAAATTTGTGCAAGTTACTTAACCTTCCTATGCCTCAGTTTCCTCATCTCTAAAACAGGGAAGTAATAGTATCTGCTTTATGGGATTATTGTAAGGATTACAAGAGAAATGATATGTAAAGTGCTAAGAAAGGTATACAGTGTGTTTGCTCTTAATATTATTCTTTCTGTGCTGCATTATGAGGAATTTTTTCATATCTATTATACAGTTCACCAATTTTTATTTTCTGTGTCTAATATGTCCTTTGAGATGCTGGTTCTATTGGCATATTTTTCATTTTCAAAAGTACAATTTTGGTTATTTTTCAAATTGCCTGGTCAATCTTTTTAATCATTTACTTTTAGTATATTCTTTTTTTCTTTATATTTTTATATTTGCATTGACAGTTGCTTCTGCCAGGTACCTTCTGTAAGACACCACGTAAACCTAGGCCACTTTGAAAATTGCTTATACTGGCTTCTCGTCAATGTGTTGGGAAAACATGTTGAGGGAAGGGATAGAGCGAGTTCTCCGACTTGAAAAAGCTGATTTGAAATAACTAAGAAATGAGGGTCTGACAAAAAAGAAACCAAAGCCTGAGGTTGGGAATTCAATTTGAGATTGAGACAGTGGCTTTTAATCTTTGGATGCCGATTGGAAATATTTGGAGAGCATTTTAAAAATATGGATGCCTAGGCCCCTCTCCAGAGTGGGAGCCATGCATCAATGTTTTCAAAAGCTTCCCAGGCAATTCTATTGTGTAGCTGGCATCAACAAGAGTACCATGAAACAAAACCTGAAATCACTCTAGGTGTTCCAAACAGGGAAGGACTGGATGTAGAGGATCAGATGCTGCAACACCATTGGGAGGGCTGAGAGAGAAAAGATTAGGGGCAGCTGCTGCATTTTTTTTTTTTTCCTGAAAACTTCAGGAAATATATAGCATAGGAATAGGCATCTCAGAAAACTGCCATTGAAAACTACAGCTGCTTATGCTCCAAGGAGGGTGATTCAGTGGGAGCCTGAGACCCTCCTCCAGAATGGCTTTTCTGCTCTCTCCAGAAGCCCTTGGGCCTATGTGCTGTTTACAAAGGAAAGGTGATGGCTTCTCTTTAGTTTCACTTTCAAATTGTCACAGGGAAACCCCTTATTACTAGTAGCATCTAACTCTAAACTCTGGCCAGGAAGTCTAGGGGATACAAAGAAGGGGGTAAATGGTGCAAATTTGTCAACAGATTGAGAATCACTGGACTAGAAAAGGTAAACTTCCAAAACTTAGAGCACAGGGGCTCAGGCCTATCAGTGACTCTGAACATGAAAATGCTTCTTAAAGCATTTATCCAGATTTAAGAAGGCTTGAGGTTAAACTCTCCCAGTGGAGACAATTTTTCTTGATCCTCCAGATTCCTGTAGGTACCAAGAGGAAGTAGGAATATCTTTGTCCTCCTACAGTGCCCTAACTTTTCTGGCAGGGCTGAAGAATTCACAAATGAAGGCCAAAGAAGAATCTAAGTCAATGAATTAAAGGCAACACTTCGAATCTGATATTCAAATGGAAGGTTTAATGATGCATACCATGAAAATGCAACTATGTAAAAAAAAGAAAAGAAAAGAAAATGCATCTGATACCAAAGCTCATATTCTTTGTTCTTCATGCCATTGCCATTTTAAAAGCAAGTGATGGTTTGGATTGTGTAGGGTTCTTTTTAAAATTTTTCACATGAATCATAATGATTGACCATAAACTCTTGCAAAAAAACTGGGCATGGATGAAGGAAAATAAGAGATGCCCCTTCTCGTGTTGGTGACTCTTCTCCTCTTCCCTCTTTCTGAGAGCAACCACCCACCTGGTGTGTTCCCTACTTCTCTCTCACTCCCACGGTCTCTTCCCCTTCCTCTTTCTCCCCCGTGCTTCCCCAAGCTTCTTCTCTTTTTCTTCCCTTTATCTCCTTCCTGTTAAAGTATCTGGCAGTGGAGGCAGCAGAAATATGGTTAGATATGTGTGGGGTTTTTCAGGGGTGGGGTAAGCTCAGACTCTGTGCCCAGGGCAAAAATGTCACCCTAGAAGCAGACAGGCGAAAAAAAAAAAAAAAAGCAGACAGGTGCACTCTGAACCTCCCAGATCTTCTTCTGTCATAATAAGATTGGATGTTTACTGCTTGCCAAGATGATCATACTAAGTGTGTTTAAATATAGTCCTTAGAACCATGATTTGCACATATTTAGTACCTTGGTGTAGTATCATTCCTAAATTTTCACAACAAACTTGCAAAGCAGATAATCTTATCATTCCTATTTTATAGATGAGGAAATAAAAGCTTAGAGGAATAAAGTAACTTGGTCAGTTTCAAATAGCTAATATCCAGATCAAGTGGTATATGTCCCACCAATTCTGAGTTTTCCTGATTATACAAGATTATTCCTCCAGTTGTGACATTATACTTAAGAAGGACACTGATTAACCAGAGTGTCCAAGTAGTTTGGCCATATGAGGAAGTAAACCATACCATCTTTACCACCCTCATTGATGATGAACATTTATAGAGTGCCATCTCTATACCAAATCCTGTTGATGGGTTTTATGTAGATTATCTGCATGCAAGTAAAACAGTACAACTTTATGAAATATGCAACATTATAATAATCCAATTTACAGATGAGGAAAACTCAGTACTTGCCCAAGACAGCCCAGCTAGTAAATGATAAAGGCAGGACTCCAGTACCAAAGCTTATAATTCTACACTATGCTGGTAACCTTACTTACTTGCCTGAAGTAAGTACAGAAGGGTACAGAAGTTGACAGAAAAAAGACAGGAATATTCAGTCTGGATGTGAAAGAAATTTCCTAAATTGAAAAGGACGTTGGAGTGTGTATGACCTCTTAGATAATATGTAACCTCTAAGATGCTTTGGATCTGGGAGTTAGCTTTTTTAAACCATCAGAGCAGCCCAACAGGTTTAAGGATGTAATTTTCTAAGTGGCCTTAGTGAAGCATGATGAGGAAAAATGGTTGAATCTGAATCTAGTCTCTGATCCTGTCAGAATTAAAGGCTTATAAAGATTTTTTTATAGAGTATCTCATTTGTAATCCAAATCACCTTGAGATGGAGTTCTTACTAAACCTATATTTTTTAACTGAGCCAAGGAAAACTACATTAAATGCACAAGTGATAAGCACCGATCCTGAGTGTATCTATGGCTGTTTTGTTTCTGTCATCAAAGTCATTAACATCAGGCAATTAAGAAGTATAGGGCAATTTTGCATGGTGAAGAAATATTAAAACTAGTGTTTAAAAATTTTTATGATTATGAAACTAGTATTCTTATTATTACAAAAACTTTCACAAAAACCACTGAAAAAGTATACAGAAAGAAATTAAAATCATTCATAATCCAACTGCCCAAACCAACTACTCTTAAATATTTGATATAGTCATTTTCAGTGAATACATATTTTCAGATTATGTAGAGATCACTGTATAAACAGTCTTGTCTTCTTTATCACATGAATTTTTTATTTTATTTAAGCATCATTTCAGAGGTTTAATACATCATATGCGTGCAGCATAATTAACTTACAGTTAACAGCCTCTTTGTGTCTAGTCTGTACATTTTGTACTTATTGCTGGTATTGCTCTGAATAATTCCTAGAAGAGGGATTACTGCCTCAAAGAGCATGATTACTACTTGTGACCTAGCCATCGATTGCCAAATTGACTT
The DNA here is from genome assembly GCF_054177405.1 of Leptonychotes weddellii. NCBI lineage: Eukaryota > Metazoa > Chordata > Mammalia > Carnivora > Phocidae > Leptonychotes > Leptonychotes weddellii. The sequence goes on along the minus strand of NC_138380.1, from coordinate 36,301,961 downwards.
CTGGAAATGTGGGGCTAATTTCAACTCTAATGAACAGTGGTACCTTACCTTTGCCATCATGACTGATGACTGTCATGATGTTTCACTTCACTAATTTTATAGATGAAAAAGATCTTACCATTTTAATTTTCACTTATTTGAAAACCATTGATGGCAGGTCACTTTACCTTGTCAACACAATTCATTAAGGGCACAGATAAAAGAAGTATCTCTAAAGGGCAGTCTTAAACTAGATGTTTCTACTAACGTCAATGGTAAAGATCAGATCACCACAAGTAACTCCCAATGGGTGTGGAAAATACCTAAGGGCTAAGGGTGAGGGAGGCCTAGGGATTGAATGTGAGAGCAGGGAGCACAGCAGCAGGGACTCAAATGCATCAGTTGTTTGTCAACTGGCCTTTCTTTCTTCTACTTGAGGTATTTCTTATTGAGTGAACATGTTGAGTGCCTGTTGTGTGCGTGAACATTCGCTCACCACTTGTTTCACAGCATGGATTCTCTGTTCACAAAGCATTCTCTGCTGAGGGTAAAACAAGGATGGGTTCCAAGTACAGAAAGTGAGGGCACTTGGTGATCGGGAGGGACCCCCAATGGCAAGGTTTCCTTTGAAGGCATTGAATTTAACCACATTCACTCTTCATAATAGAAAATGGAAGTATATCCATCTTTCATTGTTTGTCTTGGGTGGGGGGAATGTTTTCTGCCGTTACTCTTTTTTTTTCAGATTACCAATTAAAAATGCCCTTATAGAAAAATTGCAATACACAGCACAGCAGGGAGCAATGAACCCCCATGTACCCTTTACCCAGCTACCAACTTGACTCACAGCTGCTCTGGTTTGATTTCTTCCTCTCCCCAACCCAACCCCTACAACTCTATCATTTTGAAGAAAACCCCAGATGTTATATCCATACTTTGATATGTATCTCTAAAAGGTAAGGACTCCTTTCTTAAAAAATAACAATAATACTATTATCTTGCCCCAAATAATTCCTCAGTATTATCAAATAGTCAGTTATTGTTCAAATTTTCCTGATCACCTCATACTGTTTTCAGTTGGTTTCTTGAGTTGGGTTCCAAACAGGGCCTCTACATTGCCTTTGTTGATTTGTTTATTACATCTTTTAAAACCTAGAAATCTTTCCTCTCCCTCATTTTTCTCCAACAGGCAGCTCTGGCTCCTTCTAGGGGGAAATTATATATAAAGTCCACGGTGTTATAGGCAACTAATGAATCATTGAACACTCCATCAAAAACTAATGATGTACTACTATACAGTGGCTAACTGAACATAATGATCATAATAAATAAATAAATAAATAAATAAATAAATAAATAAATAAATAAATAAATCCCACAATGTGGGTGCCAGGGATGTTTATTGTTATTGTGATGGTCATTATTTCTGGACAGAGCTAGGATGTTGTTTTGCTTACACATTTTAATTGCTGTTTACCTATGTATATAGCAGGATGATTTTTTTCCTCCTGAGTTTCAGAATTCCATACCTGCTTAATCAAATAGTCCATGTGTTTATTGTAACTACTGGTGTCCTAGTTTCTTTAGGGTGAGAGGGGGGATGGCTTACCACATGATCTGGCTCTCAAAATCTTCCTTTATACTCTGTCAGTCATGAATCAAAATGGAAAAAAAAAAAAAAAAGAAGGGAGAGAGACTGATCCTAGAAGAGCTCCAAAGGCTCTAGTGACATCATCCAAGTTGACCTCTTTATTTTGTGAACAGATACCCCAAGGACAGAGAGGTGACTTGCTCAGGGTGAATTAAGTCAGTAGTTCTCAAATATTAATATGGTCAAGAACCCTCTGGAGAACTTGTTTAAAAATTGATCATTGAGGCTCAGTCCAGAGATTCTGATTCAGTTGGTCTAGGTGGGTCCCTGGTAAAGTCAATGCTGCCAGTGCATGGACTAACCTTGAGTGGCACCGATCTAGAGGTTTCCTGATAAATGGTGAAAGTGAGCATCTTCTTGGCTACAGCTCTGTTAAAAGCACAGATGAACTCACTTTGAGCTACCTGGAAAAGCACTGTGAGCGCATGCTTCAAAAATCAAGTCATGGGGTCCCAAGCAGGTGAATTGTGAGTTGGCTAGGTAGTTTACCTCCCTCAGTCTACTTGGTGTCTTCAAATTTTCATGACAGATTAATTCCTCTAGGTTAATCCCTCCTTTAAAAATCAGATTCTTAAAAAAAAAATTCTACCTCTGCTGGCAAATTAAGCCATTGATTTCAATTTAAGCCTGTTTCAAACACCACCAGGAAATCTTATGTGAGTCTCCTGTTGTAGGAAATCTCTGAAATCTCACAACTTCTGCCTGTATCCCTTTCTATGCCCAAATACTTTCTGCAGGATATGTTTAGACATTCTTGAATAAGGAGTGATTTAGCAAACTAGGTATCCTAGAGATGCAAATTCCCAACTCCAGATAAAAGATATAGGATTTACCTGAGTAATAGCCTCAAGGTTTGATTAAATGCAGCCAGAAGTGTCAGAGGTTTGGAAATCTCAGCCGTCTGAGACGACAGATACTCCAAAGTCCAGATAAATACCTTCACTTCATAACCACTCAGCAATCTCGGAATAACTACCTTATGTTATAATAAGGTCCCCTTATTCAAGTTTCTAGAGGCTTTGTGTCACAAGTTTCTACAGGCTTTGGGACATAAGAGGAGAGGAGTAACTGAGTTCCTGCCTATAGTCTCCCCTTGATACCAGTGACTTATCTACCTCCATATTTCCTAGGCTTGTGTTAATAGGTGCAGGTGCTATGGTATGGAGGAGAAGGACCCAAGGATAAGTACTGGTGGTTAAGAGACTCAGATTACTCACATGTTTACCTGTGGGGAGTGGGGAAGATAGGTACTAAAGAGCATGGAAGAAACAAAAACAAAAAGGGTAATAGAGTGATCAATTTTGCATACTTGATACTACTTTTGTTTGGACTATAAAAACTACACTGCTGTTCACTCTTCAGACCACCTTTCTCTCCTTCTCTAGATAATGTATCAGTCATAAATCAAAGGATTTTTTTTTAAGCATATCTGATACCTGAAAGATGGCAAACAGTGGTTGTCCTTCTGATGGCAATGAATAAGCAGATAGGGATAATACCCTAAAAAACAAGAGGCCTCTTAAGAATAATGTATTCAGTTAGCTACTGCCAGCAAAATGCTGTGTAATAAGTCATAGCTTATCACCCAAGACTCAATAGCATAAAAAAGCAATTGTTTATCTTTATGGACCTATGTGTTGTCTGAGAGTCAGCCAGCTGGTCTAGGCTTAGTGGGGTGGCTCTGCAGATCTCAGTTCAGCTTGCTCCTTCATCTGGTGCCTGCTGACAGAAGCTGGGCTCTATTGGATGGTTAATTTCCACTCCATGTGTCTTTCTTCCTCCTCCTGGGACGAGGGGCGAGCCCAGCACGCTCTTTTCCTGGTAATGGCAGAGGCACAGGGAATATGTAGAAATACTGCCTCTTAAGGTCTAAGCTCAAAACTGGCATGCTGTCTCTTTAACCTTACCCTATTTGCCAAAACAGTCACCTGGCCAAACATAAAGTCAAGGGGGTTGGAAATATAAGCTGTTCCTGCAGTGGGAAGGATTACAAAGTCACATGTCGGAGGGTGTGCACATGGGATAGGAGAGCAAAGAATTGGGCACAAATACATAGTGTGTGTTATCAATTAAATTAAATATTATTACAGATAAGAAAATTCAGATAAAATACCATTAGATTCTGATGCTAATCTATAATGCTTTCTTATGGGTAAGCTGTTAAAAAAATACTTCAGCCAATGTATCCAAGGGGTATCTCTTGTTTAGATTTCTCTTCCTTTTTTGCTGTTTAGATTCTTTAAAGTCTTTTTGTTTTCCACAAGGTGCCAATGTTACACTTGTCTGTATAGAGCCTTATTAGTTAGTGAAAGATCCCAACTCTATAGCTTCAACTGCTCCATCACTCTAAGTATATGTCATCTTCAATACATGCTGTCTTGCTGCTAAATAACCTCCAATTCATGGCTCAAAGTACCCATTAGTTATATATTTACATGACTGAAACTTTATTTCTCTACTTGAATATCCTGTGTAATTTCAGAGACCATTTATTAACAAGTTCCTAACGCAAGACTCTATACAGGACCCTTTATATCTCTTTGTCTCACTAAGCAATTCTGCAATGTTGATAGTATAATTTCCATTATACAAATGGGGGAAGTGAACCCAGGCAGATTAGATAAATTGCTTAAGGATCAAATTGGTAATAGTATCAGAATTCAAATATGGTTGTATTCAGCTGCAAAGCCAATGGTTTTCCTATTATTTTCTGCATGATTTTTGTTTCATTCCCCCTACCCACGACCCACCACCTACCCCCAGACCTGAGTTTCTAGATTTTCCTCTGAGATACAGTGAGGGGTAGGTTTTATGCCAGTTGTTTTGGTGGCAAATGTTGGTCGGGACCCTTTCTATTCTCTTGAGAGCCCACAGGTGTGGCAGGGCATGTATTATTATCCTCTATAAAGCTGAGAGGGCTAATACTTTGAACTAAAGAGATTTATATAGTTAATAAGTGGCAGAGCCAGGACCTAGACTCAGACTATTTTTCTCTTACATCATTTAAATTACTACATTTAATCACAGTAATTGGAAGAATGACAGTGTGCATTTTTGGTAATAGAACTAGCCAGTTAACTTGACTCCAAAGGACTGTATTTTCCTTTAAGACTCTAGAAGAATTTGGGAATAATAATAGAGTGAGTATTCCTTGCATTACAATAAAATAATTAAATATATCTTGTTAGAAGAGAGTTACTATGCAGTCTTATAGTCGACTAGGTTCTAGAGTGTTAGATTTATAACAGGATTCTTCAATAACCTGGAACTCTTGGTAACTGATTGCTGGTTACATAACTTCTTTAACAATTCAAGTTATAGAATAATCCAAAAAGAAGCCAAACAACCTTAAATAAATAAATAATAAATAAATAAATAATAAATAAGTAAATCAATTTCCAATGAACATTTTTTAATGTACAGATCTAGTGCAAGGAATCAAGAATTGACTTTTCTTTGTGTTTTGATCTGCCATTTTTGTAGCAAGCGCTGTTGCACCATGGTTTGTTGCACTGATATGTAGAAACAGGATGTAAGCTGTTACTTTATTTGCAATGGCTTGCCATTGATCTCTGTCTCAAGCATTAGAGGAGTTTTGCAAAACTCAATGAGTCCTGATTTTGGTTAGTTTTACCCTCAATAAAGCTGGAAGATGAAGTTTCTTTCCTGAGCATTATTTATCTTATCCTGAGTTCTTCAAAACATGTTATTACAAGAATTTTTCATTATTGATATATTTCAATTTTTTGAGTTTTTTTTTTTTTTTAAAAGACTTCTAGATGGGGAGGGAAAGAATGAGAAATTGAGATTTATGGAGTAGCTACACAGTGTCTAGCCCCATGCTGGGTGCTTTACATAATTTATCTCTTTATTGGTCCCATATTACAGATGAGGAAATAATGGCATTTTTATTAATGCAAACTGAAGAGAACTCTAACTTTTGTGTTGTTGTTATCAAACATTGGTGCGTTCAAAATTTGGGCTATTTCCTCCTGTTCTCTTTGCTATTAGAACATATTTCCTATACTAGATACCTAAACTCGTCTGTTGCCAAGCAGCATCAACATCATAAACTTATTATATGTTGACTGCAGCACTTCTAAGTCTCAAATATACACACTCCACTCTCTAAAACAAGAGAATTTGCCTTTTCCCAGCATTCCCAGAAAGAGTCCAGAAATTCTTGGGGCTCCTTGGTGGCTCAGGTGGTTAAGCAACCGACTCTTAATTTCAGCTCAGGTCATGATCTCAGGGTCGTGGGATCAAGCCCCGTGTCTGGCTCTGTTCTCAGCTAGGAGTCTGCTTCTCTCCCTCTCCCTTTGCCCCTCCATGCTCTCTCTCAAATAAATAAAACTTAAAAAAAAAAAAAAGTTAAAAAAAAAGTAAATCTTTAAACAAACAAAAAAAGTAAATAAAAAAAGAGAAGGGGTCCTGAAATTCTTTCCAACTGGACCATCTTGAGTCACATATCCATCTTGAACCAATAATTGTGATTAGGGTGTGAATTAGGGAATAAAATGTTCTGCTCAGTTTACCTTAGCCTAAGATTAGTGTCCCATCTTTGGAGTTGAGACATGGAGTCAACTTCTTCAAAATGACATAGATCCTGAAATGGAAATGATAGGTTTTGAGGAAGGCAGAACTGGAGTCCTAGGAGGCAGGCAAACACAACCATCCACAACATTATTCATTCTTTCAATGAACCATGTAGACAACAAACTGTCTTCCTAAGAACTGTGGGGAAAACTAAAAAAAAAAAAAAAAAATTAAACATAGTTCCTTCCCTAGGTGTCTATATATTTATTATGGAGAGGGAGGAGCTAAATTAATAACTATAATAAAACTTGAAATGATATGAAACAAAAGTGGTACAACTATTGAGGTGGGAAAGATAATTACTTTTCTGGAGGAATAATAGAAAATTCTTGAAAGAGCTGAAAGATGACTTAGAACATAAAGGACTAGTTAGAAATTTTCTTGGCCATGTGTGATATGTTGCTGGGAGAAATCAGGACACAGGAAAAAAAAATAAGCTTTTTTTAGGGAATAGGATGGACAGAAAGATAGAGTAAGTAATAGCCAGGGCTTTAGTAGAAACGTAGCACCCTGAAGAAAAAATATTACCCTATTTCACTGTTTTATTTGGGATTAATTTCTTAATAAAGATGGTAAAAAAAATAAGCATGTGGATGAAAGTATAATTTCTTGTTGGTTGAAAGTGGTAAATTCTGTATTCTTTAGTGAGTTAGTTCTGTTGCTCAGGAAGCCAGTGTACTGCAAATTATATTTCTTTGTTTAAATGCTTCCCTTCTTAAGAATTTTTTTCTTTTCTTTTCTTTTTCTTTCCTCTTTTTTTTTTTTTAGAGAGAGAGAGCAAGTGAGTGAGCATGGGCAGGGGGTGGAGAGGGGCAGAGGGAGAAGGAGAGAGAGAATCTTAAGCAGACTCCATGTCCAGTGCAGAGCCCGAAGTAGGGCTCTATCTCACAGCCCTGATATCATACCTGAGCCAAAATCAAGAGCTGTACGCTTGACCGATTGAACCACCCAGGCGCCCCAAGAACTTCTATTTCTGAATAAAGTTTCGACTTTACTTATTTGCTTGTATCTCATGTGTTATAAAAGAGGGTGTAAAGTAGCTGAACTCAAGCTTTGTATCCAAACATTAAAGTGAAGGTTTTCCCTTATAGACTGGAGATCAATAATGTGCTTCCCACGGGGCCAAGGGTGTTATGAACATTTATTAGAAGGTAGATATGTGGAAGGTTCCCTAGCCAGTGAGCCTCAATTTTCCATGATGGGTGTGATTAAAAGGGAACAAGGACATGTCCAAACCATGGGGGTGTCTGATTATAGAGGGGCCTTCCTAATTATGTGTCTGATTATGGTTAACATTTACATCATTTTTAAAACACATAAATAACCCTCAGCAGGGAATGTGGCCAGAAAATGCAGATTGAGGCCTTGTGAGAATGAGAAGCTGCTTTCAAATCTACGAAAGAGAAAAAGCTATGCATCTTTCCTCTAGTCTAGAGCATATGGTCTAAAATAGAACCAATAAAAAGAGAAATACAAATATACCTCTGTCACCTTCCTTCCCCCCAAATTAAGTAGATTGAGGACATCTCTGAACAACCAGGCTTAGATAATTAAATTCTATACAGAGGTTGTATATTTGCTGATCGATGTGTTCAGGCTGTAATGAAGAATGTGCTGTTCATTAAACAAACCTTTCGAACTTTGGTGTCTGTCTTTTGTGGCTCATGTTATTCCATCCCCGGACATTTCCTGTTTTCTCCTCTCCCCTACTCTGTCTACCAAATCCTTTCTATGCTTCAATTCCACTTCCAAAAGCAGCCTCTCCTGTGAAGCCTTTCTGGGTTTCTCCTTCTCCCAGTTAGGCTTTTTTTCCCACTACTCTGCTCTCCTCGCATTCTACCTTCGTGTTTTCTACTACAGGTATCTGCCTCCTTCAGTAGATGATAAGCTGCTTGAGGGCAGGACGGTGTCTTCTCTTGTTTGTGCCCATCATTCACTACTATATAATCTTCACACATCTCTTGAGAAAACATATACATCTTAAATAAAATTGTTTAAAGGTAACATACCAGGAAAATAGGTCTCTGCTCTCATAGCTTTGCAAAGTATTGCTTCTTCTCTTTGGGATGAAATTGATCAATTACATTGAAAGTTGCCATCATTAAAAGGTTTATACCTAGGGGCTCCTGGGTGGCTCAGTTGGTTAAGCGACTGCCTTCGGCTCAGGTCATGATCCTGGAGTCCCGGGATCGAGTCCCACTTTGGGCTCCCTGCTCAGCAGGGAGTCTGCTTCTCCCTCTGACCCTCCTCCCTCTCATGCTCTCTGTCTCTCATTCTCTCTCTTGCAAATAAATAAAATCTTAAAAAAAAAAAAAGGTTTATACCTAGTAAGGGAGATGAGAAGTCTTAAATTCAACAAGTACTCAACAAAATATTTCATGTTTACTATGAACCTACCATCATACTATAGTAATGGACCAATAGTCATGGTCACTGCCCTCATGGGAGATTCTTGTCTAGTGAGGAAAATGGTCAGTCAATGTACAAAATAACAGGCATTTATAGTTAGACATTGTATTAAATGTTATGAAGAAAGGGAATGGTGATTCAGGATAAAACAGAAGCTTTAGAGAAAATGAGGTTAGAAAGTCATTTCTGCTGATGAGCCTTGATTTGAAGTAAATGTAATGATGACATGCATTCATGGAATTTCTTGAAAAAGCTTCTCATAGGCAAAGGAAACATGACATTTACCCTAAAGAAGAATGAGAGGAACTGATATGAGATACCTCATCCACATAAGTGTGGGTTCTTCTGAGATAACAAGGGTGATAGAGAATATGAAAATATTTCAAGGATTTTAAATTTCACATGCCCACCAACAGCCTGGAATTTGAAGATACAGTATCTCAAGCAGAGCTCAGATTCACAAAACTCTTCTATTTTAGGTTTTCCTGATAGGTTTTGTGGGGGACATTCTAGGGGCATGAAGATTAAGCTTTACTATTTGTAAATGGGGAGTTTCATCAGATGATCTTAACTTTCTCCTATAACAAACTACCATAAACTCGGTGGCTTAAAACAACAGAAGTTTATTCCCTCACAGCTTTGGAAATGAGACATCTGAAATCAAGATGCCAGTAGAGTTATACTCCCTCTGAGGGCTCTAAAGGAGAATCCTTCCTTGGCTCTTCCAGTTTCTTACTGACTCCAGGCACTCCTTGGCTTATGATTGCATATTTTAAATCTCTGCCTCTGTCTTCCCATGGCCTTCTTCTCTTCTCCTGCCTCTCTACTGCATGTCTTTTTTAAGGACAACAGTCATTGGATTTAGGGCCCACATGGATAATCCAGGATAATCTCATCTTGAGATCCCCAATTACATCTACAAAGATTCTTTTACCAAATAAAATCACACTCATAGGTTTGGAAGATTAAGACTTGGATATATATCTTTGGGGGCTGGCCACCATTCAACCCCACTACACGATCCCACTCAGAAAATATGGGAAAGACAAGGCATTTCTGCTTTCATTGTACATAGCAGTTGTAGCTATAAATAAATATAGAACATTAATAGCAATACTAGCATGTCGAGATGAAAAAGTATCCTCCAGGGAAAGAGTTTTAAGCTAAGTCAATGACACAAGTTTGAGATCTCTAGTGAATGCCACCTTTCCCCCTCAGACAGTCTTGGAACTTTAAGGCCTAAGTCCTTTTTGAATATTCTATTTTAAGGCCCTTCAAGACTGACGTTAATTCTGTGGCCAGAATCCAGAGAAGCTGCTGATTTGTTATCAGGTAGCTTTAAGAAGATGAAAGGTGAACCAGAAAGCCCAAAAGAAATGTCTTTGGCTGCCTGGTAACCAGGACTATTGTAGGTAGTTCTGTTGTTTGAGCCTAAGGTGGAAGTCTGCAGGAGCTAAGAGATGGAGTAAGATATGACTGCAAAACCCATGTCTTTGTTAAATCATAGAATCTCAAGACTGGTCATCTTATTTGACCATCAGATTCAGTGATGATTTATCTGTACAACAATCTGCTAAGAAGTTTTCTGATCCATATTTGGATATCTGGTGCCTCTTCTTTTATCCAGCATTGTTAGCAGCTTCTTCTATTTTAACATGGATTTTACCTTCTGTTTAATAGACAAATTGGTCCTCGTCTTCCTGTATAAAGAACCAAAATGCTCCTAATGGCTTAGTTCCTCTCTTCAAAAATGTTGAAACTTACCCTTTGCCACATATATCTGAGAGTAATGAGTCACTGCTGTAAGAAGGGCATAAACTTCGAGCTCACCTTGGCCATGGTTAGAATGTGCAGTTCAGGGGCAGCTGGATAGCAAACCAAGAACAAAGAAGCTGAGAATTGGATGGGAAACTGAGGACATTCGTGGCATTTCCTACTCTGGGGATTTCAGTAGGGTACTATTTCAGCCCCTGTGGGACAGGGCGGGGAATAAACTTTGAAAGGAAGAGCTGAGGGCATAAGAGCATAAGACAAAGCTTGAATCCTTCCAGGGATTCCATTAGAAGTAAATCAAGGATGAAGAGAAGTAGGAGCAGCCCTTAGAAACAGGGGCCAGCAGGAATAATTGAGGAAGTAGGTCCTAAAGAACTTTACAGTCAGGCTGGAACCAATATCTGAAGAGCTGACTGGTCCTGGAAGGGTCATTAATCAGAAAGCTACAACTAAATAAAAGGGAGGGCATGGAGTGAAAGAAAGGAGTGCCAAAACAAGGAGAAGTAGACAGGGTTTGGGAAGGCTCAAGATCTAGGGAGGCTGGGAAGTGAGCCAGGAACCAGGCAAAAGAGCAGTCAGAGGCAAGATTGGCATGACTCAAGCCTGGCACTCCTAGGAGAGGGATGTGCCCCAGCTGTTCAGCTCTTTATCCAGGGATTCCTGGGTACAGGGCAGCAGACCCTTGCAGATACTAGGCCCTTATGTCTATCAATGGCTACAGATGGGCTTTCCTGGGCTAGAGCTCTCTGAGGTTGAGCAGCTGGTCAAGGCCTACCATAACAATCTTTCAGTATGACTTTCAATCCCAAAAAGGGGGGGTTAAGGACTTAATAGTTCAAAAAGTGAAAAGGAATTAAGAAAGGGGCTCAGGAATCTATCTTTAGGACAAATTAAATTTTGGTAGTTAAATTTTAATGCAGTTTTTTTTTCAATTATATTGCAATCTGATAACTGCTTCTCAAACATTTATTGACTTTAGAGAATACGGAGTGGACCTATTTTAATTACTTCTCTAAGTCTCCTACTAGTATTCAAATTAATTGTCTTTAAATACCCTGGTCACGAGACATAAACAAGTGCACTTGAGAAACAAGCAGAGATGGAATGTCCACTTTTTATGTCCAGGAGGACTTCTGTACTGCTGTAACCCAGTGAAGAGACACTCCACATCTGAGCTTCCGTGCTGCCACTTGTTAGCTGAGTGACCTTGGGAAAGTTACTTAACTTTCCTGAGTCTCAATTTCTTTCTTTTTTTTTTTTTTAAGATTTATTTATTTGAGAGAGAGAGAGCGCGTGTGCGCATGTGCACACACAGGGGGAAGGGCAGAGGGAGAAGGAGAGAATGCTCAAGCTGACTCCCTGCTGAGCACGGAGCCCGAAACAGGGCTGGATCCCAGGACGCTGAGACCTGAGCCAAATCAAGAATCGGCTGCTTAGCTGACTGAGTCACCCACTGAGCCTCAATTTCTTCATCTGATATTTGGGATAAAAAATACCCATGCCCTAGACTTCTTGGGAGGATTACAAGTAACATATGTGAAATTTCCATCATAGTGCCAAGAATGGGGGCAGGGCAGCTATTATTACCAACAAATTGTGTTCAATAGACATGTCCACTGTTGGTAAGAAAGCATAAATTCAGAGTTACTTGGGACTAAAGAAAGGAGGAGGGTGAGCTTCAGCTAATTTCTGGCTATTGTCTGGCTAATTTCTCAGCAGCTTTGACTTAAAGTCTTTTTTTTTTTTTTTTTTTGAGGAAGTCTTTCTGCTCTGAGTAAGCTTATATTTCCTATTTACCTTGAAGCTATGGTGCCCTCCTACCACAGATGTTGGTTAATTCTCAAATGAAATGCCATCTTTCCCTTAATAAAGAGGCTCAACATTCTCCAAAGTAATTTCTCAGTCCTCCTCAGGTGTTTTGTTGGCCACTTGCAACTTCACTCACTGGCAGATTATACTGGGCTCCAAGGCAGAGGTCAGTGATTTTTCCAGAGCTGTATTTAGATGGGAAGGGAACCACAATTTGAACAGGAGAACTTATAAAACCTTTAGAACTTCTGGTAGTTTTTCATTGTTGGCTTTGCTCACTGAGGGCTGAGTATACTGTAGGTTCAGACTTCATAGCACATTTTAATACCTACAGACCTACAGAGGTGTGCAAAGCTCTCCCCAGGAATGGAAAGACCTCACAGACTGCTCCTCATTTGGGGAGAAAATATGTGGTAAATAGTGTGCTAAGGTGGCTTATGAAGTAGTGTAACTCTCACTCTGTGCAAACACAAAGCCTCTGAGTTTCAACCTCATGGGACTCTGACATCAGCTCTTACTTCCCTTATGGGTAACCAGAAGTTGTAAAGGCAGGAACAGTGTTTAACATCTCAAGTAACCGGAGAAATAATAGCTCAAACTCAGAATGTTATTGTTGGTTAGGATTGATATTTTTGATTAGTGAGGCTGTAGATCTAACTTTATTTGACACTGCCTAAGCAAGCATTTTTTACAATTTTAGTTGAAGACCCAGGAGATTCCTTTCAAACTTTAGAAATAGGATAGCAAAGGAGAGACTGCAAACACACACAAAAAATGCAGGGCGATTTTTTAATATTTACTTAGGCATATCATTCTGTCAAATGGATTTCTATAGGGTTGACATTTATGTTTTGTTGTTTTCCACATTGGTTCTGGTATTTTCAGACAGATTTTCTTTTTTTTTTTTTTAGCTACCCTGAGGTGATCCTTAACGTGGAGCTGTCATTCCAGAGTCTTTTCTCAAAATATTTTGGATAAAATGCTGCTTGTTTTCCCAGAGTGATTAAAGTGAATGTTCCTACTTTTTTTTTCAATAAACATAACAAAATATAATCTAAGGATAGCTCACAGGCAGGGAAAGCTGTTTGTCCACCAGCAACCTTTTCTCATTGTTCTGCCTCTTCTAGCTGGGCTGGATATTCATCCTGGCTCCTGATATCCTTGAAGAGGGATTTTTGGGGATGCTTAAAGCATGGCTCTGCCACTCAGAAGCTGTCATTCATCTCTCTGGGTCTCTGGAGTCTTTCTATAATGGTCATGTGTTATGGAAACAGTTCTGCACTGGAACAGGAGACTGGAGGCTTAGATAGTGACTACTTTGTTAGGTAACAAAGGTTTCTGTGTGGGCTGCAGTTTCTGCCTCCATTTAAATGGTGTGCTGGATACTGTGATCTCTAGGTTTCATTCTAGTGCTAAGATTTTGTGATGTTGTCTTCTGATCCCTGGCACAGCTGTTCCTCTAGTCCTGGTGACAGTGGTGAATCACACACCATTTATGGCTCCTTCATTTCTGGGGGCAAGGATGGGTATTGAAACAAGGAAAAACTGAGACAAGAGTGATAAGTGCTATGAAGAAAATGACTGGGCTTGTTATCTCATACTGAATGAATCTGCTCACAGTCCCATCTGTTCAGAGTACAGCAGGAGGAAGTGAATCCAGGGATGGGGTGGGAAGCAAAGAAAAATGAAGTGTAAGGTCAAAGGGACCAGGCCTTTTATCATGGGCCTGGCCAGGTCACCCACTGGCACTGTGGCCACAGAGCTGTCTAATCAGGGACCTGTGAGTTACACTTCTTTCCTCCTCTCCCAACAGGAATGCAGTCCATTGCTTAGCACCATTGATTCTATCTTATTCTTTGCCTTGTCAATAATGATTCTCTCTCTCCCCCTCACTACCAGAGGCTCAGTTCAGATAGTTTCTCTTTTGTAAGCCATACCAACTTCTATTTACCAAGAATTTTAATTCTTTAATTTTCATCAAGAGTTTAAATTCACATTTTTTGGTTTCTCCAACCCCAGAGTCTTCAATTTTGTTTACTTTGGGGGCAAATTCCCCTAAGTGGTATCACCTTGCACCAATCCTTATGATATTTAAACTTGATCAGTACAATAGCCTGCTAATGGTATCACTCTTTTTATCTTGCCCTCCTCTAATCTTTTCTCCAATAAAACCAAAAAACAGGTTTTGGAATTGAAATACTAAATGGCATTTTATATTTTAAAATTTGCATCTCTCATAATTTTCAGGATAAAATAAAAAATCCTTAGAGTGGCAACATGCTATGTATTTGGCAAGCTTCATCCACATCTACATTCGCCTGTGTTCTACTCATTTACCTTATGTTCCAGGTACATCAAACTATAGGTAATTCTCTGAACATGCATCCATGCTTTTTCTCAGACTCTTGTCTATACCTGGAGTACTCTATTTCTTCCTCTCTGCATCTGGAACTTCAAAGCTTTCCTTAAGATCCAGCACCTGTTATACATCTGTGCCCAAGAATTACTCTATTGCCACTACATTCTGATGCTTTCACTCTCCACTGTCTGTTAAATTAACTACTCCCCTTTCTGAATTCCTGTGGCATTTTTTTATGTACCTATAGGTGTTGTAAATAATTTATGTACCTCTTCCTCCCCTATCAGACAGAGATTTAAACGCAGGGATGTGTTTTGTTCATCTCAGAATCTTCACTATGCGCTATACAAAAGACACAATGACATGACTTGTTTATTAAATGAAATGAAAAATCCCAAGTTGATTGTAGCCGCTTTTCTGTTTAGAAATAAGGGGGTCTGGGACCTACGGTCTTATGCACTCATGAGGACATGGACTGCTTACTGCCATTTTGTAGGACTCTATAAATTTCTTAGGACTCTCACTTTGTAGACTGGTATCTGATGTTGGCTCTATCATGGATTCCTTATAAAACAACTACAGAAGCCACTTCCATGTCTCACTTCTGATATTAAGGTAGTCCTCGGGCCATGGGCAATGACCACCAAGGCCCAAGCAAGTTTGTGGGCAAAGCATTGGGAAGGGAACTTCCAAGACACAGGGAAATAGCCCCCAGCCAAACCACAGGCTAAGCTGAGGAGCTCTGCAGTACGTAGGCTGAGGTCAGAACAGAATAATGAAGAAATCATTCAAGCAGAACAGGAGAATCCTGGTGCTCTAGTGGCAGAGAGGCTAGATATGGAACTACAAAAGCCAGTGGGAAGGATCTAGCGTGGCATGCTAAGACGTTTACACATCTCCAAGAGACAATGGGAGGCCAGGGGAAGTTTTTTAAGAAGAGACATAAAATAATTTATCATAGAATTGGACTTCAGACTCAGTGTCTAGCTGTACATTTAGGGTCTACAGAGAGAAGAAACCTGGAGGTTTGAAAGATAGCATTGTAGGAAAGGCATGAAAGTCTACAAGTCCAGGGCATAGGATGAGGGTGAGGAAATAGAGGTGGGGGTGGGCATAACAGGATGTATGCCTTGAAACATAAGTTGGGGTCAGATTGCAAAGGGCTTGTAAGGCATGGTAGGTGCCAAAGGAACCAAAGAAGGATTTTAAGCAGGGGAATGAAAGAGGGCAGAGGGAAACTGAATGTGTGGCCAGGCTTCTTGCTGAGCTTCAGGGGTCAATCACAGATAAGAAGAGATCCCTGCCAAGGCAAGGTGGTTCATGGACAAACAGGGAGACAGTCCCGCTCCCTTAAGAGAGTTTGCTTTGGGTCTATAGTTTATTTCTGGGATCTTGACATCAGTTACTGGATTAGATCCAAATGGGGCTCTATCAAGAATATGTTTAATAAAGTCAAGATGGTTTTTCACCATTATTTCACCCATTCATTTATTAAAAAATAATTGGGGTGGGGTGCCTGGGTGGCTCAGTTGTTAAGCATCTACCTTCAGCTCAGGTCATGATCCCAGGGTCCTGGGATCGAGCCCCACATTGGGCTCCCTGCTCTGCGGGAAGCCTGCTTCTCCCTCTCCCACTCCCCCTGTTTGTGTTCCCTCTCCTGCTGTGTCTCTCTCTGTCAAATAAATAAATAAAATCTTTAAAAATAAAAACAAAAAAACGTTAGGCTCATCCCTGATTCTCTCTCTTTAAAAAAAAAATTGGGGTGCCTGGGACACTCAGTTGGTTAAGTGTCTGTTGATTTCAGCTTAGGTCATGATCTCAGGGTCATGATATTGAGCCCCTCATTGGCTCCATGCTGAGCGTGGAACCTGTTTAAGATTCTCTTTCTCTCCCCCTCTCCTTCTGCAGCTCCCCTCCCCCCCACACATGTACGCGTGTGCGCATGCCCTCTTCTCTCTCAAAAAACAAAACAAAAAACAAAAAAATCCCATGTTACTTCTGAACAGGGTTGTTAATTGCAGGTTGTCTGCTTTAGCTGGTTTAAGCAGAGGCGTCTATAGTCTGTAATACCTTACAAAGTATCTTGGAATGTCTGGAACCAGGCTTGGTTGTTATAGAGAGACCATGGCAGTTTATAAGAAAGAAAAAAGATTTGAGACAGATGATATGCGACTGATGATACTTTCTTCTTTCAGAAGCCAGTCCAGATTCTAGTTCAATAGCTGGAGAAAATAATGGACAGAACTTAAAATGGCACATTCACCCCGATTCAGATACAAACACAATATAACTATGTGTTTACTTGAAGGAACTACTTTTCAAAGGGAAAAATAAAAGACAAATACAGAGATTACACATCACATAGAACAGATATAACATGAAGCAATCTTTTAAGTGGGTACATGGAAATCCTATTCCATGCCCACAAAAGCAGAGCTTCCCTGGGCTCAGGTTATTTTTATTATTTTTTTAAGTTAGTTTTATTGAGAAATAAGTTATATGCAAGAAGTGTGCAATTTGATAAGCTTTGACAAATCACTAGAACTGTAACCGACATAATATAAAACAGTCCATCCCTCCATAAATTCTCCCATACCCCTTTGAAGTCAATCCCTTCCCCTGCAACATAGGCCCTGGGCTATACTGATCTTCTGTCTCATTAATTTTGATTTTCTAGAAAAAGAAATGATACAATATGTAGTCGTTTGTGGCTGGCATCTTTTATTTAGTACAATGTTTCTTAACTTTTAAAATTATCGCCCTTATAAAGAGCCTTTTTAGCCATTTGTTCCTTGTTTCTCCCCTCCTTATGAAATTTTAATACCATAGATAAACTCTATGTCTGTTTATGTACTTATGTATGTTTATGCTTTATACATAGAAAGTAAGGTCTTTTTCACACCTCAGGAATACACTTTTGAGAATATGATTTACATGTATGCAAGTATAATGCTTTTGTGATTCATCAGTAATTCATTTTTGTTGCTGGGTAATTTTAATTATATGAAGAGACACTCATGAAGTGAGTAAAACTAATTGCAAATGTGTTACAAAGGCACTAAGTATAATTCAACTACTGTTCTTCCACAAATTTGATCCTCAGTCTCCCTGTTGTCAGTAAACAGATCTCTAATCACACAATTGTTCAAGTTAGAAATCTAGGAGTGATTGAGATACCTTCTTTCCCTTCATTTCCCCATATACAATCCATTAAATTCTATCAATTTCACCTCTAGATTCTTTTTTTTTAAAGATTTTATTTATTAGAGAGGGAGCATGGGGGGGTTGGGGGGGCAGAGGAATAAGCAGACTCCCCACACTGAGCACGGAGCCCCATTCGGGGCTCGATCCCAAGGCGCTGAGATCATGACCCCAGCTGAATGAAATGAGATGCTCAGCCGAATGAGCGGCCCAGGTGCCCCCCCTCTAGATTATTTCCTGAATCTGGTCTCAAGGGATCAGATTTTGCTATGACCCAGAACATTCTGGACATGGAAGGATTTTTTAATCTTAAAAGAAATGGGAAGCCACTGAAGAGATTTAAATAAGAAAATGAAAGGACTTGATCAGTGTAATTAAAAGATTACTAAATCTTTCACTTAATAAATAATAAACTAGAACATGGATAATGAGTTAGAAGGGACCAAGACTATTTAGGGAAAGGATCTTTCCAGAGGAAAAATGATAGTGGTTCTTTTACGCATTTGAGGGTGTGGGAATGGGAGAATTGGGTGATATGCTGCATTTTCAGTGGGGCCCATGAAAACTTAGCCAAGGTCTCACTGCTAGATGATAACATATGACAAGAAATTCACATATACACTCCTATTGATTGTTGTTGCTTTGACTTAGCTAATTTTCTTTGGCCAAACTAATCAGTATCCTAAATGAATTATGTATATTCTTAAATCTTTTGCTGATGAGTTGAAAGGAATTAGAGAATTAGAATCATACTTAAAGAAAACATTTTGTGTACTTAACACACGCACTCAACTTTCCTTCCATGTTGTAATTTTCCCCCCACTGGCAGCTGCAATACTAGTATCCATGAATCAGCTTCAGATGGTCTGCAAACTAGTTCTACGCAAACTTTTTTTTTTTAAGATTTTATTTATTTATTTGAGAGAGAGAGCACCCTGGGACCATGACCTGAGCCGAAGGCAGTCCCACTCAGCCACCCAGGCGTCCCTGTTTTGACTATGTACACACATGCACACACAGACGTCTTTGGGGGCCTCTCGATGAGGTCTTTAACCTATTAATGCTTCGGAATCAATGACTTACTATGTTTTCAGTCTTGGGTATATAGATATGCATATGACATAGTCTTTATTCTTAGGGTACATAAAGTTGACATCATATAAACAGATAAATGACAAAATCACATTGCTAGTGCTAAGGAGAGAAGAACAAAGCTCTGGAAGTTTGTCAGTTACATTGGTGTTTCCTCTCTTCCAGGTGACTTCTGAAGTATGACTCACAACATTTCTTCCTGCAGCCCTATACTGACACCCCATTTAACCAGGCTCTACTTCCTAGTGCTCATTGGAGGGCTGGCAGGCATCATCTCCATTCTGTTCCTGCTGGTGAACATGAACACCCGATCTGTAACTACCACAGCGGTTGTTAACCTGGTGGTGGTCCACAGTGTTTTTCTGCTGACAGTGCCTTTTCGCTTGACATATCTCATCAAGCACACCTGGATGTTTGGGTTGCGCTTCTGCAAATTTGTGAGTGCCATGCTACACATCCACATGTACCTCACATTCCTGTTCTACGTGGTGATCCTGGTCATTCGGTACCTCATCTTCTTCAAGCGCAAGGACAAAGTGGAGTTTTACAGAAAGCTGCATGCTGTGGCTGCCAGTGCTGGCATGTGGCTGCTGGTGATTGTCATTGTGGTACCCGTGGTTGCTGCTCAGTATGGAACGCACCAGGCGTATGACGAGCAGCACTGTTTTAAATTCCACAAGGAGCTTGATCGTGTATACGTGCGAGCTGTCAACTATATGATAGTTACCATTGTCATAGCCACAGCGATGGTTCTCTTGGTCTTCCAGATCTTCATCATTATGTCAATGGTGCGGAAGCTACGCCACTCCTTACTATCCCACCAGGAGTTCTGGGCCCAGCTGAAAAACCTATTTTTTATCGGAGTCATCCTGATTTGCTTCCTTCCGTACCATTTCTTTAGGATCTATTACTTGTACACGGTGGCACACTCACATGACTGTAATGACACTGTTGCCTTTTATAACGAAATCTTCTTGAGTGTAACAGCAGTTAGCTGCTTTGATTTGTTGCTCTTTGTTCTCGGAGGAAGCCACTGTAAGCAAAAGATAACTGACCTATGGAATTGCCTCTTGTGCCGTTAGCCACAAACTACAGTATTCAAAATTCCTTTATACTGGGAGTAAAAATGGGCATAGAGAGGTAGGAGGGGTTATTTCATTACTTGATTAAAACCATGCCTTAATGCGCCCAAATAAAAGGACTATAAAATGTCAGAGCATTCACTCCGGTCCTTATTTAATCCCTACCACCTCTAAATGATGCCTTTAGAAAGACTAGTGATGTTCAGTCTACCTGGAGTTACAATACTGCATTATTTTCCAATACAAAAGGTCTACTTGGCCCATCTGGGCACCATGGGCCTAATGGTTTCTGAGCTTCACCAGCTTATTTAGTTTCATCAGTTTGAAGCATGATCTTCTGTAGGCTTTGGATTGGATTCAGCCCTCTAGTTCTTTTCATTTCACTTAACCTTAGGTAAATTAACCCTGGCAATGAATCAGCCCCAAAGACACAAACTCTATTGACTAACCAGATAAGATATCCATTCAACTCCCACCTTGACAAATATCAGATAAAGGGGGAGAACAGTAAGAAACTTTTCTAGATTTCATAATTTCATGGGAAGTCACTTATCTAGAAATCAAGAGAAACAGAAGTCCTTGTGACCTTCTGCTATAACAAGGTTATCTAGATTTGTCCTTTGAAAGGTCAAGTTTAAGGACATGGGATCAACATCCTCAATAACTCCAAAAATCATTTAAAAGCTTACTAAACATATATGTATAAGGGTGAAACTATAAATTAAAGAATATTCCTGACCAATATGCTTCTAAGCATTAAAATGAGTTCCTGAGGGAAGTCATTACATTTTTCCCTTTCTGTTTTTTGAGAAAAATCTCTAGATGTCTTGGGCCACAGTTAATTTAGATTTACCTTGGAAACAGAAAGTTACACTCTTTAGAGTTTCCTTCTCTCCTTAAGGTTATGAGTCTTTAAATAAATGAAAACAATATTCTTAAAAAAAAGAACTTTTGAGAAATATATAGAAAAATTAATTTAGACTATGAGATTAGGCTGCTAAGTTGATACATAGGCTTGTGGGCTTTTTCCCTTCTTGCCCATATTTCTACTATTTCCTTCAAAGTTTCATAATTTTGAAACTTTCTGAGGAACTGATCCAGTTTCATATCTAATGCTTCAGAACTAAAACAATTTATGATAGGAATAGAAGAATAGAATGAATTAAGGTAAAATTTTTTTCCCAGCAAAATAAAGGATCAGAATTTAAAGACTTATTTTAAATTTGTTTACACTCTATGGATCTACAAATTTACCAGATGAATAAGAAATATCCCTGTGAGTTCCTATAATCACTAAAATTACTGAGTCATAAGTTAATTTTGAGGAAGAAAAAGCAGCAACATGCTTCATAGACTTGTTCCCAAAATTTTCCTGCTTTAAAATTTATGTTCTTTTTTAAGTTATATTTCCTTTATTTCTTATCTGTCTTCTTTTCCCATTTTTTCTTAGTTTTTTTTCTTCTCATTTTGACTTACAACATTTGTAAATTTCTAAGACCCATAGAAGTTTTAAAAAAATTTGTTACAGGGCGCCTGGGTGGCTCAGTTGGTTAAGCGACTGCCTTCGGCTCAGGTCATGATCCTGGAGTCCCGGGATCGAGTCCCGC
>NC_138380.1:36246362-36279903 GCF_054177405.1 Leptonychotes weddellii | reverse complement strand
TTTTTTTTAAAGATTTTATTTATTTATTTATTTGAGACAGAGAGAATGAGAGACAGAGAGCATGAGAGGGAGGAGGGTCAGAGGGAGAAGCAGACTCCCTGCCGAGCAGGGAGCCCGATGCGGGACTCGATCCCGGGACTCCAGGATCATGACCTGAGCCGAAGGCAGTCGCTTAACCAACTGAGCCACCCAGGCGCCCTGGTTAATCTAGTTTTTATCAAGTTAGTTTTGCAGGCCCAGACACTGAATCTAAGAAGGCAGAGTTTTTTCCTCCTCCATAGTGCCAAAGATGAGTAAGTGTTGATCTCCACCTCTCAGTAACTTGCAGAGACTTACATATCAGAGACTGATAAGTAAGGTGGTAATTACGACTAAAAATGATCTAGTTATAATGATATAAATAGAGTTTGTGAAGACAGAGGAGTGAACAACTAACTGGTGTGTGTGTGTGACCACATTGAAAAGGTGACATTTGAACTGGTTCTTCAGTGATACTTAGGACCCACCCCTCATGAAGTTATTTCAGTTCTGCCCAGATTAACAAAAGAAGAAGACAGAAAGGAGAGATCTGTGGGACCACTTTATCTAAGTTTGGAAGCAATTTTTCTACACCAAACATTACTTGTTAAAACTAGATGCTCCACTCTCTATTCTTAGTAGAGGTGTCTCTTCATCCTCAGTATTTTGCTATTGCTAGGGAAGGAGCTTACCTCATTGTGACTTGGACTGCTTTGGCTGTCTTTTTTTCTCATTAAAAGGCTTTGATTACAGTACTTTTCTTCAGAAATGCATTTCTGTGATGATACCCAGTAATGTGCTTCTGCCTACTGACAAAGGAGACTAGATTATATTACTGAGGCAAGACAGATTTTTCAGTCTTATGAGTCTCAGCTCTATGCCCCTCCTATATTCTACCACATATTTTCCCTTCACATTTTCTCACTTCCCAAGTTAATAAAACTAAACTTGCAGGTGGCCTGCAAGTTGATATGCCAAAAGATGTGTCAGACCTCCAAAGCATCAAATTTTTTTTTAATTTTTTATTTATTTGTTTGAGAGAGAGAGTGAGAGAAAGTGTGAGAGCAGGGTGAGGGGCGGAGGGAGAAGCAGACTCCCCTCTGAGCAGGGAGCCCGATGCGGGGCTCGATCCCAGGACCCTGGGATCATGACCTGAGCCGAAGGCAGATGCTTAACCGACCGAGCCACCCAGGTTCCCCCAAAGCATCAAATTTAACAAAGCAAACCAAATCTCTCTTTAACATATTACTTAATATTCCAAAGAGGAATAGATGAATGCTTTCTTATTTAGTGACTGGGGATTATTTGGAAACTCTGAATGAGGCCCTTGCTCCTCCACCTCATTCTCTCAAAAACTCCCTCTCATATTTTAATACCCCATCATTGAACTGATTGACTTCTTTTTCATCCATGGTTCAGATATACTCTAGTCTCATGTCAGTAAATTCATTTTCACCTAGACTAAACAAGTTAGCAAGTTCAATAAAATTAACCTCTTCACATTTATGATATTCTAGTCTGTTGTGCGTATTAAAACACTACACATTTTTACTAATGGAAAACCTGAACCATGCACTGAAAGAAATAAAGATTAGGTTCCCTCTGAACTTGGCTTCTGCCCATTGCTTCTCACTTTGAATTATATTTCAGTAACCAAGAAACAAGTGAACTGAACTTAAATGGTATTTTCCAATAATCAAAATAGTATTTATATAATCTCTGAATTTATTTTTCTGACAGTCTATGTAGTAATTTAATCATTAAAATTTATTTTTCAGAAAATATGAAATAACACCAGTCTGAAACTCTTAAGAATTCTGTGTAGAATTTACCCAGCCCACTTTTGGATATGGGCCGATTTTCTTTTTAATCCCAGTTCTACTCCACATAGCTAAATTGGTGGGGTTTTTTGTGTATTCAAATCTAGAATAGAAGCTTTCCCATTTTTTTATTTCAGAGTGCTTAGGGAATAAAGTATGTAAAGAGCTTTTGATTTATGATTTATGGCACAATGTAAAATGTACAGTATTATTGCACTGTTTAAATTTTTTGGAGTCATTTATCCCTTTCCTAATAGAAATTATGGGTTCTCTTTCCAGAAAAATGTCTGTACATATAATATTTTGCATTAAATTTTAGGGTATCTAGTGACCCTCCTGGAGACTTCCTATAGTTCAGACTCCATGTTACAAAACTCAAGTCTGGAAGGAATGCTACTTCACATTTACTAGGTACTATTTATAGTATGTCAATGAAAGATTTAAAGTAGCATTACACATGTCAAAGCTTACTTCTCAAGCTTTGTGAAATTAACAGAAAATGTCTGTATAGATTGCAAACTGCAGGCACTGAATGCTGTAACATCTCCAAACATAAAAAAATTTAAAAATAAAAGTAGCATTATTTACATTATAATGAATTTAACAGAGCCTGCCTGAATAATGGGGGCATAATGCATCGTAGAGCTGCAAATTGGTTATCTGGTGACTGTCTCAATGTGGAGAAAGAATTAGACCCAACAAAATAGTTCCTGAAGTATGGTTTAGTACGTGACCAGTTGTTCACTTGACAAATATTTATGGAGCTCCTACTTTGTATTAGAAATTGTGCTAGGGGGACCTGGGTGGCTCAGCCAGTTAAGCATCTGCCTACAGCTCAGGTCATGACCCCAGGGTCCTGGAATTGAGCCCTGCAATAGGCTCCCTGCTCAGCAGGGGGTCTGCTTCTCCCTCTCCCTCTGTCTCTCCCTGCTCATGCTCTCTCTCTCTCATAAATAAAATCTTAAAATAAATAATAAATTGTGCTACACAATGAAGCTTAAAAGTTTGTAAAAAGTTCACACTTTGAAGGTATGAAAATTTATATTGGGGGTTTAAGAACAAGTAAAGAAGCAATAATGATACTGGAAGATAGTTATTATAATAGGGGTAAGTAAAGGTAGCTAATGGATAAAACGGTCATTTGGAAAGGCAAATAAAGGCTTTCTAGATAAAATGATAGTCCTAAAGGATAAATAGAAATAAACCCATTAGTCTAAAAGATATGTTTAAAAAGTCAGTACTCTCTAAGCCTTGTTACAAAAAACTGCAGTCCTCCTTCATTTCTTGCTCCTGAGTCAACCTTTCCAATGATATATGCGGATTCTTTATGTATTTACCTATTTACCTCAACATGTTTGTTATTTTTAAAGTTTTTGCATTTAGGCATTATCTTTTGATATTCCACTATGGTTGATGAGAACTTTGCTTTAATTACATCCTACTCCTTGCTCCTGGCCCCAGCACAAACATATGCACGCACACACACACACCCATCCTCCTATTAGTGTTTATATTGCATTTACATGATTTCAACTATGTAAATAGTGTGTACTAAAATATAATGGCTTGACCTTTCTACATATTTTAATATTTGTTCTGATTTTATGTAGTTTTCTTTGTATTTATTATTAATTCAACCCTCAATTCTACCCCAGATATGTGAAATTCCTCTAAAGGTGCTAACACATTAGTTATTCTATCAATTTTCTTCTTCTTGAAGAACTCTATCCTTGAACATTTTGACCTACTCCAGTTTGGACTGGTGGCTCTCTACACCTGTGGTCAGGCTGTTATGTTGGGATCTCCCCTAACTACCAAATTGGAATTCCCTCTGCTTCCTTCTTGATTTGGATTTCCTTTTTCCTATTTCTTTCTTTTTTTTTTTTTTAAAGATTTTATTTATTTATTCATGAGAGACAGAGAGAGAGAGAGAGGCAGAGGGAGAAGCAGGCTCCCAAGGAGCAGGGAGCCCGATGCGGGACTCGATCCCAGGACCCTGGGATCATGACCCGAGCCGAAGGCAGACGCTTAACCATCTGAGCCACCCAGGTGCCCTCCTTTTTCCTATTTCTAATCTTTAGATCAATTGAATGATAAATGATCATCTAGGAAATAACTTTAGAAGCCATTCTCTTGATTTTCTTTTATAGCCTTATTTCTGTAGGATGCATTTTCCAATAGCTGCCTTAAAGGATACAGAGGAGACAATATTTTGAGACTTTGGATATAGAATTCTATCTTGGAAATCTTTTTCTCTCAGAACTTTCAGATCATTGATCTCTTGTCTTCTTGCTTCCAGTGTAGCCATTCAGAAATTTGAAGCTGTTCTATTCTTGACCCCTTTGGTTTTTCCCTTGCTGAAAGTTAAGATCTTCTGTGTCTAAAGTTTGACTTTTAAAAATAATGTGCTTTGGTGTGTCCCTAATGCCACACTTTAAATTACTAGAGCTCTTTTTAATACTCCTCTTTTAAAAAACATAGTTTTTGTTTTGTTTCCAAGTATGCAACATACTTCTGAGTAAATGTTAAGTACAGTTGGGTTCTTTCCCCTAATGTTTCTTCTAGTGTTTTCTCTAAATTGCTTTCTACTTGTTATCTTTAATATTTTCAATTGACTGTTGACTGTCGGTTGGCAGGACACTGATGAAAACCTCAGTACTCAGGGATGAGTCATTTCCATAACCTTACTATAGAGCAATGATTCTCACCTTTTGCTGTATATGAAAATCACCGGAGAAAAATTTTAAACCACAAATACTCAGGTTTTATACCAGACCAATTGAATCAGTTTGGGTAATGAAAAAATTTATAACTTCTCAAGTGATTTTGATGCAGTAAAGGTTAAGAATCACTGCTGCAGAGTGACTTTGCTGGACTCCGTTGGAACCTCCAATGTGAAATCTGGTTTTCTCATGATGTTTGTCAAATTCCCAAGAGAAAACTAGAGGGTATAAGCTTGGTTGCCATTGTTCTGGAAACCAAGTATGTGATACAGGCTGGGTTGGAGCTCACTATTCAGCTTACAAACTTTCACTTAATACCTCTTTGCAGTATGGCATCCCTGCCCATTATCTTTTCTGAAGAACTTGTTTCATCCTCTCTAGAGAATAAACTTCCAAATCTTTTGACAGTTTAGAAGAGGGACACCAGCCAAGTTGTGTGGGATGACTACTGCTTGTTAATAACAACTGCATTTTTTTTTTAACGTGTCTTCACACCCTCTCCTCCAATTCCAGATATCTGTTGACTTCAATTACTGTCTTTCATGATTCTGTGATAGAAACTGAGTTGCTTGTTGGCTTCTTCACTGTGTCTGAGGTCTCATTTTCTAGAGCCTCTCCATGTGGCTTTGGCTTTTCCAGCATGGTCTCAGGGTAATCACACATTTTATAGGGCATCTGGCATTCTAAGAGATACTGTTCCAAAGAGGAAGTGAAAGCTGCCAGGTCAACTAAGGTCCAAGTTTAGCTCGCTCTATCACTTTCACTGTATTCTATTGGTCAAAGCACTCACAAAGACCACCAGATTAAAAAAGGTAGAAAAATAAATTCCACCTCTTGTTAAGGGAGTGACAAAGTCACACTATAGAAGAGAATACAGAATGAGATATATTCAGTAGCCATATTTAGACTTACTTCCTTTTTAATTATATAGGATAGAAAGCAGAAAATATTTTGGGGTGGGAATAGCCTTCCACATGAAAATCAATTCATAGATAGCATAGCAGATTCTTGGTAAATTGTATTGTCCACTGAAGACACAGAATGTTTCAAAGATTATGTGAAGACCTAGGTCTTTCCCTAAACATTCTAAAGGTACTAAGGACCTATTTTGTAAGAAGGTTCTTGATTTTAAGTGACAAGAATCAAGTAGGCAAATTCAAAATATTCATCCATTTATTGAGTGAATTACATTGTCAAAGAAACCAGTGATCAATGAAAATCCTGCTTTAAAAAGCTTACAATCTAGTTGAAAGAACAGCCAAAGATATCATAATATAAAAAAGTATAAGGCAAACACTGTTACGTTATAAAACAAAGTCCTGTAAGAGCAGAGAGAAAACAATTTTGACTAGAAAAAGGGAAACAAAATTCAACCAAAGCTTCAATTTTGACTGGTTGGATTTAGGGAATAAAATAAGGATGAAGAAAGCCACCTGCATGGCATGTTCAGAAAATGCTAAGTAGTCCAGCGTGGCTAGAACACAGGATGAAGCAAATCACAGAGGATCATATATGGTAACAAGCTCAGCTTTATTCTGTAGGTATTCAAGAGTAATTTCAGATTTCTGAGCTGGGAAAGTTAAGTAGTGAGTGGATGATATTGTTAGATCTACAAGTTGAAGTAAAAAAGCTGACAGAATATAGAAGATACAGAAAGGACTGAAAATATTGGCAAGATTAGTTAAAGAGACCCTATAATAATCCAACTAAGAAATAAAGTTGGGTAGAGCCCCCAAATATATTTAGAAATTAACAGGTTGGAAACATCCTGAACTGAGTATAGGCAAGCCAAGAAAATATCTTAAATATTTATAATGTATTAAGTTTAAAGAAATACAACTAGGTTAAATTATTCCTGAGTAAACTACAACTTCAAACAAAGAGAAAATACAATATACACAATTAAAAAGAGTTGAAACATTATTTTATAATGACTTATCAAGGTTATTCTCATCTATATTATTTATTTTAAAGAAGTACTGTAAAATGCAACATGGGAATACTTAAAAATAACATATTAATTCTACCAATTATTTGCACATAATTTATGCAAAAAATTAAGGTTTTTTTTCCCCTCCCATGGTCACATAATAAAGGTATCTCTAAATCAACTTTTCGTATTTAGCACATATTTATATAATACCAATTAATTTTATTAGCTTGAAAAAACAAAAGTGTGGCCAAAAATATTCACCATGAATTTACAAAATAATTAGTGTACTATCTGCTGTGCAGTCAACTAATATTTATTGAGCACCTCCCATTTTCCAGAACCAAAAACATGTTACCTCAGAGAATTCTCAAAACCCTCTGAGAAAGGTATTTTTTATAAAAAAGATGAGAAAAGTATGAATCGGACTGATAGGAACTTGCTCAATAATATAATCAGTAATATTTAATTATATTAACTCCCAATTTTAGAAGATCATTGTTTTTCACATTTCTATTGCTCCAAGTCTTCGCTTTCTTTTTTTTTTAATATCACCATCATTCCTTTCCTAGTCTAAGAACATTACTATATATCATCTAATTTCTTGCTTATAAATTTTAATAAAATGTATGTAAGTGGGCACGTATAATATCAAGTACTACTCTATCATTCTGGAATTTAAAAATGACAAAAGCACATACTTTAAAAAGCTACACATTAGATACAAGCTATGATTTCTAAAATATAGTAATATATAGATTTAAAAAAATTTAACCTCATTAAAATTTTTGGTTTATAAATTACAACCTTAAATACAGAATGTTAAGATTAAATGACTATGTATTATGATGGTCAGCTACATATAAGGTACCAAAATACATATTCTTTTAAGTTTAAAGTACCCCTCCTATGAACTGGGCTAATGGATATTTTAGTTCAACTGGAATAAAACTATAAAAGGAGTACTTTCCTTTATTATTACAAATAACTGCAGTCAACAAGTCAAACACCATGGAATTCAATTTTGAAGATAATCCAATAGTAAATAACATCAAATACTAGCCAACATATAGTATAATGTAAGTATATATTACCTTATAAAAAAGTTTTTCTATTAAAAAAGTATTTTAATAGAAAGAAACTATAAACAGACTAGGTTTTAAGTGCCCTTATTTTACAGATTACAGACTGAGGCTCAATAGTAATTTGCCCAAGTCATATGCCAATGGTAGAACCAGGACTGATACCTGAGCCTGATTTCTCTTCTGGGCTCCTTTCACCATATCCATGTTCTCTCATTTTATGAATCGTATTATTTATTCACTCTAATTTGGAAGATTACCAAGTAGTGAAACTTTTTCTCTACAGCCCAACAACTCTAGTTTTTCTTAAAAATGGATATTACAAGAACAGGATGCAGTTTTTAACGTTAGAATACTTTTGCTTAAGATGGAACTTTATACAGGAAAGAGTTCACTTTACACATAATTTGGTTTGGCTGCAAAAAGCTTTATAAAAGTCATAGCATTAAAACCTCTTTACACTCTATATCATAGTAACTTCATATGTTGTGAAATGGTTTTCTATAATCTTGACATTTTCTTCAGATAGCCAGTGTTCCTGTTTTAACTGCCTTATAAGAGCTTCCAAAGACTTCAATCTTCCAAGAGTTTGTTGTTCTTGTAGCTCAAGAAGAGTTATTTTTGAATGTAGTTTAGAGACTTTCTGCCAGAGATGTTCCTTATTTATATCTTGTCTGCAGTAAGAATGTTCAGTTTGTAAAACTTCTGTCTCATAGTCTATATCCTTATATAAGGAGTCTTCAATGTCTAGATCTCCCATTTCCACGGTTTCTTTTTCAGCAGATACAAAAGAATTAATTGGTTTGGAATTTTGTGTGGGTACAAAAATGGCAATAACAGATTCTTTATTTGCATTTAATTCTTCAACTGTTTGAGTAATTGTGCTGAATAAGAACGGACTTTCCTGTGCTGACTTAATTTCCGTGGAATTATTTGTAAAGTTTGGGTTAGCAAGATGATTTGTAGTTATTTCAAACACTTCTTGGGTTTCCAAAGACGGCTGCACATCTTCTGAATTTGAAGTTGTCAAAGTAATAGTGGTAGAATTTAGATTCTCAAAAGATGTGTGAAAACCACCTATATCTATGTCTTGGGTAACTGATGTTTCCAAGGTAGATACTGGCTTTCCAATATCTTGTTTAACCAGATTAAGAGTTAATATGTTATTTTGTATATTTTCTGGTTTTGGAGCTGGTAGCTTCACCAAGGTAGATGAATTAAGTAATTCTGTGTGTTCAGGGAGGACATCTGTATTAACTGTATTTTTCTTTAGCTCATTTGATGCAAATGATTCTTGTGACTTGGCTTTTAGGCACACTTCTTTCTCATCTAATTTTTTCTTCTGAGATTTTTTTTTGGAAGGGTCTTTTTCCTAGAAAATAATATTTTCAAATTCTAAAGATGTCCTCACTAACCTTATTCTCTTTTTAGTCAGTGCTGAATATTTAATTATAACTTTGAGCAGTATATTGGCCAAGTAAATTAACACAGTTAAAAAATGTTCTAAGCATGTAACAACTCAAAATCACCTTAAAGTGTTTTTTAAAAAGTATTAAGCATATTCAATATATGATGGAAATATTTCAGATCAAAGACCAGTAGCAAAATCTTAGATCATTAACTTACATTAATAACTTAATGATTTATGTACATGTTATCTTTTGTTCTTCAGTTTAAATCTTTTTAATGGTTTAAAATTTTTAAATTATCATACTTTTAGTAAAAGTGTCAATTAGTCTTCCTTTTTCTTAAGTATCTTTTCCCAGCAGTCACCTTTCCCTCTCCCTCCCTTAACCTCATTACCTGCCACCCTGCAACCTACCACCCTGCTCAGCATTATCCCCCACTCCCCTATGCTCTTCCTCCAATACCTGATTGTCTTCAGGCAAAGAAAATATTGTTGGAATTGCAGTTTGTTTCAAATATCGAATACCCCATCTGATGTCAAGAGAGTCAGGAGTAAAATGGTCACTACACAGGAACTGGTATTTACTGGGTACCCATGAATCTCGTTTCATATTCTTTAACCATTTTTCAAGTCTTTCTTTGTCATGCAGAGGAAACCTGAAATTAAAAAAGGAAACTTCGCTGTATTTTTTGCAAATTCCAGGACTGCATATACAGGTAATCTATGCATTGAGTGCTGCAAAAAAGGAAAGGTAACCATCCACACCATGTAAGAGCATCTTCATGGCATTACTACATCATCTCTACAGTAAAGATGACTAAGCTGTAAGATGTGCAGGCAAAGCTTTTCAGAAGAATGGCTGATAGGGGTACCTGGGTGGCTCAGTCGCTTGAGCATCCGGCTCTTGATTTCTGCTCAGGTCATGATTTTGGGGTCCTGGATTGAACCCCACGTTAGGCTCTACGCTAAGCGTGGAGCCTGCTTGAGATTCTCTCTCTCCCTCTGCCCCTCCCCCGCTCCTGCACATGCATACACATGCGCACTCTCTCTCTCTCTCAATAAGTAAAATCTTAAAAAAAAAAAAAAAAAAAAAAGGCTGGTAAAACATAACTTAAGTCCTTTCAAGTAAAATATGTGTGTTCCAACAAAGGGTAAAATCTACTCCTATTTTCTGTGGATTATATTTTATTTTTATTTTGTTGGATATTTTGCCTAGAACTACATAAACTACAAAGTCCCATTCAAATGTATTCTATACTAATACTACAAGTCAAATGGTGTCTTGTCTGTAATTCAAGGAAGTATTAAGCTTTAGGCTCTTATTTATATTAACATTTTAAAAATAAGTTAGTTCAAACAAGTGATTTAATTGAAAATGAATACTAAATCTTATAAAACTACTAATATTCCATTCCCTTTACCACAATCAGTCTCAATTCTACCCATATGTAATTTAGTCTAATATTTCTGAGAACCCTAAAATTCAAGTTTTGAAAGAAAACTGAAACAAGAACTAAACATGTTATAAAGAACTCTCAGATATTTTATAACATGAAATAAATCAAATAGAAAATACAAAGAAAGTTCTTTATATGTGTTGTTCTTTGCTGACAATAACCTTTATTTAGAGTTGGTGCTAACACTGAAATATATTTTATAAGCAAAATTAGGCTAATGATTGAATCTCACAGAAAACTTTTTCCTACCAGTCTAAATAGGTTTCAGTTAAAACTGTATTAAACAGTTAATAATATTTGTTTCTTTCAATGATTTTATGAGAACAGTCTAATATGTTTTTTAAAAATAATAACCTAAGGTTTCTCATACAAAAAGCAGCAATTATACATTCCCTCTCAATCCAGACCATTTAGTTTATGCTTTATAATAGCATGCCTCCCCCCCATCCCAGCAAATATTGATAACTCTTTAAGATGCTAAGGAAAAGGAGTATGGGTACTTTATAGGAAATAATTTTTAACCCAGATACTCTTACATGGAAAAATCAGATGATCTACCTTTGGAAATTCTTACCACAGATATAATGTTCACACATGGTTTGAAGAGTCCTTAACCTTGCACACATCAAGAATTCAGGTTATAAATATAATAGACATAACCAGAAAAGGCATTTAAAGACAAAGAGAATTTTTTCAGAAGACCTGAATTCTGTTAGCCAGAGAAAAGTTCATACCTTTTCTGCTACATCTAAAATGAGAATATGCCCTTTACAATATTTTCACATGTAATCTCATGTATAAGGATGCCGTTTGCAAATTATTTCTATTGTTCCTATATACTACGTTACCAAACAATTAAAAAAAAAACACTCTATGAATATCCTTGCTGGTAACTGGATTGCAATGCTTTCTCAGCAGGTAAATCTCTAAGCAACCTCCTGTAATAGGTTTCCTAAATAACTTAGTATCTTTACAGTGGTTCATTTTGTTTTGTAATTTTGTTTCACTGTCTTATTAATTCCCAAAAAAGCATAAAATAATCACAGTATAAACTTAACACTGTATGTGTACATAAGCTGAATTCTCAAATTAATATATAGTATAGCTTGCTACAGTGTTAGCATTAACAAATTCAGTTCTTCAAGTTTGGTGCTATTAGGGGAATAAAAGTGATTCAATTTTTACTTTGCGGCTTACATATGGGAATAAACTCAAAACATCCACTTTCAGTAATTTCACATTTTGAGGAAAAAAATCTTTATAACTGACTTCCTCTCACATTATTATTTTTCCCTCCTTAAAAATAGTAACTATGGAAAGATTTAAAGAATTGGGGAGTCTGGGGTTGGTTATCTCCCCCCCAAAATGAAGGCCGAATAAATCTGGGAAATGGGGCTACATCAAGTTCCACATGATTTTTTTTTTTACAAATCTTCAAGAGCCACAGCTATTGACATACTAGCATTTCCCCAAAACTCTCTCTCTGCAGCTCATGGGCTTCAAGTGGGAAAAAATCCCGGAAATACTGCCACATGTGAATTATTTTAGGTTATCAGGTTTTTTTCCACTAGTTAAGATAATGGAAAGCAACCGTGTCCATCAACAGAGCGCTTCTGGTCTAAAGAAAAACAGGCTTCACAAAACAGCTGGTAAAAATCTAAGAGAGTAAAAGACGGCCAGGTTAGAGCTAAATGAATTATTTTTACAAACAAGAAAAAAGGAAATAAAATATTGTAAATATGTTGATTCTCACATATTACGCACGTACTGAATGTCAAGTGCTGCTTTACCTATTTACACACTAAGTGAAGTAGGTACAATTAGTATCTCCACTTTACAGGTGAGAGATCTTAGGCATACAGAGTTTAAATAATTTGCAGGAGGTCAGTCAGCTACAGAGTGGTGGAGCCAGGTTTTGAAGCTACTGAGTCCGGCTTTGGAGCCTGGACTCTACATTACTACACATTACCGCTTCCCCGTTCTTCTAAATAAAAATGAGTACTTCTGTGGTCTCACGGAACTATTTCCTGGCAGTAGTAATTCGGCACAACACTCACCTTGTTCTCTGTACGAATGAAGCGTATATACAGAGCCCTGAGCAGGACAGGTTGTAATCCTGGCTCTCTCACAAAACTTTCAAGGTAACCTACTTTCTAAAAGGCCTCGGTTTCCTCGGGAGAAAAATGTAATTAAGGAACACCTATGTAAACTAACTCACAGAAGGTGTAAGTGCACCTTCCGCTTGACAGGTTTGATGTGTACCTTAAAAGGTGGTTAGTGTCCTTCAGTGACATGAGATCAGCTGAGGTGGAGAAACGCTCCGAAAAGCACGGAGCACCGCCCCAAACTGTACTTTTTTAGTGGGTTATTTAACACCCAAAAAGGCCCCTATGCCTCACCACCAGCCCCGTGACCTTGCTCAGTTAGGAAATTTCTAGGTAAACTGAATTCGAGCCTTCGCGTCCTTCTCCCGCGCAGTGAAGAACCACGCCGGGAGAGCCGAGGACGTATTTCCAGATACCTCAAATCCTAGCCCCGGACGCCACAGGACCGTGGCCCAAAGGTAAGGCTGACGCTTCTACTCCAGAGACAACTTACGGATAAAAACTCAGCTTCCGGTCTTTACTGTTTCGTCCCCGACGGTTCTTACAGCAAATCGCTGCGCAATAGCGAGGCATCGCTCGGGTGAGGCTCCCAAAACCGGGAGGGCCCTCCTTGACAAGAGTGGAGCGGTAAACCCAGGCCTCCCTAGCCACTGCGCCTGCGCTGGAATAGGCCGAGAGGAAAGACGTCGCAATCGTCGACTCACTTCCGCTTCTGCAGGCTTCAGCACCGCCCTTTCTGGAGGTTGGGGCCGGAAGTGACGCACAGGCTGAGCGGCAACAACAGTTTTCCACGTGCGCGTAGGGCGCCAGGGTCAGGTGGGGAAGCAGGAGCCAATAGGGAAGCGTTTCGTGTAGGTCTTCTCCGGAGGTGGCGGCAGCAGGGGCCGCCGGCCAGTGGGGAGCGGGCTGAGAGGGGACGCGGCGGCGGCTGGAGGAGCGTTAGGTCAGTGTGCAAACGGGAGTGGGGCGTGCGCCGGGTACGGGAGGCCTCGGAGACCGGGGCGGGGGGCCGGGCCGAGCAGCTGTGTGCAGCCAGTCGTCTCCCGGCGCGTCTGCTCTGCGGAGGAGCTGCAGCCCTCGGAGGGTGCGGATGAGGGATGAGGCCGGGGTCGCGGGGAAGGGTGTTTAGAGCGTCCTCAGGGCCTCGGCGGGTCTTTGTGGGCTGACCTGGCCTCGGAGTCCGCCACGGTCGTCGCAAGGGCTTTAGGCTGCCTGGTGGTGTTGAGGGTTTAGGGAAAAGGAGATGACCGAACCAAAGAATAGGGCGTTTTGTGTTTTGTGTTGGCCGCTGTTTTTTTCGGGCGTCGGACAGCTCCTCCCAGGGCTGGCCTCCCGGTAGAGAACAGCCGCGAGGGCGGCGCCTGGACGGACAGGACGAGTACCGGTCATCTTGGGGTGAAGGCTGGATGGTGCAACCCAACCGGCTGTCGGCTCTGGGGAGTAAGGCCCAGGCCTCCGTACCGTGGGTCCCTCTTGGGAAGGAGAAGTCCGTATAATACGAAAGTGGGCCTACTAAAACAGCGTCAGATAATAAACTTGAGCTGTGGAGTAACCTTTATTAAAAACCAGTAGTGTGCCTCCCTGTCAGTTTTAGACCGGCCCTTTGATTAGGGAAGTACCTGCAGTCTTTGTGGCGTCCACGCAGTACTCGCCCGGTTTGCGTTCTTTAAACGAGGGGTTATACTTGATCTTTAGTACCCGTGACTATGGGTAACTCTTTGGAAAGCAGGAATCCGTCTGCTAATTAGGCTCAGACGAGGCCACAGGAGAGGAAGGCAGGCAGTTTCCACAAACCATAGTGTCTTTCGTCAGCCTTATGTCATCATAGGTTATTAAGAACTCCTAGTACAGAGTTCAAAAAACAGGATCACATTCGTTTTCCATCCCAAGTCATTAAATCTGTACTCTCCAGAATTCTAAGTGGAATTCTTAGGTAAAACTTCTTTAAGGTTAGATAAATATTTTAATGACTACGGAGAAGTTTGAACTTAAGTATTTAACTTAATCTAAAGTACAGACTATGAAAGTTTATTTTTCTGGTAGCCTTAGCAGAACCCATTTATACATTTTTTTTTTTTTTGGTTAAATATTTGGGATCTTACAATTAAAAAATCATTACATTCAATAGTATTGTCAATATTAATATGATATTGAAATTCTCTATTTGCAATCCTTTCTGACCTTGCCGAAATGAAAGCTGAAGTTGGTGCTTTCTTAGGGAGGGAGGATTACCAATTCAGACATACTGGGCTGTTTACCTTGGTAATGTACTTTTTTCCCCATGAAGTTACTTTTATTTTTAATCCTCTTAGAATATGAATTCTTGAAAGGAAAATTGATATCCTTTTAAAAATTATTTGGATTTTCCACCCTTTTTACAATGTTTACAAATGATGAGTCTTCGGTATTTACTGGTAAAAAACAGTCATTGAATATATTTTTGTGTCTACTTGTGTATGACCAGAGTATTAGTGAAAAGGTAAAGCGAAGAAAGATTTTTTTCTCAATTTGGTTGAATAACATTTGCTTTTAAGAAGGTTACAACAAGCAAAGAGGTAATAAAGCCTGTAAAAATAAAATAACATGGGAACAAGTACAAGATATTATATGCTTAACATTTTGATACTTCATTAAGTATACCTTGTATCCTAAAAGTTCACTGGGTTTCTTTTAAAAGAAAAAGTCTTTAAGATTAGCTGCATGGATAATTTTTTTTTTCTTTTTTAGGATATTAGAAATGGCTACTCCCCAGTCAGTTTTCGTCTTTGCAATCTGCATATTAATGATAACGGAATTAATTTTGGCATCAAAAAGTTACTATGATATCTTAGGTGTGCCAAAATCAGCATCAGAGCGCCAAATCAAGAAAGCGTTTCATAAGTTGGCCATGAAGTACCATCCTGACAAAAATAAGAGCCCTGATGCTGAAGCAAAATTCAGAGAGATTGCAGAAGGTAAGTAAATGGCTATCTCTGAGGTCTCACAGATACTAACTAGTAAAGGAGAATGATAGCTAAGAAGTGTGTGTATTTGGAGATACTGTGACGAGGGGTGGCAGAGTGGGGTGTACATTCAAATAAAGTGAGATTCTTGAGACTATCTTCTTATCACAATTACTTGGATTCCAGGATGGATGGATGAATGGTAGTACAAATTTTTATTGTCACATAGATCTTAAAATGTTGAAAATGTATCACTTCATTCTTCTATTGTTTATGAAATTGCTTGTTTCCATGTTAAAAGGAATTTTAGGTACCCAAAACTTTTAAGCTAACTTATGGAACAGTTTTTACTAAGTATGGAGATTAGATATAAAAAATACTAAGTCTAAAAAATTTAAATAGACTTTGAAATGTTTTGGTTTTTTTCTTCACTTGGTCTATATTTAAAAGCCACATTTGTCTTTGAAGGAAAAATATGAAACATTTTGATTTAACACTAGTTCTAAAACAAATTGCACCTCCTGAGAGTTCAGTAATTAATGGTGAGTGGAGGTAATTGAGTAGAGAGTTGGAGTTAAAACACTTCAACTAGTAAGGAAGTGAAAAATCTGAATTCTTCTTAATTGGTTATATCGGACCATTAAGTTATTTAATACAAGTAATGGTTTTCCCAAATAATATGAAAAATAACTCTGTAATTGTTTCCCACATGCTTATTTATAAGTAATGGTAGCATTCAAAAATATTTATTGGATATTACTAGAGGCAGGCATTATTCTAACAGCTGATACTACATAGTAAATAGGACAAAGGTCCTACCTTTTGTAGCTTTCATTTTAACTTTTTTCCTATGTTTGTAATGTTTTGGCTTTATTGGTGGTGTGAAATCCTTCCCTAAAATAGAGAGTTGAATTCATTTATTTGAAGAGGTTTGGGTATATGTAATTTTAATTATCTTCAGTTACTAAAGTATTTTTATTTCCTTCAGCATATGAAACACTCTCAGATGCTAATAGGCGAAAAGAGTATGATACACTTGGACACAGTGCTTTTACTGACGGTAAAGGACAAAGAGGTAGCGGAAGTCCTTTTGAGCAATCATTTAACTTCAATTTTGATGACTTATTTAAAGACTTTGGGTTTTTTGGTCAAAACCAAAACACTCGGTCCAAGAAGCATTTTGAGAATCACTTCCAGACACGCCAGGATGGTTCCAGTAGACAAAGACATCATTTCCAGGAGTTTTCTTTTGGAGGTGGACTGTTTGATGACATGTTTGAAGATATGGAGAAAATGTTTTCTTTTAGTGGTTTTGACACAACCAATCGGCATACAGTACAGACTGAAAATAGATTCCACGGATCTAGCAAGCACTGCAGGACTGTCACTCAACGAAGAGGAAATATGGTTACTACATACACTGACTGTTCAGGACAGTAGTTCACTATTTTTTGTTCTCACTAAACCCAACTAGTTGACTTTTCTTTAATATCTTTGATGCAAAACAATTTTCTGTGAACTATTTTGACAAGTGCATGATTTCACTTGATATAGATATTAAATGTATTTAAATCTTTTTTGACAAATTCAACAACAAGTAGAGAAATAGCTAATTATTAATTCTCCTGATTAGGAAAGATTCTTTAAAAAAAGATACTATAATTCTGCCTGGTCTTTTTTCTCTACCTGCCCTTGGGCTTACTTGCGTGGCCAGTTTTATTACCAAGAAAAGATTGAGTTTGCCTGATACATATTTAAAGGTTAAACTTTGAAACTTATTGTAGATTTAAATTGTGTGAACTTGAATGGTTTTTGCAGTGAAACCTTTGCTAATTTAAAATTGCATGCTCTGCAGCATCTCTGACTTGGGTTGCTAAATGTACATGAAACTGTAATTGAGTCATTCAGCAAAGGATAGCATATCTTTTCCACTGAGAGCTTCAGAAAGGCATAATTTAATATTTACCACAGAACCATACCTTTCTGTAGTAAAATTGGAATAAAGGAAATTATTATATTGCTTATAGCCATTTAGGCTGAAAGAAAGTTGAAAACTTTTGAAATATTACCAAGAGATTGTTACATGTTTGGTCCCTGGCTAATGATTTTGTAGCATTGAAATCATAGCTAATTTATACATCTTTTCACATTTCTTTCTAGTTGTTGGCGCAGTAGGTCTTATATGAATTTATGTATTTTTTGTGTGTGTGGTTCCTCTTCTTTGCACTCATCTTTATCTAGAGATTGACTAATACCTCATTCTGTTTGTAAAAACAGCCAGTAATTTCTGTGCAACCTTATTATGTGCAATATTTTTAAATCCTAAGAAATGTGTGCTTTTGTTTTCATATAGACTTATTTCTTTAGTTCGGCACTTTTTGCATTATACTCCATATGAATATTAATCCTATGGATACATATTAAAACTAGTAAATGTCTCATACAACATTGTGTGTGAGGGAGAGAAATACAATATTTACCATATGATGTTCTTGGTTCTCATTTTATTGTTAAAAGTTTATTCTGTAATTCTAGAGCTATGGATGGTATATAAACAATGGGGCTGCTTATGCTGACCACAGACCATATTCCAGAAGTTACTTTTGACTAGAAAACCCTGATATGGCCTTGGTTGGTTGCCATTTGGTAATTTCTCTTACTTTTTTTTTTTTTATGTTAGGTTAATCACCATACATTACAATTTCTCTTTCTTATCCTCCTTCCCTCAGAAATTTTGGTAGCTTAAAGATTTTGTTAATTATAATTTTGTTGTATTTGCTTGCTAGGAGCAAGTATTCTTTCCTCTTTAGGCCTCGTTGGGAAAAAGGAGAGACATTGCATAAAGCTATTATTTGTTAATTATAATCTTTAATTTGAAAACTGTGAAGAAAATGAAATTATTCTATTAAATTTATGTATCTTATTTTCTGGAAGGTATACCTACTGCTTTTGTCTGATAATAAGAAAATAGCCACACCTTGAATTTTGGTCTAAGGATCATCTGTAGCCTATCAAACAGAACAAATGAGGCAAGAAAAAAGCCATTTTCAAATCAGGATTAACTATGTCCCCTTTTTCTTCAGGGCCTGATTATCCCTTGTTTTTCCTATTCTAAGCATTTATTTCAACCCTCTCTCTTTTTTTTTTTTTTTTAAATCTCCTTTTTGACTCTTTAGCATAATTTTTGCAAGGAAAAAATGGACCCTGAATCCTACACACTTAAGGTACAAACTAAATTTCAGAAAGATACTTAGGTAATCTACGGGTGTGTGGTGTGTGTACGTGTGTGTGTGTGGTTCGATAGATAAGCAACTGGAAATTAGATCAGTAATCAACATAGAAGTTTCCTCGATAACTTACACTTTTTCTTCTTTTTAGTCTGTACAGGTGTACAGATAGAAAATGGAAAACTTCTATACTTAAAAATTGATCAATACAATGGCTTAATCTATACTCCCTATGCAAATCAACACATGAAATTTGTCAGTCTTTTTTTCCTTCTAGGCAAAATAGTAATATATATAACATGACTTTAGTCTTTCTTTTGAATGAATTTCTGTAATTCTCCAAGTTTTCTGGATTGACTATGCCTTGAATTGGATGCTATAGGGCATATAGTAGGCATGAGATTTTTTTGGTGCTCCAGAATTGGCATAATTAACTCCTGATCTGATGGTTGATCTTAGGCAATTTTTGTGCTGTGAATTTCAGTTTCAATTCTGAGATTAGTTCTATGAAAATTCAGGT
This sequence comes from Leptonychotes weddellii, assembly GCF_054177405.1. NCBI lineage: Eukaryota > Metazoa > Chordata > Mammalia > Carnivora > Phocidae > Leptonychotes > Leptonychotes weddellii. The sequence goes on along the minus strand of NC_138380.1, from coordinate 36,260,671 downwards.
TGCCCAAGGGCAACTAAAAATTTGTACATTTCTAGAGTAGTTAATTTTCTGAAATGGAAGTTTGTTTAGCAATTAAAAGAACACACTGGGGGAAGAAGAGACCATTGCCAAACAGAATAAAGAAGATACTGGTACCACCAGTAGGATTCTAAAGTTTTTAAATTCATGTTAATGCTGGTACCTTCAATTCCAGATGACAGGTTGAATATAATCAGCCAGCCATGATTGTTTCCCCTCTCTCTTGGTCCCAGTGACAGAAAATATAAGAATGAAGTCATAAAAGTGCTTGGAAAATAAGGAGTTCGGAGACATTCCAGGGAGGTATAAAGCAGAAGGAATTGTATTGAGAGAAAAATCAAAGGACCACAGCCAGGGTATCCTGGAGAAGTTTTAAGGCTTAGATTTGTGTGGGAGAGGATGGGAGGAGACAAAAAGAAGGAATGGGCCAATGTTCAATCATGCTAATTCATTGAAGAATTGCATTGGGAGCCCCCACCCCCACCCCTTTCTTCCTTCTTCCAGCTAAACTGTTAGTGACTGAGATAGCTTTTAAGCTTTACCCTTAGGTAAAAGATAGCTTTAACCTTAGGTAAAAGATGGCTTTACCCTTAGGTAAAAGACAGCTTTTAGGCTTTACCTAAGGGTAAAGCCTAAAAGAATAACTCTTCAAAGATACAGATTATCCTGTTCCTAGGGAGGCTCCCTAGTGAGGGTATTGAGGTGCCATAGAAAGGAGAGTGGAGGTAAAGTGAATTTTCACCTGGGGATGGGGAGGGTGAATAATGGCAGCATTCCACTTCCAGAGTAAAGCCTCCTTACTTGGGCATGTGTAGGGAACAGTAACTTCTGCATGCTGCCCACATGCTTGTAGGTGCGTGCTGGGTGAAATGTCCTGACAACTTACACAGAACCATAGCTTCTGTTCAAAATGGACGTCTAATGCAGGCATAGATAATAATTGCTGAGGAAACTTGTTTTTCACAGCTATCTGCATTTTGATGTAGTCCTTCATAAAAGATGTCCAAGGAATATCAGTTATTTATAGAAAACCAATAGCAGGGAAGAGAAACCCCAACATCCAACCCTGATGAAAAAATATAATTCAGGAGATAATTGCAATACTAGGAGATAATTTAAAATTTTAATATTACTGGACTTTTGATAAAATATTGCATCAATGAATCAGGCGTAGGTCCTTGTCTTACCTAACCTGCTTCTCCAAGATTTCTTTCCATCTGATGATGGTGTCAGAAAGGATGGATGAAGCAAGTTCCATGTACATCAACTACAACAGAAATCACTGGAAGATAACAGTAAATATGTGGTACATATGTTCCCTACCCTGCAGGCCTTTGACCCTTCTACAAAATTCAGATTCTTCCTCTTATCTCAGCTTTGCTACTCAACCTCCTCCCCAACTTTACTCCAGACCTTGCTCTATGGTGGAGCTATCTAGTGAAGAAGAGCAGAATTTGCCACCTCAAAATATGCCTTTAAGGCATAAGAATTATTTTAGGCTGATTACTTTCCTAAAAAGAAAACAACAACAACAACAAAAAACAAACTGTAGACAAGGGAGAAGCTCTGAAAACCAAGAAGATGTTGCCTTTTCTAAGAGATACTGACATTTATAAGGAAAATCTCCATTTGTAAGGGTGTCTCCCTCTGTAATAGGAAGAGGAGGAAAACTAAATCTCTAGAAACTCTGATCAATGGAGAAGGCATGGACTTAAACCCTTGTAACAACCTTACTTACTGTGGTTTACTGTGCTTTACGTGAAAACCTTCCATAACTGGCTCCCTCAACCCCAACATCTTTTGTCTTTCTCTGGAGATGGTATTTAAGGTGATAGCTTGGGCCATTTTGGAGAGTTCCTCAGTTTTCCTGTGTATCTCCCATGTATACAGGAGGTATACATGTTATTAAACATCTGTTTGTTTTCTTCCAGTTAATCTCTCTTTTTTTTTTTTTTTTTACAGGGCAGGGGATGGGGGAAGAGGTGTCTCAGTCAGTAACCTGGAAAGGAAGAGGGAAAATTATTTTTACTTCTTCACAGCAGATAATTTGTTGTGCAGTCCTATTTATTGTTATTCATTATAATAATGTCATAGGGTACCAATTCTTACATTCCAGTGGAAGGGGGCATGCAATAACCATAATTAAGTAAATTACTATGTTAGATGATAAACTCTACAGAAAAAATGTAGCACAGAGGAGGGATATGATATTGGGAGGGTAGGCAGGCTATTGAAGTTATCAACAGGATGGTCAGTGTAGGCCTCACTGAGAAGGTGAATTTGCATAGGTTTGAGTTGTTTGCATGAAAGATGGAAGCATGTATGACAAGTTCTAGGAACAGAAAAAAAGCCAGTGTAGCTAGAGGCCTGTGAATAAGGAAGAGTAGCTAGAGATGAGTTCATAAAGGTAGTAAGGGTAGGGAGCAGGACAGATTAGGGCTTTTTGGCTTTTGTAAAGAATTTGGCCTTGCAATGTGATATGATAGCTGAATTATGAGCAAATAAATGACTTCACCTTCCGTACTAAAAAAGATCATTCTAGCAGCTGTGTTGATAATGGATTGTGGAGAGACAACAGTGGAATAGGGACACCAGTTAGGCTATTTCAGCATTCCAGAATGAGAAATTGGTGCAGCTCACACAGTGCACCAGGATGATAGCAGTGGAGGTGGTGGAAAGTGTTTGGATGCCACACATAATCTGCAAATAGAGCCAGCAGGATTTGCTTATGGTTTGGATATAGGCATGAAAGAGGAGAAAAGGATGATTCCAAACTTTGTGTTTATAGGGAACCAGAAAGATAGTCACCATTAACTAAGATGGGGAAGGCTACAGGATAAAGGCATTTAAGAAGGAAGATCAGAAGTTCAATTTGGGCACACCAACTTTGAGACAATGTCGAGAGGGTGGAGATATGTCAGGAATTTGAAGAGAGAGCCTAGCTGGAAATGTATATTTTGGAATTGTCAAAGTACAGATGATATTTTAAACCTTGAGACTAAATGAAATCACCAAGGGAGTATTTATAAAAAGAAGCAATCTAAGAACTGAGCCCTCGGGTACTCTAAAAGTACAAGGAGAAAATGCGGAACCTACAAAGGAATATGAGAAGAAACAGCCAATGTGTTTAAGAGTTTTGTGTCTTGGGAAAAAGTGAAAAAAAGTCTATCAAGAGGTAGAAAGTGGTCAGTTCTGTGAAATGCTGCCCCTAGGTCCAGTAAGATAATCCTTAAGAACTGACCATTGTGGGGTTTTTTTTTTTTCCCAGCAATATATAGGTCAGAAATGACTTTGACAAGACCAGTTTCTATCAGGTGGTAGGGGTTCCCCCACCAGTTTGGAGTAGGTTTAAGAGAATGGCAGCCCAACTAAGTGCTTTTAAAGAAATTATTTGTTAAATAATTTATAGTGAACATATTTCTGGACAAAATTTTTAACATGGATATTTTAGTAGAGTTTCAATTATTACTCCATCCGTATAGCAAATAGCTTGTATAGGATGTTAACAAGTATGTTGCAAAAAAAAAAAAAGTGTTTAAATAATTTTGTGAAATCTAGATTAAGATTCAAACCTTGTCAAATATGTTTCTTTATAGGTGGGCACAATATTGTGAATTATACGAAATATATATTTGGTCATTCAGATGATCATCATACATTTCTCATATATATTTGGGTTTTGTCTGCAGTTCATAGCTCAGAGTTCACAAACCACTTGGAATTTCCTGTGAGAACAGTGATAACTGTGTCTTTTGTTTTGTTAATGAGGTAACTTTGGGACCACACCCAATGAGGGGGCTGGTTGCCAGGAGAACCAACCAAGTGTTTAGAGGGTTGGAATTTTCAGTCCCATCCCCAGTCCTCCAGGTAGGGCACAAGGGCAGGAGGTTGAATCAATAGCCAATGGCAATGCTTTAATCAATTGTACCTAAGTAATGAAGCCTCCGTAAAAACCCAAAAGGAGAAGGTTCAGAAACCTTCCTTCCCAGTTGGTGAACGCATGGAGGTTTGGAAAGAGTGGTGTACCCAGAGAAGGGGTGGAACTTTCATGCTCTATCCCCATACTTTGTCTTGTACTTCTCTTCCATCTGGCTGTTTCTGAGTTATATCCTTTATAATCACTTGTCATCTGGTAAGGAAAATATTTCTCTGCATTCTGTGAGCTGCTCTAACAAATAAATCCAACCTGCGGAGGAAATGGTGGGAACCTCCAATCATGTAGCCAGTTAGTCAGAAACACAAGTAATGTGCTGGGCTTGCATTTGGCATTGGAAGTGGGGGCAGTCTAGTAGGACTGAGCCCTTAACCTGTGGGATCTGATATGTCTCCAGGTAGCTAGTGCCAGAAGTAAGTTGAATTGTAGGACACCCAGCTGGTGTCAGAGCATTGCTTTGTGGTGTGGGAAGAAACATGCACCCATGCATTGGAATTTTGAGCCCCAGAACATACCCTGTTAAGTGGCTTCTCAGAGCTTTCAATATGCTAGTTGATATTATGAATTTCTAGCAGATATACCAATTATTGTTTGCCATATTTACTGGACCATGGAACCATTTAATTATATTCAAGTGTGAGTACCTTTAATTATATCCAGGTGCGCCACTGACAAATTTTGGTAAATACTGACCTAAATAAAACTGAGTAAAAAATCATAATCTTTCGAACATGTGCATGAACACATATTAAATAGTAATACTTTAAGTAAAGCAAAAATGATATGCTGTGTTCCCATTCTCTCTCATCTGTTTGAATTAACTATGACCTGAAAAAGATCCTACCAGACCCATTATGATTTTATTTAGTCTTGCCTACATTTCATCACCATGCTTTTCTTTTGATCACTGCTATAGCTATTTAAATAAACATTGTTTTTTTAGGACTATACACCTATAAAAGTCATCACCAAGCAAAATAGGCCAGTACAATATAATTAAACGGAGAACTCCTTTATTATTCTCCCAAGAAAATCAAAACTAGTCATTGTTACTAAATTGTATTTTTAAAATAAGATAGTATTTGGGAACAGAAGAATTAAAATGTGACTATTAGGATAAAGAGCAAATGATTCTTACGGTGTCATCCTTTACTAATTGGACCAGTATTAGCAGCTAGTGGTATCAAACAGGTTCTGACAGTTGAGTAGTGAATTGAGGTTATTGCTAGTCAGTGAGGAATAGAATAGTCACACCCATTCCTATATGTATACATACATTTTCTTGATGAAATATCCTTTGGCTGTGTCTGCAAAATGGGCAAATGGAAACAGATCAAAATGCTAACATAGTGAATAATTTATCACAGTGTTTTTAGGATTAATTCCTTTTTTTCTGTATATATGCATAAGTAAAAAATTACTGACCTTATTCCTAGTACCAACTTTCATAATAAAGTTTCTGGCAAGTGCTGGCAAGAAGGTCTCATCTTGTGAGAGAATATAAGGATTAGTTTCTCTCCCAACCCCAACCCCACCAAAAAAATCATTACAAAATGGTGGGAGAGAGAAGGGGAGAGAGGATGGAAGACACCGAGTCTAGAAAAGCAGTGTATAGAGTTTGGTTGGGAAGAGCTGCCGAGAAATTGGTTGGCTAAGTGGGGTTAAAAGAAGTTTCCCTACCGAGTAGCAAGAATTAATTTAATAGACATCTGAAAAATAATACCAGGTGCTGAAGTGGAATGGAGCGATGTCTTCAAAGATCTTAGGAAAAAATACTTATGAACTTAGATCTTCATAACTTAGATAAATTATGAGTTTTTGTTTGAGTTAGAAACCAACCTCACTTTAAATACTGTAGAATCTTGGCATTGGTAGGTTTAACATTTATGCTTTCAACTATTTGGAACAGACCCCAGAGTTCCATAATATAGTAATTTGTGATTTTTCTAAAGTACAAAATTGAATTCTATGCCTTACTAGTCTACTGTTAGGTAGAAAGCAGGCCTAGCCACCTATTCAACATCTATATATCAAAATATCTGTGGATAGTTTTATCAAAATATCTATGTATCAAAATATCTGTGGATAGTTTGTTATTATGTAGGCACTTTAAGGGGGACTTATTTGCTACATGGTGTTCACTAAATTAGAGATCCAAGTCCCTTTCATCAAAGTTAAGGCTATTATAATCTACTTTTTTTTTTTTTGTGAAGATGGTTGCTACCATGTCCCATTTACCTGATGCCACCCACCTCTCTGTTCTGCCCCATCCTGCCTCAGTCAAACAAACCTCATTTTTCCTCATTTATTTGAATACTGGCTTTGAATTTTTATCTTCTGGCCTGTAGGGAGTCAAATCGACATCTGGATCATTTCCGTTAATCTTGGCCATTCCAACTAATTGCTTTCATCTTTTCCCAACCAACCTATGCTGCTGAGGCCCCAAGGATGCCTCATGGTAGAATCTTTTTTGGGGTGTGACACCTTATGTAATTATCACTCACTAAATTAGCAGTTTAAATCAGTACTGCAAGAACTTTCAACTATTCAATATTTTAAACTTAATTTCCTATTACTTAAATATAATTTTGCATAATAATCACTTAAGCATTACATGACTCATTACATATATTAGGGAAAAGTCATTAAAATAAAATTCTTTGCTGATAGTTAACAATTGACTTTCAGTTACAACTAAATGTATTGACATGTAGGTAATTAAAAGTACCACAACATTTTCTTGTTTTACCTTAGCGTTTTCTATATTACATATTTCATAATTAAAAATAGAACGAACCAGTGTTTGCTAATGCACATTATTTGATTATTTGTATTCATTCTTGTCATTTAGGTAATAGTGATTCTCATTCTCTGACACACAGATCAGGAATATAGGCCTAGATAGATCTGGGATATAAGATAGGGAGAAAAACATTTTTCTTTGCTTTTCAGGGAAGGTTATGATCCATTCACCTCTGTTTCTTCTCCTGTGTAGGTAGAGGTGAATGTTAGTTGTCATGGGCTAGTCTATGCTGCAATAATGTATTAGCTACATTCATTTTCTTAAATATTAGCAAAATAAAATATGTCTAATGATTTTATTAGGAATAATATATATCCATAAAAGGAATACTGCTGGGTGCCTGGGTGGCTCAGTTGGTTGGGTGTCTGCCTTTGGCTTGGGTCGTGATCCCATGGTCCTGGGATCGAGTCCCACATTGGGCTCCCTGTTCAGCGGGGAGCCTGCTTCTCCCTCTGCCTGCCACTCCCCCTGCTTGTGCTCTCTGTCAAATAAATAAAAATCTTAAAAAAAAAATGGAATACTGCTAAACTAGTTTTTTGCAGAATGCATTATATGTGTGTTTAATGAAAGTAAGAATTCTATAGTCAAGTATGGTAAACACTGGATTAGGAAAGTTTCTTATTATCCTAAGACTTCTCAAAGTCATTAATATGCTAATTTTTGTTGGATAGCTCCAAGAAGCAGATACAGTTTGAGGCATTTCTAAAATCTATGACAAATCCTTTTTCAAGGAGCAGCTTTCTGGACCAGTTAAGTAAAAGAATTCTGCGTGATACTCTTTGGAAACTGTGGACTAGACATATCTTTAAATCTAATTAAAGAACAAACATTTACAGAAAAGGCAAACTTCTAAAAACTTTAGTCTAAAAGCTTTCCATGAACAAGTGTTAGGACTAATGTCCCCAGAGAGCTACTGTGGGTAGTTAGAGGGAATTTATTACAAGAATGATTTGAGGAGAGTTATATTAAAAGTGCAAAGTACACGTGTATGGTGTTACCTTGTTTTTCTTTGTTATAAATATTAGGAAGCTCCAGATTAAAGTTGGATTTTGGTCATAAAGATAGAATACCCGTGATTATGGCAATGCATCTCAAAAGGAGTAAGAGTCCAAAAGTCCTCCTTTTCTTATTCCCAGAGTGCTGTTTGACTTCTCTGTGTTTGTTTGCCACCTGGAAATTGACATAAAAATTATGAATGTAGAAAGCCAGTATTGGGGAAATTAGAAACTTCACTCAGATGGGAGAAAAAATTCAAAGGCAAATGCATCCGTATTCATTCTTAGCTGGAGATCTTTCTTCATTGAGAAAACTAAAGCGATCTGAAAAGAACTTCCCAAGTTTCCCATTATCCTTCTAAAGCACAAGCTCTACTTTCTGTGCCTTTGCATGAGCCCATTACCATCAAGAAACTCTTCATGTTCCCATGAAAGCCAACCCTTCCACTGTGCCCTGGATCATGTCACTTAGGGCATTCAATACATTGCTCCAGAAATTCTTCCCTTCTTATCAAGATTTGCTTTCCATTCAGTTATTCCCGCGAACAAACTTATTGTTATTTCTCCCACATTAAAAACAAATTCTTCTCTTGACTCCACTTTGTCAACCAATTGCTGTCTCATATGTCTACTTTGGAGAAGTTTTGCTACACCACTCCACCCACACTTTCTTGTCAGTGTTCTCTTGTTGATGAGCTCTACTTTGCAAAATTGATGTCAAATAACAAATAAATTGATCATTTTTCAGGCCTCATCTTACACACAGTTCAACACTCTCCTCCTTAATATTCTTTCCTCACTTAGCTCTCAGAATACAAACTCTCAGTCTTTCTTGTCCCTCATTGGTTGCTCCTTTGCAGTCTCTTTTGTTGATTCTTCTTGTCCTTTGCATCTTAGCCCTGGTTCTTCCCTCCTTTCCACTTCTTTTTCTCTTTCCTCTTCTTCCTTTTCCTTCCCGTTTCTTTCTTCTGTTCTCTTCTTCTTATACTTCTTACTTATATGTCCTCTTTTCATGGTTTTAAAACTGTCAATATACCTGCCATTTCCAAATTTCTACCTCCAACCCAGATCTCTCCTAAACTCCATATATTCAACTATCTAAAGTACAACTCCTGTCAACACATCCAAAATGCAATTTGTGATATTCGAAGTGAAATCTGTTCCATCTCAGCTGATTGCAAATCCATCCTTCCAGTTGCTTACGTTGAAACCTTGGAGTGACTTGATTCCTTTTATGCTCTTGTACTCACACCCCATAGTCAGTCCTACTGGCTATACCTTCAAACTATTTCCAGAATCTCACAACTTTCTATCACCCCCAATGCAAATATCATTATCATCTCATATGGATTATTGAGTAAAGGTAAATTTCCATCCCTTACCCCTATAGTCTGTTATCAAACCAGCAATTAGTATTATTCTCGTAAGATAAATCAGAGCTTATTATTTCTCTACCAAAAGCTTTTTATTTACCCCCTTCTCATTTACAATAAAAGCTAAATCCTTTATGATGGTCTATGAAGTCCTGTACAATCATCCCACCTCTCCCCCTTAATTCACTAATTTTATCCCCTTGTTCACTCTGTTCCTGCCAGATTGGTCTCCTCACTCCTCCAGGAACATGCCAGGCATGCTTTTTCTTTAGGGCTTTGCACTTAGTCATTTCCTCTAGTTTGGGCTCTTCTATCCTAGGGTCAACCCTTTTACCTTCTTCCAGTCTTAGCTCAAATGTTACTCTTCCAATGGACTTCCTGGGCCATCCTATTTAATACCACACCGTGTCCATCCTCCTCTACACTCCTTATCTTTTTCATCTCCATTTTTTTTTCCACAGTACTTATTTACTTACTTAGTGTATTATTATCTGTTTCCTCTTGATAGAATAGAAGTTCTATTAGGATAGGAATCTCTGTTTTTGATAGGCATCTTAAGTGCCTAGATCTATGACTGCCATAGAGTGAATACTCGATAAATAGTGAATGAAAGAATGAATTTGACATCCTACACAATGCACATATCTCAGCAATTTGATTTTCTGAAACATTACAGAATCCTTCATCTCATAAAATATTAATCTGAATTGACTATGCTAAATAAGAGTGACATATGTTGATAAAGATATTGAGAATCGGACAGTCATCCAGCAATTTTTTTTATCCCAAGTAACATCTCTTTTGTTTTTAATTTTTTCTCATTTTTTGTCAGACATTTTAGTGTTAGAAAATAATTTTTTGTTCATATACCATGTCCAAACTGTCAGAGATACTGTCTCATGAGAAATTTTTCTTGAAAGGAAATAAAAATCAGTCTATATATGGATGCTGGTGGCTCTTTAGATAACTCCGATAACTAGGATACTGCCCCTCAGTTATAAGAAGATCAAAGGGGAACTTTAGAAAAACTTACTGAGTTAAGAAGTTAAAGTCAAGGGCGCCTGGGTGGCTCAGTCGTTAAGCATCTGCCTTTGGCGCAGGTCATGATCCCAGGGTCCTGGGATTGGGCTCCCTGCTCCACGGGAAGCCTGCTTCTCCCTCTCCCACTCCCCCTGCTTGTGTTCCCTCTCTCTCTGTCTCTCTCTCTGTCAAATAAATAAACAAAATCTTCAGAAAAAAAGTTAAAGTCAAGTGTTAACTCTTTTTATATAGACATTCTTTCCTGAATGGGGTTGTGGGAGCCATCTTTTAAAAACCCTTCAAAGAATCCTCCTCCTCCCAGTCCCTTTGAGCTGTGTGTCTTGCCATAGGCACCCAAACATATAATTTACATTTCATTTTAAAGCCATAATAATGTAGTGATAATTTCCCCTATTTGGTAATTATAAACAAAGGAATTTTGTCTTTCCCAACACATATAGAATATCTTCAAATTGATCATAAAGTAGGCCAAAAGAAATCTCAAAGAATTCATGTTTAGATTATAGAGAGTCTTTTCTTCATGGACAGCTAACAGAAAGATTGACGTGAACCTGATTCTGCCAAGAGCTACTTCATGGGAGCTGGAAAAGAGCTTCTACAGAGGATTTCGGGGCCTTTTAGCTCTGGATCCAGCTATGCCTGAAGCCAGAACTCCCTTTGGACTCTTCAGTTATGGAAGACCAAAGATAACTTCTTTTTGCTTAAGACAGTCTGAGTTGAATTCTAGCACTCATCACTTAAATAAACCCTTCATCAAGTGTCAGGAGCAGCAAGGAATCACATTGAGTTGCCCCGTAGAAGGAAAGGGGAAGACAGGAACAAGGGGAAGTAATACTTAGGTGCTGGCCTGGTGGAGCAAGTGATCCTCTGAGAATGGGAGGAAGTAGGGGTGGCAAGTTAAATGGCAGAGCTTCCCCTCCCTCAGCTGCTCTGGAGATAGTACATGCAGGCCCATGAGTGCCTCAGCCTTAATAGCAGTAGTGTGAGCCCCTATGATCAATCCTGTGGTCAGCGCAGACTGCAGGGCTACCCAAAAACTGTGCTGGGGCATAACAGGGTGATCCAGTTGCTGTAAAATAGCCTCAATATGCTACAAAATATTTGTTTCCACTATGTTCCCTGATGTAAAAAGAGGCTGGGAAGCACTAGAAGAGGATTGCCATGTGGAGCTTTTATCATAGTGTCTGTAGTAGGTAGGATAATGGCCCTCCAAAGACGTCCATGTTATTCCCTGAATCTGTGCATATGTTCAGGTACAGGGCAAGGGGGAATTAAATTTGCAAATGGAATTAAGATTGCTAGTCAGCTGACTTGAATGTAACAAGATTATCTCGGGCTGTCCAGGTGAGCCTGATATACTCACAAGGATCTTTAAATGGGAAAGAATGCAGAAGAGTCAGATCTGAGAAGTGGTATCTGGAGAAAGACTTGAGTTACTTTTGCTGGCTTTGAAGATGTCAGGAGGAGCCATTAACCAAGGAATGAGGGCAGCCTCTAGGAGCCGGAATGGGGCAAGAAAATAGGTTCTCCCTTAGAGCTTCCAGAAAGGAATACAGGTCTGCCAGACCTTGATTTTAGCCCAGTGAGACCCATTTGAGACTTCTGACCTTTAGAACTATAATAAATTTGTGTTGTTTGTGGTGTTACAGCTGCAATAGGAAACGAACACAGTGTCTCATAGAGGACAGAGGTTCAGTGCTTAATGGCAACATCAGGCAGCGCAGTGGAGGGCGGTGACAGACGTGGACTAAAGGCCAGGCCCGCCCCATTGTGCTGTCACTTGTTAGCCCAGGATTCCTGTACATTTCTCAGAGGGTGGCAGAGTACATCGATAAGGACGATATTGACCATCCCATCAGCAGGTAGGTAAGGGATCCAAACCAGATTAACTTTATCTGCAAAATTAGGTGCTTGCATCAGAGTATCATGAAACAGATCTGTACCCAGTAATATTCCTTACCAATTACGTAACATCAATTTTGAATTTTGTTCACTTATATTTTTTTGAAGTCACTTTTTCAAGTCTTCACAGCCGTGTCTGTAAGGCCCCCCCACTGTCCTTTACCTGGAGGATTTCTATTGTTTGAAGTTTATGTGCGGCTCCCTTTTGACCTTATCCTCACCAGCAATAGCACTACTCCCTCTTTGTTGATAATCACCACTAAACTTTCTTGATCTCTTTTTCACCTTGCATCTACTTTCAGCAATACCCAGCTAACTACAGTCTCATCTCTTCTTTTTTTTTTTTTTAAAGATTTTATTTATTTATTTTAGAGACAGAGCACAAGAGCGGGGAGTGGGAGCGGGAGAAGCAGACTCCCTGCTGAGCAGGGAGCCCGATGCGGGACTCGATCCTGGGACTCCAGGATCATGACCTGAGCCGAAGGCAGTTGCTTAACCAACTGAGCCACCCAGGCGCCCCAGTCTCATTTCTTCTATTCTTGACCATGTCTCCTACCTCAGTGAAAGTCATTAGGCCCTTCTCACTCTTTCCATTCTCATTTCTGAAGACATCTGTTGTCCTGTTATCTTAAAGGCATTGATTGTCAGGAATGAGCATGAACTTATCCTCTGTTGGGGTTCTAACTAGCTTTTTTTTTTCCTTTTCCCAAACTCTGCTGGTTGCAGTTTGTTGAAAGCTTTCTTTTAATTCCATTCTCTGATTTTTTTTCTTCTCACCACCTTTCCACTGAATTCTAAACACATTTTTAAAAATAATCATATGTCTATCAACTGCCCAAAGCTTTTAATTAGAAGTTGACTTGCAACAGTTTATGCAGCTTTTGCTGTATAATAGAAACACGGAAAAATTTGATTCAATTTCATTTCATATGGAAGCATACCACTAATTGGACTAATAAGTTCTTACATTGGTGGTACTTGGTCACATTTTTGCCAGACCACTCTTCTTCCCCTAACTACTCTGAATAGGGATAGGAAGGTGTAGACTACACTCTCAGACCTTTAATTTTATTTGTTGACTGTGTCTTGGGTAGTCAGATGCTAATTTTCATATATCTTGAAGAATTTTCCTCATTAAACTACAACATAAAGAGTAACTTTGCCATTCTTTCTTTTTTTAAAATTTTTTATTGTTATGTTAATCACCATACATTACATCATTAGTTTTTGATGTAGTGTTCCATGATTCATTGTTTGTGCATAACACCCAGTGCTCCATGCAGAACGTGCCCTCTTTAATATCCATCACCAGGTTAACCCATCCTCCCACGCCCTTCCCCTCTAGAACCCTCAGTTTGTTTTTCAGAGTCCATTGTCTCTCATGGTTCGTCTCCCCCTCCGATTCCACCCCTTCATTCTTCCCCTCCTGCTATCTTTTTTTTTTTTAACATACATTGCATTATTTGTTTCAGAGGTACAGATCTGAGATTCAACAGTCTTGCACAATTCACAGCGCTTACCAGAGCACATACCCTCCCCAGTGTCTATCACCCAGCCACCCCATCCCTCCCACCCCACCCCCCACTCCAGCAATCCTCAGTTTGTTTCCTGAGATTAAGAATTCCTCATATCAGTGAGGTCATATGATACATGTCTTTGATTGACTTATTTCGCTCAGCATAACACCCTCCAGTTCCATCCACGTCGTTGCAAATTTTGCCATTATTTCTTATAAAAATCACTTGGTGTATATTGGTTGAACTGTAGTTCCAGATGTAGTGTTCGTTTTAATTAGATGGATTAAAATACGTATTACCCAAAGGTGAAAAGACTTTTTTTCAAAATGGCCAGATTGTTCACTTTTTCCATTATTACTGGTAAAGAAGAAAAATCTGTCCTCACCAGATAATCACCAAAAATCTGAGGGACAGATTTTTTTCATTGAGTTTCACTGATGCATTAGCATCTGTGACACAGCAGAAGCTGGAACATTACAAATGTCTGTAATTGTTTGCATTGCTCTAGGGAATATAATGTTGTTAATATCTATTACTGGACTAAATGAATGAATTAAGTAGCCAGAAACAAATGTGATTGTCAAGCATGATTTAGCTGGCGTATAGCTTTAGAACAGCTGCCAAATTTAATATGGAGGGTGGAGGAGGGTTACATAAATTTGCAACTAACATTTGCAACGTTGGACACCTCTGCTTCCCCACTAGATGGAGGCCTTGCTTTGCTTT
>NC_138380.1:36211603-36246262 GCF_054177405.1 Leptonychotes weddellii | reverse complement strand
ATCAGAGGCTAGCACTGTTACTAGCACAAGCTCCACTCTGAGGCAGGCTGCGGTTTTCCTTCAGTCCCTCCCTTTTCCCCATCACATCACCACCCCCACCTGCCCCCTGCTCCTGGACATGTAGGATGCGCATATGGCACTCCTGATCTATATCAAGACGTACCTTTCCAGTGGCCCGTTTCCTCATTTGGATTCACATGCATATTTGGCTCATCTAATACTGTGCTCACTGAACAGCTTTTATGCATTGAGGCTTCCCCACTACTTGAGTTTTCTGGCCTCAAGGGTGGGTCCTGCAGATGGAGGAAGGGGGGAGGGGAGTAAAACTGGATAAAGACAAAAGTTTTAGTATTAAATTTGGTCAGGTATTCTGTCGCCCAAACTACTTTGAGGACTTAAATTTTTAAGTATGATAAAATATACGTAACAGAAAGTTTACCGTTTTAACCTTTTTTTTTTTTTAAAGATTTTATTTATTTATTTGACAGAGAGAGGCACAGCGAGAGAGGGAACACAAGCAGGGGGAGTGAGAGAGGGAGAAGCAGGCCTCCCGCCGAGCAGGGAGCCCGATGTGGGGCTCGATCCCAGGACCCTGGGATCATGACTTGAGCTGAAGGCAGACGCTTAACGACTGAGCCACCCAGGCGCCCCCCCCCTTTTAACCATTTTTAAGTGTATAGTTCAGTGGCATGAAGTACATTCACAGTGTCATGCAACCGTCACTGTCTCTTTCCAGACCTTTTTCTTCATCTAAACTGCAACTCTGTACCCACTAGACAGTAACTCCCCATTCTCTCTTCCATCTTCAATGCCCATTGTAACCACTATTCTACTTTCTGTCTCTGCAAATTTGACTATTCTAGGTATACTTCATATAAGTGGAATCACACAATATTTGTCCTTTGGTGATTGACTTATTTCACTTAGCATCGTGTATTCAAGGATTTTGTAGCGTGTGTCGGAATTTTCTTCCTTTTTCCCAGGCTGAATAATACTCCATTGCATGTACGTACCACATTTTGTTTATCCCTCTAACTGCTGATGGACAGTTGGGTTGCTTCCACCTTTTGGCCATTGTGAATAATGCTGCTATGAACATTGGCCTACAAGTTTTTGAGTTCCTGTTTTTTAATCTTTTGGGTATACACCTAGGAGTGGAATTGCTGGATTATGTTGATTCTGTTTAACTTTTGGTGTAACTGCCAAACTGTTTTTCTTAGCAGCTGCACCATTTTGCATTCCCACCAGCAAAGCACAAGGGTTGCACTTTCTCCACATCCTCACCAACACTCTGGAGGACTTTTTATTACCTATACGGATCTGAATATCTACAAACCCGTGCAGGATTTCCTTCAAGAGCACAGCAGAGAAAGCTGTAAGGGCCAATGTGGAGAGTTGAGGGGAGAACCGATAGTCACTCTCTGCTTGCACTCTATGCCCTGTGGGGTCCAGTTTGTCCAACAAACTGGAAGCAGTCAGATGGCAGTGACTGTTAGGAAGTGGCTAAGGCTGGTCTGATTTCCTCAGCCAACCAGATCCTAAAGTAGCAGGTCTTCCTTCTTAAGGACTAAGAGCTAGGTGGGCCCAGAGCTCTGGGTCATATTCTACCTCTTTTTTTTTTTTTTAAATATTTTATTTATTTATTTGACAGAGAAAGAGACAGCCAGAGAGGGAACACAAGCAGCGGGGAGTGGGAGAGGGAGAAGCAGGCTTCCCGCAGAGCAGGGAGCCAGATGCGGGGCTCGATCCCAGGACCCTGGGATCATGACCTGAGCCGAAGGCAGACGCTTAACGACTGAGCCACCCAGGTGCCCCTCTACCTCTTTTATCTTCCATGCCTACAGGTAGACAAAGTGAGTAGGGCTAAGGCCTGCAAATATGTTCTTTATTTTGTATAGATTTGTCCTTTCCCTTCTCAAAAATCGAGGTTAAAAGATTTAGAGCTACAGTGAAAATCAGAAATTCTCAACCCTCTTTTTCAGTTACACCCCCCCCCCTTTTTACCACATGGCTCATTTTGAGGTCAGAATGAAGACTACTAAAATCTGCAACTTAAATTGTTGCCCAACTCTTGTTGCCCAAATCTGTCCTCCTTGGAGTTTCCTGTAGAACACGTGGTATGGTATCTCCCATATCCCCAGCTTCCTCAGTGGTGGAAATTAGTTCTAATTTCATCCTTTTTATGAACTTACTAATTTGTTCATAAAATGTGTTCAAAACCTGTCCAGTCACACCACACAGTACAAGACCCACAGTTAAGCAATTATAGATAAAATGAGCATTTTCGGGCTGATAATGACCGAATGAAGTAGCTAAGGGCCTGAGGTGAAACTGAGGCTCCCCCAACCAGGATTAACCAGCAATGTTAATTGATAATCCTTAACAGTTATCCTCAGCACTTTGTGAACATTAATTAAACCTCACAACACTCTGTGTGAGGCAGCTACTGTTATCTCTCTTTTTACAGATGAGGAAACTATCTTAAAAAGACTAAGAAACAAAGTATCTGCCTAAGCCTTTGCCTTTTCACAGTCCTATAAGTGGGGAAAAATGGGGACAAATAAATTCTCTTCCTCCACCTTCCTTCCCTCAACTAAAAGGCTGCTTGGAATTTCAAGGACGTTTTGAAACATTACTTTTATTTTACTTTTTTTCCCTTTCTTGCCCAGGTCTTTGAAGAATTTACAAATCAAGAAAAATCTATTCCTGTAATTAAAATGTGAAAGCAAAAGCTATTTGTAGCAGAAAAACATCCCATTAATGTGATTTCCTTGTGGTGGATTGACAGGTTCAAAGCAGGAATGTATGTTGCCATGGGCACCAGATTCTATTTGCTCTGCTGGTTCATTTTACTTAGCTGCCAAAGGAGGAGGGTAGCATTGAGCCAGAAATCACTGAGCATTGTTAGAATAGATTTGTAATTTTTATGTAACACCTTCTCTTCATAGATCTCTACAGATAACAGCAGCAAACTGTTTACTTTCACTTTAGGGGCAGAGTTTTCCGAATCTTTCAGGAACATCAACCGCAGAAGGGGTGGGGGGTGGGGGTGCCTTTTCTCCCTCTGAAATATTTGTCAAAACGATGGGGGGATGGACGAATGGAGGACTCATTATCCCGCACCAGCTGCCTAAGTGTTAGACTTTGGGTTTATGGAGAGGGAGGTTGGGAAGAAAGGGAAGGGGAAAAGGGGGGGAATGTCGGGAGAAAGAAGCGAGCAGATACTCTGCATGGTCTGGAATCACTCAGACAGAGGAAGGCGGAATCAAAGCTGTCCTGCGGTGAGAGAACAATGAGTGAGTGAGAGATTGGTGCTACTTTCCTAAGGCTACTTAAGTCAAATACACAAAAAGCAGTTAATTTGCATTAGCGTGATGATGTTCCCCATGTCCTCTCTCTTTCTTCACTAGGCTTATAAGGTCTCATAGCAAGTGAGAAATGGTAGGGGTTTGGGGGGAACTCTCCCTCTCTAGAGGGACACGAGTGGTTCCCTGGCCCTGAACCAAAGAATGAAGTTTTGCTTCATTAGTTTCAAGTTATCAGGGCCAGGTGACTTTCCTTTTGAATTATGCATTTCCTGCCCTGACAAATGAAGCCCCCTGCCAATGCCTTTGAACCAGGAAAGGCTCCTGCCCCTGGTCTACAGCAGCAAGTATTTCACGATTTGGAATGATGGTTCCAGAATTGCAATGGAAGTGGCAATATTTCATCGTGATTTTTCTCCCTTCTTTCTCACTCTTACCCCAGGTTCAGTGTTGTCTAAGCAAAGGCTGGTGGTGTCTTTTGTATCTGCCTGATGCCTAAGTAAGCAAAAGGCCAGATAAAGCAAATGTCTTCCAAATCTCCATTTATCATGAACACAGATTGTAGTTTCAGCTCTTTTGCTTGATGCAAATCAGCTGACAGATGTATACCAGCAGCAGCAAATCTTAACGACTGACAGAGCGCTGTCTGCTGCTGAATTTATATCTGTATTTTTTTCTGGGAAGGGATAAAATGGTGAAATAAAATTATTTGGTGTGAATGCTCCCTGACCTCTCTGCTCCACTCCTCCTATTTGGCCCCCAACATACACCACTTCAGAACTCTAGTCCCTGGAGAGCTGATGGCTTGGCTGCCCCCAGGGTTCAGGGTAACCCTTTGAGGTTTACCTTTTAGTTCCAGACTATTCTTTCTCTCCTTCATGCATTTCCTCTTCAACTCTCCCAACTACTAACTGCCACCAATTACATCCTTCTCTCACTTATTTCTTGGCCCTTGTAGGTAATTGTTTCATCATGATTTCTGATAATCTGATACACTAATTCACAACAAGTATCAATGCATAGTAATAACAAAAGGCATAACTTCTCAAATGTTCCCATTAAAGTCAAGGGGCTGGGAAGTAGGGTTATAGGGTTGAGGAAAGGAAGGCCAGGGGGGAACTGCTTAAAGAACCTATTTTAAATTGCTTACCATTCAGGTTGCTTAATGCTATAACCCATCTGAAATTCCCAGCAAAATTCACCCTCTATAGGGCTTGTTCACTCTGTGCTTTTCCAAATCCCCAGCACACTGCTGTGCACTTCTGAAGGTGCACAGAGGTCAATCCCTATTTCTGAATAAATCCCAATTATCATGTGTCCCATCCTTTTAAAAAATTTCATTAGTATAAATATAAATATATATTTATATATATAAAAGCAAATATATATATAAAAGCAAAAGTAATATTTGCTTTTGTAAACTCTTCAAATAATACAGAAGAGTGTGAAAAAAAAAAAAATGTCCCTTCTTCCTAAGTCCATTCTTTCTAGAGAATACCACTAATAATAATTTACTGGTTATTCTTCAGATTTTTTTTGGTAAATGCATATAATTATGTGCTCTATAACTTATTATAAATTACTTAAGTATGTATGTTAGCTTTAATCAGTACCTTAGAGCTGATTAGTTAATCTACATGCACTAATCAAGGTAAACATTCAAGGGATGGTCAGTTACCATTGAAAGACTAATCAGAAGGCCACCCTCTGGAAGAACTACTATAAGCTCTCCAATCATTTATTTTTTTAGCATATAATGGATATTAGGAATAATTTTTCCCTTGTAAAATTAGTAATTCAAGATGTGTGAATTGGCTAAAAATGTTACATAGGCATACATGCACATGATGAATAGGGAGTAAGAATTTATTAAGTCCAATCCTATAACCTAGTCTGGCACACTAGGTTGAGGATTCCATTCTGGCCTGTATCGCTTTGAGCTAAAAGAAGTGAGCATGCTTGTGTTTGTACCTGCCTGCCGACCAATCTTCGTCTCCTGTGCAAAAGTCCTTCTGAGACCTGTGTTCATTGTATCAGATAGCCCCTGATGGGGCAGCTGTGGGGGAAGAGACCATTACTACCACCTACTTCTAACC
Organism: Leptonychotes weddellii; assembly: GCF_054177405.1. Classification (NCBI taxonomy): domain Eukaryota; kingdom Metazoa; phylum Chordata; class Mammalia; order Carnivora; family Phocidae; genus Leptonychotes; species Leptonychotes weddellii. The sequence continues at coordinate 36,240,861 of NC_138380.1, read as the reverse complement.
TTTGAAGCCTGCAGCTATCTATCGAAAAGAACCTAATGTTTGGGATGGCAGATGCCTGGGTGGCTCAGTCAGTTAAGCATCTGCCTTCAGCTCCGGTCATGATCCCAGGGTCCTGGGATGGAGCTCCACATTGGGCTCCCTGCTCCGTGAGAGGCTTGTTTCTCCCTCTCCCCTGCTGCTCCCTCTGCTTGTGCTCTGTCTCGCTCTCAAATAAATAAAAAAATCTTAAAAAAAAAAAAAAAAGAACCTAATGTTTATGAACCAATTGGGTTGGGTCAGTTCTGAACACACGTAAAATAATACAAATAAGTAAAAATAAATTGATGTTAGAATATATACTTATTTAAAAAGACAAAAAGAAATAGGATCATACAATAGATATTGTTTGCTCAAAATATGTTGTGGAGTAAATTTCTAATTATAGGAGTTTGGGGTACCTGCAGGATACTGGCAGAAGAGATTTGGGTTTTTTTCTTATTTTTGTTTAAGATTTTATTTATATATTTGAGAGAGGGAGAGAGAGAAAGAGAATCTCAAGCAGACTCCTTGCTGGGCATGGAACCTGACACAGGGCTCAATCTCAGGGCCCTGAGATCATGACCTGAGCTGAAATCGAAGAGTTGGACGCTTAACTGACTGAGCCACCCAGGTGCCCCAAGACAGACTTCTAAAAATCTTAAATTTGTATCACATGAGTGAATGTCCTACTGGTGAGATGAGTTATCTCTTTATTTATTTATTTATTTAAAAGATTTATTTATTTATTTGACAGAGAGAGAGCACAAGTAGGCAGAGAGGCAGGCAGAGGGAGAGGTAGAAGCAGACTTTTCACTGAGCAGGGAGCCCAACGCGGGGCTCGATCCCAGGACCCTGGGATCATGACCTGAGCTGAAGGCAGCCGCTTAACCGACTGAGCCACCCAGGCTCCCCAAGATGAGTTATCTCTTTAGAGCAGGCTAGGCATTTACAAACATTTATTTATTTATTTTTGATATTCATAGTAAGATACATTAATCATGGAAAGATTGAGAAAAATCAAGAAGGAAATAAAATCATCCCTAATGCTCCCTTTCTGTTGTGAGTTTGTGTGTGTGTATGTGTAGATATCTGTACATACACTCTCATAAATAAATAATACTAAAAGTATAGTTTTGTATTATGCTTCTTTCACTTAGCATTATACAGTGAGCATTTCCCTGATCATTAAAATGACTTGAAAGCATAATTCTATGGTTATCTAATAATTCCATCATATGGATATAACATAATTAAATCACTTCCCCGTCACTGGACATTTGCATATCTGGACTTTTTTGTTTTAGTATTATTTTGACATATTTTAGTACTTAAAGCTTTGCGCTCATCTCTGATGCTAGAATCCTGCATATTATTTGGAAAGCATAGTTTATATATAACATATTTCAACCTTCTCATTCATCTGTCATCTTCCAAAAACAAACAGAAGACTCTCTGACCTCATGCTCTGTCATTTAGAAACATTTGAAAGGTTTTTAGAAAGAAAGAAAAAAAAGATTGCCGTAAGAGAATTGTTAGTGCTACAAGCTATGCTTTTGTTTTGAAAAAAAGAAAAAGCCTCCTCATTCTCTTTCTGATGGCTGGTTCTGGGAAGCATGGGTTTAGGATTCCAGTCTGACTTAACCATCAGAATCCTCCTTCTCCAGGTTCTATTCCAGCTCCGTTCTCTCCCACCGGATCTCGCTTGTCCTGCCATTAGACTCCCATCCACTGAGGCACCCTTCAGTCACTGAGTTCAGATCATCCCTTCCTCCTTTGTTCCTGTTTTCTTGAGGGGAAATAAATATTTAAGTCTTTTGTGTTGCACCCAGCAGATGCCAGTGACATCCATGGAGCATCCCAGCGCCAAGCTCTAGAAAGTAGGAGTGAGGTGGCGCTAGCCATCCTGTTCCACAGCGAAGCAGAGAGAATTCACAGTTGTTCTGTTCCAGTGCTCCCATCTCGTGAGTCTGTGAAGTGACAGTGTCCATGAGCTCCAAGTAGATGTTAGTAAGCTTTTTAGAGTCCTCTGACCCTGGAAGCTGCTAATTAAAGTGCCACCAAGATGCTTTCATTGGCTGTGAGCTAGTTACATTTTAAAGAGCTGACCTCTCCTTTCTGTCTCCTGTACCCCATTGTGAGTGCTGTGGGTGGCCAGCAAATAATAACAGATAATAGCCCTCTCCTATTCTTTCAGACCTCTACAGAAATGCAAATCCCTGCCTTCAGAAGGAAGCACACAGGCGTATGAATTTTATATCAGCAGGGATTACCAATGAGTCATGCTTGATGCTGTTGTAAAAACTATTCAGGTGGGAAGGTATCACTGCAGTAAGAGAATATGATGGGGTGTGTCTCTCTCTCCTGAATGTGCGATTATCAAAGAGCACACAACACGGACATAGCCACACCCTTGTCCCAACGTACAGAAACAGACCGTTAGTTAAATATATGCCCAAATCTCCACAGGACGGAAAGCTAACCTCTCCAAAATCAAATGGTTGGTCTAGTGCAGAAGAGAATAAATCTGGAAGATGATGAGCAGAGTTAATACCTGAGTGAGTGCCAGAACTCATACAGATGTGTGTTATTTATGCCCTTAATTGTTATTTCTAGTAGGTGTCTGGCTGCCAGGGCACATGAGTTAAGTACTGTAAAATAACAGATGTCACATATCACAAGAACAACAGGGAGTCAATAGGCAGCCGTGTAAATCAGATTACTTTAGATACTAGGGAAAAGAAGAGAAAGTACACAAGTGGCTGTAATTTATAAAACAAATTATCCCATTCAAATATGTTCCATGCTAATTATGTATCTGCACTGAGTACACTAAGGGAGAAAAGCCATCTTGGAATAATGGAGCCTATTTAGGTAACAAAGTTTCCCTTCATTCTTAAAAGGACAAAGAAGAGAAAATGAATGACAGAGAACAAAGGGAACCAGCCAGCCAGTGACATTTTCTAGAGAAAGTCATGTGGATGCAAGAAAAGGACTGAAAAAAGTCTTGGATGTAAATTTTAAAAGCATCATTAGTGATCTGGCAGAGAGAAGACATGCAATGACGCTTACAATAGAGCACTGAATGATGGTGCTAACACCACAGACCAAGAGCGTATACAAAGACTTAAGGGAGCTCGGAGATTTGAGCAAAAGCAGAACGAGATTCAACTGAGAAAAGTGAACACAAACACATCTGGGGAAAATAATCTTAAATAAAGATCCCCAGGTGGAGAAGAAAAGGTGTAAAGCCTGGACCTGGAGTGACAGCAGATCGCTAATTCTATCTGAATTGCAAGGTATTACAACAGCTCAGGAAGAGGAGAATTCCCTTTGGGATTTTAAATGCAGAAGTGTCTCATTATGAGGCATTGACAAAGGAACTCGTGTCCCTCATTACATATCGGAATACATGAACCTTGTTCACAATACAAAATACAGTTTGGGCCATGTAAATATGCACATATGGCTGAAACTGTTCTCTCGTTTCTAGTCAAACAATAGAAATTTGATTATACCAACCTGTAATTTTCAGAGCTTAAGGAAATATTTAATAATAATAGCACTTACTATGTGCCAGGCACTGTCGTAAGCATTTTACATATTTAATGAATCCTTACAACAAACCCCAAAATAGGTGCAGTTCTCTTCCTCAACAGATGAGGAACCAGGATGTAGAGAGCTTAATGAAACTTCCCAAGGCCATACATTCAATAAATGGTGATTCTGACACCACCAAGAAACAAACAATCCCATTAAAAAGATGGGCAGAGGACCTGAACAGAACTTTTTCCAAAGATGGCCAACAGACACTTGAAAAGATGCTCAACATCCCTCATCATCAGGGAAATGTAAATCAAAACCACAGTGAGGTATTACCTTACACCTGTCAAAATGGTTAGAATAAAAAGGACAAGAAATAATAAGTGTTGGTGAGGATGTAGAGATAAAGAACCCTCGTGCACTGTTGGGGGGAATGCAAATTGGTGCAGTCACTGTGGAAAACAGTATGGAGGTTCCTCAAAAACTTAAAAATAATGACCAGATAATTCCACTACTGGATATTTATTTACCAAAAGAAAACAAAACACTAATTTGAAGATGTATGCACCCCTGTGTTTATTGCAGTATTATTTATAATAGCCAAGATATAGGATTTATATATATATATATATATATATAGAATAGTATGCAGTCATAAAAAGGATGAGATCTTGCCATTTGCAACAACATGGATGGACCTAGAGGTTATTATGCTAAGTGACATAAGTCAAACTGAGAAAGATAAATACCATATGATCTCACTCATATGTGGAATCAAGAAAAAAAAATGAATAAACAAATGACAGAATCAGACCTATAGATACAGAGAACAAACTGATGGTTGACAGAGGGAAGTGGGGAGGGATGGGAAAAATGGGTGCAAGGGAGTGGGAGATAGAAGCTTCCAGTTATGGAATGACTAAGTCATAGGAACAAAAGGCAGAGCATAGGGAATATAGTCAGTGGTGTTGTAATAGTGTTGATGGTGACAGGAGCTACACCTGTGGTGAGCACAGCATAACAGAGAGATGGTGAATCACTATGTTGTACACTTGACACTAAGGTAACATAGTGTGTCAAGTATACTCTAATAAAAATAAATAAATAAATAAGTGGTGATTATGGAATTCAAACTCATTCAGACTATCTCCCAAGTTCACGACCCTTTAGCACTACACAAGACTCCCTTGCCTATCTATGGCAGAAAAGGAGGCTTACTTGATAATTCCCTTCATTTTGTAGATAGACTTTATCTCTGAATGGGACTGGAAGGGCTGACAACATATCTTCAGCCATTCATCCTGATGTATGCCTTCTTGTCTCCTCACTCCCAAATATTTAGTTCTCCAAAGGGGATTTAAGTGGCCTATAGGACATGAGGTCAGAGGTTAAATTTTGTGATTCCAGCAACTGAACATTCCTCATCTCTAACCCTTTGAGCTGTAATGGTCTTTAACAGACATAGACATGCTGGAGACTATGAAGAGCCTATTTAGATCTAAGGATCCCTCATGACTTTTGTTATTGAGTTGAGAAATTAGAACCGTAATGGGGTGACTGGGTGGCTCAGTTGGTTGAGTGTCTGACTCTTGATTTTGGCTTAGGTCATGATCTCAGGGTTGTGAGATCAGGCCCTGCATCTGGTTCTGTGCTGGACATGGAGCCTGCTTGAGATTCCCACTCTCCCTCTGCCCCTCCCCCACCTCCCTCTTTCTAAAAAAAAAAAAAAAATTATAGGCGGTTATTTAAAATAACTGCAGTAGATAATTTTGGAAAATTACCCCATGAAAACACATATAAGTGTATATTATTTATGAAATGTTGGCTTCTTTGGGAGCACTCTTTCTGCCCCTAGAATCTTGAAATACAGATAGTTACCCTGTGACCATATTTTGAAGGAATTCCTAAGATTGTTGACTCCTGAAGAATGCATTTCCCACTGGGCTGTCACGGTGCTGTTCTTTTTTCCATCCTGGCTTGAGTCTCTTACCATTAGAGTCATGACTTTTTAATTAGGCACCAAAACCACACTGTCTGTGGAGGAGCATCATTTAAATCCATGTGCAAAGCATGATGACTGTCTTGTAACTGGTCAAGGTCCTCTCTCTATGTTGGCAGCTATGGGCCTCAGAGGCAGAGCTAGGACCCAGCCTTGATATATGTCTCATTCTTTATTCTCATCATCTTTCCTATTATCATCTGCCCAGTTTCTTGACTTCCTTATTATTTTACGGTTATGGGCTGAATTGTCCAGGGCCCTAAAATTCATCTGTTGAAGGTTTAGCTCCCAGTACTTCAGAATATAACTGTATTTGGAGACTGGGTCTTTAAAGAAGTAATTAAGTAAAACGAGGTCATTAGGGTAAGCCCTCATCCAGTATAAGAAGAGGAAATTTGAGCACAAACCTGTACAGAAGGAAGACCATGTGAAGTCACAGAGAGGAGATGGCCATTTGCAAGCCAAGTAGAAAGGCCTCAGAAGAAACATATCTGAACCGTGAGAAAATAAATTACTGTTGTTTAAGCCTCCCAGTTTGTGGTATTTTGTTATGGTAGCTGGTTATGGGCCGAATTGTATATCTGCCTCCCTCCCCCAGAGCCAGGAAGACAGGTCTTACCAGAAACCCCCGCCGACAGCACCTTGATCTTGGACTTCTAGCCTCAAGAACTGTGAAAAAATATTTTTCTTCTTATAATTATTAAATGCCCATTTCTCTGAGTGGTGCCTAGGGGTAAAGAAACCAATGACAATGAAACTCTGCCTTTGAGAAGGAGTGGGTAACATGGAGCAGACGGATCAGAAAACGGAGTCTGAGGTCCAACCTGATACTACTATGTCATAGGGACATTTTTGTCATTCAGTGTAATGGAGTGAATGTTTGTGTCCCCCCAAATTCAGATGTTGAAATCCTAACCCTCCATGTGATGGTATTAGGAGGTGGGGCCTTTGGGAAGTAATTAGGTCATTAGCCCTCATAAACGGGATTAGTGTCCTTATGAAATAGATGCCAAAGAGCTTTCTTGCTCTTTTTCTACCATGTGAGGATACAATGAGATGTCGGCCGTCTGCATCCTGGAAGAGGGTTCTCACCAGAACCCAACCATGCTGGCACCCTGACCTGGGTCTTCCAACCTCCAGAGCCGTGAGAAGTAAATTTCTGCTGTTTATAAGCCTCTCAGTCTATGTATGTAATTTGTTACAGTGCCCAAACGGAGAAAGACACACAGGAACCGACTGGACTTGGCCTCTTCAACTCTCTTAGGGGAGCCTTAGTGGAGACCCAGCCTAGTGATAGTTTAAAAAGAGTGAATCTGCTGCCAGCCACATCCACCCTGAGGCAAAATGCCCTAATCACAAGAATAATCTTCCTTGGAACTGAGAGAATCAAAGAGTATATGGACTAGAGGTTTGGTACCATTTATTGATTCCTCTACTTCATCTAAGAAATAACTTCCTTCCCCCTTTCAAGAGACTGAGATTGAATTCTCCGCTCAATAGGTCCATGCAATGAGGTCAAAAGGATTATGCTCACCATTCTAGCCTTGCTTCTGTTCTGACTCGCTCGGAGATCATCCAGAATACGAGGCCGGAAATAAGTTGATAAAATGAAAATGTAGCACATGACATATCCACAGAAAAATAAGTTCTAAGACAGAATTGTGTGCCACTTACCTGATTTTGCCTACTATGGGCATCTTCAATCAGTCAGGTAAGATACCCAGCATAGGTGTTGAAGAATAATGAGATTTATTATAGTTATATATGTATGTGTATATGTGTTACGAAATATATTAGTCAGGGCTCCTTAGTTATAAGTAACCTAAACTAGCTCTTGCTAACTCTAGCAAAAAACGAATTTATTGGAGGGATTCATCACAGGACGCATAGGCTCAGAAATGTGATGACTTCCACACAGTCACAAAATAAGAACACAAACCAAGAGTCTGGTCAGTCTCTCGGCAGTGGAAAGTATCTGACCATCTTTTACAGGCTCCGCCCCTGAATGAATGTACCCCAAACTTTATTTATTCAACAAAACTTACTTCTCTCCAAATCCAAGATTTGTAACAGCCCTCTCAATATATTCAGCATACACGGAGAGAGTCCCAGTCCATGACTTGGCGCCCAGTCTCTGGTTAGGGTAAGGTACAGTTCCACTCAGACTTCACAGAGAGGGGGGGCGCCTGGGTAGCTCAGTTGTTAAGCGTCTGCCTTCGGCTCAGGTCATGATCCCAGGGTCCTGGGATCGAGCCCGGAAGCCTGCTTCTCCCTCTCCCACTCCCCCTGCTTGTATTCCTTCTCTCGCTGTGTCTCTCTCTGTCAAATAAATAAATAAAATCTTTAAAAAAAAAAAAAAAAAGGACTTCACAGAGAGGGGAGAAGCAATTCCCCTAAAGGGAACTTAGGGTAACATTAGAAGGAAGGAAGAATCTAATACTAATGATGTAATGTATGGTGATTAACATAACAATAAAAAAATTTTTAAAAGAAGAAATCTTGTTTGGTTCTCCATTAATAATAACAATGACAACAATAATGACAGTTGTCCACTTGACTCTAAGTCCTTGCTTCAGATCTAGGGTGACTCCTCTCCCGAGTGTTTCAGGCTGCTCTTGGCACCCTGTCTGCAAGAGCATGTCTCCCTCTTGCTTTAGGATTTATATTGCTGATCATAGAGAGTTGTTAGCCTTCAGCTAAGCTCTGGCCCAGAGCATAGTTTTGAAGGACTAAATTACCATCTACTGATTTTCAGGGCATAGTGTCTTTTCGGTGTCTCCTGGGAAATGCTGGATGCTGTCTTTGCTAGTTTATGGAGGAAGCAGGACTGTGTGGAGCTGCCCCACTGCATCTCGCCCTGGGTCTGTGCGCTTTTAGCTGATGGCTTTCTCTCTGGATAACCAGGTTACTCTGCCCCAAGGCTATGTGATGAAAACTTTCAAACCTTGGTAGGAATGGCATTTACTGTTTGGAAGCGAAGCTGAGGCTGGTTTTGGTTTAATCACAGCCTGCCACATCCCATAAGCTAGCATATGTTACTTGGGAAGGAAGAACATTCTGACGGTTCATAGTATAAGGAATGATTTCTCTCTAATTAGCTGTCACTTTGAAGGGAAGGCATCATGGTGGGTGGATAGGTGATAGCAGAAAATGTACAGGAAGACCAGCTGCATGGGTCCCCAGGCAGCCCAAGAACGCAGGAGTCTAGAATGGTAAGGCTTCCTTGATTCACTGTCAGAGCATTTATGTTCATTCTCACCCCTCAGCACTTTCCTTCCCTTATTAAGTACCCAGAATCCTCATGCTGTTTCTCAGTTCTTGTTAGAACAGATGGTAGGTAGTCTAATCAACATCAACACACACCAAGTTGCCAGGAACTGGGTGGGCTGCCCCTCCAAAGGGATATTGCATTTTAAAATGGTTAGGGAAATGAATAACACAATGGAATCGATTTCATTTTGGTGGATCTGTAGTTAACATAGACCACTGGGGTCTCCTTCATATGCTTAAAAATACACGTTACTGACCACTTTCCAATTCTGCCCATGGGCAGCCTTAGATGGGGGGGCCATACAGTTATTGTGGAGAAAAAAAATAACACATCGAGAAAAGGGGTTCAGTTTCATTTTGCTACACAGCAAGTTCTGTGTCTTCAAGAAAAGGCTAGTGGAAAAGCTGATTTAAAGGGCATTTAGCAAATAAAACACCCTCTCTTAGTTCTCCGTAACCATAGAAGAGATCACACACACTTTCTTACACTTCTTACAATCATACAAAGACCTCATCAGTCAATAGACACTTAGGGAACTTATGCAGATAAACCATAAACTAATTGAGGACAATGATTATACTTTCAACTCCTTTGTATCCTATACTTCACCCTTATTTATTTGATTAGGAAAAATTTATTGAGCACCTACTATGTGCTAGGCACTATGCTAGATGTTAGTAATTCTACATGATTAAGATGTGGTTCCTCTCCTCAAAGAGTTCAGAGCCTGGGTGAGGAAGACAGGTGGGCACACAATAGTTATAAAATAATGTGTGAAGTGCATAAAGCACTATCTTATCAGTGAAGAGGAAGAATTAATTCTGTCTGGCTTTAGAGATACACTGACATTTGAGCTGGTCCTTGAAGGACAAGATGGTTTCTCAGTATCTCATTAGCTCAGCATCCTGAATATAGCACATTTTTTTTTAATAAATGTCATTGCTTAACAATCTTAGAGATGAAGGAGACTAGAATTCTTTGAAGGTTGAGTCCATTGTTGTTTCTCCTAGTTTTGCTTGGATTGAGGTTGAATATCCTAACCAGTTCACTTTCATTAATCAAACTCCTGTGTGGTTCATCATTTGGGCCATATCATCAATGCTTCTGAGACTGTCCACACAGACACCATATAGGAGCTGACAACTTGAATGCAACATGAATGCAAACATAGTTGTTGAAATTGTCATTTCTTCCTCTTTTTTCTTTGACTTTTGAGGGTTTTATATTTTAAGTTGTCAGTCTTGACACCACACTCATAACCCCAGTAATTCAACCCAAAATATATTCTGATGAATGACTGAAATTGATTGCTGAGATGGCACTTAATCTGGCACCATTGAGAAGTCAACTCTACAGCTGTAAGTTTCAGATTTTATAGTGAAATTTTGACTAAACTGGGCTTTTTTAAATTCTAGTGATAGTTATCCATTAACTTGTGCAGTATTTACAAAATAAATGTTGAGAAGCTTACCACAAATTCTCTGTAAAGTCATCAGCAACTTTGTATTTAACAGTAATGATTTCATTATTCTGATGTATTGAATTTCTAGGCACACTAAAGAATTAACAATTTAATGTTGTTTGAAAAAAATATTGACTGGCCACTCCCATCAGTTGTTTTTGTCTGCATCTAGATAATTCCACACATCGGGATGAAAAGGAACAAATTCTGCCAACCATCAGGTATTTTTAAAAAGATCCGAATTCGGATGTTATAGGGAAATCAATGAAATGATTGGCTGAATATGTTATTTGTATTTAAACTTGATGCTGGGCATAAATTAAGTCTTTGCTGTTCTCGGTCAACCTGTAGATTTCAGAAATAGTAAAAATCCTAATTTTCACCACAAGGGGGAACTAGAACACTAAAAGTGTTATCAAAGAGAGCCTAATGAAAAGGTGTAGTAGTAGTATTCATGTTAAGAAAAACTGTAGTCTAACAAGAAATCAGAACTTTAAAAAATGTTGACTAGAATTTAGCAATCTTTGTAGCATCATGTTCACATCAATCTCAGCCTCTTTATACTTTGTAAATTTCCTACAAATTTCACCTTTGAACTAAACATATGGTTTACAAAATGGACAAAGAAAAATAACAATTGTCAGTGAGAGAAATACTCCACATTTCATCTTGAATGATAACATGTGAAATCTCAAGTATCTGGGAATGATTATCAGCTTTCTTAAGACAGCTGACTGGCTGCCTGGGGAGCCAGTTTTGAGGCTGAGACATCCATGGAAAACAGATCAGCCAAAGTAGTTGCATGATTTAGTATTTAAACAGAGCCTAAACTTATTTGAAAAGGTAAATATTTAATCTGGGTTTGTTTTTGTTTTTGTTTTGTTTTGTTTGGCCTGCTTGCAGAGCCTCCTATCAAGAGAGAAAACAGGCAAGCCTTCTATTCCTTGTCAAGTCTGACTCAAGATTCTCTTCCTTCAAGAAACATTCCTGATCTTATTCCACCTTAAGCAGCTGCCTCTTCTTTAGTGGGCATCAGAATCTCTTGGGAAAGTTGTGAAAACAAATTGTTGCCCCCCCCCTCAGACTTTCTGATTGGGTGAGTCTGGGGAGGGGCCCGAGGACATGTACTTCTGACAAGTTCCAGGTGCTGCTGATGCTTTGGATTTGGGACCACACGTTTAGCCTGTATTCACTCAGTTTATGCTATCAAATACCATCATACCAAAGTCTAAAGAATGTTCCTTGTTCGTTTGGTATGCTGGAATTTGGTTTGGCTAAATATTGCTTGAAACCAGGCAGCTGTTGACTGTGGCTCAGAAAGTTTTCTCTTAGCAACGCTGCAGATGGATTTTATTCATTAGGATTTGACCTGGATATTGTCACACACTTTTGGGTACACTGGTTTTTCAGGACTTTTTATATATTGTGGCTTTCTGAGCACACTGTCACTTGAAGTGGGCCTGGGCCTTTTGTCTCTGTGCTTGCCCTTACAGCCCTATAGAGCTAGTCCAGTGCTTGGTCTATAACGTGTGCACTCGACTCTTAATAACCAAAACAAATTAAAATACCAGTACTGGGGTGCCTCGGTGACTCAGTCAGTAGACATGCAATTCCTGATCTCAGAGTTGTGAGTTTGAGCCCCAGCTGGGTGTAGAGATTACTTAAAAAATAAAATCTTAAAAGAAATACCAGTACATATGCTATTTAGTAAGTAATTCTTGACAGAAATACTAGTACTTATGTAAAATGAGGATCAGGAAAGGATTTGGTCTGAATCACTCAACCTATGTATCTATAATGATTAGTTATACATGAAAATTGGCTAATTGTCCATATTTTTTACCTTTTGCCTAAGTGAAAGAAAAAATGGGCCAAACACTCTGCTGGGTGTCAGCATATGACTTCAGATCCACTGAAAAAGACAACCAGCAGTGGCAACAACAAAATCTTTTGCAAATGCAAGTGTTAGATGTATATTTAGTGAAGATAATCAATTTCATACTGTGGGTTTCACTGGTCAGATCTATTTCTCTACAAACCACATTTCTAGAAACGGAAGGATTATAAACAGTTGCAAGAATCCACTGAGGACCCTATAATACAATGGCAACCATTTAAAGATACTGAAGATTAAAGCTGGCTATTTACCAGCATGGCATGATGGATATGGCGCGTGTTCTAATTGCTTAACAAATCAACGCAGGCAAAGCAGTTAATCTGGTAGGCCCCACAGACTCTGCCACGGATTCCCTAATTCACAATAAGCAACATACTCATCCTTCAGAGGTTCTGGAAACATGTGTAATTTCTACAGAAAAAAAAAAAGGCTGTGAGATTCCAATTTCTAAATCACCATTGTTTTCTCTCTACCCTAGGTAGAAGTGCAGAATGCCCCTCAGGGCCATAGGAATACACTGGGTTCTTCTCTAATCCTCCAACCCCAGCTTCAGGGCACTGAATAATGATTCTTTTACTAGGGCCACCGTGACAGTGTTTATGAAATGTTTTGAGCTTCTCAGATGAAGACACACTATTCCATGTTAGTACCCTCCTCTCAAGCAAGGTTTACAAATGGGTTTTAAAGTAATCGCTTTCCTAAAATATGAGGAGACATGAAAGAATTCTATTTGACCTGCAGAATTTGCTCTTGAATTACCCATACTTGCCAATATGGCTGTTTCTAGTAATAATAATCTTGGGTGATTAGAGGGAGACCGGCCATAGCTGTTGAATGCGGCTGAGAATAGGCTTCCAAAGCAGCATCACATACCTACCTGCTCATCCTGGCTATAGGGCTCAGCTGCTTGAACATTTGCCCACTGTCGCCTTTTACCCCACCCCCCATGTTTGGCTGATTAATTCAGGTTCATGTTCATTTCAGCGATTTCTTCACTTCTGGCCAGTGCTCCCAAGAGGTTCTAGCAGAAGTAAGAACTCTGATGTCAGATTGCCTGGAGTTAACTTTGATTCCACCACTGGCTTTCTGAGTCTCAGTTTCCTTCTTTCTAAAACAGGGATATCTCGAAGGTGGTTGTCAAGACCTGCTGAGATAAGTACAATTCCTGACACATATTTATGCTCAGTATGTGCCAGTTGTTATTATTATTAGGTGTTTTTGCTTTTAGCTTGATCCTCTGTCACTGTAGCTCTGTAAGCTGTGCTGCTTTTTTCTGCTTAATTCTGTGGCACTAAGGTCCTGTCCCAGCTTTTCTTGAGCTGGGTACACCCTCTGCTTCTCCTAGGGTCCTCTTGCTTCTTCCCTTGGAGACAGGGCTCCTGAGCTTAGGAGAGCTCCTACTTTTCTATTAGCACCCATATCATCACGTTTTATTTACTTACTTATTTGTTTACTTATTTATTTATTTTTAAAGACTTTATTTATTTGACATAGAGATACAGTGAGAGCGGGAACACAAGCTGGGGGAGTGGGAGAGGGAAAAGCGGGCTTCCCGCGGAGCAGGGAGCCAGATGCGGGGCTCGATCCCAGGACCCTGGGATCCTGACCTGAGCCAAAGGCAGACGCTTAACGACTGAACACCAAGGTGCCCCCCATATCATCACGTTTTCATCTCAAACAAGAGCAAACACTCTTCAGATCCACCACTAAGGGGCCAGATGGACAGTGGGACTGACTTGTTGGTTTTCTCATCTGAGTAAGCACTACAGATCACCTCCTGAATGATCTGGATTTAGAAACCAAATTCATTATCAGTGGGGCTAAAGTGACTGAATCAGTTGGCTATTATTCCACTCATTAGTCCTTGATTGATTGATAGTATGATCTCAGAAAATCCCCATTTCATGAACAATTATGCCAACGCCAGCAAAGAGAACATTAAACTTCTTTTGTCTCCAGGCAAGTTTTAGGCTCAACCATTATGTGTTTTAATTTTTGATGTCCTCTTTTAGAGAAATCTCATTCAGTTACTAGGTTGAAATATTTTCCGCTCCCCCAAAGCCAAGTATTTGTGCTGTTCTGTAGGTTAGAGAGGCCAAGCTCCTAGGGCCTAGAGGAGGAAGGCAATAAAGCTCAAATAATTTATCCCCTGCCCAGACAAAAGTGGTGGATGGAGGATTTCCATCTTTGTGAGACTTTGTAGGGCACATTTCAACATTCTATAGAATTGGTTGGGGAAAAGTGGGGTTAAATAATGAAGAAATTTGCACGCTGTGAACAAAAAAGCTTAAAAAAAGATTTTTGCCTATAGCATAAGGTATAGAAAAATGGCTCTATTTTCAGATGAATCAATCTTAGCCTTTCCTTTAACAATAAGTAAATGAGGAACTTAAATCTCCATTAACTTTGAATACCTCTGCAACATCACTGTAACCAATGGTTTGCTCTTTTGTCCCATGAATGAGGTGAAGACAGGGCCTTACTTTAATATGAAATACACTGATTTTGTTGGATTCTATTACATTCTCCTGCTGCTAAAAAATCTTTTCATGTTCAAATTACACTGTGTTTTCAATGTCAGGTTTTTTCTTTCAAAAGGAAAAGGGTCCCCTGTGGAAGTTTATGAAAGCTGACTACATTTTCTTGTAAAATATCCTTCTGAGACCATATAGTTTATCAGTAAACACATATTTTTGGACCTTTTAAAATGAGTATTATGAAATTAACGTGAGATGTTTTTAGAAAAGTGAATGCTATTGACTCTGTAGGGCAGAATGCCTGTCTCCTTTGTGGTTGTTACTCTTTATAATTCCCTGCAAAAGACATTTTTAAATAACTAAAAAAGGTATTTGGAGCAAAAATACTTATCAAAAGAGGTTATATAACAAATGCATGGCAGCCAGTTGTCAAAGTTAAAAATACCCATTCTTTCCCCCCAAAGCCATTAGATCTATTACCACCTAATTGCTTGGAAAATTCATTTTCTTTTTCTCAAATCACAGCCTTAATTGAGGTCTGAAAGCTCACCAAGTGCCTCTTAAATCAGTCAACCTAACTTTTTTTAATTCTTCTATAATTTATCTTTGTGGCCAAGAGCATATTTTTTTCTTTGAGACAGTTCTGGCAGCTGGTACTAGTAGAAAATCTTCTTACTTGGAGAAATAAGAGAACTGGGAACATGTTTCACTGTTTCTGATAATGCATATTGAGTGCAAGAGTTCACAGCAAAGTGAATAGATATTGATGCAAGCATATTATTTAATCACACTGAAACCAAAAGATTTTTAACCACTTTATGTGGGTATTTTATCCTAAACGTCAAGATGAGAAACACCAATCTATTCTTCATTCTGGCTGTGGAAATCTGCCCTTCAGGTAGCCATAAGCAAGAGTAACATGTGTAATATACACAACCTTATTCATTGTTATGCAAACCCCAAGAATGTACATAACAAGAAAAAATTTTCAGCTTTGGTTTATGACATATCAAGCATCAGTGGTGATTAGAGTATCTAAATCAGTGTCTGAAATGAGAATTAATTTTAATTATATAAAAGGGACGAGAATAAATGTGTTTTTTTAAAAAAAATGAACGTAGAAGCAATCATTCAGGTTAGGGTTGCTGTTTGAAGGAATTACCTTGGGAGTCTATAAACAAATTTGAAAAATTCTGTCTATTCTATTTTTAAAGTGTTTTTGAAACCATCTATCAGAATTGTCTCAGAGTTAGTTTATGATCTACTTCTCCTTACTACTTTATTTGTTACTTTATTACTTTATTTACTTGTTTAAGAGTTTATTTGAGCAAAAATCAGTTGGAACCAGCAGCACCAAACCCAAAGTGATTAGGAGGGCTCCCCTGTCAGGAGCTCAGGGAGAGACTTTTATAGAGAAAAGGCAGAAGTGAGGAAATTATTGATTGGCTATAGTGTAGAGCCTCATTGGCTGTTTGTGATTACTCGTCCTTACGCTTTGATTTTGCAACCTTGAGGCATTTACAGGCTTGGATTTTGGTTTGCTTACATAGACTGCTATGACATTAGAGCCCACATCAGTCTAGTGGTCTCCATGTTTAGTTAATTTGATAATTCCCACCTTTTGGTCCATCCTCTCATACATGAGAGATTGACTAAAAATTTGGTATTGATGCCACTCTCAGTCACCGTCAGAGTTAAGTTGATCTTGTCTCATTGTGAAACTCATAGGTTGTGATGTCAGGTCTGGGGAAGAACTGCTTTTGCAGTTCATCTCATTGTTCATCTTGTTTCTGTTTCTTCAAGTATAATGAGACCATCCAATGTACTGCTGATGCTTATGAACAGGCATTTAAGACCTGTAAGAACATAGTGCATCATGGAGACTACAAAGATAACTATTAGGAAGATCATACCAAGAGACTGACGCCTACTCCTTAGCCAGGGCCCCCATCAACAAAACCATTTGGTATGAAATCAATCAAAATATGTACCTAAAGGAGCATTAACTTGTTTTAGCCAAGTGGCTTGTTTGTTAATTTCCTCTATTTACTACAATCCCAGAGGTGTTGATCCAGCTACAGCAGAAGGCATTTGCCACAGCACTGACTTCTCCTTGTTCAGCCAATTAATAGTAATCTAAAGCAATTCTATTATCTAAACCCACCTTAGGAAGAAAATCTAAGGGACTGTTGTGCAGCTACGGTCTTACCAGTAGATTCAGTGATAGCTGCCAAAGTTAAGGAGCATTGTCTTCCCATGTGTGAAACAGAAAAAGCAAGTAGCAAAAAGGTGAAGGAATGAAGTTTTTATATTGGAAATAAAGATCTTGATCTGTGATCTTGGGAGAGCTGTCTATTTCAAGATGCTATCTGCTTCTGGGGAGAAACCTCCCTAATCAGTTTAAATTTTCGATCTCCAGCTAGTGCATAACTGAAGGAACCCTTTCTGATTGGGGGATGTGGACCCGAGGTTCAAGTACCTGCAGTTTGGCTGCTATTTGGGTAGTGAGGAGGACCGGGTATGGTCCCTTCTAAAGTGTTCAAGGGCAGTCTTTGTTCTTACTGATTCCAAATCAAAGAGTGGGAGGAAATTGAAAGTGTTAGTCTGGAGAGTTGTAGGATATTAGAGGAAAACAGAAGAATTACTGATTCAGTTTGGTCTATAGAGATCTAACAAAACCTCAAAGACAATGAACAGGACTAGGATCTGGTACCTGCGAAGTTGTACTATAATTTTTTACTGAAACATAATTCTTTCCTCTAAAATCACTGTTAATTTCTATCAAAGATAATCACAGCAAGGCTAATTTGTTTATAAAATAAGTCTACTGGCCTGATTATTTACATAAGTGCAATAAGAATCATGATCATCCAGATAGGCTCTTTTTAAATCTGCTTTGCTGGAACTTTTCATAAGGAATCTTAGATAGGACTTTTAAAAGCCTCCCCAAGCTTAGAAGTCAAGCCAAGAATTCACCATCAGACTTTGCCTGGAATACCTATAGATCTGGGTGAATTCCTGTCTTCAGGAGGTTGTCTAGATAACCTGAGGTTCCTGGGCCTGCCGGGAAGTGACTTTTCATAGTCAGCTGGTAAGACTGCTGGAAACCCTGTAAACAAGGTACAAGACCAGTTTTTCCAAGGGGCTTTTATTGGCTCCATAATGGCAACCTTAGTTCCTTAAAACTGTCTGGTTATATCTGATTTCATGCATATTCTCAAATATGACATCCTAGTCAAAGCCTTAGTAATATAACCAATGTTTCCAGTTATGTCCTATTACAAGGACAACAGATTGGTTAAGTGTGTGTCTTTGGCTCAGGTCATGATCCCAGGGTTCCTGGGATTGAGCCCCGCATTACGCTGTCTGCTCATCAGGGAGCCTGCTTTCCCCTCTCCCTCTGCCTGCCGCTCTGCCTACTTGTTCTCTCTCTCTCTCTGCCAAATAAATAAATAAAACCTATAAAAAAATTAAAAAAAAACTTAAATAAATCCATTCCAATTTTAGTTACCTTGACCACACATAAAATTCCTTTTCAAAGATTCCTTGTCCGTCTACCTTCTATAATTTTTTTTTTTTATATCCAGTCAGGTTTTGTCTTATGGTTTTTTCTCTTTCTCATTCTGGAACAACCAGTTGTTCGTTCTATTTTCCTTACCTACTTTTCATACACAGTTGTTTCCTTTCACCCTTATTATTTCTAAGTACTTTTTTTTTTTTTAAAGATTTTATTTATTTATTTGACAGAGAGAGACACACAGCGAGAGAGGGAACACAAGCAGGGGGAGTGGGAGAGGGAGAAGCAGGCTTCCCGTGGAACAGGGAGCCCGATGCGGGGCTCGATCCCAGGACCCTGGGACCCTGGGACCCTGGGACCCTGGGACCCTGGGACCATGACCTGAGCCGAAGGCAGACGCATAACAACTGATCCACCCAGGCACTCCTATTTCTAAGTACTTTTAATCCCATATATTGATTAGAATTCTTAACCCTTAGAATCCTTTATTCCTAGTGAAAACTAAGAAGGAAGCAATTGTGAGCTGTCTTTACACTAGCATTCTAATAGACTAATTTACTAATTTACTAATAGACCCAAATATTTCTACTTCCTTCATAAGAAAGGAAGCCAACAGTGAATAAACCTATGTTCAGTAATTAATGTTTCAGTAACATTTTATATGTTTTATAGGTTTTTATCTTATTTGGACATATTCTGGATACTCGATGAATATCTATCATTCAACTTATCTCAGTATAACTTTAAGGTTTCAAGTTACCAAGAAGATTTTGGAGATTATTGTTAAGTAGACATCCTATAAAGCATAATTATTATTGAAAAGTTTATTTATAAACTTTATTTTACTTACACCTATTTAATTTACTTGTTCTTAATTATATTTAGGGAACTCATGAAAATTTCATGAGGATTAAACAGCTAACCATCATCTTAGGTTATTTTCTTGCTAAAACAAATTCTGTAACAGAGATAACATGAGGTTATGTGACTTTTAGTAAAGCTAAGTAGAATAAAAGTGTTATACTCAGTGCTGATAACTCTAATGACATGCCTGTTTTAATTAAATGAACAAACTTAAAGTAGCATTTATTTACTGAAGATTAGCCTAGATCATGTAAACTTAAAAAACATTGGGGTTAGAGTCTATATTTCTGAGAGTATACTTGATTTATTTAAGTGCTTGTTTGTCTTTAAGTCAATTCAATAGAGCTCTTTACAAATTAACTTTGGCAATACCATCCAGACGTAGAAAAATATCACACATCTATAACATACACAGAGATCTCATAGTTTTCGTTTAAAACTTTTAGCCATAATGGGCACGTGGGTGGCTCAGTCAGTTAGGCATCTGCCTTCAGCTTGGGTCATGATCCCAAAGTCCTGTGGTCGAGGCCTGTATCCGGCTCTCCGCTCAGTGGAGAGTCTGCTTCTCCCTCTGCCCCTGCCCCTGTCCCCTGCTTCCCTGCTCAGGCGTGTGCTCGCTCTCTCTTGCTCTTGCTGAAATAAATAAATAAAATCTTTAAAAAAAAGACATTTTAGCCATGAGACAGGTATGATGATGATGCAAAACTCCTTAGTTTATAAAAGAATGGTCTGATACAAGTTGTATTTCTGGCAGATAGAATAAGTTAAAGTTACCTGCTCAGATGGCTGAAAAATTTTTTTAGAGTTACTCATTTTTTTTTTAATGTAAGTATAGTTGACATGATGTAGTTTCAGGTGTACAACATAGTGATTCTACAAGTCCCTACTTATGTTGTGCTCACCACAAGTACAGTTGCCATCCATCACCATGCAGCCCTATTACAATACCATTGACTCTATTCCCTATGCTGTACCTTTCCTCCCTGTGCCTTATTTATTCCATAACTGGAATCCCGTACCTCTTACACCTCTTCACCAAGTTTGCCCATCTCCCTACTCCGTCCCCTCTGGCAACACCAGTTTGTTCTCTGTATTTATGGGTCTATTTCTGCTTCTTGTTTTGTTTTTTAGATTCCATATATAAGTGAAATCATATGGTATTTGTCTTTCTCTGACTTATTTCACTTAGCACAATACTCCCTAAGTCCATTCATGTTGTCACAAATGGCAAGAACTCTTTTTTTATGGCTGAGTAATATTCTATTATATATTTATAAAAGATATATATATTCTATTATATATCCTATTATAACATATATTCTTTTTTTTTAAGATTTTATTTATTTATTTGACAGAGAGAGCACAAGTAGGCAGAGCAGTAGGCAGAGGGAGAGGGAGAAGCAGGTTCTCTGCCAAGCAGGGAGCCCAATGTGGGGCTCAATCCCAGGACCCCAGGATCATGACCTGAGCCGAAGGCAGGCACTTAACGACTGAGCCACCCAGGCGCCCTACAATATATATTCTATTATGTATATTCTATTATAATATTCTAATAATATTCTAATATTTAATAATATTATAATATTCTGTTTTATATACATATATAATCTCTTATTATATACCACATCTTCTTTATCCATTCATCTATCTATGGGCACTTGGGTTACTTCGTATCTTGGCTATTGAAAATAATGCTGCAATAAACGTAGAGGTGCATAAATTTTCATGGATTAGTGTTTTTGTGGGGTGTTTTTTGGGGGGAATACCTAGTAATGTAATGTAATTATTGGACTGTATGTTGTTTCTATTTTTAATTTTTTGAGGAAATTCCATACTACTTTCCATAGTGGCTGTACAATTTGCATTCCCACCAACAGTGCACAAGGGTTCTTTTTTTCCACAGCCTTGCCAACACTTATTTCTTTTTTCTTTTTTTTTTTTAAAGATTTTATTTATTTATTTGACAGAGAGAGACACAGCAAGAGAGGGAACACAAGTAGAGGGAGAGGGAGAAGCAGGCCTCCTGCCGAGCAGGGAACCCAACACGGGGCTCATCCCAGGATCCTGGGACCATGACCCCAGCCAAAGGCAGACACCTAAGGACTAAGCCACCCAGGCGCCTTTCTTTTCTTTTCTTTCTTTCTTTCTTTCCTTTCTTTTCTTTCTTTCCTTTTCTTCTTTGAGTCTAACCATTCTGACAGGTGTAGGTGGTATCTCATTGTGATATTGCTTTGCATTCCCTGACGACCAGTGATATTGAGCATATTTTCGTGTACCTGTTGGCCATCTGTATTTCTTCTTTGGAAAAATGTCTGTTCGGATCCTCTGCCCATTTGTAATCAATTACTCCAGGGTTTTCTGGTGTTGAGTTTTGTAAGTTCTTTATTTTGGATGTTAACCCCTTGTCAGGTATGTCATTTGCAAATATCTTTGCCCAGTAGGTTGCCTTTTCATTTTGTTGATGGTTTCCTTCACTATGCAAAAGCTTTTTATTTTGGTGTAGTCCCAATAGTTTATTTTAGCTTTTGTTTCCCTTGCCTGAGGAGACATATCTAGAAAAATGTTGCTAAGACAGATGGCTAAAAATTCTACTAGTATTTGTGGGAAAGACTTTAAGATTTTTCACTTGCTTAATTTCCAAATAGCATTTTTATTTTTCTTATAAGAATAACCTTTCATAAATTTGCTTTTCAAGAGATGGCCTTAAGTTCCTAGATAAGATCTGGTAGAATATTTACATCTCAAAGGCACAGAGAAAAAAATGTAACTTTTCTCCCAGAAGGACTTTTGTTTCCTCAATTTAGATCTTTTACAACATCTGAAAGTCTTTTAAGATAAATAGAGGAGTTTGGAGGATTGGTAAAAAAGGATAGGTGGGGTTTGGATTCTTTCTAGAGCTGTGTTTCTGTTCTCATAGAGACTCGACTCAATTATAAGAGAAGTACTATTACTTTAAATTCTTCAAAGAATTGGGTTGCAAGCTGAATGATATCAAGACACTGACCTAGACATCCTACTACATTATCCTCAATTTGCTTCTTTATATCAGGGAGAAGATCTTCAACTAAGATAGAAATCAAAAGATTCCTGTGTTCTAGATTTAAAGCTGTGTTTCTTTGGAAAATTTTAGTAAATTCTTCCACAATGGCTTCAGAATGTTTTTCTTTCCTTCTGGGTACATAGTTTCATTTTAACTTAGGGGAGAAGGCCTAAAAAAGTTCCTATCAGGCTATGAATATTAGTTTCCAATGTGGCCAATTTCTGACCATAGAGGTACTTAAAAAAAAAAAAAAAATCCCTGTCAGGTTTCATCTGGGACAAATGTAAATATTCCTGGCAGTATGAACAACCCCATGGACACAACACATGTCCCCAAAGAAGGTCCAAAAGATACACCCTCGCAAGATCCAGAGCCACTCCCAAAGATAACTGAAAGAAAGGAAGACTTAGACACTTTCCCTAAGAGCCGGGAACAGTTGGTAGGACCCTAGCTGCAAATGGGGTGCAACACCCTATTTTGGGAGCTCCCCAACATAACAGTTGGCAAATCTCAGAGCACAAAATCAGACAAAGAAGTCAGCAGGTGTCCCTGGGAGAGAAAGAATCGATAACCAATGTTTTTTTCCTGCCAATGTGAATTTGGAAAAGAACATGAACTGTTACCTTCATCTCTCAACCAGGTACTACAGAGAGAAATCTTGGGAGAGCTGATTTTGGTAAGAATTCTTACCTTTTGCTGTCTTTTGCCAGTTTTCCACGATGCTGTCAGTGGGTCTCATCCTGGTCATCAGAAAGTATAGAGAGGGGCGCCTGGGTGGCTCAGTTGGTTGGGCGACTGCCTTCGGCTCGGGTCATGGTCCTGGAGTCCCGGGATCGAGTCCCGCGTCGGGCTCCCTGCTCGGCAGGGGGTCTGCTTCTCCCTCTGACCCTCCTCCCTCTCATGCTGTCTCTCATTCTCTCTGTCTCAAATAAATAAATAAAATCTTTAAAAAAAAAAAAAAGTATAGAGAAAAAAAAAACCGCAAAATTTTCCCTCTACGTTTTTCGGGGAGCACTTGGTAGAAACCCCTTTTTGGCTAGGATGCCTCATAAATGGATAAGTATACCTAAGATGGTTAGAAGTCCTCCACTGTGACCACTCTAATTCAAGATTATCTGGTTAAGTTTAACCTACTTGTTAAGCATTAAAACAAAATTTTATTCACCTGAGGCCTCACAATGGACTCAATCCAATTTAAATCAGACTTAGTGTGTCCTCGGACCCAGTCCGGTTTTTAAGTGGGATCCAGCCCAGTTTCTAAGTTAGACCCTGTCCTATCCCTGGACCCAGTCCTTCCTGGACCCGTCTGGCTTCCAGGGTAGAACCCAGTCTGACCTGGGATCCAGTCCAGTTTTTAAGTCGGACCTTGGCCATTCCCAGGCCCAGTCTTTCCGGAACCCAATCCGGTTTCTAAATTGGACCCAGCCTGGCCTCAGATCCAGTCCAGTTCTTAAGTCAGACCCTGTCGGTCCCTGGACCCAGTCCGTCCAGGTCTCAGTCTGGTTCCTAAGTTTGGACCCAGGCTAACCCTGGACCCAGTGTGGTTTTGAAGTCGCACCCGGCCTGATTTCGGTTCCGTACGGTTTCTAAGTCGGACCCACTCCAACCCTAGACCCAATCCGACTCCGGCCAGTTCCTGGAACCAGTCGGGGGCAGGGGCTGGGGAGGCCCAAATAAAGTCCAGACACTCATGATGCAAAAGCTTTGGAGCTAGGATCCCAAACGCAGGAGCGGCTTTTCCACCATCTCCAGAGGCAGCAAGGAAGCAGCAGAGTTGAAGGTACCTACATCTTGTTGCTTTTTGCTCCTGGGCGCTGCTGGGGGTCTTCTTCGGTTCCCTTTTCTGGCAGCAGAACTGTTAAAACATAAGTTGAGGCATATTAAACGTTTTAAGAATTAAGATTCCGTTTGGGCAGTGCCAAATTGGAAGTGATTAGGAGCAGCCCTTATTACTTCGGAGTTACATTTTTACTACAGAGGGTGTTGCCCTGCTTGCGTCCCCTACTTTAGTCCTCAAACTGGAGTCAGAATGAATCGTTTGGTTAGAAATTTACAAGGCTGAGGTATAAGCAATTCCAAAATATTTTGTGTAGCTGCATCCTCTCTGGAATGGCTTTGTGTCTCTTCTTCCACCCCAGGATAACTTAGATTTAAAAATGAGAAGAAGGCAGCTCAGTGATTAATATGCTTTGCTCCCTTTTAATCTTCACAGAAGTCCTTTGATGCAAGTATTATCCCTGTCAGCCAGCTTAGGAAACAGAATCAAGATTTTTAGGTGATTTAAGATCCCTTGGAACGAGTGTAGAGTTGGGATTTATCTGGCACTAAAGTTCTGCTCTTTTTTATACTCCCTGTTGTTTCCTTCCAGGGTGACAACATCATCTTGCAATGCTAAGTTCTGTTGTGTTTGTGAAAATTCACATTGCTTTTTGATTATGTTACATGTAAACCTATCTATGTAAGCCTGGGCCAGTGCATAAGAGCTATTTTTTTTTTTTTAAGATTTTATTTATTTATTTGACAGAGAGAGACACAGTGAGAGAGGGAACACAAGCAGGGGGAGTGGGAGAGGGAGAAGCAGGCTTCCTGCCGAGCAGGGAGCCCGATGTGGGGCTCGATCCCAGGACCCTGGGATCATGACCTGAGCCAAAGGCAGACGCTTAACGACTGAGCCACCCAGGCGCCAAGAGCTATTTTTAATATCATTTGTGATTGTGTTGCTTTGAGGAATGAGGAAAGGTGAAGAAATGCCGCTTGTTTATGCATAGCAAGCACCAAGATGCCAAACCAAATAACATTGGGTACTCTTGACAGTAATAATATTTTACTTCCTAGTGTTAAAAAATTTGCTTCATTAAACAAGATCAAACAAATGAGCCAACACGAAGTAAGCCTATGTCTAACAAGGAGGCCTGAAGAGTAAATAAACCGATGAGAAATGAGTTGGTGATTTTAAGTAAAAACCTTGGGGAGGATGGAACGGAAATGATTCAGGCCTCTACTTTGGATAAGTTTGAAGACAGAAGGGTCCATAAGCACCCTGAGTAGACCTGGTCTCAGGATGAGCAGTGTAGGTGGTGTGCACCTTGCTCAAATGACTTGACTTTTGGAAAAGTAACAGGAATTAGAGATATGTGACAATCTAGTTATGGTCCAAAAGAACCATCTTTCCATGTATCATCAACTACATCAACTAAAGAAAGCTAACATGCATCTACTGCTTACTATGTGCCAAGTAAGGTAACCATTTCATGTTGGTTTGCTTGAGTCTCAGGTTTGGCACTTAAAGTTCTGCATCCTGGGAGCCCCCTCAGTCCTGGGCAAACCAAGACCATTGGTCATCGATGTCCGGTTCTGTTGTAAACATTTTATATTTAGTAACACATTTATTATTTATTATCCTTATTTTACAGAGGAGGAAATGCTTGCATGGAGAGGCTAAGAAACTTGCCCAGGGTCCCATAGCCAGGAAGTGACAGGCAGGATTTGAAATCAGGCGGTATGGTTCAGTGTCAGGCTGCCTCTAAGTAGATTGCCTCTAAGAGTATTCTACTTTGTAATAGAAACAGAGAAATTGTTGGGGATAGAATGATGGCTAAAAACCTAGTGCTGCTCTCTTGGTGTGTTATGTTCGGTATATCGGCAAGAAAACAGGCAAGCCTGAAGTCGGAAAAAGAAAAGTTCTTGTCGGAAAGTAAGTAGAGCGAGCTCTTTCAGCATGTGGGATGTTTAATTAACTCAACCTGAGTGGCCAGGGAAGGCATGAGATACCATCTAGGGGACCCAGTCTCCTGCTTGACATTGTGGCTGGTCAATAAACCTCCAATAGTGGGAGCTGGAGGAGAAGGGACCCCGATGGCAGTGGCTGCAGAAAAGTAGAAAGTGTTGCAGAGGAGGAGTATGAACCACTCAGCACCTCCAGGGGAGCAGAGGACAGGATGGGAGATTTGGGGTAGAATCAGTCACCTTGGGATTGTCTGCAAGGCTATGATAGGGTTGGTCTGCAGCTCTGTTTGGTCCATAGAAGCCTGGGTTAAATGAATACATAACACCGAGGATTTCCTGGCTCGGAGATTCTTAGACATATCTGTGATGGGCTGCTGATATGTTAACAACAACACCCGCCCCCCCCCCCCAAAAAAACCCAACAAACAGATAAACCAATTTGGAATCATTCTTTTCTGGAGGGTGTGAACTGTCCTATGTTACACAGGAATCAGCAGCTTTCAGAGCTTTCCCTGATTTGAAAAACCGTAAGCCCTGTCCTTTACTGCTATTTGTGTGTCATGCCTTCAGTTGGACAATCATGTACAACCCTGGGGGCACATGACATTCTTCTGGGAAGCTCTAAGAAATATCCACATCCAGGCCTTTCCCAGACTCTGGTTGTTTTGCAGGCGTTCCCCAGGTGATTTAAATGTGAAGCCCAGGGTTTGACCCTGCACCAGATCATTAACTTAATGAGGGACTATGACCTGGAATTGCTGGATATCCTCTGTCTGTTGTAAGCAGGAGCCCAGGACACAGAGGGCCATGGGACATTGTGACGAGGAATAGTTGATGTGGCTTAGTGGAGAGCAGCAGACTTTGTTAGTGGTATTAGCTAACCCAGAACAAGCACTCAGTGGGGTCTAATATCATCTTTCTGAAAGAGTTAATGCTATAGGTGCCAATTAAATGCTTGTAGAACTGGGGCGCCTGGGTGGCTCAGATGGTTGAGCGTCTGCCTTCGGCTCAGGTCATGATCTCAGGGTCTTGGGATCGAGTCCCGCATCGGGTTCCCTGCTCAGTGCAGAGCCTGCTTCTCCCTCTCCCTCTGCCATTCCCTCTGCTTGTGCTCTTCTGTCTCTCTGTCAAATAAATAAATAGAATCTTTAAAAAAAAAAAATGCTTGTAGAACTTAACATGTTACAAACGTGCACACCATCAAGAGGATAGTCTCCTTAGGAAAGGCAGAGAACATGTCTTGATAGGCATATTTTTTTTTTTTTTAAGATTTTATTTATTTATTTGCGAGAGAGAATGAGAGACAGCATGAGAGGGAGGAGGGTCAGAGATGAGAAGCAGACTCCCCGCTGAGCAGGGAGCCGGATGCCGGACTCGATCCTGGGACTCCAGGATCATGACCTGAGCCGAAGGCAGTCGCTTAACCAACTGAGCCACCCAGGCGCCCCTTGATAGGCATATTGAAGGAAGTTCTCCACCTTCCCCGAATAGTTGTTCTGATCTCCAAGCCCTGCGGACACAGTTCACTTTGGGAGGTGACCTCTTGTCTCTCCTCTTTCCTTTGGCTTCACTTGTAATGGACCTCAGCTCTCTTATTATTGGATCAGCTGTTGGTTATCTGTGATATACCACCTTCTTCCAGCTGACATGCATACAGTTGTACAGGCTGTAGGATTTTATTTCTGCTTCTGTCCTCGTTGTGCTAATGAATGCCCTGTAATGTTTGGATCTTCTGATCCTGAATCCCAGTGGCTACATGGAGTCAGTGCTTGCTGAGCTTGGGGAGGACTGGCCAGGCCCTTCTCTTTGTTGCTTTGCCCACTTGGAATGTTCTATGTTTCAGCTCAACTTGCCAGTTGATGCCCACCGGGCTGAGTGTAGGCTGAATGAAGTCAAGATCCCCTGCTTTCTGCAGCTTTTGTTGGCCTCCTCGTCCTTTGATACCTATAAGCTGATTGAGAACTGCCTTATTCCAGGAGGAACCTTTGCCTGACTTCTTACCTCTCTCACCTTCTCTGAGGGTTTAAATTGATCATAGGCAGAAGTTACTTGGAGATAAGAGTTTACAGTTAAGCAGGCAGATTGTAGCACAATATCCATATAATCTAAAGTAACTGGGGTTCTCTCAGGGTCGTCGAAATGTACAAAGGTATTCTTCCAATGCATTTTTTAAAATCTAGATAAATTGTGTGCCATATAAAATGCATTGTTAAAGTTTCCAATTGAGTCATTGGATTAAATGAACCTTTCAATGCCTTTCAGAGTAAAAGAGATGGTATTTGGTGTGATGAAATAGTCAATGCTTGGCTTCATACTTACATGGTGCAGCAATCTTCATGGAAGACTTCACTTAAAATGAAAAATAAAAAGAAATAAACCAATGAACTCCTTACTCTGTATCACATATAATTTTTTTTTTTTTTTAATGACAACTTCTGGGATATTCCCAGGAAGGAAAATGATATCTAAAGCTCCTGGCTTCCTTTGATCCACTATTAAAATGATTTCTAATCCTCCTCCCCTGACTCAACATCCACTACTACCTACTAAATGATTAATTACTCAAATGCTAAAAGCTGTCTGGATTTCTCTTTCCTTCAAAAGCAAGCGTTACATTCTGCTAATGTCACAATTAGCAGGAAGCTGGAAGCCAATCTCTGACCTGTGAACTAATACAGAAGAGTAAGAGAAGATGTGATTAGTGTATTAGAAAGGGATTAATTTTCTTTTCTCTTTAATTTTTTTTATTCTGAACCTATGTTTTAGAGAACTATTTGAAAGATTGTATCGGTTTGGATTTCATTCAGGTAGTCTCATATTTGGAGAAGAGCTTAAGGTCACTCTTAGAGTTGCTTAATGTCCTTTGAATAATGTTGTACTGTTACCTTTATGGAGAATAACCAATGACAGAAACTCCCTGATCCTCCTTTGTCTACATTCCAAAGTTCACTTGTCTCATGCTTTTGCTTCCCTCATCTCACTCGCAGACTGTTTCTGTGCCTTGACCTTCCTGCTGATTTAAAGGTTATATTTTGTTCAAGTATTCTTGTCTGCTTGTTCCTCATTTTAATCTATACCATGATTATTTTTCTTTTTTTTAAACTTTTTTTATTCTTACGTTAATCCCCATACATTACATCATTAGTTTTAGATGAAGTGTTCCATGATTCATTGTTTGTGCATAACACCCAGTGCTCCATGCAGAATGAGCCATCCTCAATACCCACCACCAGGCTAACCCATCCTCCCACCCCCCTCCCCTCTAGAACCCTGTTTGTTTTTCAGAGTCCATCATCTCTCATGGTTCGTCTACCCCTCCGATTTCCCCCGCTTCATTCTTCCCCTCCCGCTACCTTCTTCTTCTTCTTTTTTTTTTCCTTAACATATATTGCATTATTTGTTTCAGAGGTACAGATCTGAGATTCAACAGTCTTGCACAATTCACAG